>NC_047069.1:4149378-4833008 GCF_902459465.1 Asterias rubens | reverse complement strand
TGACCTTTGCCATTCTAAAGAGATGCAAACTCAACATCTATCCAAAAAACAATCTGTGCAGTCACACAAACCTTCTCCTGCTGTGAGAGAGACACAAACTTTGCACCAATGAAATAAAATCTGTGCCATCACAGACTTTCTCCTGGGTTTAAAGAGATGCAAAGGCAACCTTGGTAGTCTAGTTGGTAAGACACTGCTCTAGAATTGCAAGGGTCGTAGGTTCGAATCCCACACAAGTAACTTGCCTGTAATAATTTTTCACAGGACTCGGTACTGAGTATACAATGCTAACACACATCGGTGTATGGGTAAAAAAACAAAATTAATTATTATTTGGTTTAATCCTGACACTAACAGCACTGTAAACTCCGAAGTCCTGTGAAATCAAAATCCATTGTGATGCGATCAAGCAAATTCAATCGTTTGTCAACCCTTGTAATTTTTTATATTTTAGACATCTGCAAAGAGCAAAAGCTATGCTCTACTTCTTTGAAAACATCATGCTTATACAACCTTTTGTTCAAAGATGTGAAAGAAGAAACACTTAGAGATAAGAGTAACTGAAACAAATAAGGGGTTTTAGACCCTTTTTTAGCATGCACATACATCCCACAGGCGCAGGGCTCGAATTTCACGCTGGACTGCAGGCCCAAGGCCAGTGATTTTAGCTTCGGTCCACTAAACTTTATGCCGAACAAGTCCGGCGGTCTTGTGTTTTTTTTATGCATACTAATATAGTTAAAATAATTATATGAAATATATTATCTTTCATTAAAAAATGTATTTCAATCTCATTTAAAATAAAAGTTTTTGTTTTACTTGTCGTCAAATCAGTGTTCTGAGCACGCCTGCGGAACGTCAATCCGTCCTTTTTTCACGTGCATCAGGCTGCATACAAGTTTTCCATTCAGTTTACTCAAGCCCACACCTTGTACATCTAGTCTCAAACCATTTATGTTTATGCACCCGGGGAGTGAATGCTGCACGTTGCAGTGTTTTGTTTGTGATTTGCCTGTCAAATCGGAATTTTTTTTTTGAGGCGGCGAGAATGACGTGAAGTAGGTATATGGAACTCTATTGATTGGGTTTCACAGCAAAAAAAAAAGCCTCCTAAGGGATGAAAAAGGCCTGCTGTTCTATCGTGTTAACTTTTTTTTTTCTAATAAAATTTTTGTCTTGTAAAAAATCTTCCGGTCCAGTAAAAATTCTGAGCAACAAGCCCTGCGGTCTTGTGGATTTTTTTCACAAACTCGAGCCCTGAGGTGCCCTGCGATTACTTTGAATATCGCGCCGAATGGCGTCAAAGTTTGATGAGCCATAATTTTAGTTCTAAACATAGCATTAACATGCAGCAAACAGACGAAGAACGCAACCTCGACAAGAAAACAGTCTGATAAGTGCCCATAGCAAATATCCCATTCAATGATTTAAAGGTTGGAAGTCCTGACATCACAACACATGTGAAGCACGAGTAGCTGTTTTTTCCTGTGTGTGTGTGTGTCCGGATCGTAACAGAATGTACCATGTATCGCATGCGCAATGTACACACAGTAATAGCGATCTCCGTTTTTTCGTGATAAACCTCTCGATCATGTTTTTACACACAGAATACAGTGATGTAACAATATTTTTCAAAGGGTTTGAGGTACAGAAGTTATCTGTAGGAAACAGAGACATTCATATTAATTTTCAAAGGTATGTTGTGATTGTTTTCAATCACTTTTGAAGTATTTTTTTGCTATGAGATGACAACAAAGTTGAAAGAACTTGTATTCAATTTCCGTGTAACAAACTTCTGCAAACAATGCTTTCAAATTGTTGTTGATTTCTTTCTCTCACAAATGTACAAGCATTAATTCCCATGCTATTTTTAACCCCTTGATGACGTTTATCAGAAAGGAAGTCACCAATGTAAAATAGAGAAATTTTGGCACTTGAATCTACAAAAAAAGAATTTGTTGAAAATGTTACCCCTGTTTTGACTTGTTTCTCCGTCATGAACCTGCTGACATGACTCATCAAGCTTGCTCACATATGTTGTGTTAATGAAAACTCTTGTGCGATGACTGGGATACAGGATGCCATGTGTAAAAGTTGTTGAAATAATGAAAGAAATATGGATGCTAATGAATAAAGAGGTGTTGTGTTGAGTTGAGTTTAAGAACTGTTTTTCCTCAGATTGATTACATGTGTATAAATAAGCATACTACTTCTTATACTAGGGATGGTATTCAAACAAATGACTTTTGCCATTCTGGAGCAGATAAACTACTAACTACAATTGCCATAGTTTTTCTGACCAGAAACTAAAAGACCAGTGCTGGCCCTAGTCACAACTGAAAGGAAAATACTCTGAGACCCCTGGCAAAAATGGGGTAAAAATGTTTGTTGATTTTGCAAGTTCTAAAAAAAAACTTGCTCAAATACTGCTTTGATTATCCCAGTAGCTAGAGACAGCTCAATTCCTATAAAGAAACCCCAAGTTGGTAAATGTCAAAGACCAGTATTCTCACTTGGTGTACCCCCAACATCAACGCATAAAGTAACAAATCTGTGTAAATTTGGACTCAATTGGTCATCAAAGTTGCAGGAGAATAATGAAAGTAAGGATAAAAAGGCCAAACGGTCTGGAAAACTATTTTAATATTAATTTGGTTGAAAAATTATCTTCTTCTCAAAGACTACACACAAAACGTGCGTTACTTTAGAGGGAGCCGCTTCTCACAATGTTTTATAATATCAACAGTTCTCCATTGCTTGTTACCAAGAAGTTTTTATGGAAACAGATAAAATGGTCTGATGATGATGAAAGGAAATGATGGCATGGTACTTTAAATAACTGTCTGAAATGTTGTATTTGGTGAGAAATAGATAAAAACTTATTTCCTGATTGGAGTTTATCCCCCAATGAGCATTTTATTCATTTTCTTTTCAAATTGATGTTGTGCATAACGTTTTATCAATTTTTTACTATTGTCTCGTGACCCAGATGGCCGATTGATCTCAAACTTCTACAGATTTGTCAGTTTATGTATTTATTTATTTATTAATTTTCTATATCAAATAATAAACCACAAGGGAAACTGGCTCCTGAGTTCCCCACATTTGGGGGAATCGCATAGGTCAACCCGTCCGAACTGCAATGGATAGGCCTTGCCATGGGAGAACCACCTTATTGATCACGGTATCTCCTGAGCCAGGTAAGTATTTATTTTTTATGTAAAAAAGGTACACTAATTGGTAATTGTCAAAGACCAGTGTTCTCACTTGGTGTATCTCAACATATGCATAAAATAACAAACCTGTGAAAATATGAGCTCAATCGGTCATCGCAGTTGTGAGAAAATGATGAAAGAAAAAAAAACCCTTGTTGGATGAATCTGTGTGCTTTCAGATAGGAATAAAAGATTTCTAGCTAGAAGTCTTTTATTATTTTAGTGAGAAATTACCTCTTTCTCAAAAACTATGTTATTTTAAAGGGAGTCATTTTCCACAATGTTTTATACTACCAACAGCTCTCCAATATTAGTTACCAAGTCAGTTTTTAAGTTAATATTCCCTTTAACTAGGTCTGATTCTAGTTAGCTACATAATTTTGAAGACAATCATTTATGATCGACTTTAATGAAATGAATTGTTCTCTTTTTGTAAAAAGGTCAATGAGTGTGTAATGGTTACATATTAATATAAAACTCAATAAGAATTGTACAATAAAACAAACTCAACATATGAAATATATGAAGGTAAAACAAAAATGCATGAATGCATTTTGTCATGTTTTCTGAAAAAAGGTACATTTTTGAGGCAGTACTGTCACAGCAGGATACAATTGCCCAAGTTTTTCTCACCAGAAATAAAAAGACCAGTGCTGGCCCTAGTCACAACTGAAAGGAAAAAATTCTGAGACCCCTGGCAAAAATGGTGTAAAAATGTTGATTTTGCCAGTTCTAACAAAAAAACCTGCTCTAATACTACATTGTCTAAGTTAGTATAAGTATGCATGTTAAAAAAAAAACAGCATAAGCCATGACTAGCATGAGGGTGAGTGTTATAGCAATTATTATTGTTTGTGTGAAGTAAAGCCAAGGTTGGTACTTTTGTAGTGATAAAACAGGTTTTATGAAATAAGTTTGCATTTTGGTGGGGTGGAGTTGTACTAGTAGATAAAACAAGAGTTTAAAATAAAGTCAGTTTTACAGTCTTGTAAAATTAAACCCCCCCCCAAAAAAAAAAAAAAAAAAAAAAAAAAAAAAAAAAAAAAAACAACAACAACAACAACAACCACAACAACAACGCCCTTACCAAACGCCCTTCCACCCAAAAAGTATAAAAAAAAATCTTTCAAATAAGTCAAATTTACGTGAAATGACACATTAAGTACGTACGTTTCGCGAATGTGTAAAAAAAATGCCCGAAGGTGCCCGATTTTAATTCAGCCAAAACAGTTATCATCAGTATGAGTAACTTATGGTGTCAAATACAAAATGCTCAAAAATCAATCAAAATAACCTATAATATACTTTTAAAACTCACCCTAGGTACGCAGGATATGTTGCTGGTTCATCTGGAGGTGCAGTTGTGTCAGATATCTTTCTAAAAAAGGTAGATTTTCAGCAAAAAACGATGTCCAAAATGGTCCGCCATTGAATTCTGTTGAGACTCCATCATACATTGAATTGTGGGTATTTCCGTGACGTCATAAGGAACTTCTAAGTTACACGCCAGAGATGGCCGTGCGTAACTGTCGCAAATTTCGGAGCTCAACTGTAAAAAGTTTTGTCGTTTTTGTTTTCGTTTTGTTGAAAACATTTTGTTTATGTTATTCTAAATGAATTTCGTAATGTTTAGGCCGGAAACTTACCCCCAGTTCCAGCCGAGACTATCCACAAATCGCCTCCCAAAAAACATTTAAGCCTAATGTCAGTGGATTACTCATTGTGAATGCGCGAAGTTTGAACATTTCACTAACTGCTCTAATAAATGTATTTGTCGCTCCCCTCACTGTCAAAAATAACGATGTAATTAACACGCACGGTGAAATGTTCCATTCAACTCGGCTCCGCCTCGTTGAATAGAACATTCCATCTTTCAACTCATGAACATATTCGCACCATTGCACTCATAAACATTCATTATGTGTATACCATCTTTCAACTCATGAACTATTCGCACCATTGCACTCATAAACATTCATTATATGTATATTATTTCATAACTTGGGGACATAAGGAGCATTGTTATCAGAGGAGCTAACTTGAAGGTACTAGACGCTATTAGTAATTACTCAAAATAATTGTTAGTAACAAAACTTACTTGGTAACAAGCAATGGAGAGCTGTTGGTAGGATAAAACATTGTGAGAAATGGCTTGGGGCTCTCAAGCCTGTTTAATATAGAATGTTTTGAGGGCCTACAAAACATTAATGAGCTTTGACACTCAGACTGTTTTTGCCTTATTTAGTGGGGTGCACCCCTTGCCTGATCATCTGGGCTAATTTCATAGAGCTGCTTAAGCACAAAATTTTGCTTAAGCGATAAAATCATTGCCTAGTAAAATCAAATTATTGGCCAAGACTCCACTCAACTTTTATGCTAAGTAAACAACAGCTAAATACCAGTCACAAGCAATGTATATGGCATGAAATTTTGGCCAGTAACATGTGTAAAATAAGCGAGCTATTTTCGTGCTTAAGCGAATTTTTTGCTTAAGCAGCTCTATGAAATTGGCCCCTCACACTTCGAGGATGAAATAGATAAAAATTAAAAATACTGTTGCATACCTAGAAGTACCGACTCCCAAAACTTACTTTTTTCTTTCCTCAATGCTTTGAATGATTGAACTATATAAAGTAACTGTAAAACCACTTACAGGTAAGACACTGCTCTAGAATTGCAAAGTTTGTGGGTTCAAATCCCACCTGAGTAATATGCCTGTAATTTTGTTCACAGAACTCAGGAAAGTACCGATACTGAGTATACAGTGCTAACACACACACACACATAGGTGTAAAGGGTAAAACAAACATTTTTCGTTAAGGACAACTTTAATGATTGTGTTAGAGATTAAATATACCTGAAATCATTGACGCTTGGTAGTTTATATAAGCCACTCTCTTTATTGTCAACTATGCCTTTAAATAGATCCATACAATTACATTGCCGTTTGTATTTACAAATGTACCGTGCAAAATTGGTTAAACTTATATCAATGCAAAATCTGATGCGATACTACTTTATACCATGTATGCTAGACAAAAGTTTTTTTATTAATAATAAAAATATCTACCTTCACCGGATTCTAACCTTTTAAAATGCAACTACTGCACAGGTGTTATTTACTGTGGTGTACAAAAGTTGCCAATATGTTCAAGTATCGTTAAACCCATTTGTGTAAAATGGACCATGTAAGTATTTCGCTTTTTAAGTGCTAAAAAAAAAGAAGAGTGGAATAAACTAAACCAAAAACAGGAGGCACTGAGAACCAGGCCCGAATGGTACGAATTTATCCTAAATATAAATTATTTGCTTGATGAATTAATTTTATTATAAATAATTAGTCAGGACATCACATGGAATTTGGCTTTTTGCCTAACAAGTGCTTTGAGAAGTGAGTTTCCCAATAATACGTCCATCTGTAGCAGACACTCAACACTGATCATCATAGTTAACAATTGCTTTGAGGCCTGCTAGGACACAGGGCCGTGTTTTTTCCCCCCAAAGACAATAGGCGAGTGCAGAGCGTAAATCCAAGTTCTGGCAGCACAAGGTTTTGTGTCGCCCTCATTTAATCCTGCATCATACACATTTCTTAAGAGAATACATAGCGGGGTCAACACACAAACCGGGCCCTGATCAGTCGGCCGGCCAGGCACACACAAAACCCAGGCATATCACAGTGTATTATAATGCTGGCCGGCTGGGCACAGCTTGGGGCCGAAGATAATTGTTTTTTCTAAAAATTCTATATATGACATGCTACATATATTCATACATTTTTTACCTTTGCAAGTTTTCCGTTTATGTTAAAGGGTAAATTTAAAGAAACTTCCATCCCAAAAGCTGGGGGTGCTACAACACCTACAGCACCCCCTTTTATATATTAATATAATATATATCATTTAAAGACACTGAACACTATTGGTAATTGTCGAAGACCAGTCTTCTAACTTGGTGTATCTCAACATATGCATACAATATAAACCTGTGAAAATTTGAGCTCAATTGGTCGTCAAAGTTGCCAGATAACGATGAGAGAAAAACACCCTTGGATTCCAGACCTCAAATTCTAATTCTGAGGTCTCAAATTGTGGAAAATTACTTCTTTCTCAAAAACTGTGTCACTTCAGATGGAGCTGTTTCTCACAATGTTTTATACTATCAGCCTCTCAACGTTACTCGTTACCAAGTAAGGTTTTATGCTAATAATTATTTTGAGTAATTACCAATAGTGTCCACTATTGTTTTTTGGTGCTACATCAATGTTGCAGACTAGGTATACAACTTTGAACAAGATTGATGTTTTTTGACCTTGCTAGCCGACCTCATTCTTAAGTTAACCCCCCCCCCCCCCGAAACAAAAAATTAAAATAACATGAACCTACTGTTTATCATTAAAATAACAACAAAATAAATAGCAATTCTTGTGTATCATTTCAAAAAAAGTTTTCTGTCTTTTAGATAACCAACTTGCGAAATGTTAAGAAAGAGGCAAGAAGTACATACACAAAAAAATCTTACTTATGCAACCCCCCTTATCCGTTGTTTCCTCTACATACAAAACAAACAACTATTTTGAGACAGCTTTGCAGGTGGATTTAAAAAAAAACAATTCTAAGTAACAGAGTACAAGAGTTTGAAGACAACTTTGAACTTGAACTTCTTGGTTTTGGAGGATTGTTAAAAAAAAGATATAAAAAAATAGAAGCACTCTCCGAACTTCCCCGTCAATACTTCAGATCAAGGCATTTGCCAGATATTAGCATGTGTGTGTCTTATGAAACATTCTGTTATTAAAGATGCCTTATTTTTCAGTTTACAGCGTGCACGCGTGTTTAGAAACTTCATTTGCAAATCCTTGCTAGTGCCCTTCCACCATGCCTCTTCAGTCTTCCATCATTTCTGTTTTTTACATTCCTCCATCAATGACGGACTGATGAATTGGTGGCTGATAGCAACGTATTTTCTCTACAGGCGTGGTGTCACTCTCGTTTGCCTTCAGGTACTTGTTCAGTACAGAGAAGATTTGGTTGTTCAGAATCTGGTACTTGCGGATGCGGTCTACGAGACGTCCGATGGGCTATCAAAGAAAAATCATCAATAAAGTTAGAACATGATTCAAAGACGGCAGTATTTCTTGTAAGCAATGGCACATAGAGCATGGTTGGGAGAGACTTTTGATGTGGAAAATATTATATACTGTACAATCAATGCACCTTGACTTATTACAGTGGGTGAGACAGGTTAAAGGTTAAGTCACCTGCCTGTTGGAATTAAAGATGAATTTCAAATTTGCGGCTGCTGACTAATGACCAATGCAAAGAGTCCCACTTATAAATTCATTATGAGAAATGCTGAAAAGTCGCATGCCTGTACAGAGAGCTACCTCTTTAAAATACACACACACACATACACACATTTTTTGAATGGCAAAATATACTGGCATAAAATATACAGAAAAATATGCGTAATGACGATTGGGTAAGTATGTACTTGGTTGAGGCCAAGCTCAATGTTTGTTCCCTTTGTTAGTAAACTTACAATGCCATTGATGTCTGCATCTACACCATCCACTTTCTGCACTCGTAGGATGTGGTAGCAGAAATCCAGTGCTTCAAAGCGTTTCTGTTGTCCAAGCAGAGTGATCAAGGCACAGCCGGCCCAGTTCAGCCCTTCACCATAGCTCTCCCTGGGTAAACAAAATGTAGGAGAAGAGAAGTGAATTAGTAATAGCAAATAAATCTTGAGAAAATTACTTTGATTTGGTGCAGTGGAAAAAGCCACATTTTGTGACACACAAACATTCAGTGGAGAAATGCTAATGGATAAAAAGTCCTGTTGAAACAATAGTGTAAGAATAGTTTAAGGGTGACTTTGTCATTAGTCTTGGTAAGAGTAATTTCATTTGGATCATCTTGTTTTAACACAACATTTTCATGAAATTTGATGGTCCCTTTTGTTTGAAAATGACAAAAATCTTGAGCTTTGTGTTAGAGATTTTATAAATGTTTAAATCTTTCAGCATTCACTTTCTGTTAAGTTGCAGTTATTTATAAAAAAGTATGTTCTACATTATCATGTTATGCAGTTCTGTCATTGAAATTGTGTGAATCGTGAAGAAAGACACTTAACTTGCATACAAATAAAAATCTTCGCTGCCAGGCCCCAGCAATGAGGGTGCCAGCAATAGCGGTGAAGCAATTGGGCATACGACTTGGTCTATAAACTTGATCTTAACTTACTCAGGTGTAAAGTTATGCTCCTTGAGTGGTAGGCAGTAGACAAACTGGAAGGCACTCCACAATCTATGGAACTCAGAGCACTCATCGATGATCATGACACCGTTTGCTGGTTCAGGACCCTGCAGAATAGTGTCGGATAAGAATCCCTTGATGCGGTGTAGGATGATCTCAAACATGGTCAGTCCGCAACACAGTCTCTCCCTGGTCAGCAGGTCACCCTCTCTTGCATCGGCGATTTGCTGTTTGGTTGGAACATGACAGATAATTAAGAAAGAACCATTCTTTCTATTGTTCTTAGCAGCCATACTTCTTACTAGTTTATTGGTAATAAGCTCAAAAATGAAACTCTTTAAGTTAGATGAGATCAACCATCCTTTAAATTTGGTAAAAAAACTCCAAACTCTTTAGTGTACAGAGAATGGCTCACTTCGTGTAGATCTAATAATCTTCATAGCTCCACCCAACTTGCCAACCCTCTTTGTCTGACAAGGGCTGATGTAAGAAATACGCTCGTATAAACTCACCCGTAAGCCTGTTTGAGATATGGCCGACACATTGCTACGGCAATATCAGGTTTGGGTAAATTTGTCTGTATAAACCTAAAACCAAACAGTGCACTATTAAAGTGTCTGCCACATCCCCAACAGGCTAATGCTATTCAATCAAAATCTTACTGATTTTATGAGAGCACAGAAAATCCAAGTTTAGATTAAAATAGGAAAAATGTCATGCTTGTTGTAATGTTACATAAACGAAATTGTTCAAGAAAATTAACATCAAACCAAAAAATAAAGGTGACAAACAGATTTTGCAGAGTGGAGTTGACAATATCTAATTTTTACCTCTTGTGTTCCCATCTTCTCAACAACAGGCACCACTTGAAGAGGAGCATAGTTTATTTCCAGCCTCTTCAACTTATTCTCCAACTTCTCACCCTCTGTGAGAAACAAAACAGGAAAGTTTCAACTTGTTATTCTTTCGTTGTAAACAAGAATTCTGATTGTTTGATCTTCAATAAATGTATCAAATACTACATGAATAATGATGCAACCTTGTACATTACAAAGCCTTTCTGACAGGCAAGATAGTAATATCTTAAGGCGCTGAGTGTATACAAACTATCAGAAAGATAGGTTGTTGCAGTGATCAATCCTGAGACCCTATTATGTAGCACCTTACAAGGTGCTACGGCGCATACAGCAGCCACAGCCAGGAACATTGTGGCAAACCCCTTCTGTTTTCGATAAGTGCACTGGGTTCTTTTACACAACACATGGAATCAACGGCTTTATGTCCCATCCAGGGAGGAAGCAATGGTTAAGTGTCTTGCTTAAGTGTCACGGTCGGGGATTTGAACCCACACTCTTCTGATCAGAAACACCAGAGTTTGAATTCGGTGCTCTTAACCGCTTGGCGAAGTCACTTCCATTACTTCAAGATACTTCAATGGTCAAATGGAAACTGTGTCCTTGAGCAGAGGCACTGAGCCATGCATGTTTCTCTTAACCAAGATGTTTGCATGGGAACCTGGGTTACGAGAATGTTCTTTTGCAGAGACGCTATCTTATCATCAATTAGAGAAAAGAAACCCTTATACCAACTCGGAACAGAAAGGTTCTTACGTTTGACATGTGGCTTTGGGATAATGTTCTGGAACGGTGAAGCATGGAGAAGATCACAAACCTCCTCCACGGCCAGACACTGTTCCATCATCTTCATGAAGATGATGGCATTACCAATCTCCTGGAAGTTGTGGAAGAGGTTCATCTTGAGGTCGGGGTACTGAGCAATGTCTTGGAGATGGGCGGAGTAGTAAGCAACCACGCCTAGAGATGGAAAAAGAGAAAATGTATTTAAGGAATGGAGAAACTGTTCCCAGAAGCAATGTCTTGGAGATGGGAGTAGTAATCCACCACGCCTAGAAACCGAAACAAAGAGAAAATATAACCTGTTGCGTATCTTAAAAGATGTGTCTATTGCAATACAACAGAATCAAGAAACTGTTCTCAAAAGCAATGTCTTGGAGCTGGGCGGAGTGGTAAGCAAAAAACGCCTAGTAAAAAAAAGAATACAGAAAATGTAACCAGTTGCATATCTTAAAGAGTTTGGGTATGTATGTACAAAATGTACGACACAAAACAATACGTCCACAGATTTACATTTAACTTACAGGGTTTGAAGATAATGATAATAGAATGCTTCCCTTAAAATATTACTTGCTGAGGTGCTGTAGTTTTGGATGTCACATAAACAATTTTAGTCTCAGGAGATGAACATTATTTTAGCATGTACAACGTATTTACGCAACTCTCTTGAAAACATTGCTCTGTGATTCTCAAAAACTTTCTGACTAAAGAAGCTGAAACTTCTACAGGTAAATTATATTACATGATATGGAATTCATGTCATGGCCAAAAACTTAATCTACAAAAAGTATAACAACACTCAAAAAAGATGTATGGTATTGCATGCCAACAGAATAAAGAAGCTGTTCTCAGAAGATGATAGAAGTTAAATATTAGTTTGGATTGTATTTCCTTTGTTATCATCTACCCCTCACACTGCCCATAACAGCTTCTTTTTAAAAATACTCTTTTCTGATAAAAATCCATCCTTTCCCAATTTCTTGGGTCTTTTGTGTTTTATAGTAAATGCATTGTTATTTAAGTTCAATTTAAAGCAATGTTTATTTCTACATATCATCATCAGAAAGTACAATAAATAATGTATGAATGTAGAGGCACGTTAACAAAAAGTGGGGAAAAACAATAGATTTACAAAAGACAAATAAACAGAATAAACAAAATAATCAAAGTAACACCAACAACAAGTATAACAAGTACCAAGTTATTGATTTATTCCTTTTTTTGGGGGGGGGGGAGGAGGGGGTTGGCAGTGATTAATTAATATTTTGTGTTCTCTTCTCAGAGCCACATACCTTTGGTCCCATACTCAAATCTTGGTAGTTTACATGATTTTGGCATGACCTCCATCAGGAGCTTTACATATGGAAGGATGTAGTCATTCATCTACAACAAAAACACAAACAAATTAATCAAACAATTGAGGTAATAATTTGCACTGTGAATGGAAAATTAACTGTTGTACAAAGTAAACATATATCCGCAAATATGTCCACACAGGAAGAATAATCCCTGCAGGAATACACAATCTGAAAAGAGATATCCCGCACGGTAATCTTCTTATATTCAAATTTTGGGGGATAAAAAGTGATATCTTTTTCTATAACAACAGTACTTCAAATTGAAATGTATCTGGAATTTTTTTCATTTTTTTCTTCATGCAAGTCGCCTGACACGCAAGGCCTGAAGGCCACTTCAAGGTGTGGGCTAAAATTGTTTTTTTTCCAGAGGCCGTTGCCACCTACTCCTAGGGCTGAAACAGGGTTACCCCTTTCACAGTCCATACGAATGTATTATACTGTCCAAAGATGCTGTACCTCTTGTCACGTTAGTCTTTATTGCCATTAATTTTCTGTCATTACCAAACATGTACAGACCTTCCAGGCCCAGAATTTCATCTTTGAGACGGCAAGGCAATTTTCAACTTCCAAAGGGCACGTCCATTTGAAAATCTCAAAGTCAATGGGAAACTTTTGTAGAGGCACCAAGGCCAAGACCAGGGGCAATAGAGGCTTTGGCCTCTGCGGTCTTTGTGTATTACTAGGCCTGCCTGCCCTTTAATATAAACTGTTTCAAGCTCTTGGCAATATTTGTTGTAGTCCCTTACCGATCTTTTGATGACTTTCAGGAGTTCTTCCATGACGACTGCTATACCCTGGTAGCCAAGCAACCGAGCAATGCAACGGCAGTGTGGGATTCCAACGAAAGAGTTGTAAAGACTGTTGACTGTCGCAAAGGCAGTGTTCAGCAACTGCAATTCAATTCACAGGAAAAACACATAATTAGAACAAACTTGTTCTAAAAATAGGCTAAAAAAACACCTCACAATAATATTACGCCCGTTCATTGGGGCCTTAAGAATTCCTGAAACCATCTAAACTCCTTATAGGGAGTATAAAGCTCAACTCCTTATGAGTAGTGAGTAAGATTAGATTATATAAAAACAAAGAATGTTACTCATATCACATGGTCAACAAGAAAAACGCGTATTTGAAAATATTCAAATGGTATACGAACACTAATTTGGGGTTGAATCAAAGACAAAATTACTAGAGAGGGATCTGAACCTGGGATCTACACAAGAACGTGCCCGTACTCTACCATCAGAGCTATCTAGACCCAAAGTTTGCAGTCTCCTGCTTTGTTAATATTGTCATTTTGGGGTGCCAATAGTATTCCACTTATAACATAACAATCAAATTCATTTTTTTAAATGTTGAATTGCTTGCCTTTCTACTATTAAAAAAACAAAAAAACAATAAAGAACTTCTGAAAAAGGTCAAGCAAAGAAAAGTTTGATATTTTCCTTTACCTTACTGCCGTAGATGTAGGATGGTGATGAGGATGGAGGTTTGTCCCTGTTGTGTGGCTGGACAAACGCAAGCTTGGTGCGTACAAACCTATAGCAAGATAAAACAAACAAATTATGCATAAGAATCACAAAATCAGGCCGAGACTGGTCTAACAGGCTTTTATCTAAAGAGTACTGTCAGGTTACCTCAACAACACTTTTACTATTGTTTTTCTTCAGTAGACAAAATGTTAAAACAATTATCATTATAAATATTAATATAAAGGATTTGAAATGTGCCAAAACCACAAAATGTAGGTGCTCACACAGTAGAAAAAGAGCAAGAAATAAACAAAGAATGACGAAAATACAGTTTTAATTTCAACACTTGAAATTTGACAAAATATACTTCTGGAGACAATTTCTTTGTACCTTTCTGTGGAGCCGTTGTAGCAAAACGATACGATGAAGTCAGAGCAGAGTTCCCAGAAGACATGGAGAGTAATGCGTCCATACGGTGCCATGACGTTATGATTGGCCTCCCTCAGCATAGAGCCAAAGTTTGTCAGCTTCATGTGTTTACTCAGGAGGGAGTGGGTTAACCGATTCACCTCAAGGAGACAATCTAATTCCTGGGAGAACAAGAAGACAACAGTTTAGTTTCTGGGATTTTATTTCTGAAGGATGCGGCTATAAACATGTTTCAGTCGCAGGTAGGCAAGGGTGCCTCTGGCATTCAGCCAAATCAACCCAGGTATGCTCTGGATATTTTATACTCCCTTTGCTCTTATTAGAGCCAAATGAGGAGAGAGAAGACAATGAAGAAATCTCAGTTTTAGATGAGGCAGACACCCAAACAGTCAGATAGGGACTGAAAAACCTAATCCACATAGTGCCCCTGGTGGGATTTGAACCGTGATCCCGGAGATGGAAGACGAGGCAAGACACCACTACACCAACCTGACCGCCCACTACACCAACCTGTACTGAGTATACAGTTAAACAAAATGATAAGACATCATGAATGGACGCCCACTTCAAGGTGAGGGCTACACTTTCTGTCAAACTGTCACCATTCCTGGGGCTGAAACAGGGTTAACCCCCTACACAGTACATAAGGATGTAGGCATGGGTATCGTTCACTGGGAGCCTGGCTGTTACAGAAGCATGCACTACCTTCCCATTCTAAACTTTTTACGAAGAAATTATGGTTAAGTGTCTTACTCAAGTGTCATGACCGGGATTTGAACCCATAATCTACTGCTGACGAACACCTGAGCATGGGTCAGGTGACCTAGACCGCTCAGCCACAGCATGCCAGAGTGCTTTTCACAAATTAGTGTAAAGGTTAAACCAAAAAATATCCCTGATGCAAATTTAAACTGCTGTGGTACCCGCAGCTAAAATACAGGATTGAAACTGCCACTAACTACTGGGCATCTCTGTGGTCTAGTGGCAAGACATCTGCTCTAGAATGCCAAAGATCAAGGCCAAGTCTTAAGACATAACTTAAAAAAGGTTACTGGCAGCTACACATACCACAATGCCTGTAAGGTCACTGCTCTCAAAGCGAATAATGGCAATCTCCAGACTCTTGTACATAGCTGTGCTGATTCTTTGAGTGATCAGACGATTCAAATCAATTGAGCGACCCAACAGCTAGGAAAAGAAAACAACAATTCAAGAATGTAAGAATTCAGGGCAAAAAAAATCAAGAATGGGGGGGTTTACTGTTTTTACCAAGGGCAACAAAAACATGTCAGACATTTTGTTAAATGTCCCAAAACTGTCTACAGAAATTGGAATTATGTCTGGTACAATGACTTGCTTAGCCAAAAGTGAGTGCTTAAATTTAAGTTTCCCTGACTACATGTAAGTCATATGGTTCAGGTCATTTTTTTTGCATAGAGGCGGTAAACACCTATTGCACGATTCTGAGAGAATGCGTATGGCACAATGATACCAGGCTTCGCCCATCTGGAGGCTGCTTAACAGAATGCAATTGCCTCGAACCATGTGAAACATCACCACTTGATCCAATTTGAGTGTACCAATCAAGTCACTGTATCAGATATTATTCAAAATGTAACTGTTTATAGAATGACTATTTACCTGTAGATGTCTCTGTCTGAGTAGAGTCTCATATCTGTTAGCAGGAGGGTAGGCTATGCCGATACCGTAGATCTCACACTCGGTACGGAAACGCTTATCCAACAAAATGCTGTACAAAGAAGTTTTTTATTATTATTATTTATTTGAAATGTCTCATCATTTGCAAGCAAACGCAGGCACGCTCACGTAATCTGATTTTGCTCATGTAATTGAGTCCCTACTTAATATAATATGGAAGAAGAAGAATATGAAACAATCATACAGACATACAATACATAAGAGCGAATAAAATTCACTACTCAAAGGATAGGTAATAGGATGTCTAGTTTATAAATGAAGAGACTGATATTTGAAAAAAAATGATTTAAAAAGCGAAAGTAATGGGTTGGGGATGGGAGAGAAGAGAATGGGTATGGGTGCAGAGAGCAAATAATAAAGTCCAAGTAACAAAATAAAAAAGCAGCAATTAAACACAGGCTTAAAACTAATGGTAATATTAATCATAAGGCATCATAGCAAAAACAATCAATTCATTCTAAGATGGCCAGGATTAATGAAAGCGAACCCAATCACTATGGTGCGAGAGCTTAGTACTCAATACTCTTAGTAAATTGGGGAAAATTGTCACCTCATATTAGGCCTACTCATATGAAATATAAATATTTTCAAACTGAGGAAGATGGGAAAATAGTCTGGCTCCTTTAATGCAATGATTATTACTGCTAATATGATACCGACAAACAAGGAATCCATCTAAGAAGGTTGCACAGATCTTTATACATGTCAATATTGTACATTTTAAATTGGTTCTTCTGGCAATTACAAAAAACATCCGACTGTTTTTAACATCTAACAGTAGATAAAGTACATGTACATTACTTCATTAATAAGGCATGATATTCGGCCCTTGGAAAAAAAGTGGGAACATTTGTTATGGATACAAGGGCTGACCTACACGCAAACATGGTGCAGGCAAGACTTTTCATGCAATTTTATCAAATTTTCCTGATTTTTCCAAATCAAAATCAGACAAGGGAGAGTATCATGTCTGATTAATATGCACACTTTTAAAAACAGAAAATGACTGGGTTTTTAGGCACCAAAACCTGAGTAAAAAATCTTGTTTAAAAAAGGTCACAAAAAGGAAATGTTTCAATAAATGTTTATGTTTATGTTACAACAATATTTGTTACATTTGAAACAAATCTAGCAAACATTTGAGTGTGGCAGTTTGATGGTTAATAAGTTTACCTTGCAGCCAGTGCCTTGTAGTGGGCAAAGATCTGATCGCTGAGTTTGTACACAAGCTGGTCAAAGCACAGGTTCACCTGATCAAAATGAACAAATAAGCAAAAAAGAAATGCATCAGTCAATTGGCCAATCTATCTCAATAGGTCTTATCCTGTCTCAAATGAACATAATAATTTGGGGGCTAATCATTCATACTCGCAGCTAAGAGCTGAATTGCAGCTAAGAGCTACAACGTGTTCAAGAAGCAGGCATGCAAGGGCGCCTTTGTCTGCCAACCACATCAACCCATTATGACCACGGAGCACAGCCAAGATCCAAGGCGTTTGAATTTTCCCGAGGGAGGAAAACAGGATAGTCTGGAAAACCCTCGTGGCACAGCAGAGGAGCAACTCACAACTCAACTCACATTGGTCCTGCCCGGGACTCGAACCGGGGTCACCTTGGTGAGAGCGCTTACGCACACGCCAACCATGCCACCCGATATACCAAACATACACATCTTTAACCATGGAAACTATGTAAGGTTCAAAATTTGTGTTAAAAAATTAATGGAGAAAAAAGAATTAGCTGTTGCAAACGACTTATCAACCATAAATGCAAAAAATAGTTTATGGCCTGACGTTTCGACCCTAGCAGAGTCTTTCTCAGAGGCTAAATGACAACACAACACAAATGAACAGGTAACTAAGAAAAACATAATCAGTGAAGTGGAAATACATTGCAATAAAACACATGCATTCCACACAATAAAGCACAACAAAATATGTGTCATGCCTACCCAGAGGAAATCAACCTCTGTTCCAATAAAGAGCAAGAAAATCGAAAATATAGCCACAACAATTTTCTTGAATTTCAGATGTTTTACTTTGGTGGTAGAACTTTAAAACTCACCTCTGCTTCAATCTCATCATAGAGAAACTGTTTCTTGAATCTTGTCAAAGCATACTGTGCGCTGTCACTGTACAGATCCAATGGGTAGAGGATATACCTGGCAAGAATAACAGTGTACAGGGTCGACCATTAAAGGGAAGGTATTCATTTTGTAATCAATCTTAAATTAGTGGCAATAAAAACTTCTGGTAAGAAGCACAGCAGCTTTTGATAGAAAAGGCAATTTTGAAAATCACTTCACTTCGATGTCATGTGGTTATAAAAAGAGTAACCATTTTTTATTTATTTTTTTGCATTTCTTGTGCGCCATCTCTATCTGAAGTTGTTCAAAGGCTCAAATTACACAGAACATTCACACAAATTACAGCAAATTACAAACGATAAAGGTTACATAAAACTTAGATCGAAAAAGTCCAGAATGCAGCAAAAGGAAAAATCACATAAAGATCATACAAATTGACACCCTCACCCCATGTAAGGGGGGAACAAAATCACTATCAATCTTTATTCCCCAAAAGTTTAATTTGAGAAGCATTACTGACAGTAACATTTCTCAAATGAGATTTGGGACTTCAATGAGTACTCTTTACAAGCAGAGCGTTTTCTTAACAGTGCTCTTCATATAGAGACCCAACTTTAAATCATAGAGCTGGACTTCTTTATACCAGAAGAAAACAACAGCTACTCTTTTTTAAACAGACAGACAAAAAAACATCTGAATTAAAATAGAGGTCTATAATTTCTCTCCTCCGTCTTTACTTACTCCATCATAGCTGGGTCTTTAGTCTCCAGAATGTGGTCAGTCAGAATCCATGGCATCGACATGTCAATGGGAAACTGTACAGGAAATAAATAAAGGAAAAAACCCAACCTCATCAAAAGAGCAATAATGATATGGTATTTGGATTGACCTGTTAAGTCTGTAGCCACCAAGATGTCGTGGCTGAGCAGTCTAGTTCACCAGACCCAAGCTATGGTATGCTTAGCAGCAGAGTGTGGGTTCCATACCCAGTCATGACACTTGCCGTAAAGAAAAGGGGTTCGCTCCAGTGTTACTAGCTTGATTGGCAGCATATTGTGCCACAGCACCTTGTAAACTATTACATGGTGCTATAAAGGATTAGGTCTCACAAATAAAGCTCAAATATCTTGCAGGAAATACTGGGCGTTTTTATGTGCCCCTAGGGGTGTGATAAAGCATTATGAAGACCCCTCGCATGTGACGTCACATGCTCAAAGAGCGTGTGATGTCAAAAAGCACCCTCACTGGGGTCAAAGGAGGTAAATGATTGGACGATAGCTGTTCTTTGTGCATAAAAATATATATTTTAAATGTTTCTCTGTATTAGCGCCATGGAGCATTGTTTTCGATGGATATGGCGCTATATAAATTTTTACTATTATTATTATTATTATTATTATTAAAAATCTTATGTGTGAGCTCAGCATCAATTTAGCATATGGCGTTATGCAAGGTTTCTATTAATACTAATATACATTATTATTATCATTAATTATAAATGTCTGAGTGTGAAATGTAGCCAAGGTTTACACTGACCTGGATGCGATCTCCCATTGTCATCTCCAGGAAGAACTCTCGATACCACAGCTGGGAAAGATCACAACACTGCTGTAGTGTCTCTGAACAAAACAGAAAACCCACCGAATATTTATATTAATTTTGGTTTTACCCATATAGTGTTAGCACTGTATACTCAGTACCTTCCCTAGCTCTGTGAGCAAAATTACAGGCATATTACTCGGTGTGGGATTCCAAACCAAAACCATACAATTCTAAAGCGGTGTCGTACCAACTAGACCACCGTGATAGCTCGCTAGCTGGAGGCAGTTGAAATCCTATACTTAAGCAGCAGGTACCGAAACGATTTAATAAACTGAAATTTGCACAAAATACGCACACATTTTTTCCACACAAAATATGAAACTTAACAGGGGTTCCAGAAAATATTTCAGTATAAAACAGTTCCAGATATATCTTTCAGTTTTTAAACAATGCAACAAAATATGAACCAACAGTGAATAGATCAACATTGACAGAATCAGGACAAGCTGTGTATTTCACTTAAGTTGATTCCCTTTGTAGACTAAGTTTTTGGCCATGACATGAATCCGCCGTCGGTGGCCCTTTTGTACAAATGTTATATGCATACTAAATGTCCGGTTGTATGTTTACACTTTTATGGTTGAGAATGGTTGGAATAATCATCAAAAAAATTCACTTTCACAATTTATACAACGCACGCAATAAAGGCTTGTATTCTTTTGACTTTGCATTCTACAATAAAGGCAAGAAACATTGAACCCTAGAGGGCTTTTCAGAACCATGCAATAGAATGATTATAAACGCCCTCTGCTGGCGAAATATCACAGTGCATCATGCGATACTGCCTTGACCAAAGATTGCACGTGTCTGCACGTGTCTGCGCATGCTTTGGCAAATGGGTTTTCCCCCCGAATTGCAATAACCACCAACGCTGGTGTGCACGCTTAAACCGTACAACAGCATAGTCTTCGCTGGTACATACGCATTAGCTGCCGACAGCATGGTCTAAGAAGCGTTACATGTAGTTCCTCGGAAATGTTCGCTTGTTAACGAAAACAACACAACGCGTAGGCTTTATTTGACCAAAATGACGCCAATTACGTTACCTTGGATCGATAGAAAGATTATTTTACTGTATAACGTAAGATTTTTTTCTTCCTTGTTTTGTTTTGTCTTGTTGTTTCGGGTAAGTTTTTGCGGGGTATTTTTGCAAAGTCAAAAATGCTGTGATGAAGGAAGACGCATTGATTTTGATCACATGCGCGATTGTGTAAAAAAAAAATATGTTAAAACCTTAGTTTGTAAATTTTAGTTTTTGTCATAATGCCCCTCAAATTTTACAAAAATTTTGTGGTGCCCTTTTTATACTTACGAAATTGCTGCGGTGCCCTTCTAATTCTGGAAAAAGCACAGCAAGTTTTGCCAGGCCCTTTTGAACCAAAGTTTGAGGCCTGCAATAAGATCAAGATTTTGGAATCGAGACCTACCTGAGAAATTGAGGAGATGCTTGTAGAAGAAGGATCTCTTGTGGAAGTCATCAATAGCCTCCAAGGAGGACCCATCAAGCTCCTTACGAAGTGTCTTCTTGCCTGTGCCTCCTTTGTCTGCTATCAGTGACTCCAACATAGTACGGATCATATACAGCTATAATGCAAGGCAAGTCATAAAAAACCTTGGTTAATATTAAGCCTGGCAACTACTTTTTAGTTTTCAATATGCATTCTTAGCAACAATAAAATCAAATTCCTGCTTAAAGAATCAAAGGATTGTGTTACTGATGTCCAATTGTTTTAAGTAAATTATGTTGTCGTGAATAGTCGTGAGCTACACAATTGGTTCACCAAGCAGAAAGTTGCGACTCTTTTTGTAGTAGTCACGGCGGCACAATTAACCGAGTAGTTAACAAATGATAGTTGCGACTCGACACAAGTCGCACTAGTTTCCCATGCTTAGTTCACATACCTACAATGCATCTATTCCATTTCAAGTCTTCTGAGATTATAGTGGTCTGATTCTTTTAACTAGAACAGAATTTGAACCTGCGACCTCTGGATTGATGTGCCGGTGCTCTACACACTGAGCTATCTAGCCCTAATTTTGTCAACGTTTCTGTTCGGGGATGCCAGTGAGAAGTCATTCAACCTGTAACTGCTGTATAGCCAGGGATCACACTCAAGTATATGATACAATCTGGGAAACACCTTAAAGGGATGCAACTTTTATTTCAAATAAAAACTGACTGGAGCAGGACTTGAACAACGACCTCCAGATTAACGTATCAGCGCTCTACCAGGGATCGCACTCAAGTTTACGACACAACCTGGGATATGGCAGCCAAGGAATCACCTTAAGGGGATGAGACTTTCCATTATCATCATACTAACTAATTGGGAGACTTATCATCCGTACAGGCAGCTGAGAAACCCAACTGTGAAGGACGAACTACAACGTGTTCAAGTTACATAACAACTGGGGGTTCAAGGCAGTGGACACTATTGGTAATAACTCAAAATAATTATTGGCATAAAACCTTACTTGGTAACAAGTAATAAGGAGAGGTTGATGGTATAAAACATTGTGAGAAATAGCTCCCTCTGAAGTGATGTAGTTTTCTCGAAAAAAAGTAATTTCCACGAATTTGATTTTGAGACCTCAGATTAGAACTTGAGGTCTCAAAATCAACCATCTGAAAGCACACAACTTCGTGTGACAAGGGTGTTTTTTCTTTCATTTTTATCCCGCAACTTAGAGGACCAATTGAGCTCAACTTTTCGCAGGTTTGTTATTTTATGTTGAGATGCACCAAGTGAGAAGACTGGTCTTAGACAATTACCAATAGTGTCCAGTGTCTTTAAACAAAAAACAATTGACTGATCAGGACTTGAACCTGAGACCTCCGTATTAATGTCCCGGGGCTCTACCATCCAGCCCAGAAACTGACGACTTACCTGTGTACTTGAGGGTCCCACCGTCCTCCTGGGTACCTTGAGTGTGTACCCAGTTTTAGGGTCCTTCTCTCCTTTGAGGCATGGGTCATCCCTGGGCTCAGAACCCTTATCCCAATCACAGCATGTCTCACGTACAGCACGGATAATCCTGTCAGAGTTTCAAAAATATATAATAATAATAATATCAAAGTCTTATATAGCGCATGTATCTACCAAACAAGGTACTCAAGGCGCTGAGTATATACAAACTTTCAGAAAGATAGGTTATTGCAGTGATGAATTTTATGACCCAATTATTTAGCACCTTATAAGAGTTTACAAGGTGCTACGGCTCATACAGCAGCCACAGCCAGGAACACCGGGGCGAACCCCTTCTCTTTTCAACAAGTGCACTGGGTTCTTTTACATGCGTTACACAACACATGGGACCAACGGCTTTACGTCCCATCCGAAAGGACGAAGCAGTTTAGTGTCTTGCTTAAGGACACAAGTGTCACGGCTGGGGATTCGAACCCACACTCTGCTGATCAGAAACACCAGAGTTTGAATTTGGTGCTCTTAACCGCTCGGCCACGAGAAAGACTCTGCTAGGGTCAAAATGCGAGGCCATAAGCAATTTTTTTATGGGGGGGGGAGGCGGTGTATAAAAGCAGTACGTTTCCAAATATTTTAACTGAATTCCTTTGTATTCAAGGGATTGAAATAAATTTTCATTTGAATTGGTCATCCACAAGGAGAGTGGAGCTCTTTACAGTATGTAATCAACTAACCAGATACACATGGATGACTAAATAGGTACACAAAATAATAGCCTTAACAGTTTTTGTTTACAGTAATAATAATAATAATAATAATAATAATAATAATAATAATAAACAGTACCACCTTTTAAAATATGTAGACTCTGAAAATGTATCTAAATCCAACAGAATCCCAGAGCATAAAAAAAACTTCAGAAGTTAAAAACAATGACAAATTGGTGTGCGAGATCCAATATCAAGAACATAGAATAGAATTAACAATTTTGTTAACAGTAAGACCTTTAATATACAGACTTAGAAAAATTTCTCTCAATCTCATAGACTCCTAAAGCATATAAAAGAAAAATACTTGACTTACGTTTCAACGAGCTTCTTCTTCTTCTTAATCGCTGTGCGGAGACCATCTCGGATGGTCTTCTGTGCAAAGTCTTGCACCTCAGCGTACGTTGTGCGCAGGATGGCCTCCTGGAACACACTCTCCATGCGTGTCATTAGCACCTGTAGACCCTTGATCATAGCAATCACTTCAATCAGGGCAAACTTCTCACTGCTGCTGTAGTTGTAACGAGTTGCCTGTCATAATCAAATATATACAATAATTGGTGTTCAGTATCCTGACAATGACTACAGCAAGTTAGTTGAAACGTTGAGACCAAATAAGGATCCACTAAAAGCTAAAGTAGTAGTCCTGGCCGATTTTCTACCTTCAGCCCGGGCATTATTTAAAAAGCAGGACAGTTGTTTTTCAGAACTGAGAAGTTTCCAGAATTCCGAAAAAATCTACTCCGCATTAGTAGAATATAAAGCAAGACAGTTCTCTAAAGAACAAAATCTACATGTACCTGGCAAGTAGATACACACATGGTGTTAATACCGCAAACCAAATACATATTGCTACCTCACCATGCAAAACCTCAAATCCTAATAAGAATTTGTGTGATGACAAACACAATGCCCGGCTGAGATCAATTTCATTCTTTTAGAGTTATCGTTTGAACAACATTCCTTCTGTTTCAACCATAATGACAATGGCCTGCATTAGAGAATGCTCGGTCTCCTGCTTTACTGTTTGTTTAATGCTCAAAGAGAAGGTTGCGTAAGGAAAAACGTAGGTTGCGAGTTGTTTGATGTTGCTGAAGCCTGTCACTGATGTTAACTGATGTCAAGTGCCTTGAAGGTGTGTAAGCACAGCCAGAGAGATGTTGAAAATATTACATTTTGAATCCAAAATATTTAAATATTTATAATTATTGTTATTTTTTCAAAAGAAATGGAAACAGCATCCTCACCTTTTCGTATTCTTCAGCTGTGTCCGGTATCTTTGGATTAGTGCGCTTGTCAGCTGGATGGATCAACTTCCATGAAAACTGATATTAAAAATTAACAAAACACACAAATAAAAACAATAACAATATGAGTACTAGATCAAGGTGCTTTACAACCACTATTTTCGGCATATAAGCCCAAGCTTGCATGTGAAATGTTTTCACAGGACTCGGGAAAGTACTGAGTATACAGTGCTAACACACATAGGTGTTTGGGTAAAAACCAAAATAAATCTGTGTGTACATGTTAATAAAAAATGTCGCAGACCTCTCAGGTTCCAACTTCAGACCAGGGCTCAATTTCATAGAGCTGCTTAAGCACAAAAAGTAGCCTAGGCCGACATAATTATGCTTACCAGAACAGGTTTACCAGCCAAAACACCAGGTCACAAGTACAATTTGCGACTGGTATCCTGCTCACTTTTGCTTAGCAGAAAATGTTTAAGCAATATTTTCTGCTTAGATAGCTCTATGAAATTGGACCCGTGGTTAAGAAAGTGACCTATTCAAAAATACAAATCTCAAGACAAAATCTGGATAAATTTTAAAAGTGCACCAGAATTATCAAAATTACTCCATATAATTTTGGTGTTCCGTTTCGAACTCTACATCAGGGTTGGTTTAAAGAAATATTTTAGTGATTTTAGGAACAATTTAAGAGGTTAGTAGGGTATACAAAATAATTGAAATGTCCCTCGCTAGAACGACACAGTATGGACACAAAATATTAAATATTTGAAAAACTACGGTGTCTTTACCCGGTCCACATAGATTAGAATGTTGTCAGTAGACCCTACTCTGTCATCACTTTACATTACTTTACCATGTGAAGAAAACATGTCAGCGTACTTTAACGGGCCCCAACATGTTTTTTAAATTTTTTTTAATTTTTTTTATGCAAGTCGTCAGACACACAAGGCCTGAAGGCCACTTCAAGGAATGGGCTATAATCAACTTTTTTACCAGGGGCCGTGGTCAGCTACTCCTGAGGCTGTAACAGGGTTACTCCTTTACAGTCCACTTAATACAGATTTAGGCTTGGGTATCATCCATGAGAAGCCTGGCTGGTAGAGTAGCAAGCACTACCTCCCTGAACTTTACGTAGCAATCATGGTTAAGTGCCTTGCTTAAAGGAAACAAGTGTCACGACCGGGACTCAAACCCACACTCTGCTGATCAAACACCAGAGCTTGAATCTGGTGCATTTAAGCGCTAGACGATGAAACGCAAAGCAAGACTTGCACAGTGTATAAAGCTTGATTGAAATGTAAGTCCAACATACCAGTTCAGTGACCAGAGAAGTCCATTTGGATAGTAAGCACAGTCCCTTGAGAGCCAGGTTGTACAGTTGCTTATTCTCAGCTTCAGAGCGCCCGGTGTTTTTCATTGCTGTGGTCATCTCCTACAGTCACATGACATACATGTACAGGGTTAGACAATGTAAAACATCCTAATAACTTACCAACCAAAAGGGCCGATGGTATAAATGCAGAAAATACTTAATGGCCTGACGATTCGACAGGGAGCAAATGTAGGGAGTTTAAAATTGAAGAAATGTGGTGTATTTTCCGAGTTAATGAAACTTATACCACATACCTTGTTGCTATGACGAGCAAGCTGGCTGATGTATCTTGTGTGGTCCTCACGTATCGATGAGAGATGCTCCAGTAAGTTATATTGGGAGCCATTGCTGGAGTCGCAACTCCATGAGGACTTATGAGCCTCGTAGTTTGGACCCTTCTTAATGTAAGAGAAGACTGGGATCTGGATGTCACCGTAGAGGGGAACAACTTCCAGTTGCTGAGAGGTGAAACAATTACACATATGACTAAGAATCAGGAAATGTTTAGTCTATGAATTGAAAATCCCTTGTTGCTGTAAGCAAACTATTTAATTCAATTCAATTCAATTCAAACTTATATTTATTTCCATACTTCATGAAAAAAAAGAGTACAAACAATGTTTTATAAGGAATAACCAATAAGCAAAGCTATATAATGAGGGTGAGAGAAACATAAATAGAGTATGGAGGCATCATCTGGAAGCCGAGGCTTATCTAGGGATGCCTGGGGACAGACAATAACTGGGGACAAGAACGAACGGGCAGACAATTACAACAAAGACAAAAACTAAAGCTGTGCTATTTTAGAGTTGGGTAACTGTTAAAAAGCGAATGCCTGTCAGGTATCCAGGAACCCAGAGAACCAAGGAAGGAATTTGGAAGTGCTGAATGTTTTGATACACCAACAGACATTGGTTTAGCCTTGTCATGCCATGGTCGAGCGGTCTAGTTCACTGGACCCAAGCTTTGGTCTTGTCAGCGGCAAAGTGTAGGTTTGAATCTCAGCCGTGACACTTGAGCCCCTGAGTGAGGCACTTAACCATGATTGCATTGTAAAAAGTTTGGAAGGTATTGCATTCTGCTGCTGTCAGACAGGCTCCTAGTGGATGATACCCATGCCTCAATCCCTATGGACTGTGAAGGGGTTAACCCAGGAGTAGGTGGCAAAGTGTCCCTCTTGACAGTTGATTGGGTCAATAGCCAAAATCAGTTAAGTGTAGCCTTCACCTTGAAGTGGCCATCCGGCCTTGTAAGTTGGGCAATATCTCATTAAACATGTATAGCTTTGACAAAAGCTTTAAAAAACAGTTATCTCTTATAGGATGTTTCAAGTTTTGTGTCTCTATACGATGCTCTTCATGTAAGTAAGCCAACCTGATGAGAATTCTGTTGAAACGTTTCGAGCCAGCCTTACAAATGATTTTTCACCAAACTATGAACCACAACATTATGTGATAGTCTCCTCTTTAATAGGAAGGAAGTACATGTATAATTTTAGTTATGATAATGGTAGACCTCGATCGACCGACCCCCTTTCAAACAGATGGTGGAAGTGAGATGAGATTGCAGAAATAATAATAATACTATTGAACATATCATGTCAATGATGACACTCCTGGCATAAAAAAAAAGAACTCTACTGTATACACAAAGACAACCACAGTTTGAAAGCTATGGTTTCTGAAGTAGATATGTTTTGAGATGTGTCTTGAATTGGGAACAAGTATCTGATTGTCTGATTTGAAGTAGGACCCGGCATGTGAAAGGCGACGATCACCCCAGAAGTGCCAGCACCGTGGCTGGTTTGTGTAAGGAACAGGTCATCGATAACGGCATTAGGCATAAATCAATGCACCCTTTCAATGCTTGCTGTGCTTTTTCACCGGGGACACCATACAATAACTACAGAGACTCCATAAACATGAGACACTGGCAGCAGCAGACATAACGGCCCTTTTTTGAGGCTCTGCACTCACATGCTCTGTATTGCACGCGTAGGTCTGAGCATGCCCCCTACTACACGTGCTGACGAGAACTGTGAGAAAGGACCGTCCCAAAGTCTCCCATTGCTGTGTACGCACAGCCCACCAATAGTGCCTCACCACATCGGGGTGTGCTGAAAAGACTACAGCCAAACACACAGAAACTCCAGTGCTACTCTATAAGACCGCGCAGTTGCATGCTGCATACAAGTTTTGAGCATTATTGTATGCTCCGAAGCATAAGTAGTTAATCTTTAAAAAATGCATTATTTTAGGCAATGACAAGCGTCATAATTGAAAACTAATTCAAATATGGTTTCACCCTGATGCCTTAAAGGGTGGCTGCAGTGTTTTTTTTATTCATTTAAAGGATTAAACATGACTTTTTAAATTTTTATATTTTTTATTAAATGCGCAAGTATTTTAAGAATGGTTTTCAAGAGATTAGGGGAACCCACCCCGCCCCTAAAAAGGAGCCTTCATTTGGCATAAACGTGACGTCATGTCGGTAACCCGAGTCGTCGGGCCCCCTGGCTGTGTGCATATAGAGACGTGTGCACTGTGTCGCCTGGTACCTAGACGCGCGTAGTTAGGGACCAGACTCTTTTTGCCAACGATATGTTTGAATTCCCGACGTGACGTCGAAGGTAGGGGCGGTAACAATCCACTAAAGGGGGGGGGCATGACTTATTCGCTAATTACGCAAGTCAGATATGTCGGGAATAAACAAAACACATTTTATTGATGTTCAATACACATATCAGAAATAAATGACAGCAAAATTAACTGTTTTATTTGAATTCACTGCAGCATCCCTCTAACATTGTTTGTTTCTGGCTTTTCTTCTTTTTTTTCTTTGTAAAAATGGTTACAGGTTACCAAATAACATATCTACAAAATGGGAATACTCTTATTAATAAATTGTACCTTAAATATCTTGTCTATTCTGTTGATGTTGATGCGCTTCTTCTGATCTAGCTTGTAGATGTTGATTTCCTTGCTATCCAAAAGGAACAAACCAAATGCCAAAACCTGTAAAATGACAAACAAGTAAACTGGGTTTTCAAGACATCCAAAGACCAAGAGTGAAATCCTAAAATTACTTAATGCCTGTATGCTACACTTTTGAAAGGGCAAGGGCACCAAGGCACTTTCTCCTTGGTAAAGGGCACCCTTTGAAGATATTGTATATTTCTACTGGAGCAATTTAAGGGCACCAAGGCAACGACAAGGGGCCATGGAGGCAAGCGCCCCACAGCATCAGGCCTGTTAAATTCTTGATGTGGGTTAAACCTCAAAAACATTTGTTTTCTTGGTTTTGAAACCTAATTTTTCAGCCCTCAAACCGCCCAAAACAGCACTGCCTGTAAACCTGCTTTTGTAAACACAAGGAATACCGGAACATCAGGGGTCGTTCACAATTATCAACATTTTTTGAAAGTGTACCAACCGTACACTTAGTCAATACTGCCTCCCTTCCCCCTTAAAGTATACAAAGAAAAATGTTGGGTTTTTAAGCATGTGTCCTCTTTTAATCCCTTGAAACTTAAAAAGCAAGACCTTACATCCCCTTGGTTCCAAGTAGATTTTGAGATGACTGCTGGTCCAACCTTACCTTAACCAGTACATGCTTCTCACTGGGGACTACAAACTGCCGCGCTTCATACATCTCCATACACAGGTTGATGATGTCAATCATGAGCTCTTCATACCCGTCAATCTTTGTCAGGTTCTCCTTCAGTGTCTGGGTGATCTTATCATTGTTGGCCAAGAACATCACTACCTCCTGGGACTCACGCAGAGCATTCGGGTCAGCCATGACTCGTAGGAACTGAGCCGCCCTGTAAGATCAAAGTTTTGAAAGCAATTTACTCTTTTGCCAAAGTAAATCTCAACATTACCCCCCCCCCCACTTCCATTGCCCTACTCTAAGTAGCCTTTTCCAGAAAGTTGGCAAGCCTTTTGAAACCAATCAAATGTCTTGGATGTGTATGGACAGGCCTGTTTGCTTCTTTTTTGAAAGGGAGGGAGCACCAAGGCATTTTTCTCCTTGGTAAAGGGCGCCCTTTGAGGAAGTTGTAAACTTCTACTGGAGCATTTCAAGGGCACCAAGGCAATGGCACTTAATGTAGGCAATGACCAGGGGACATAGAGGCAATCGCCTTTGTTGCCTCCATGAAGTATCAGGCCTGATGGTGTAAGAATTATGCGCAGAACTGCCTTTTTTGTACATGTGTGGTACTATGTAGGCGCATTCATCAAATGCCCTTGACATGGAATGACGTCTTACTGCACAAAACTGTTCAAACCTGAGGAATAGTAGATGCTTAATACGTTTCAGAACAATTTCTTGTGAGTGGACGTACAAATAGTTATGCCAGATATGCCATTGTGCAGCATGTGCACAAAGAAGGAGAAAAAGGTACTGGAGTTTATGCTCCAAATCTTCCCATTCTGGTGAATATTCTTTAAGTCCAGACGTTTGTCGTTTTGCTGTACCTAGATTGATAAGCTACATTGTTATACCTCGGTAACAAACTGTGAAGTTTTATTGGTCGAGAACCAATCATGTGACGTGCAACAAAAACACATGTTACATGGCTCGACGGGCCGGGTAACATGAAAAGTGATGTACACCTGTGTACATCACCTTGATCGTTCCCAGCGTTGGTCGATTTCCAGCGCTGTGTACGAAACAACCGCTGGTTCGAGGGAATTGTTTCTTGTTCGTCTGCTTATTAAACAATGAATAGTCCGTCGTAATAATGTTTGAAGATGACAACAGAACTTCGAGAAGAGGAATAACAATTATACAAAGGTATAACAATTGTTGCACACTGTGACTGGGGTCCATGGGTTAATGTAACACCACTGTTTTCATTGTATTCGGAATACAGAGGCAACTCCAAAATTCCCGAGTTGCAGCCAAGGTTTAGGCGATCCTTCGCTTGAGACGTTCCATATTTTCAACTGTTTCTCTACCAGGCAGAGTTTCAAAGGGTTCTAATAATTGTTTACCTTCTGTATGCAGCGTAATCGTTCCTGATGCTAGCTTTGATGTTCTTCAGTGCATCTAATACAGCGAACATGTTAATAAGACGACCCAGGGTTAACAGGTATGACTCAGAGACAAAGTCTTTTTTCCTTTCCGAGTGACACAGACGTTTCACATCACGGCAGAAGACATCTATGGCTCGTTGCTGGGGAATGAAAGATATTAGAAGGTTTAAAATGTGGAAATGGTTCTCCTTTATTAAGGGAATCAATGTGTGGTGAAGAGGTTTTCAACGAGTGGTTTAAACCCAACGAGGCCTTGTTCTTGATAATGTTACCGAGACGAAGTCGAGGTAAATTATCAAGAACCAGGCCTCGGCGGGTTTAAACCACGAGTTGAAAACCGATTCAACACACTTTGATTCCCATTCATAAATACCTTTTAGGTCAAAAAACATCAACACTTTTTGGTCAAAAAGTAAAATATATGCAAAATTATAATTTTGTTCAATGATTTCTTTCAACACAACACCCCTCCAGCTATGAAATGTTAAGGCCCTCGGGTGAACAACTCCCTATAAAGAGATTGCTGTGCGTGGCACAACTGTTTCAGCAGTTGCTCTCGACCAATATGAATGAAGAAACTGTCTTAGAAGCACAGGTGCAAGCTCGCGTGTCACGCCCATGTTTCAACACTTTTTACTAGTCATAAACAAAGGTTTATATACACCCACGTGACGCGCTCTCCATCAATAGGAATAGCTAAACTGTCCGAGGTATTTATGAATATTGCTTTATGCCAGTTACTACACCTGGGGATCAGTATAAATTAGGTTCAAAAATACTGCTTGACAAATTTGCTTGGCTAAGCGAAAATTGGGTGGGGCACCAGTCACAACAATGTAAACTGAATGCAATTTTCTGTTAAACAATACTTTTCTTTGCTGAGCAATGGCCCAATTTCATACATGCTGCTTAACAGCCAATTTTGCACTTTTGCTGCGCGAGTTTCTACTTCATGTTTCTATTGGTCATCGAAGTTGGAAAGAAAAAATATCCTTGTTGCACAAATTGGTGTGTTTTCAGATGCCTAAAAAAGGCTTCAGGTCTGAACTCTTTTAATATTTGAGTCAGAAATGACCTCTTTCTCAAAAACTCTGTTACTTTAGAAGGATCTGACCTGTTGTTTCTCACAATGTTTTATATTATCAACAGCTCTCCATTGCTCATTATCAAGTAAGTTTTTATGCTAACAACTACTTCGAGTCATTACCAAAAGTGTCCAGTGCCTTTCATATTACATACCTGGAAGTACATGAAGTTGACCAGTTTGGTGACCTCGGGTTCAATGACCTCCACAAACTTCTGATAGATCTCCACACGGTTGCTCTGGTCATTTGATTTGATCTGATGACAAAAAGGTGAAATGGTTAACCAAAAAAAGAATGCCGCACTAACGCTAAAAATAAAAAGCTCAGTCACAGGATCTCAGACATTCAAACAAAATTAGCAAACTTATCTGGGGAATCAAACCATAAATGGTGATATATTATTGCTGAGTAAAAGTAGTTTGTGCTAAGCAACTTTATGTCCTTACATAGCTTTATGCTGTGTTTGAATTTGCATGCTCTTGTCTTTGTCCTAATAAACATTCAGAGTTTTGCAACGAAATGTTCTTTCTCTACAGCAACCAAAGACACTGCTCACAATAACAAAAATTGTGTTCCGCTTTTTGTAATTATTACTTGATACTTGATACTTGATGTAATCCCTTTACGGCTGGTGAAAGCTAAACTGAGATTAGAATTAGAATTATAATTTATTCAGTCAGCCAATTAAAAAACCAAAACATCAAACATTGTAGTGCTCTCTAGAAATGACAATAACAAATTTAATATGGTTTGTGGTAACACCATGTGTGTATCTACTTGCCAGGTAGAGTTTGTTTTTAGAGAACTCTCTTGCTTAACTCTACTACCGCAGTACAGTTAATTGCGATCCTATAAGCTAAAGTAGTAGTCCCAGTCTATTTCTGTACCATTCGCCCAGGTAATAGTTAATAAGCAGGACAGTTCTTTTCAGAACTGAGAAGTCCCGAACACCCCGAACAATCTACTCCACGGTAGTAGAATTAAGCAAGACAGTTCTCCAAGAACAAACTCTACCTGGCAAGTAGATACACACATGGTGTTACCGCAAACCAAATATATATTGATACCTTACCATGCAATGCCTCAAATAACAAATTTACATTTAAAAAAACTAACAAAGAGAATAAAAATATATACATGTAAATATATAATTGTTTGTCTGACAAATGTCTGAAACCTTTCTGTGATTCTGTGGATGAACTTACGGCAGGCATAGCCCTGGAGCAGCTTCTCCATGTGTACAGGTTGACTGCATAGCTCTCTCCTTCTTCCAACAGTTTATTCTGTAAATAAAACAACATTCCATTCAAACATCATGTATTCATATGTTTATAAGTAATATCAGGCATGATTGGTCCTTGGAAAAAAGCAGGAATATTTGATCGAGTACAAGGACTGACCTAGTATACTCAGTGTGCCTCTAATATACATTTCTGGCTATTCCAGCACACTTTTCAGATTTTTAAAAGGGCAAAAAAAAAAAAGCGTTAAAAAGAATAAAGTAGGAAGAATATCATGCCGGTATTATATACACACCCAGATCCACGTAGTTGATTGGTATGACATAAGTCACGTATCATCCTTTATTTTGCAATATATTGCCCTCGAGCTCCAAAATTTAATAAAGGGGACCTATATGGACAATTATATATGACACTTTAGCTTCCAAACTGGCTTACGATGGACGTTTACAAAAACCATCATCTTTGGAGCACACTCTATTTTTTTGCCATCATTGGACGGCTATATTCACACAACATTCCATTGCGTAGTGTGCACAGGCATGCACCTACCACGCATCGTTCATTTCCCCCATACAGAGAGGGTCAGATGGTAGTGTAAATCCCACTCAAAATCTTTTTTTTTTTCGGGGCAATTGTGTAATCCTGATTCCAACTGTTGTCTTTTAATACAAATGTGGCTCACAATTGTTAATCACTATTGCTAATCATTGTTTTGGGCTCGGTTGGTAAAGTTTGAGTGTTCCAAGATTCCAGCATAGTGGCAGATTATTGGTGGCGGCTTACAGCTGAGGGTTTTGCGGTTCACAGAAAATTATTTAAATCCTATTTTCTAAAAAGAAAGCAACAAATAATGGTGCTTGTTGCGAGAACCATTGTTGTCTTTGTCAAGTCATGGCTTCCTTGTGACAATACTTTTTTGAAAGGAAAATGTACTCAAGAAGCTCAAACAATTTCTTCAAAATGATGTTCAAATATGAACTCCAAAAATTATGAGCTCCAAAAATGGTGAAATATACTGTCCCAGCATGCAATATTTCTCCCCTGCAACCAATCTTTACTTTTTTAGTTTCCAAATGAAAAGGAGAAAGGGACCCCCCCCCCCCTTGAGGTACAATTCGAATCATGCAAAACCAGGCTTTAATGACTGACAACAAAACTTCCTTTTGTATGAGGCATTATGTATAGATGACTTTATGCAGATTTGTTGAGGGATATAAAACCAGCCAAATGAAAGCAACACGAACAAAAGCTCCATGGATCCTGCATGCCTTATGAGCCAGCCAGTGTGCATTACAGAAACAGAGTCGGTTATTATTGCAAGTACAGCATTGTGTTCCCACCCATACAAATGTGCTCAGTTTCCTTGTTGTTTCCTTCAGGGATGTACATGTATGCTCTGTAAACCCCTTTCAATAATATTTCATTTCTTTTGAATGACAGACTTCAGGATCTCACTAATACCTACATCCGCAAACCATCTTAGAATATTGAAATGGTACGTCTTATCAATTCTCAATGTGTTTTACTTTTATCAGGAAATAAAGCACTTAAAGGAACACGTTGCCTTGGATCGGAAGAGTTGGTCTATAAAAGCGTTTATAACCGTTTGTTATAAAATGCATAAAAAATGGTTGGAAAGATGTTTTAAAAGTAGAATATAATGATCCACACAAATTTGCCTTGAAATTGCGTGGTTTTCCTTTTACTTTGCGAACTAACTTGGTCGGCCATTTATGGGAGTCAAAAATTTGACTCCCATTAATGGCCGCCCGTGGTAGTCGGTAAAAGGAAAACCGTGCAATTTCGAGGCGTGTTCGTGTGGATCATTGTATTCTACTTTTACAACATCTTTCTACCCATATGCATTTTATTAAAAACAGTTACAAACGCTTTTCAAAGACCAACACGACCGATCCAATAATTTTGGGTCGAGGAAAGAAAGCTTGACTCGAACAGGCTTTGAACCTGCGACTGCTGGATTAACGAGCCAGCACTCTAACCAACCGAGCTGTACATGTATGTAGCCCTAATGTTGGCAGTCTACTGCATTTTGTCATTATCTTTGTTGGGATGCCAGTCAAAAGCCAATCAACCTGTTTCTGCTGTATAGCCAGGGATTACACCCAAGTTAATGATACAACCTGGAAATCAGCAGTAGTGTGAACACAGGATATATGCAGCTTATTATTTCAGACATGTCATTTTACTTTTAAAAGACTCAAACGTCCTCTGACACAATGAAAACATTCCATTAATTGTTGTCGTCTTAAAAAATAAAATAATGAAATACATTGGGAAGAACCAGTTCATACTGTACTAGGCCTGATAGTTTATTCTTGAAGAGGCAAGGCAAAAAGTTCACCTCACTGAGGAAAATGTGACTTTGTACAGGCATCAAGGCAATGAGTGAACAGGGACAAGGAGGCAATTGCCACCATTGCCTTTATGCTCTAGCCTATTGTGCCTAGCTTTCAAAATAAATTTGGAGTTCATAGGCCCTATTGGAGTAAAACCAAAATATTTTATAAGCAACTGTAATGCAAATCAGTGTGGTTAACTGTGCAAATTAAGAAGCATTGGGGTTTGATAAAAAATAAATAAATTCATCAGCCATAACAAAAAGGGATGTGTTATGATTTCATTAATCTGACAATACAAGTTTGGAACATCATTCATGTCGGTGAATGGGAGACTTTTGAGAAGCTGAGGGTCTAAGTGTGCGTGTATATGCTCAGTATTGTGCGCGTATGTCAGAGAACTGCCGAGAAAAAGGACCGTCTAAAAGTCTCCCATTGCCCATGCTTTTGAGTGGGTTTGTTTGGAAACTAGTCATCAGGCACTTTTATTAGTTTGTATTCTTGCATCTTGCCACAAAACAAAAACTCACAATGTCCTCTCTACTTTTGACACTTAAATAGGCAACAACATCCTCTAGACCCATTTTTTTCAAGGCTGCTGGTAGGCTCTGTGAGAATGCATGTTCCATATTAGTGAATAGGAACAGTCATCAATCAAGGTATGTACATACAGTTACATATGTCAATATCAATGCATCTAGGCCTACGTACTCACACACCCAAAATTCCATAAAAACCAAGAAAGTAGCACTTGAAACATTGGTTCTAACCAATGTTTCAAATGCTACTTTCTTGGTCTAAAATTAAAAATAAAACTTCAGATTCTGGTAATGAAAAGCACCTCCCATGTACACAATGTAGTACAAGTAAGAAGACAGATTTTGATTGTGGCTACTAGGGAAAATAAGCAATGTTTAATGCAAGTTCAAGTTATCAAAAAAGTGATTTTGAAGTTACAATGAAACAATACACATGTGGGCAATTCCACACTAATGGACACAAAAGTGTGATATGGGAGGGGAATGTTTGATAGTAGTAACAAAATGAAGTATGTTGTTATGTATTTTTGTCTGTGTACATTCAGAAGCACATGAGGATTGTGGTTAACAAAAAAAAGGTAAATGACCGAGTATTTAAGAAACTGGAAGGATAAGTCTTCAAGATTTATACGTACGTATTTTGGTTATCATTTGATAGAAGTTATACTAAAATAAATGTATTGCCCAATGTTGTCCAGATACCAATTCTACAGACCCTTCGGGATAGTTACCAGCCAAAATTAAGAAATTTTCTTCCCTGCTATTTAAGAAATTTAAGTTTTTAAAACAAATGGTTACGTACAAACAAAGACAGAATTTTGTCACAAATTGTCTGTCCAGTGTTTGAACGTGACTTTTCCCCCATTTTTATTGCCCTAATACCCACAGCAACATCTCAATTTTATTGCTTACAATCTTTAAGAGTCAGAAAAGTTACTAACACAATGTTTTGTAATTGTTTTCAAATTTTTTCTTTACTTTCCAGGCCATATGTCTGTCTTTTGTTACATACGTAACAAATTTCAAATGACCTTGTAATTCCTAGAGGTCAATGATTTTTTTTTTTTTTAAATAGGAACAATTACAAACATGTTTAAAATGTAAAGGAAAAGACTGTAACAAAATAGTTCCTTTTGTCTCGATCTCACATGCCTATCTTACAAAGTTATCCCTTTGGAATGGCCCATGTATGGATAAAAACTAATTTGTGCAATGTACAACAAGTTTATCTGTCATTAGTATAGATGGATTGCAAAACGCGTCATCGGCCGCCATATTTGATGAGAGCTACCATTGGTTAAGAGTCAGTGCAGCACGTACACATTTCCAGAGTTGATACATCAAAACTGGCGATCAATGACGCGTATCGCAACCCACCCATATATATTGTGCTAGCAAGATATCATCTTAGTATTTCACAATTAAAGTTATTCAAAACTGCACCAAGATGTACACATAGCCTATATGCAGCTTTCTTTGATTTTCTGAACAAGACCAACAATGAGAGATACATATTGCGCACCCTGTTGCACACATTACAGAAACAATCAAAAGGCAAGTTCATGGTACTGGTCACAGGAAATCAGCAACCTGTCTCATCGAACGATTATCATGACTTGCTATGCAGAAATTGGTACAACTAATTTCAACATATCAAAGCAGGAAAATCATAGTAAACAAGATTTCTGGTAAAGGCCTGTGACATATATGCAATTACCAGTCAGTTTCCATGGGTGCAAATATACAAATTGAATCCAAAGTTCTGGCCTGGAATTATAGGCAAGCCTTGGCCTCCATTGCCCCTTGTCTTGGCCTTGGTGCCCCCTTTAAAAGTTTTCCTATAATTAGCATTAAGGATTTTCAATGGAAGTACCCTTTGCAAAATGAAAATAGCCTTGCCATTTCAAAGGTCAAATTTCAGGTCTGAAGTTCACCTACAAACTTGTCAATGTGAACATGACAAAATAATCAGTTTTAATTATATTTACCAGTTCAGAATGAACAGTTGCTTCCTCGATATACTTGGACATTCCCGTCACGTAAGCCGTCCTATCTTCAAAGTTGGTGTCAAAGTTGGCTTGGTACGTAATGGAGACGGCCGTAGCTTCAATACATGGCTGTTGGTCTGGGAGTGGTAATTCCTCCAGGAGATCCACGTTGGATAGGGCATCCTCGAGTGTGACAGTGGCGGCGGCCATTTTGCCACTTGTCAGGTTGGTTTCCTGATCCTCTCCGGCTGGTTCTAAATTAAAATTGTATAATACGTACGGTATAAATCATAACAAGCAAAACTTACATGGCATTTTGAGAAAGTTTCAATTGACGCAGGTGCAGAATAAAAGTCTAACAACAAGCTGTTAAGAATGTTCCAAATTTTCTTCACCAATTATAAATCTTACATTTATGTACATGTATGACAAGAAATATTACAAATGCCACACAAAACATTAAACCAATGTTTACTCATTCATTCATCTCAACATTACACCTCAGTCATCTGGTCATGTAGACACACCAAGTCAAACTTTAAAGATAATTTACAGACACCGTGCAAGTTAGTCTGTGTTACTGTTAGACTACTATATGGGGCAATACATTGCTTGACCGAGTCCATGATCTGTAGTATGTACATACCAATGTGGCATAATGCCCAAAAGTTTGAACTTTCTCTTTCCTTTGCCTGTTGTTGATGTTTTAAGTTACACCAAAACAAAACAACAAAATGAAACGAACAGAGAGTACTTTTTTTTTTAAAGGCTTAACAAATTAAGTTAACATAAAAAAATAAAAAATAATTCAATCATTCATAAAAACACAACATTAACAACAGCAACGTACACACAGTCATAATACTAAATACATGCGTATCTTTTTATGTATTGAGTTTATGTCTGCACCTGCTAGTTTGCACCTCAACCAATGTGCGAGTATACTCCAGAGGAGGTTTCTGCACAGTATAGGAAGATGATGATGATAATGAATTTGAACATGCTGGGAAGCCAAACCATTGGAGGGAAGGACCCATGGATGATCATGTGCATGGTTTACTATAATGAAATTTACCAGGATAAGCCTCAGCTAACTGCGCTACAGAAAATAAAGAAAACATTTAAGCTAAATTTTACAATACATAATTTATATTTATATGAACAGTTCTCTCTCCCTGTAACAGCAACAACAGTACGTGCACTTTCAATGAGTCACTCAGAACTGTGTTTTACAATGGTGGACTGACAAGCACGTACGGCGGTCCAGCAAAATCAAATCAGAAAGCAACAATTTTCTTACCCATGTTCGCAAGTTTGAGACCTTCAACAAGCACACATGGAAAGCATAAAGGTACAACCACAGTGCGGAAATAATACACAACATCAATTGACTTACCTTTCACCCTCCCAAACAACACAAAAGACAAGGAAATAGTATCAAATGTTAGACGGAAGTGTACACAGTTCTGACATTCTGGGCGTTGATATTTCTCACTGCCCAATTTAAACAGCGCCACCATGCGGTTGAAAATAACTAGTACGGCACTAATAATAAACGAGATAGCTGTCAGGTTGTTTGAAAAAAAAGTAATTTAACAAAAAAGTGAAGAAAAAAAAGAACTTGCAATAATATTTCATTAAAAAGAGCCCAGTTTTGAACCATTATTAACAAGTACGGCTCACAGAAAGAACTTATTTCATCCGGTATATTGAAGAGTATTTGCCTTTCTATGGCAAAACTGCCATTACGAAAAAAAAATGTATTTTAATTTTCTTATGATAGTTTATTGGTAAGTTGAAGGCACTGTTCACTCCTCAGTTTCTATGCAGTTTATGCATAGACAGAATATGTCCTTATTATCCCGTTTTTATAAATTGAATCAAACGGCTCATCTCTGTTCTTGCTTTTCTCAAATGTAATTCTTTTTCAGTTTTGCCATGGAGGGCTGAGGTGTCTGGCATTCCTTACTGTCGACCCGAGAGTGCCATCAAGTCCAGGCTGTACAGAACCCTCCTAGGCATTTTAAAATAAGTTTCTACTGGGAAATGGTTGAAAGAAAGGAGAGGAAAAAACATCCCAAGTCGATGGAATAATATTCCACAAAGAGTAGTCATTTTGTGCCAGGGGAAGGAATACTCTTTTGTGATCTAGTTAACTTCTTTTAGAAGACAATATTTTGATCAAAATTTACAATGTAAATTAATAAATCTGGGGTGATCCCTTTTTATAAAATAATCACTTTTTGTTAAATTGAAGACAATTATAGTATTGGCTATAAAGTTGTATTGTCTTTCCTTCAGATAGCTCTAAACGCCATGATTGGAAGAAAGTTTATTCAAATGAGGGTGCTAACACACAACATGAGGGGGGGGGGAGAATCTCCTGTCATATCTGCATGTTTATCTGGAGTTTGCCTATTGTAGTAAATTTTTAATTATTCATCAAAAATGTTTAACAAAATAACAAAAATATGATCCATCCAACAACAAACCACACAATACCATGACACAATACATAATAGCTTTTAACTTTTGTTTATTGGATTTATTTCAGTCTATTATCCAGCCTAACACTTCATTAATCTTATTCATTAAAGTAGTTCTGACATAACAACAGAAAGCTGTTTTTTTGAAAAATAACATTCTAAAAGTATATAACTCACTTTTGTTTAGAGTGACACAAACACAGGGGAACTTAAGATGCTTTCTACAACTGATTTGTATAAAATTAATCAGTGATAAGCATTGACAGATTCCTACATTCTTTGTGGTCACGTTTTCTTCATTTAACAATACACTTTCATCAAATAAATTCACCTTCAATAATCTTGCTCATGGAAACAAGTGTCACGACCAGGGCCCAATTTCATAAAGCTTTTTAGCAGAAAATACTGCTCAATCAATCTTGTTTGCTAAGCAAAATTTTTTTAAAAATAAATAGAGTAGGGCACCAGACCCAACCATGTAAACTTCATGGGATGTTGCCTGGTAACCCGTGTTTGCAGGTTTTTAAATTTTCTTATAGTTTTCTTGTGAATCATAAGGCATTTTTTGAAAAAATACTAATTTGCACTCAAAGTGGCCCTCTAGCATGCACTGCAGTTAGTCACCTCCAAGTTGCCTTCAAAAGTCGCCTTGTGTGTCAAGGTCTTGAAACACAATACAACCAATGTGAGGCTATGATGGGGGACAATAGTCTGGTCCCAAATATCCATTTTATGGTTTCCTCTCAGTATTCATGATACACACTCAGGGTGCAAAATAAAGAAAGATGGCCGCGCCATGGTAGAAGTTCTACAAGGCTGATTATTAATCAAACTAATTGTAAATTTTGCACTGTTTCCCTCATACATTGTAAATTCAAATATTGTAAAATTAATTTGAAACAACAGGTTTTAAACCAGACATGTTGCTAATAACGTAATTAGTAAGTACAAAACAAATCTATTACTCTATTTATACAACATATTTCATCATTTTTTACAAACATTAAATGGATCCAGCCATAGCTTTTAAATGTGAAACAAAATTTTAACGCTATTATCAAAATAAATATTGTCTTTGCAATTACTCAAAATGAAACATCACAATTATAACAAAGGCCTAAAACAATTAATTTTGAGTGATTCATTTCCAGGAAAATATTCTCTTTGAGTCTGGTATGACTTACCAAATGAGGCCTTCTTAAACTTGATGGGATATTATTAAACAAACAACGGAAGGGAACTTAACATTACTATAAAAATAAACATCAGCAAAAATAATCACAGTTCAATTTGAAAATTTGTCCATAAATGTTGCAATTTTGACAGATTTAAACTTGATGGAAAAGAAAACCACCAAAAATCATTACTTGGAATTTTTAGCACACACTTATCGTTGCCATTCAAAGGGTGTTTTAACTTCAACTTTTCTAAACAGGTTTGGATAATAATGCTAGGTAAGAAACTTGATTGCCATTTCTATGCCCCTTTTCAAAACCTCACTTGGTAACGAGTAATGGGGAGAGCTTGATTGTATTTGAGGTCTCGAAATCAAGCATATGAAAGCACACAACTTCGATAATTATCTCGCAACTTCGACGACCAATCAAGCTCGAATTTTCACAGGTTTGTTATTTTATGCATATGTTGAGATACACCAAGTGAGAAGACTGGTCCTTGACAACTACCAATAGTGTCCAGTGTCTTTAAGTATCTTGCTTAAGGGCACAAGTGTCAAGACCAGGATATGGAAATATATGAAGGGAGGGTATATTTTGTCAATTGGTGACAACCAAGTGCATTTTCAGGTTATTTCTATGTTCTTTGAAAATAACCAGTTTGAATGTATTCATCGCTCCAAAATCATTAGTATTAATATTCTTGTTTAACTCGGATTACTCTGTCCCAACTATTTCATTATGGATACCTATATTAGTCTTGATTCCAGCTGTTACTATCAGGTTCTTTTGACATTACATGACTCATTCCATGGTGGTTATTCATCAGCACTTGGCACAATCAGAAATGACTGCTTAAAATAAAAAACCAAAAAGAGAAGCTCAGTCAAACAAAATACCCTCTGGAAAAAAGACTACATCATCATTTCAAGAACATATTAAGAACTGAGGCCGCAATGTTTGTATGTGTCGGCAAAACAACACCATAAAGTTAACCAAGACTGACAATTTTACACAACTAAATGAGAGTAATATACTTACGGGGGAAAAGGCTTTTTGGCATAACAACTTTACCCATCAAACTAATAATAGTCCTATACTTCAGACACTAAAATAAATGTAACTTTTTAAGTTTCATAATTTGTTATGGTTACATCATTGGGCTTAGTCTAAATTAAGTAAAGATTATTACTAAAATGTTTTAGACCTCTCTTCACTTGTTTAATAAAACTAACACATTTGGAGACAACTTGTGTTTGACAATGCAAGCAAGCAACACTTCATTACCTTAAGTTATCTATAAAATTGAAATTGAAGATTGCCAAAATAAATTTCAGAGAAGATTTTATTTCACTTGAATAAAATCTCTTGCATCTACCATGTAATACTGTGGTGTAATGAGGGGACCCTTTTTAGAAACAACCATTGCAAGGTCCAATTCCATGAAGCTAAAATACCTGTCCACAGGGTTTTGGTTGCACGTTTCAAGAATACCCCAGAGTTTTACTGCTTACCCCTACTCCAGTGCAGGGTTAGCTTTTTCCCAGGGTAGATCAGGGGTAAAGGGATCCAAATAAGGAAGGGCCAGGTCGTTATTCCCCTGGGTTACCCCCCCCCCCACCCCAGGGAACAGAGTAGTGTGAAAAGGGTTTGTTTCATTGATTGTGGATTGTTTGTTCAGGATTGTTCAAGGCTGCATGGCCAGACAACAAACCAGATCACGATTCCTTTGGGGAAGATTCCGATATTAAACCAATTCTTTTGGTCCTATCAACATCTACCTGCAGGAACAGTATATATCCCTAACAAGATTTAAAGTAGTTTAATGTTAATGCATTGTTGGTGTACATTCTTTGACAGTGTATTGCTGCAACATTCGGCGAGTACAAAAGATTTGGCAAGCACTGAACTGATTAACGTATGTACAATGGTGACAATTTATACAAAGACTGTTTTTACATCATCAATTGAAGTAGTATCCACATTTATCTGTAATATACATTTATTATACTACTTTCTCTGGGCATTATTAAAGGGAAAAAATTATCAATGTAAACATCTCAGAGAAAAAGGAAGAAAGGACATTATAAGATACGGGTTTAATTTTCAACAAGTACTGAAAATAGCTTCTTATAAGAAACAGAATGAACCTATCAAATGAACAGTTTGAAATCTTTTCTTGAACAGAGATTAAGTTTTAAAATAATATCCAGCTTCTTATAAGAAACAGAATGAACCTAATAAGATCAAATGAACAACTTGAAATCTTTCCTTGAACAGAGATAAAATTCAAAAATAAAATCCGTACAGACTGACATTATGGCTATATGGTTATGTGTTTGAGTAAATAAGTCAATCTTAATTATCCTAATATTATTGTATGCAGCCCAATAACTGCAACAAATTCAGTAATACTCGTTTGCATTTTCAATGTTTAAGGAACATTAATGATTTTTTTTACATTTTTGGCAAAACAAACTGACTTCTATTCATGGTACTTCCACACACACAATGCTGTCCCTTTCAGCTTCTTGGATCTAGTACATGCAAATGAATGCCAGTGATTGGTTTCAGCCAAACTCCATTAGCATTTGTACCTGGATTCTTCCCCTAGAAACTGAACGGGGAGAAATCTGAGCACATCAGTTTCTGCGCAAAGCCTTCAAAACTTTCACCACAATTTGGTGCCAAAATGGCTGTCTCAATAGATCACCTGCAAAACTTTCATGAAAAATGAGCCAAATGTGTACAGGGCCCAATTTCATAAAGCTGTAAAAGCAAAAATTACTGCTTGGCAAAATTCTTGGGGCACCAGCCACAAAAATGCAAACTTCAGGTAAATTTAGATGGTAACCTGTTTCTGCTAGGCAATACTATTCTGTGCTTAGCAAGTTTTGGTGCTTACATGCTTACTGTGAAATTGGGCCCAGAAGACAACCAGATACCCCTCTTGCTACACCACGCCTGTTAAAAAACCAAGCATTGGAACTTCCAATTGCCTAATCACACATATTATGAGTTTGGATGGATCGGTGAAGTAAAGGTTTATCCAAATTTATTTCTCCATCTTTCATGACACTAAACTGTTATCTGTTATGTACAATATAATGTTGCATTGTTACATATAGTTTGGTCCAAAGCCTAGGTATTTGACTGTTTCGATTTTGTTTTCTTTTCTGGAAATGTTGTTCTCTCAAAGAGCCTTTAATTTCTTTTAGTAGTAAACTGGAATATACCTCAGCAACACATTTACTACAAGGCTGGTTCACAAACAAATGTAGATTTGAGGGAGAGATATTCGACAAACACTCTAAAGTATCAAATTCTTCAAACTTCTTCAGAAGTCCGTATGAGAAGTACACCGATGATAAAACAACATTTCTTGAAATAAGAACGGAAAACAGCTCAAGACCACGGATGTCACATCTTGAGCTAAAGTGCAAGAAGCCCCCAGGCATGTTGCATTAAATAGATCTTTAAATACCAAGCGTCTAGCTATAAACAATGTCATGCCGCTAGATATAAATGCTAACGTGCAGTACTCAACGGACTGTATCGGCAAAACTCACAAAAAGAGAGAGACCCATCATGATAGGTTATCGGTCGGCATATCTATCTCGCTACTCCCACTCGTGCTGATCTCACTCCCGGAGCTCCCGTTGCTATGGTTACGACCCCACTTCTTCTTCTTCTTGTTGATGGAGGCTACCTCCGTGTCGAGCTCGTCCAGGGAGCAGGTCTGGGAGCCGGAAAGATTTCCCGTCCCGCTGTCGGCCTTCTGGTCCGGCGAGGAGTCCTTTTCATCGAAGGAGCTCTCTGACAGGATAGAGGTGGTGGTAAAGTTGATGCCGGCATCCTCCAGGAGGATGTCTTTTGGGAGGAGGCTGCGGAGTTTGGCGACAGTGTTCAGCAGAGCCGCTCTCTCTAGGTTGAGAGAGCGGATCTCAGATTTGTGTTTGTCTTCATTTTTCTAATAATTGAAAAAAGAATAATGATTGACATTAAAAGCAAAAAGAAAGCAATTTTGTGCATGCAGCAATTGGCTTAAAGTATTGATGATTTAACAATCAAGAACTGATCTTTCAAGCACATTTTATCCTTTAAATTGTAAACAAAGTAATACACAAATTATTGGCTTCCCAAACCAGGAAATAAATAAATCACACTGAAAATAAAAGCTTGAATTCTTACCCTCAGGTTGTGGATCATGGCCTCTTGACTGTGAATGGATGTGTGGGCTCCCTGGAGCTGCTCCAACAGCTCATTGTTATGACGACGCAAGTTACGATTGGCTCCCTCCAGCTTCTGTATGTCTGTCACCGCCCTGGAGCGCTGGTGGACAGGCGAGGGCGCCATCTCCTCTTGAAGAACGTGGTACTCCACCTCGTAGGCGTGTAATTGCTTGGAAATATCCAATTGGTAGGCCTTGAAAGAAAAAAGAAAAAAAACAGAGACCGATATTAAACATTCATCAGAACGACAACTTTGTATATTGTGAAAAAAAGAGGAAATGGTAGGCCACAGTCAACTTTGTACAGTTAATTCAATTCAATTCAACAGAAAAAACAAAAAAACGTGATAAGCAATATACAACCAAAAATACAAGATACTAGACTGCTCAAAAAGCCACTCAAAATAATGTAGCTGGTGACTGGTAAGACAAAAACTAGGCAATCACAGAACGGCATTGAAATTGGACTACATAACCATGGCAATATTTACAACAGTAAAAGGAAAACACTAGATAGTCACACTGATGTAAAAAAGAGAGGAAATGCTGTAGGCCTACATGTACAACAGTTGACCCAACTTCCAAATCCCAAGTATACCAATTTAACAGTATATTGACTATTATTCTGTCAGGCTTCCTGACGCACCTTGTTTTAAAAGAAGGAAGAAAACAAATCCCAGAGAAAATCAGCTAATCTAGAGAAAAGTCTTATGTGTGTTGCCGGTCAAGTTCTACTCTTATTTTTTTATTTTTTTATTCTGTCTGTCTTGTATAATTTCTTCTAAATGCTGGTCCAGTGTCTATTTTACAAAGACGCTTTACATGCACTTTGGTCTTTAGATTACGCCTCCATAACTTGCCCAAGTTTTGTTTTGATTTGAGCTTATCTATCTCATGTATGAATGAACGCATACATCTGAAGGCAAGCTTTTTATCTTGGAAAATCTTGATGCATTTGGGTCTTGCGCATCCAAAGAAAACTTGACACACAATCACAAAAGGTGAAGAAAAAACAGGTGATCTATGATCACAGCGGCTACACATCGCTGAGTCTTTTCTTGAATATTTAACTCTAATCACCTTATTGATGACATTCTCCATCTGGATTATCCCCAGCATCGGCAGTGTGTCCTTTAAGAATTCAATGATGGCCTCGAAGCCATCACAGTGTAATAGCAGCTCCTCATGGCTACCTAGTACGATCAAAGCCACCTTGAAGATCACCTCAAACCCCTGCAGGAAGATCAGATCTGCAAAAACACAGCACCAGGGGGAACAAAACAGATGAGCTTTGAGATAACAACTCTTTGCCGATTGAAACAAGATATGACATTCAAGTTGACTTTAAAGGCACTGGACACCTTCGGTAATATTTCACAGACCAGTATTCTCACTTGGTGTATCCCAACATATGCATCAAATAACAACTCTGTGGAAATTTGGACTCCATTAGTCATCGAAGTTGCAAGAGAAGGATGAAAGAAAAACACCCTTGTGCAACAAATAGTGTGCTTTCATCTGCTTTATAAAAGGATTCAGGTGAAGTCTTTTATTATTAAGGTGAGAAATTACCTCTTTCTCAAAAACTATGTTACTTCAGAGATGTTCAGAGGAAGCCGTTTTTCATAATGTTGTATACCATCAACAGATCTCCATTGCTCGTTACCAAGTAAGCTTTTGTGTTTAAAATTATTTTGAATAATTACCAATAGTGTCAAGTGCCTTTAAATGTAAGTATGCTGTGTACAGAACAAGAAAAGCCACGATCTAAAGGCACAAACCCTGGGAAAATTATCACTAAAAACACACAGTATTGCCTTAGTACTGGGACATCAAACTGACAGCAAAATAACACCCGGCAAGAGCTTGGAAAAAGAAAGGATCAAAACTACAACCGTATGTATATAGTTAGGAGAAATGATCAACATGGAGATAACTGAGAGTTTTTAATTTTGTTGTCTTCAATTTATTATATTTATTGTTTGTTAATCAATACATTGTACCGAGTCTCACTCCTTGTCTGTTTTCAGGTGTTGTCCAGTTTTCTAGGCTTCACCTTGTTTCCCACATGTTGACATCGTAAAGTGTTTTTTGTTTACATTCAAGCATGGAGGTAGATACCTCCATGATTCAAGTGTGCCCCGTTAAATAAAGTCAACTATAAGCTTACTTACTGTAAACATGTTACTTTGATTCTGAAGCACAATAGTGTTTAAATTTGTCCTTATACAAATTGTATTTACTGTTATTGAGGATGTCAATGTTAAATAAATGTCATATTTAACTGAATTGAACTGGTTCTGATTTCAAGATTTCTGATAAAAGCAAACCTCAGTTCTCACTTTAGACCTTTATGGCAATATTTTCTGGCAATCTTTGTCGGGTTCCAAAAGGCAGGGGGGGAAATTGCCACCCTGCATAAAGGTCTACAGCACGGCATACAAACAAATAAGACTTGAGAATACAACAATTTTGTGTTACAAAAACCCAAGAGGGGAAACTACAGTGAGGGAAAAAACAGGATTAGAATGTCAACTTCTGTTTGACTTAAGAATGCTTTCGCAGGGTTCCTTGAGGGATGGAATTAAGAAAATATAAGATCCTGATACTACAAGTGATTATAGTCATTAGTGTTGAGTGGTGTACTGAGATAATGTTGATGTATCCATGGAGGGACTCCATGATTTATCAAAGCTACTGACAAACTTCTTGTTTTTCTTCATTTATGACTCCCCATACCCAAAATCAGGCACTTCTCCAAAGCAAGTGAAATTACATTTAAGTGCAGGCAATCGAAACATCGCACATGACATCAATGTGATGTAATGTCTTTTAAAAAATATAGATATGAAGGAGGGGGGTGGCAGACAAAGGATAATTTTGGGGGAATTGTGCATTTGATGGTTGAAGGTAATTCAAGATTCATAACCTCAGACAGTTTCACTATTCCTATTGGTGGAGAACGCGTCACGTGGGTGTGTATAAACCTTTGTTTATGACCAGTAAAAAGTGTTGAAAACATGGGTGTGACACGCAAGCTTGCACCTGTGCTTATATAACAGTTTCTTCATTCCTATTGGTCGACAGCAACGGCCGGGACAGTTGTGCCACATCATGCGATACGCGCGACGCGCACAGCATTCCCTTATAAGGAGTTGTTTACCCGAGGGCCTTACCATTTCATAGCTGGAGGGGTGTTGTGTTGAAAGAAATCATTGAACAATTAAAATTTTTGCATTTATTTTACTTTTTACCAAAAAGTGTTGAATCAGTTTTCAACTAGTGGTTTAAACCCGCCGAGGCCTGGTTCTTGATAATTTACCTCGACTTCGTCTCGGTAAAATTATCAAGAACAAGGCCTTGTTGGTTTAAACCTTGAAAACCTCTTTACCACACATTGATTCCCTTATTTAAAGTCATCAAAGGCACAAACCCATCAGCGTTGTAGCTAGACCAATTTTAACGGTGGGCTCTAAATCCACCAAGAGCAAGCAGATCAACAACATTTTTTATGTTTAGATATGGGGCCATCATTGCTGAAGTGCAATCTGGGGAAAATCTGGGCTGGGCGGCACAGTGCATTTTGCTCAGAGTGCTGGGCAAAAATGTTTAGTTCTAGGCAGGCTCGCCCAACACTGCACACCATGGCTACAATGCTGAAACCCATCACCTAACTGCAAAACTAATTACACACAAAAATAGGTGTTATTTGAAAGCTCTCCTATTGCTCATACCCAGTTTGTCACAGAGTGTCAGAATTCATTTAGTATTCAACTTACCAAACACCTTTGCGACGAACCCGAGGGGAAACTGAGAGGCAAAGAGAGTGAGGAACCACGGAGCGGCGTAGAGGGACGGACCGATCTCATTCTGCTCCAGATGGTCATACAGACGCTTGTGGAAGTCATGGAGCAGACGAGACAGCTGGTACATCTGGATCTAAATATTGATGTAATTAAGATCATTAGAATGGTGTGTGCTGCAGGTGTCTAACATCTTGGTTTGCAATGGGTTGGTCTCTACAGTATTCCTCATCTAGTTAGTAACCTTTGTCTAGAATTGTTTATTTATTTTTGTCAACTTCAATTCACATTTATTTCCACAAAATTGAGAAACCAGCCATTTGCAAATGTTTCTAAAATAGTATTTTTGAACCGGCAAATTGGAATTACCAGGCTTTTATTTTTTGAACAGCCTGAGTTCAAAACAAAATCTGCATTTCACAAATACCTTATACTGGGTATTTCAGAAAGGGCGCACTGGAATTATAAGGTTCCCAAAGTTTTTTCAAGAGCGTGAATTGTCAATTCAAAGTTATGTTATATCTGATTTACTCTTTACAACGCCTAAGCAGCCGCCAAATGTTGTCCTCCCCCTCCCCCAACTTGGAAAACACTGAGTGCTTCTCATATAGATGTAAGCGTAAAACAAAAAATAATAAGAAGACGTTTGCAAACATATTACCCCCTAATTCATAACACTGGCTGTATATAGCTCCCTGCTAACATTTATTTCCTTGGCAAATATATTTGTTCTCGCTTGTTTTCTGCTCTAGAGACTTCTACTGAAAAGTACATGCACCCACCATGCACCCACCATGTATCTTTTAATGCTGCACTTCATGGCGGTCTGGTCTATGCAGACATAAAATAAACAGCTAGATGTTCTCTGTCGTGTGTGCATATTGACAGTGCAAATACCCACTGGTGATGGGGCAGGAGGTACACTTGAAGTGCATGCACGAAATACATTACATGTACAGTATATAGTTTTTGTTTAATCACAGGTTAAATGAGCCATGTGTACATCATTTATGCATGGCAAAGCCCATCATTCAACCCATCTTTCCAGTGACTCAAGAGAGAATTTTAGTCAGCAAAAATGATTACCCTAACAAAATTAAAGCAATGTTATACTACAATAGATCATAGGAGCAAGGAGATTGATATGGAGCACATGGACCAAATTTCATAGAGCTGCTTAAGCAGCAAACCATGCTTAGCAATTATCTGCTTAGCAAAAAGAGACAGGATACCAATCATAAATGGTGCATGTGGAATGCTATTTTGGTTGGTAACCTTATTCTGGTAAGCATAATGTTACTATGCTTAGCTACTTTTTGGGCATAAGCAGCTCTATAAAATTGGGCCCTGATGCTTAACATCAATAAACGACCAACAATAAATGCACAGACAGAGTTCACTAAAGACATACGTTCATTGGTACAGTATTGCAGTTGTTTCTACTGACTTGTCCGGTAAGATATTATGTGAGATCAGGATTTAAATATCATTTTCTCAAAGTCAACAAAATGTCTGGGTGATTTGGGGTTGAACAAAGACAAATTGACTAGAGCAGGATTTGAACCAACTGAGATATCTAGCCATCTGTTGGCAGTCTCCCTATTAGTTCTGTTTGTGGTTTAGTATTTAACATCAGAATTTCTGAATGGTAAATTCTGGTTAACTTCTTACTTGTCCTATAATAACCAAAGTCTGCCAGCAATGAATTGTATATACATGTATATACTTAGGACTTAATTAAATACAAATATGAGCTTTATCTCCTTAAGCTCTGTCCTAATTGATCTTTTTGTCTTTCTCATTTGTCCACTGTTTCTTTAAGGTGTGTGTGTGTGGGAAGGGGGGGGGTGCTGAGTCTGGGGTTTTGTTTTGAGAAGAATTCTTGACACTAACCTGAAGTGCAATCATGTCTGGCTTGTACTGTCTACGGAAGCCCAGTGAGAACATCAGATAAACTAGCATCTCAAACGACTGTTCCTCATCCATCTGGTAATGACACATACATACACAGAATAAGAAACCAATCAAAATCTTATACACCGGGCCTATGGTGCATCTCAACTAACTCACAAGATCTTCACTCAAAACAAATAATGTCAAAACAAAATAAAGATGACTATCAAATCAATTTGTAATTCCTCCTTTCATTAAGAAAACTGCCAAGAAACATTTCATGAAAAAAAAAGACGTAATAACTCTTTTAGTGCCCCCTTTGTGTTTGTGTATGAACCTAAAACGTCCAGCTTTTTGAAGGTTTTCAAAATTCTGTACAACAAATAAACAAATAAGTCTTTGTAACCAAACAAAAATGTATCTTGCTGATTTGTGTAACATCCCAAAGTCAAAAGTATTTCTTGAGTGACAATGCCCTCTTTTGATAACATGTATATTATGGGTTGAACATGTACAAACGATGACACCTTTTGAGTACATAAAAAAGATTGTACGTACAACAATGGTGCTTTCAGATTACACAAAATAGATCAAACATGTATGACCCTGGCACTGAACAAGTTAATATCATCGAAAATTCTTCAGATGCTTTACTTTTAAGTAAAAAGAAGTACAGGTTTTTTATACATTGAAAATAAAATGTCCTGTTCCATGATTTGTGTCAACCTAACTCAAAGCAATATATCACAAAAGATTTGTAATGAGTTTGTGTGAGTTTTGTAGGTTTTTCTTAGTCTGCGAAAAAGACAACATAACGGTTAATTTCTTATGAGATGTACATGTAGTGATGCACATCAAGCATGAATAACGTCATCCTATAGAATTCCCTGATCGGGAGTGGTGACTCACGTGCATCAGCAGCACCCCGGCAACAAAGCTCAGCCCCTGGCAGTAACCAACATCAGTGTCCAATAGGGAATACGCTTTCAGCAGGTTGAAAAGTGAGAGCTGTCCCCGGCCGAGTGGATTGGCAAAATACGGATGAGTTGGAAACGTTCGACCTGAAACGTGAGAAGATGGAAATCGTCATCGGAGTTCAGAGTAATCAATGCTCGGGAGAAAAGAGACAACCATATCGCTTTCACATTCTGTCTTGTAATGTTATCTTACATTGTGCCGTATGGGGAAATTTAACAATACACTTTACAAGCACGTCATACAGCACTGTACATAAATGCTTGAGATTCGGAGAATAGCACAAGAAGGAGAGAATGGGAAAAGCTTGTGTCCGCCTGCTGTGCAGCCGACTGATGATAATGATGACGACATAAAAGCTGGCCAGGTTATCGCAAGGCAGTTTTTTTCCCTCAGTAAAGGGCAATGTTATTACTTTTCAATATCTACTGGAATGTTTCAAGGGGCATCAAGACAATGTGAAACTGTGCTTCATTGACACGCAACAGGGATTTCAAAATAACTTATCCATGTTATTCAAAGGAGAGAGATTTACAGAAATATTCTGATAATCACTTCTTACTTTTGGGTACTATTTTTATATCCTTGATTAATGCAAAGCCTTGTCCAATCCTTTATGTAATTTGTTTAATTCAATATTTTTTTAATCTACTTTTATTACACATCTCACAGCACAAATTGGCTAATAACAGAATGAATAGGAAACAAAAAGAAATGTTCAGTTTTAGATGTGGAAGAAAAACCCTAAAGGGGGAAAACATGGACTTATTATCTTGACTCACCTAGATCAATGAGTATGGCATGTTGGTGAATGGTTAACTGTTTGAGTAGCTCCTTATAGGGTTCGTGCTCAGGTATCTTAGCACTGACGACACAACCGATCAGCTTCTGCTGCTCACAGATCAACTGCCATATCTCTCCCCTCCTAGTCTTTGGTATACCTTTGTGAAACAACCAAACCAATACAGAAAACCATTTACAAATCCAAAGGTCAAGGATAATAAAGTTCATAAGAGTATACTACTTACAAATTATACTTAGGCTGTATCCGTATTGCTACAGTTAAAGCTATGATGGTTGCTAAGGGTGTTGAAAATGACTTTATATACTTCATCACATGATGAAGCGGAACAACGAGAAGCACCAGCAAGCTGATGTACTAAAAGGTCTATTCATTACCTTCTGTCTGACAACAGACTTTATGAAATTGGCCCCAGATCTACGGTTTTCAAGCTTTATAACTTCGCCAAAAAAATAGTTAATGGCCTGACGTTTCGACCCAACAGAGTTTTTTTTTCGAAGGTTTTATAACTTTATCAGCTATAGATGGATTGCAATATGTGTCATTGACCGCCATCTTTGATGTATAACAATGAAAAAGTGCAAGAGTGTACGCGCTACGCTTGACTCTCAACCAATGATAGCTCTTCACGCATTCACAATTCATCAAAGATAGCGGCCGATGACGACTATTGCAATCCATCTATTGTCTGATGACAGTGAGCACTTTGGTAGCGGTAAGGGATCTAGTATTGCCCATATGATTTGTTGGTCATTGAGGCACCTGCCTTATGAGTTACCTACCTTGTCTGAAGGTATCAGTCATTTCATCTCCACTCAGTCGGACGTTACTCCTGTTAGGTCTACTTAAGATCTTCTCCCATGTTATCGTCACTTCCTTCAGACATGGTGTGATCTCCTCATAGTCTAGCTTGATGCGTTTCTCATGAGCAGCGTCTTGCCGAGCTGATGTTCAACAAACAAAGGGAGAAAAGTATAAGGATGGATCTGACTAGTTCTATTACCCATAAACACCAATGTGTGTAAGCACTGTATACTCATTTCTTTCCCGAGCTCTGTGAAAAAAATCACCGGTATATTACTCGGTTTGGATTCGAACCCGGGACCTTTGCGATTCTAGAGCAGATGTGTAACCACCTAGACCACCAAGATTGCCTGGTAGCTAGAGGTAGTTCGAACTCTATATTTTAGCAGCAGGTACCGCAGCAGGTACCTTACTAGTTCTATACAAGCAGTAATAATAGCAGGCATTTACAAGTTCTTTTTTAACCCCTGTGTGTTTAAAAGGGAAGGTACACGTTTGGTAATTACTCAAAACAAATATTAGTTTAAAAAACTGACTTTGTAACAAGCATTAGAGAGCTGTTGATAGTAAGAAATGGCTCACTCTGAAGTAGCATAGATTTTGTGAAAGAGGTAATTTCTCACTAAAATAATTGAAGACTTCTAGCCGTACATGTCGTGTAAGTCTTTTATTCCTATATCTGAAAGCACACAAGTTCATCCAACAAGGGTGTTTTTTTCTTTCTTCACTTTCTCGCAACTTCGATGACCAATTGAGCTCAAATTTACACAGGTTTGATATTTGGTGCATATGTTGGGATACACCAAGTGAGAAGACTGGTCTTTGACAATTACCAAAGGTGTGCATTGCTTTAAGGCTACATAAAGGAGAAAGGGCTCCAGATGCTCCACGAGTCTCACCTTGTAAGTTTCTGTTCTCCTTGTCCATACGGATCAATAGGATCTGCTCTCTGATGGCCTTCTTCCATAAATCACTGATCTGTTGTCTTGAGCTGAACCTCTTTGGTCTTGGTAAACTGTCCTGCCTCTCCAACCCTCGGATAGATGGCAACCCCTCAGTTTCAAACACGTCTTCCTCCGCTTCCTCATTAATATCCGACACTGTAAAGAAATTTAATTCAATTCAATTCAAAGTTGCGTTTATTTCCACATATTATCACCAAAAAGTACAGTCAATAATATATGAATGTGGAGGCACGTAAAAAAAACGGGGCTTGTTTAGGAACAGGCTACAAAATGAAACAAAAGACGAATAAACAAAACAAACAAAATGACACCTACACCAAGTAACAATAACAGTGTGTGTTTACATGTTCGTAGACAACAAGCAACAGTAGTAAGATGAGATATAATTCAACCGGGGAATCGTTTCAATTTTAACAAGGCACAATCTGCATCATGGGTGTTTTGCAGAACGAAGACATTCCTCCATTAAGTCTTGTGCACTGTACTTTGAGCAACTGTATATCAATATGGGCCCTTAAGGGTAAAATACACAAAAGACACCACTAAATGGCAGAAACTTGCTTATATATCCTATAATGTGACTTTAAAGCCATTGGACACTTTCGGTAAACAGTATTGTACAAAGGCCCACACTTTGTGTATCACAACTTATATATAAAATAACAAACCTGTGAAAATTTAGGCTCAATCGGTCATCGGAGTCGGGAGAAAATAACGGGAAAACCCACCCTTGTTTCCACATGTTTCGCCGTGTCATGACATGTGTTTACTATAAATCCGTAATTCTCGTTGTTGAGAATTGATAATTGTTTCAATGTTTTCTCAAAAAGTAAAGCATTTCAAGGAATAATATTTCAAGAGAAGTCTTTTACCTTTACCTTCTGTAAACCCTGTAAGTTATTTGTAAATTAGTGAACTTTTATTTTTTTTTCTGTTCCGAAAGTGTATAATGGCTTTTAAGAGTCATTTGTGTCAACAGTTTCAGCATCGGCCAATAAACTGTTTCTTTCTTTAGAAGAACAGACTGATCTCACTTGTCTTATGGGTAAGTAGACTTTGAAACTCAACAGAATTGAAAGATATTTATCAGACTCAAAGTCAACACTCAAACACCATTTAGTATATAAATTTTATATTTAATTGAGAAAACACAAGACAAACGGCTTGACACAAAACTACTGTTCAGTGTAGATTTCAAGCCCTGCAAATATCAGTGATAAGCTGTTGAAATAAACCCTGAATTATGAGCGCAAAAGCTTGCGAGCCCCGAAGCCTGCCAACAATTATTTATCTTTGACTTTTAAAGCCCTGCTCTGCAATCTGGAGTGTTCCATATGGTTTTATCTTCATGTTCTTATAAATAAAAATGTTTTCTTGTTTAAAGCCATTGGACACTTTCGGAACAGAAAAATTTTTTAAAGTTCACAGATTTACAAATAACTTACAGGGTTTACAGAAGGTAATGGTGAAAGACTTCTCTTGAAATATTATTCCATGAAATGCTTTACTTGTTGAGAAAACATTAAAACAACATAAATTCTCGATATCGAGAATTAAGGATTTATTTTAAACACATATCATGACACGGCGAAACGTGCGAAAACATAGGTATCGAGAATTACGGATTTATTTTAAACACATATCATGACACGGCGAAACGTGCGAAAACATAGGTGGGTTTTCCCGTTATTTTCTCCCGACTCCGATGACCAATTGAGCTTAAATTTTCACAGGTTTGTTATTTTATATATAAGTTGTGATACAAGTGTAGGCCTTGGACAATACTGTTTACCGAAAGTGTCCAATGGCTTTAACTCCTTTCTTTTTACTGGAATAAAAAAATAAAAAAAGGATTTCTGGTTAAAAATTGAGAAAAAATCCCCCAATATATGTACCTTGTCCATGTTTTGATTCGCTGATTGGCGTGACCACACGGTTGAAGATCTGTTGTCTCCATGACATCCTACGAGCAGTGGATGCTCCTGGGTAGGGACTGTAAGGGCTTAGTGTCAGGGTATGTGGTCTGTCATCATAGAATGCGCTATTCGTTCTGGATAGGAAGGAATTAGGAAAAAGAGCCATGTCAATCAGAAAGGTCTTACAAAACAGGAAAGATGTTATGTGGTCTAAGTGATGTTTGAAGCTTTGCATGGTGTGAAGGATAAGAATAAACTATAAATAATAATAACTTCCGAGTACAACCTGGTGACGTTTCTTTTTTGAGGGAGTGTTGGCTCTGAAAAGAGCCGTATGGTCTTCACGTTTCAAACAGTATACTTTGCTCATCTTCAGGAGAAATTCTTCTGTTTTTGAAGTGAACTTTTTTGCAGGAGTTGAACATAGCTCAACTGTTGCGAGTAATTTGTTGTAAATTTGTGACGTTGAAATTCGTATCGCATTCGCATTTGCATTCGCAGGAAGGATGAACCGGGCTTAAATCACAGGTCCTGTGTATTGTGTCATGCATGTGAAAGTACCCATGGGTTTGCCAGGGTGTTTCTGGCATAGTTAGCAACAGATCACGTTGCATCAACCTGTAAACCCCTACAAGGTGCTATGTAAGTGGGTCTTACAATTCAGTCAACTCTGCATGTTCTATATATAAACATGCTGTCAAAATAATGAGGAATTTGAAAAGCTTGTTTTGTGTGACTAAGTGCTTAATAAGAACCAAGAACAGGCGAGTTCAATTTGTATAAAGCTATTACTGTATATGCATCTTAAAATGAAATTTAGGAAATTTGAGGAGGTGGGGGGGGGGGGCTATTTTTTTCTTTTAATCAAGTACCGGTATCACCCACAAGATCATTCTTGTTCAATTTATTCCTAGAAAAATAGAAAAACACGCAACAAGCAACAAGCAAATTAAGCTTTCCTTGCACAGTGGTTTATTTGTCATCCCTTCAGATCTTGTTTTCAACTCAAACTGTGTCAACAACAAACACGTTTGTTATCATAATTGGTTGCTTTTACTGATGTTTGTTCATTAGAAAGCAGTGCCCTCGAGCATTGAATTTTAATGACACAGTTTCGAAAATAAACAGCTCTGAAGAAAACAAACCATAGGATTCTTGTTCTCAGGGGAACTTGTCGTTCGAGGCAAACAATCAACCAGAGCGTCAGATTTTCCCACACAATTTGTCTTGATTGAGTAGAGTGACCAGTTCCTTGAATCTTCATAATGTTCATAGCCCTTGGTCAAGAGCCCAAGAAGATTGCCTTGTTTGAGAAAAACAATTTTTTTGGGGGAAGCCTTCAAATTTTTTACAGAAAAATCTAAATAACATCACGGACAAGCAATTTCTCAGTAAAGCTGTGCCTCTCCGTTCAGTGACAGTCTATTATTATCCATAGCCCTTGGTAAAAAGCTCAGAAAGATCTTCTCTTTTGAGAAAAACATGATTTTTGGGGAAGCCCTCCAATTTTCTTTTGAAGAATCTAATAAAATCACATCACAAACAGCAATTTCTCAGTAAAGCTGTGCCCCTACGTTTAGTGGCAGTTTTCGACTGCAGGCCCAAAAGCATCAATCCAACAAGAATGAAAAGACAGCATGGTGATTTGTGGGTATAAATCCACCATCCTTCTAGCAGTTTTTTCTCTGTGTTGGTGGCATGAACAGGGCAGGGTTGAAGCAAGGGCACTTTCTTTGGGAGGGTGTATGGAAGTCATTTTCCAACAGTCGTTTTTTACTCAGGGGTCGTCAGTTAGCAAGCTTGCAAAAACAAAATAGTTGAAAACAATTTGCGCTACATATACAAAAACAAGAGAGCTTAACCAGATAAATGGAGCCGTCTGTATTTTGTATGCAACAGGCTTTAATGGCAAAGTGTATTTGGTTTCCAACACACCCACCCTAATGCCATCAAACTGTGTGGGCAAAAGTTTCTCCAATGTGTCATTACCTGGGAGAGTCGTATTCATTGATTTCCTAAGGTAGGCCATTCCATAAATCCGAAAAGTGGGTCAGGTCTCAGATTCATTTTGTCTGAGGGGAAGAAAACTAGGTCTAAATCATCTTGCATCCTTTGGCTATCTGGTGCTCAATGAATTCTCAATGTGTTGTTATTATTGTAATTATTTTTAGAAATGTTTACCTTGACAGCGGCACCTTGCGCAATGGGGTTGGCTTCTGCACTGCTTGAAGGGCTGTCTTGGCCGTCTGCGGATATTGAAAGCTGCTTTCAGGGGGCGGGGTCTTGGGCGATGGTGAAGGCGTGTCACCAAGGGTTTTACTGCGAGGGCGTGTCATGGGGGATACCATGAACTCCGGTAGGCTGTCCTGTTTGCACATGATGGGGCTCGGTCGGCGGGGCCGATCTTTACTGTCGGGCGGGGTGGGGATGTCGTCCATGCTGTATTTGTGTGTCGTTGTGGGTGTGACGATTTGAACAGGGGGTGTGTGTAGGGCTGTGGAAACTGGGGAGTCTCGTGGAGATTCATGAGGCGACTCCTAAAGGAAAGATACAATAAAAGTTGTTAATAAAACAGAGCTTCCAACATTTGCATCTTGCAAAAGGGACATTTTGTACAATAATCAGGGAATATTAGTTTCACATTTAACATAAATGAACATAAGTTTCCTTAATCAGGGAGAGTTTCAAAATTTCTTTAATCAGAACATAGAAAGATTTCTTTTTATTTTAAGGGAACTTTCTGCAGAATCAGGAAGAGTTGGCACCTCTTGAAACATTTATGCAACCAGAAAAACAAAGTTATATAAAATGGTAAACTTGTGTTAAAAGTTAAATTTCAACCAAATGATCTTCTCATAAATGGACTATGTTCAGAAACAAAAACGGGTTTTGAATTCACTCTTCAACAGTCGAAAGGTAGAAAGGAGAGAGTCTTCAGCTTTTCTTCAGTTACAAAGACTTTAGGGCCCAAATTCACGGGCTACTTACTGCAAATTCTGTGCTTATGTTCCTTAAGAAATCATGCACTCTAATATGCACCAAAAACGCAAAGTTCTGTGGAAAACAGGCCTTGAAAATTGGACCCGGATCACAAGTGTGAGTCCCACTAGAGTTGTAAAAGTGAGTGTAAAACTTAAATTATGTTAGATCACCTATTAAAATAAGTGCTTTCAGCTAACTGTAACTTACAACACTGTTAATGGATTCTTGGGTGCCTTGTCTACTCCTGTAACCAGTATTGGGGAAACTCGTCTGATCTTCAATGGAATTTTTCTTTTTGTTCTAAAGCAAAAAGACACAAGAAGGACTTATAAGTTAACATGTCCAATCAAACTTAATACAATAACAAGGCAATATATAATACAGTTTTATACATGGCTAGTATCTTAAGACACTTAAAAAACAGAAACATTTGGATTATATTCATGTACTTTTTATCAATTAGTCTGTTCACTACTTTTTTCGCCATTTGCTTTAAAACTATGTCATGTCTGTTGCCATTTTACTGCTGAAAAATTTAGCGCATTAAGTTCTCGCATTACAATTTCTTGTGGCAAAGTGCAACATGCAGAAATCTTACTTAAAATAATTTTTCGTCAAACTTTGGTATAAAACATTGTGAGAAATGTGGTAACGTGGTTTTTGAGAAAGAGCTAATTTCTCACCCAAATATTAAAAGATTTCAGCTGAAGCCTTTTATTAGTAAATGAACCCACACACATTTTTGCAACAAGCGTGTTTTTTTCTTTCATTATTCTCTTGCCCATTCGATGATCAATTGAGTTCAATTGTTTACATATTTGTTATTTTATGCATATTATGTTGGGACACACCAAGTAAACTAACTGGTGTCATTGACAATTCACCAAAGGTGTCCAGTGCCTTTAATGCAGCTTGTTTTCTACAACAAGGCCACATTTAATAAAAATGTATAATAATAATAGTGGCAATTTATAATGCGCCATGTCTGTCTAAAAGACACTCCTGGCGCAGGAGAGATGCCGAAGCCAGAATGCAAAGAATATAGTTAAGCACACAAATAAGTTTTCAAATGGGTTTTGAAGCTGGAATATGTAGTGAGTTGTATCAGCTTCGTTTTCTGTAAAAACAGCTTTCTGAAACTGGGCCCTACAGGCCAAAACAGGATCCTTTTAACTGGTCAGGGGAAGTGTGTTTCGATAGTGCTTTTAAATTACAATTTTATCCCTGAAAACCACAAAAAAAGAATGAAAGGGGGGGAATCAATTCTCCAGGCATGATATTTGGTTCTTAAAAAAAAGTAGGACAATCTTTATTGAGCACAAAGGCCAACCTTAAGTAGGAAGAATATTATGCCTGTGGTCGATTTCAGAAAAAAGATTGGGACAAGTCATAATTGAGGACTAGATATTAAAAACTTTTAAAAAACTAGGTCGAGATAAGACAAATCTTTTAGAACTCTTTGTGAGTTCCACCCCTGTGAAATCCACCCCTGATTCTCCGTATTGTAATGAGCATTAATGACCATTGAATGCATTTTGTAGTTCTTCTGCATTTTCTGTAATTTCAGTCTTGGATCTCACTTCCCAAAAGTGCTGTGAGATTTCATTGTAATTTTGCGCTGTATAAATTTTTATTATTATTATTATTACGAAAGTGTACTATTTTGAAAGTGAGATACTTTCGAACGCCAGGTGGCAGCAGGCTAACCAGGTAAATTGCCATTGTTTTCATAGTTCTAAGCCTGCGTACAATCCCAAGAACAATGGATTTACCAGGTAAGTCTATACTGCCAACAAGCGTCCTAAAAGTCCCCCCATTGTTTTCAAACCTCATTAGAAACAAACCAGCAGATTACTTACTCTCGACAACAGGTTCTCAAAGGAAGTCGCCAGTGACTTCTTGGCCTTCTTGAAAGCCCCGACTTTCCCCTCTCCACTTTCTGTCGATGCTCCTTTAGTGAGCACTTTCCGTTCCTAAGGCAGGGATACAGAGGAAAAACAGATCTCAACTTGTGTGATCCATATCTTTGCAAAGTTTTAATTAAAATGTATTTTTATTGAGCAATTGAATATTCTTCACAGCAGCTGCATGTGTTAGCCAAAGGGATTTTAAGGTATTTGACAAGCCCCCCCCCCCCCCTTAAAGGAACGCATTGTCTTGGATCGGTCGAGTTGGTCTTTGAAAAGCATTTGTAACTGTTTGTTATAAAATGCATGATTAGAAAGATATTTTAAAAGTAGAGTACAATGATCCACAGAAGTATCACTCAAATTTGCGTGGTTTTCCTTTTACCTCGTCGACAAACACGGTCGGCCATTTATGGTTGACTCCCATAAATGGCTGACCGTGTTAGTTCGCAATGTAAAAGGAAAACCACGCAATTTCGAGGCAAATGTGTGTGTTTCATTGAATTCTACTTTTAAAACATCTTTCTAACCATATGCATTTTATAACAAACGCTTTTCAAAGACCAACAAGGCAACGTGTTCCTTTAAATCAAATATGGGGACTGTCCGGAACATTCCTAGGGGAATGGTGTTTTCGCAGTGTTTCTAAGGACAGGTTTTTGGTTAATAATGTTGAACTAAAGGTTTGCACTGAAGGTTTGAATGCAGGTAAAGTAGCAAGCTCATGTGATGGTATTTTTTTGTGAAGCTTTGCAAGTAATGTTTGAAGTGGAGGATATTTTGACAAATTGTCTCTCCTTGGTAAACCATACAGGGCACACTGTGCTGTGAATTGCCTATATTGTTCGGCTCTTGAACCCTTTCATTTTACTTGTCATTTACCTTTTAAGGGATTAAAAGTTTCTACTTTATAAACTTTGTTTTTCATTTAGAATAAAGTATAGGCATCCTTGAATAATTGTTTTATGTTCTGTGTTGGGCATAGAGGCTCCTACATTATGCACCATATAAATGTCTCACATTATTATAGGTGATTTTGGGGGTTGAACAAAGAATTGACTAGAGTGGGATTCGAACCAATGACCTCCGGATTAACGTGCCGGCGCTCTACCAACTGAGCTATCTAGCCCTATATTGGTGGTGTCCCTATTTTGTCAATATCTTTGTTCGGGGGTGCCAGTCAGAAGCCATTCAACCGTTAACTGCCGTGTAGCCAGGGATTCATGTTATAGGTATTATTATTTTGGGACATTCTGGCCAAAACTCTTAACACAGTTGTACTGAAGGAACAAGTCATGGTTGGTCAGTCTTGACAATACCTGCGTAGGACTTGCATTGGTGCTGTCTCCTCCACCACCAACCTCCGTGTCGCTGTTGTGAGTGTGTGCATTCTGCTGCTGCTCACAGATGCTGATCAGATGGCTCATGATGATTTCATTAGCCTCTTGGGCACTCGTAGCTCTGGCTTCCTGAAAGACGTTAAGAGAATAAAGACATTTAATAGGGTTTGATACCTTTTGTTTTGGGCCGTAACATGAATCCCCAACTCTTTGTAAATAAAGAACTATGTATAATTTACCTATACAAGTATCAGCTTTATTAGTCGTCAAGTTTTTAAGAGAGAAAAGGTGAAAATCACAGCACATTGTTTTCAGGAGAGTTGCGTAAATCCGTTGTACATGCTTAAGTAATTTTCACCTCACTGAGACAACTTTTTCTTTCTTTTATCATGAAATTCTTTTACTTATTTCTCAAAATCTACAGCACCTCAGCAAGTAATAACTTTGGGGGAGCTTTCTACTATCATTATCTTTAAACCGTGACATTTTAATGTAAATCTGTGGACGGTTGTGTTTTGTGTCATCCAAAAAGTACCCAAACCCTTTAAAGGCTTTACCCAGAAATCAGAGTTGATAAAATAGTCGCAAACAGTGTTTATGTTTTGTGTAATCACTCCTGCTTACATTTGATTCGTTGTGCGAGTCATTAAACAATGTTTTAAAAAGGTGCACAAATTTTTCAACAAATAAACACATTTTCCTTAATTTTGGTTGTAACAACTGAAATCAACTGTTGCGTATGTTTAGGTTTTCAGAAACAGTTTTCTCGAACATGACTTCATTTCAGAGGGAGGTATTTCACTGAAAAGATGGTTCGAGTATCGGTAAGCTTTCAGACTAAAATAAATCAATTTTCTTTTTTTTCCTTACCAATTCTGTATAATGCATTACAAATATTTTAGCTACTTTTAGGAAACAAAATATGTAGACCCCTTCTTGTGCAGATGGATATGTTCTATAAGACATACTGTGAGCACAGCAGTTGTCAAACAGTTAATGCACGCACATGTGTTGCACAGAATGAAACTCTCAGCATCTGTGAGTGCACTGTTAAGCTCATGACATCATAGTTAGAAAGGTTTAAACTACATGTCAAAGTTGACAAAGAATATTATTTGGTTTCACTCTAAGACCAAAGTTTGTCAAAAATTTATAGTAGGTTTATATCACACACACACACAAAAAATACATAAATAAATAAAATGATTAAACACTAAGAGGGAACAAATTTATGATGTAAAAATATCAAAATATTCTTTCAGGCAGTGAACATAAATAAATGATGCATGCATTTCACATTTTCAAAGTATAAATGGAAACAATGAACACATTTCCATCCCCCGCCCACCCCCCCCCCCCCAAAAAAAAAAACCCAAATAACTATGAATAAAAACAGTTCTTTCAATTATAAAATGATTTAAAACCAAAAGAAATATATAAAAGACATCTCTAGCAAGCAATGTTTTAGCGGAATATGACAAATCTGAAATGATAATAAACCTTTAAAAAAAAAATGGCAAACAGCTGATAAAAAAAAGAAGATTTTTTGTAAAGAGCCAAACAACTCAAATTCACTCACGATTCTGTACACAGATTGAATCTGCACATGATGCATTGGGAAAAACAAAGATAACTTATCCATCTATTTCTGGACTAAATAATTGCATCCATCGATCAAATGCTATGACTCGATCATCGAGGGACCCTCGCCCAGTTCTCATCGCACCAGGTGGCGGACAGTATTTCCCTTTATAAGCGACAACCGAGGCATGCTACCTCTCTCTATTTACCTTGCATGTCTTCACTGCACACTTTCAGGCCCAGAAGGTGCCAACTTGCACTTACAAAAACAAGAACTGCCTGTTAAGACTTGGGGTTTGCGCTTTGTGTTTGTAGACTCAGTCAGCTGCTTCAGGGACCTAGCCCTACCTCCTATTATATTATACATTTATGAACATGGCAAGTCAAAATCATGTGTACTATAATGTATTAAAAAGGTTCAGTTTTGGGAGCTTTCTGAATACTTGATTTATGATATAAGAAAGACTCTCCAGGTATCTTGTGTGAAAAGAAATTAACTCAATAAGGCAAACATCAAATATTGGGCGCCTTCCATTTGACTGGTTTGTGATGCAACTCATTTCACAAACTTATTTGGGTATTGGGGATTGGAAACAATGATATATTAAAAACTTATAATCATTTCACACCCCCTCCCCCCTCCCCAACTACCCTTTAAAATGCAGCAAAATTTTTTTGTTTACCGCCAACTCCAATGAATGTATCGGTAATAATAATAAAGCTGATTCGACAGCAAGCGAGCACCAACAGAACCTTAAGTAAATGTTTGTGCACATACTATATGGCATATTGTGAACTGTACAAACACAGTTGAAGAATGGTTGAATGTCCATATTAGAGAAAAGTTGACTTTAAAGACATATTTCTAATATCAGCCAGACTAAACAAACATACAGAAAGACTCCTGAGACTTATCCATCTGCCATTCTTTTTCAGATTTTCTGAGCTGGAATAATTTGTTGGCGAAAGGGGAGAACTTGTGATGGATTTAAAATTCACCGAGCTGTAAGAAATCAGCTCTGGGTAGTCCGTTAGAAGCTGTTAGTAGCAGAAAATAAATGCCAAGAGGAATTTAGAGCCAGGCAATGTCACTTAAAGTATGGCTATAACTTGGCTTAAACTTGCTCACTACAAAATTCTGCGCTTGTAATCACCATTCTACGCTTACAGGGAAAGTGCACAAAATTTCTTTGGTAGTTGTGTTTTTGAAATCAATTTGATGTATACAGTAAAGCATGTAAAAATTATTTTCAAAAGGTGGTTGCGCTTGTGAGATATCACCGAAAATCCAGAGCAGATAAGTCCAGAATAATTGGAATACACAATCTGTGAAACATTACTGACAGTATCGTTTCTCAAATTCAAGTTTTAAAAACTGATATCTTTTTACATAATCACATTATTTTGAATTGAGTTTTATCCAAATGCATTGCCATTCGTTTTAAGAGTGATAAGCAATAGTATACCTTTCCTTTAAACAGGAGAAACTAAGACTGGTTGTACCATGATAATATTTAAGACTACACACCTTTGTTTTTGTGACGACAGAGCTGCGTTCTGACTCACTCAGCGTTTCCAGCTGCTTCAGCAAAATACTGTGTCCCTTCTCAGGAGATTGACCTGAAACATACAGGAGAAGAAAAAACATTAACCAGTCTCGTAAACATTAGATGTACAGATATTACATAGGTCATTTCATTCATTTCATTTCATTTATTCTGGTTGTAAACAGTGTTGTAGCTAGACCAATTTTAGTCCACAAAGTGCAGTTTAGTAACTCAATACACGAATGTTTGTAAACAATTAAAGGCAGTGGACAATATTGGTAACTGTCAAAGACCAGTCTTCTCATTTGGTGTATCTAAACATTGCATAAAATAACAAACCTGTGCAAATTTGAGCTCAATTGGTCTTTCAAGTTGCGAGATATGAGTGGGAAAAAAAATAACCCTTGTCACATGAAGATGTGTGCATTTAGATGGTTGATTTCGAGACCTCAAGTTCTAAATCTGAGGTCTCAAAATCAAATTCGTGTAAAACTACTTCTATATCGAAAACTATGGCACTTCAGAGGGAGCCGTTTCACACAATGTTTTATAACATCGACCTCTCCCCATTACTCGTCATCAAGAAAGGTTTTATGCCAATAATTATTTTGAGTAATTACCAATAGTGTCCACTGCCAATATTTTCACACTTCTTCTCCTCAGCCTCTGTATGTTCATTCCTTACAATCATAACGAGACCTCACAGGTAATATCTTATATTTCCATTTTGCCTTTTAAGGGTTTGGGTACTTTTTTGTTGTTCTACACTAAACACAAAACACAAATTTACATAAAAATCTTGCACGGTTTAAAGATAATGAGTGTAGAAAGCTTCCCTCAAAATCATACTTGCTGAGGTGCTGTAATTTTTTTATAAATGGGGTAAAAAAATCATGAATACTGTTTTCGTCTCAGTGAGACCAAAGAGCAAGGGTGAGACAAACATTATTTAAGCATGTACAATGGATCAACGCAACTCTCCTGAAAACATTGCTCTGTGTTTTTCATCTTTATATTTCCTCAAAACTTCTTCTTGCAAGTTATATTAAATATTAATCACAGTGAGTAGAGATTCATGTCATGGCCAGTAAACTTGATCTACAAAAGGTATACAACCCTTTAAAACAGCAAACACGCTACATGCATGCTAGAGGTATGTAGATGAAACACATACAAGCTGTCAAATGTAACACTTGCTCTAATCAGTTGTAAATGAGTAGTTCTAATGCATGCAAGCAGCATACAATCAACATTCATGGATTTGAATTATTTTGCAGAAGCTCAGCATAGATTGTCAGATGTGCACATTGATAAATTCACCATGATTGATACACACATTTGTATACAGTATCTAATGAATAGATGTTATTTTGCATCAGGGATACAAAATATTATTTAGTGTTTGTCCTTCCACTGAGTATGCTAGATTGTTGCAGTTCACACTGCCTCAAGCTCGCCTGGTGGTATAATGCAAGACATCTAGCTCCAGCAAAGCTAACCGCAACTGAGTGATTATGCCTACAAATTGCTATCACAAACTTGAGAAAGAGTATCATGTAGTGAGTGACAATACACAATGGTATAAGGCTAATAAACATTTCATCCTGTCCAATAATTCACCACTACATTTGTAGATGGTACTAGATTAACATCCCATCCCGAACCAGTGTTTCCCTCTCGAGTGTTCGCGTTCCGTCCTAGCTTTAGCTAAGTTTGCCCCATTCAGAATCCCATTAAACATGTTCTAGTGCAATTTGTCTTGTATCTCCAATGTTAAAGCCATTGGACACTTTCGGTAAACAGTATTGTCCAAGGCCCACACTTCGTGTATCAAACCTGTGAAAATTTAGGCTCAATCGGTCATCAGAGTCGGGAGAAAATAACGGGAAAACCCACCCTTGTTTCCGCACGTTTCGCAGTGTCATGACATGTATTTAAAATAAATCCGTAATTCTCGATATCGAGAATGTGATATTGTTTTAATGTTTTCTCAAAAAGTAAAGCATTTCATGGAATAATATTTCAAGAGAAGTCTTTCACCATTACCTTCTGTAAACCCTGTAAGTTATTTGTAAATCTGTGAACTTTTAATTTGTTTTTCTGTACCGAAATGGCTTTAAACAAAACAAGTTCCAAGTACAAGATATAATGGGATCCTTGGCTTTATTACCATAAAGAGATGTCATTGTCAACAATAATATTTCAATGGCTCACACTCGCTTTTTGGATTTCAATGTGTATAGGCTTACAAATCTAATTTGTCCAAATAAATTTTCAATGAATTATCTAAGATATTTGTTTTAGTTGGGCCTATAGGTGAACTTCTAACACAGAATTTGACTGTAATGTTGCATTCAGCATAGTTTTTCTGTTTTGACCTTTGGTCACTATGGATTTGCAAAAGAATAAACAACCATCACTTAGTTTGTCAATATTTATTGATTGATTTTCTTTCATTAATGCAGGGTGTATTCCATGAATGTTTCCCCCTTCAACAATGAATGTTGTACACCCAATGTAAAAAAAAAACCTAAACAAAAACCTTAAAGCACCATGTCCAAACAGCCGATACGATAATGCTGCAATTTGCATTCAAATGCTGTGATTGACATATTCAGAATGCATGGAATCTACAGTGTTCATTGGCTTAATTTGTAAATGACAACATTGATTCAATCCGGCATCATTCCACAATAGTGACTTTGCTGGTTGGCTATAACTTTTTTAAACCTCCCCTTGCCCCCCCAACCCCCCCCCCCCCCCCCCACCCTGGAAAAAAAAATAATAATACAAAAACAATACAAAATGAGTAAGGTTAGATTGCCCTAGCTGTCGATCCAAACCGGACCTTCTTCAGAGGCATAAACAAGTACAAGCAAAAACATATCCATTTATAGCAAGAAGAGGAGCAAAGGAATAAGGGAAGGTATCCAGACAAAGCGGGGAAAATATGGCCAATCAAACGCACTAATTTAAAAATACTCGAGCAATTAACTAAATTATTGAAACCAACTTGAAACAGAGTAAAATTGTCCTTTCATAATATATATAGGCCAAACTGTCCTATTTTTCCTTCTTGTTTACTGCCTCTCCCTCAAAAGCATTCACAAATCAAACTATGTCACATAAATAAATAAAAAATGATACTGTCACAAACATGTTCGCCCATACTCACAGCTCTGCTTTAAACTTTCTCTTCTCAAATAAAAAAAAAAGTAATAAATTGAATTATATCACGCTTAAAAATGATACTCCTGCAAACATCTATGTCGGTGGGTGCTAAAAGCTTTTCTGGCGTGTTATTTATTCTGGGATTGCGACTAACCTTCCAAAGTCTGACAGAGCTTGTGCAGTTGGTGCATTGGGCACGTTCCGCAGATCACGTGGAGTTTACTTTTCTGCAGCGCGACGTTGAAGGACTGCCGTAGGGTGGTCATAATGCTATCAACCTGAAAACGATTCATGGAAACAAAAAATAATTATATTATATTGACTCGGCAACTTTAAATATTTACTCCCCAACATTGAAGTGTTTGGTAATCCCGGTTCATTCTTCCGGTGAGTGCGAATGTGATAAAACACATTGCGGAGTATTCGCTGCGAAAACAGCCCATGACATCAATATTCGTATCGTATTCGCATTCGCAGGAAGTATGATCCGGGCTTAACTACAGGTCTTCTTATTCCATTTACAGCAACAGCAAAATCGGGTTCCTAAAATCTTGGACACAACAAGCACAAAAAGTGCAAGCTCAGAAGTTCACAGATGATCTCTCCTCGCAGTTTAGGAGAAACTCCTGTCCAAAGAAGGTATCGTCAAAAACTGTTCAAAACACAACCCTGAAGTTTTGGCAACTCTTCTAAACAACACTGTTCCAACCAACATGGAGGAAGGTCATGGCTTTATCTTCCTTTTCAGAGCTCAACGTTTCAGAAAACAAACGCAACAAATATCACCAATACCATAAACCTCACATGCAAGTAATTTTGTTAAGGTTGACTACTTACCAGTTTAGGAAAATCACATTCAATTTACAGATAAAAAAATACCTGCAAAAGCTCTCTCTAAGCCTCAATGCTTACATTATGTAAATATACAGGTATCGTATTACCCTTGCTCTATGATATTACACATTGTTTATAAATACATGCAATCTTCACATATGGGAATCGACCACTGTAGGTTTATACATGTAGCTCTATGGTTTGAGTGATTTGGATGCAGCAATATGCATTAATGAGTTCAACTTGAGGTCTACCCTTATACACACACAAAACTCCATATGTGGTAAATTGCAACTGAGTTACTAATGGTTTACCTCCATAGGATGCTTGTAATCTTGTGAGAAATGAGTATTTATTTATTCAAAGTATCAAATACAGGGATCGAATTTTACACTGGGCAACATGCCCTAGGCCAGTAGCTTCAGTGTCGAGCCTGTAAAGTCATGAATGGACAAGTCCGGTGGTCTTTTGTGACACAAGTTAAAATACTGACTTTGAGTATTTTTTATGATAAACAACCTTTTAATTCTCTTAAAGACGATTGCGATACTTCTACCTCCATGGATATATATACGGTATGTCATAGTGCTTGTTCAAATAAAAACAATTCCTTTTAAATAATTTTGGAACCATTCTCAGCTAGTTAACATTTTTAGCAACAAGCCAACGTTGTCTTGTGGTTCCGAAGACGGAAAACGTGCATCAGATATAAATCAGTCATTATGCAAAATGTGACATATTGTTTCCATGAGTTAAAGTTGCTGTTTGTTGTTCATCTATACAGACCACCATCCCACCTCCTACCACCCCCCCCCCAAAAAAAAAAATCAATAAATTTGGACCCAAATTCATGGTTCAGCTAACCGTAAGCGAAGAATCAGCGTTATGCGCTTACTTCAAGTGTATTCACAGGTAAGCAGGGAATTTTGGCTTGTGCGTGTGCGAACTCCATCCAGGCATTCTTCTCTTACACATATTCGGTGCATGCTGTTCGGAAGCGCAGAATTTGGCAGTAAGCAGAGCCATGTAAATGTGCCCTGATTTTTAGGTAGACTTATTTTCTATTTATTTGTAAATCACCATACTCCACATACTAGGCCTTCTATTATTACACAGCTAGCGCAGAAATTGGGCGCTAGTCCTGCAAGCAGAGAAAGGTGTTCGTAAGCGCAGAATTCAGGGGTAAGCAGAGCCATGAAGTTGGGCCATAGGCAGACTTATTATTTATTTATGTGTAAAAGTCACCTATAAGAAGTTCCTGTGGTCAAACTTCATCATAGGTGAGCCTGACTTGAGGGGAAATGAACAGCGACAAAACAAAGCTCCTGACATTTTGGTCACCTTCTTGGGGGGTCAATTTTCAGCAGCTTGGGGCTATAGTGTTGCAGAACTTGATCAATGTGCCATGGACTAACTGGGCAATTTCAAAAGGGGGAGGGGGAGGGGCTAAGACAGGTACATGTACAACCAAACCATTGCTTTTAGTTGCACCACCGCCTCAGACAAAATGAAAGCGACACCACTGGACACTGTTATTAGGGCCTACTGTTACAATTGAGGAGAGTAATTGGTGGTCAGAGAATGCAATGGATAATTCTTTCCCTGACACTTGGGAAAATTACTAGTTTAATAAAGAAAGTACCTCTATGCTATTACACACATGCAGGGTTAATTCTCCCCAGGTTTTATCCAAACTGTGGGGGAGTTTGGACCAATTTTTTCTAGAAGTTTGGCTGAAGCAGGCTGAACTGTTTTTTATTCGGTGTTTATCTTGGTTTTAAAAGCCCCACTAATGGTTTTCTCTTGTGTTTTTTTGTGTGTGAAATAATAAATCTATTTGTTTGTTTGTTCTGCATTTCCGTTGAAATTCGCGCTCATGACAAGCAAATAACTCGGCCCAGCTTGTGCATGTGGAGAACCCTCTTCAGTGTACATGTACATTCATTTCAATGCGCATTAAGTTTCGACATGACAGAATTAATGATTGAGATAGTATTTAAAATCAGTCTCCTCACTTGCTGTATCTCAACATATGCATAAAATAACAAACCTGTGAAAATGTGAGCTCAATTGGTCGTCAAAGTTGCGTGATAATAATGAAAGAAAAAACACACTTGTCACACGAAGTTATGTGCTTTCAGATGCTTGACTTTGAGACCTCAAAATCTAATTTTGAGGTCTTGAAATCAAATTTGTGGAAAATTACTCCTTTCTGGAAACCTACATTACTTCAGAGGGAGCCATTTCTCACAATGTTTTATACTATCAACCTCTCCCTATTACTCTGTGGAAAATTACTCCTTTCTCGAAAACTACATTACTTCAGAGGGAGCCATTTCTCACAATGTTTTATACTATCAACCTCTCCCCATTACTCATGACCAAGTAAGGTTTTATGCTAATAACTATTTTGAGTAATTACCAACAGTGTCCCCTGCCTTTAAATGTGCACAAAATTGCACACAATAACAAAACTGCCTTAAGTATACAAATACATGTACCTTGATAAATTTTTAAACAAACTTGAAAAAAACAAAAAAACCACGATCAACCAACCAACATCACACTCTAGCTCAATTGATATTTATGGTTGATATATTCAATTGATATTGTCAGAGGCCAATCGAAAATGTAAAGTTATCAAGTTTTTCTTTCTGGATTCAAATCTCATTTAGATTTGTTATAATTGAAAAGCAAGGCATTCAGGCTACATTACACACAAACGGATACTTTGAGCTAGAAATAATGAAAAACATGTGCATGCTAAAGGGAACAATTAAGTTAAATGTATACCTTGAAATGTACACAAAACAAAAATTAAGCACTGATTTCAAGAACAAACAAGAAATTATGCCTCCCAAAACAGAATCAGCTTCGAGATTCAGTAAAATCAAAGAAGACTCCCAACAAAAATAGTCAAAAATTTAATTTAAAAATTTCAATTGCAAGGCAAAGGATTCCTTCATCTTTAGACTGACTGTCCAGGTTTAGCCCTTCCTCCGATAGACGAAACTTTACCTCAGAAGTTAATCCCCAATCTTCCCAGAACTGAGCATTAAATAAAGCACAACAAATCCGGGTGTTTATTTTGATTCACTTCTTGCGGAGCAAAGGGATGCGTGCTCTGCATGGATATGACGTACATAAGTGTCCTTAGAAAATTCAGTCCGTCATACACTTGGAATAACTCACGGCTTTATTAATATTCCTACTTCACCTTTAATGTCTTATTAAAGGAGTTGTTTAACCCATGTAAAATATTTGCAGATGCACCAATTCTGGGGTAATGTTAAAGGTTTCTAGCTTTCTAAGCCTTATACTATTATTATGAAACACAATCTGAGAAATGTTACTGACAGTAATGCTTCATAAATTAAAATTTTGAGGCATAAAAAGTGATTATTTTTACATATCCAAATTACTTTGAAGTGAAATGTTTCCCAAAATAGCTGTCGGCTTGTGCTCTACAGGTAAGTTTAAGTGAAGTAGACCTACATCTATGATAATTTTTGTCAAGCCTGTTCAGCAACTGGACAAGGGGAGAAGACAATGAAGACATTTCAGTTTTAAATGTGGGAGGGAAAACCCCAGATAATTATTCCAGGGAAAACCCACGCAGTCAACTAGGGACAGAAAACCCAATCCACATAGTGCCCCCGGTGTGATTCCAACCAGGCTCCCAGAGGTCGAAGTTGAGGCAAGACACCCCTACACCACCACTTTAATGTCTGCATATAACCTACACCTAGAGCCCCCTAAATTCAAGGAGGTTCTCGAGAGTAATTGTGAAGGCAGTTCAATGACTGCATTATTATTTGCCTCTCAGTGGGACAGCATCAGTGTAGGCTGAAGGTGGTGAAGGAGTGGTACAGAAACATGCTGACCTTTCCGCATCTTTGAATTCTTATTAAAATATTCATTTCATTTTAACCTGAAATATTGGTTGTCTTGTTTATAAACCATTGTTTATTATTAATGTTTGGTTCCCGGACCCGCCTTGCTACTTCATGGTAATAGGGCCTTCTCAAACGTTTTTGAAAAAAAATAAAATATTGACTTAACCAGGATTTGAACCTGCAACCTCAAATCAAGCTTTTTAGTTCTATGTTGGCAGATGCCTTAGTTTGTCAATACCTTTTTTCTGGGGGGGGAGGGGGGGGGGGAGGGGCGTAGAATGCAAGGGATTACACCCAGTTTGTGACACAACCTAGCAAGTGGCAGTAAGGGGATCACCATAAGGGGGTATCACTTCTTGTCTTCCAAAGAAGTAAAACCCCTGACCAGGTCTACACAAGTTTCTTTTTCGTTCGACACCAAGTTTTCAATGAAAACAAGTATTTTTTTTAAAACCTTTTGTTATTGTTTTCCCCTAATTTGTTTTCAAATTTTTACCCACAACAATTTGTAAGTAACATTACATAGTACTTCATAAATAATTTGTTTAGATTTTTTATGCAGAACCGAAATCATAAAAAAAATGTTTTCCCATCTACATGTACATACATCAAACTTATACTAATTTGACGTAAGTATTATTTAAATAATATTAAAAAACCCAGCCTCATCCCGAGTCACTCCATAGGAAGCTAAAATTGGCAATTAACTCTTGAGGGTATAAACCTTAATAATGACAAGCAATCAAGCTGTGCCTCTAGTTCCAACCTCCTCAGACACATGTAGATTGTAACAGAGATCCCTGCACCTTTAGAGGCTCTGGACACTATTGGCAATTATTCAAAATATTTGTGAGCATAAAAACTCACTTCGTAACGAGTAATGGAGAGCTGTTGATAATGATAATCTAAAACATTGTGCGAAACAACTCCCTCTGAAGTAACATAGTTTTCCAGAAAGAGGCTAATTCTTACTCAAATATTAGAAGACTTCAGGCCTGAAGCCTTTTATTAGACATCTGAAAACAAAACAAATTTGTACAAGAAGTTTTCTTGTGTGTTTTTTTCACTTAGACTCTCATGCAACTTCGATGACCATTTGAGCCAAAGTTTTCACAAGTTTGTTATTTTATGCATACGATGGTATACACCAAGTGAGAATCCTGGTCTTTGAAAATTACTAAACGTGTTCAGTGCCTTTAAAAAGTGCTTCATGTAGATTGTGACGGATCCCTGCATCTTTAATTAACCGTTCATAGTTGTTTACCCGAGCTGAAGAGGATCCCCAACAGTCCCCTTCCCCCTCCCCAGTGGGCAGAATAATGCCTTCAACCTTTAAAGTCAATAAGAAGAGACCAAAAATAAAAACCTCGCTGGGAGCCGTTTTGCGCGTCCTGTGTACCCGCAGTCAGCACTTAATTTTTCTCGAGAGATACGACTAATGGAATGAGATTATCAACATGTGAAGTTGACACTTCAGTCGCTGTGCATTGCTGCAGTTATTAGGGACTTTTCGTTTTCGACGACGGATGGTTCTGCGACGGCAAAGATGACATTTGGCGTCATCTACGCATGCGTCGGCTTTGAGGACGGTCGTCCCTCAATCTCTACGACTGTACATGGGATGAGTCTTCGTTGTGCTGAAAACGACAACGTTAGCTGAACAACCGTCGCAGAACCATCCGTCGTCGAAAACGAAAAGTCCCTAATGTCTCAGTGGGAGAGCCAACAGGAAGAGACAATGCTTCAAGAACAATGCTACTGAAAAAACACTGCACGGCGACTCTTTTTAGGAAATCAACAAGTGAACAGTAAACATTAACCTGACTGATACTGACAGTTCCTTAAAGACACTGAACACCTTTGGTAGTTGTCAAAGACCAGTTTTTCTCACTTGGTGTATCTCAACATAAAATAACAAACCTGTGAAAATTTGAACTCAATTTGTCGTCAAAGTTGCGAGATAATAATGGAAGAAAATACACCCTTGTCACACAAATTTGTGTGCTTTCAGATGCTTGATTTCGGGACCTCAAAATCTAATTCTGAGGTCTCAAAATTAATGAAAAACATGTGCATGCTGTAAGGAACACTTGAGTTAAATGTATACCTTGAAATATATATAAAACAAAAATTAAGCACTGGTTTCACATGTTTTAGTGGAAAATTACTTCTTTCTCAAAAACTACGTTACTTCAGAGGGAGCCGTTTCTAACAATGTTTTACTGTCAACATCTCTCCGTTGTTTGTTACCAAGTAAGTTTTTATGCTAACAATTATTTTGAGTAATTACCAATAATGTCCAGTGCCTTTAAACAGTACCCTGTCTGATACTGACTGATTAACAGTTCATTAAACTTATGCATTTTTAATGGAGAACTTTATAATACATGTACCTTGATGTGAAGTATGACAACGCATTTAGAAAACTTAATTGTCATAATACATCACCTTGCTTCTAAAGAGTTAGTCTTGGTGCAAGGCGTTGTTATTCAATACCACTCAACTATCGGTAGAGTAGTCGTGATGTGTGGCAGCATTAAGTGTATCATACATTCTGTAGGACCTATAGAGGGTTTTACCACAAGAACGTCTTGCACCAAGACTAGCTTAGGGTGAGCATGGAGGAAGGGGGTGAGAGCTTTGTGTACTAAGAAACTTCCAAATGACATTGTTTCTTAGCATCAATGCTAACAAATATCAAACTTTGGTGGGTAAAAGTGCTGTATCTGACCGCCACTACTTAACTTGTTATGACCGATATAATTATTTTAATCTAATCAATACCTTAATTCGTCTGGGTGAAAATGATTCAGTTTTTGGTCAACACAAGAAAGTGGAGATCAAAATGTTTGTACTGTTTCTTTCTCTGAATACATTCACATGTGATAAACAGTTCCAAAGGAGGAGTGAATACTGTGGTACAAAATATTTCCTTACTCTATAAATAAATTGTTCTAAAGTGTGACTAAATGTTGTTATGACATGTTCAAATAGTTTTGCTGATATGATAGAATTATACCAACACACACAAATGTTATATTTTAACTACAAGGAAGTATCTCTTTTGAGTATATATTTATTCTGTCTTTCTGAAAAGAACCAGGGTGTATTAAAAAATACATTCTCTTGAAGAAGTGTCTTCTTCATGGTGACGGGCAAAGGTGAGAGGGAAATGCTACCCCAAAAGAACGCTTCAATGTCCTCATTATTAAACGCTGTCATTGGACAGCCAATGGCCATATCCAATGTCTCTTAATTTGGATGCAGCCATATTGCCCCTGGTCTTGGCCTTGATGCCCCTTCAAAGGTTTCCCATTGACTTTAAGATTTTCCATTTGGCCTTGCCCTTTTGAAGATGAAATTCCAGGCCTGATATAAATATTCTCTTAACAAAATATTTCCAGCTGAACAGGTGAAAAATATATCTGTCCAGTGTCTACGATTACAAATACATTACACCCTGTACAAGAACACCTGTTGAAATTGTACAGTTTACCCAATCTACACTACATTGTAGCTCTAACTCCGAACACAATCACAGCAAAATTTCATCTTTTGTAGCCCTGTGGGACACAGATCTTGTCCTTTAATCATCTATAATGTAAAAGTACAGTAGAACACCCACACTAAGTATTCAGTGAGGCCCTTGAAATTGGAATTAGTGTAGTACCAAGAAAGCAAAAGTACTCTAGGTAGAGGTAAAAAGTTCCATAGAAAATATCACTTACATCTAAGCAAAATTTCACCTTTTGCAGCACTGTGGGACACAGATCTTGTCCCTTACTCTCCCATTATATAAAAGTACAGTAGAACACCCACACTAAGTATTCAGTGAGGCCCTTGGATTTGTAAAAAGTGTAGTACCAAGAAAGCAAAAGTACTCTAGGTAGAGGTAAAAAGTTCCATAGAAAATATCACTTACATCTACAGTGTGTATCTCTTTAATAAGTAAGTGTGTGTATACTGCTGTATTTCCGGAACACTTCTTTCTCTCAGTCGACAGTAGCTGATCAAACCAATTTCCTTCCTCCATGATAAAACTACCTGGCAGGTCTATCAGTATGGTAAATCCAAGCTGAATACAACACTGTGTCAGTTGCTTCCTTATTTTAAAGTAGTGGGCACTTCTTTCAGGGGATACTTTTGCATATCTGACATTCCTTCCTCAATAATAAGCATTAGCAGCCTGATTATTGTTCTTCTTGGCACAATCCTTGCTCTGGGGCTCAATGAAGGACACCAGTAAAGTCACTGGGTCATACATACTTCATGCTCTACTAAGCCGATTACTGACACATCGGAAAGTATATACTGTACCAGGTACTCCTCTTAAATAGTGCGTATTCCCATTCAAAAGACCATCACCACCTTGTCAACTGGATACTGGGATAGCTCCAATTTTAATTTCACAGGGGACCTCATTACCACCCCACCCTCCCCATCCCCCACCTTGATTTGGTTACATTATTGAAGAATGTTCTAGTTCGGGAGGGATGAAATAATGTGATGATATGAAGTAAAAAATGTGGGTATTTTAGTACATCATACTGTTCAATATACTATTCAGTACAGTACAGTATACTGTATACATTAAGTATTTCGCATCATAACATGATGCAAAATACTTGTATATATAGTCTAGTACTAGGATGGGTTTTTTTTTAAGGGAAAGGTCATGTTTCCTTTTGCCAAAACAACTAAATTGCAATTTTGTGAACCTATAGAAAATGTAATAGTGATCGCACATACAATGTATGTCCACTTATGTCAGGGCCTCTATCAGGGGTGAGATTCATTGCTAACGAACAAAGTTTGAAATTTGGATACAAATTCTTTAGGTATGTTGAAATGATGGCATTTCCACATTTGTGTAACCCCTGGGGTTATATATTCTAAGGAGCTTTTGGGAACAGTGTCTGCAGCACTAGAGAAGTAGATCAAAGAGCAGGATTTAATAATATGTGGCATAAATAACATTTTCTTGGCTAGGCCAACATAAAAAGTCTGAATTCAGATAAAAGTCTGAAAAATTTCATTCCTGCTCTAGTATGCACATCAACAAAAAATGTTTTAATAGCTCATTCTAGGAAAATCAAAAACTGGAACGAACACACATGGAAAACTCACATAAAGTACATAACATTGACAGACTACTCGTATGACAGCAATAAATAAATTTAAAATCTGTGTACATAATAAATGGGTCGGTCTATGCACGATAATGCAGCACTTAAACATGCAAAGCTCAGACGAGGGTATGATTTTTACTGTCTACATTGGACTTGTGGTTTGTCTGAATGAGTCAGCCATGGCTGGTCTACTACACTGTTATTGTGTGTAATGACTACTTCACTTGGGATAAGTAACACTACTTATAATGTAAATTGGATGAAATTGGATCATGTTTGTGTGTTGGTTTGTTTCAGGAGAGAATGCATTTTATATGAGCAGGGGTTCCAGCATGAATACAAACCCTGTTTGTTGTTTGTAAACACTGCAGAATATGTAGCTAAAGACCATGCGTGATCTTTGGAAAGTTTCCTGTGAGCATAAACTGTTTTGCATGATACTGTATATAAAAAAAATCATAAAAAACCAAGACATCTCCCTGTTAACAAACAAACAGTAATCGACAGAGAAAAAGATCAAACAGGACTTGCACCAAACTATCTCAAGCCAAAACAGGTGTTAACAAAACCAGAGAATCATGGTTTCAAAGGTGGCAATACTTTGTTATTCCCAGCTGACTCAAATCCCTTTAAATCCAGCAACACCTGGTTTTGGGGACTCAAGGCCCAAATTCATAAAGCTGTCTGTTAAGCAGAAAATACTGTCTGACACATTTCTTTGCTAAGCAAACATTGAGTGGGGCACAAGTCACAATAATGCAATTTTCATGTAATTTTGGCAGGTGACCTGTTTCTACTAAGCAATGTTTGTCTGTGCTTAGAAAGTTTTTGTAAGGTTTTATGAAATTGGGCCTGAGGTTTGGGCAAGGAGGTCCTTGCTGTATGGTACATTATTCTGTTATTCTGATAGATCTCGATAAAAACATGAAGTTTCAGAGTAGTACTTTTTTGTGGACCTGCTGTCAATTTCACCAAACTCTTCATTCCCAATGTCACTTCAGAGGGAGCCGTTTCTCACAATGTTTTATACTATCAACAGCTCTCCGTTGCTCGTTACCAAGTAAGTTTTAAAAATAACAATTAGTTTGATTTATTACCAATATTTGTCTAGTGCCTTTAACAGGATGTTACATTAAAGAGGTTTACATACTCTCATCATTTCAAATAGATCTGAAGGTTACATGTAGGTCATGTTAACAAGAGCTATCTTTTCTGACAATTTCACTACCGTCAACAAAATCTGACGCCAACGGAGATCGATGAGAAAATCCTGACAATGTGTAAAGACAGCATATCTCTAGAGTGTCACTTGTAAATTAAATGTCATCTCTGGGGTTCCATCACTCAATTCAATTTTGTGTGTGTATTCGAAGTTCATGTTGAATCCCATCTTTCCATTTAATTACAAGTACACCAAACAAAATTACAGGATACATACATCATAAAGAGCAAACCCTGTGGGCATCCAAAACATTAGTCCATAAGTTCTTAACACCCCTTAAAAGGGTTTGATACCTTTTGTACATAAAATTTCTTCAGAAAAGTCGCATGAATACTACTACTGGTTATGGGGTTTTTTTAGGTTAAAATAATTATTGTCTCCCGAGAGGAAAATTATTTTGTGATATTGCTTTTGCTCATTTCTCAAAAACTACAGCACCTCAGCAACTTATGGGAAGCTTTCTACCATCATCATCTTCAAACCATGTAAGTTTAATGTAATCTGTGGATATTGTGTTTTTTTGTCATACAAAATTTACCCAAACCCTTTGAGTGCAGGAGTAACTGTGTTTAAAGTGCCCTGGTACACTCAATCAGTACGTTAACATCTACAGACCCTCTCAAGTTTGTATTAATATTTACTCGGAGATTTTCTATATTTACAAAAACATTTCAGACATTTCAGACCAACTTGAGGGCACTTGAGAAAATGTATATTTCAAGAATAAAAATTGCAGTTTTGTTGCCGTATTTTGAGATTGATTATGCCTACATGTAGGAAGAGTACTCACTTAAATTGTTATAAACTGTGGTTCAAAGCTGAAAAAAAAATACAAGCGCATGTCAAATCACTCCCACTTCTTATTCTGGCCACGATTTACATTCCAAGAAAGTTTTACATCAAGGAAGCAGATCCTCCAGTCAACAGATTTTCCTTCCAACCCCAGATCCTAATTTTGACGACCTTTTACTGACTAAAAGTGCACAATTACTATCAGTAAAAATTTTAGCCTCAGAGGAGGCTTTCGCCAAGTTCCAATTACGCCAACTCAATGTTACTCTCTTGAACAGCGTAACTTGCCCAGTCTTCTAAATTTAGAAATGCAAACTCAAATCAGTAAGCTTCACCCCAGATAGGCTTTGATATTTGCGAACCGCGCGAAAGGTAACTGAAGAATGGTTTTAAAACTGTTTATCGTTGGTGCTGTGTTCCCAGCGTTAGACCAAGTACGTATTTACGTACTTTACTTCCGTAGGTCACATGTCTGAAATAGATCGCCTGACGACTTTTTTTGAGGAACTGCGCAATGCAGCGATAAAGTTACTGTGTTGGTAAGAAGAGAGAAACTTATATGGAAGGTACATGAAAGGTGCAAAGATACATGTTTTTGCAAAACAGCTGCACTGTAGGTCTACTTCTGCATTGGTTTTCCTTAAAAAAAAAAACACCCTTAGCTATAAGTTTAAGTACCATCTTAAAATGTTATTAATTTATCAACAAGTATCAATTGTTTAGATGATTATTGGGTATTTCACACAAGCATGAAACAATTTGTTTGTGTCAGTTGTAAATATTTGCATCTCAGGTAATATAAGCTTGCATCTCAAGAAATAATCAGGGTGATTTTCCTTACGCTGACAATTGCAAAACATGTAGTTAACAATAAAGTTTTATGTTATTTAAACTCAACATCTGTCTCGCTAGAAGATGTTTTAATTGATTTGTCAATCGCACAAACCGTGCAGAAGTGTAAAACATTTCAGCTAGATTATCACAACACGATGGAGGGCCAACAAATTAGAATTTATTGCACCACTCAGCCTCAGCTCAATAAAGAAAAAAAAAGGCAGAACCATTCTCCCCTCTTATACCTTTGGCCTTTCAAATATTAGAGTAGCAAATTGCAATGTAATAATAGAGATATGCCTTGGTTTTTTTCCCAGTGTGCAGTCTTACCCTAAATGAGATTGGCTATTACAGAGTAATACTCCTACTAACAGTGGGCATGGGCAAATGCAATACTGGATTCTGCAGATCGAATATTCCCCCCAGATCACAGATTTAAAAACAAATATCCCTATTAAATGTAACAGTGGACATGGACGGCAAAATGGAATTTCCGATTCTGCAGATGGAATATCCCCAGATCACGGATAAAAATAATTTTCTCCTCCAGAAGTTTTCTCTGCCTGTCCAAGACTAAACTGGGATTTGAAACCGCCTGTCTAAATATACATGTTGTCAGCTCTTCGCTGGTTAAAAATTTGGAGCGAGTGGGAGCAGAAGCATTTATTCCTCAGAGTCACATTTATCAAGTTTGGACTTAGCGTATGTGGATTTTAGATTCTGGTGCTGTCTGGAGGATTTCTTGGCGTGCCAAAATTACTTGGTTTTTTAAAGAGAACCTCCAATTCAACTGTAGCTATTAAAAAACAGTGTCAAAAAATACATGCATTGAATCTGTGGTAATTTTCTCTTTGAATCGATACTCAATAATGTGGTAATACCGTCCAGAAAGGGGATGGGGCGATGGGCTGTTGTGGATAATACAAAGATTTTTTTAAGAGCTGTTCTTAAAAAGAAAAACCCTAATTCAGACACATTTCATGCCGTGAAATGAGTTACCATACCAATTACATGAGTATCACCAAGATTACATATAACAAACATTAATTTTATTAAGAGTAAACTTCCCAATCCAACAGTAGTTCACAAAAAAAAAAAACCAACCTTGTTCACTCTGACTGATGAGCTTTGACCAAGCTGAACCCCCCCACAAAAAAATAATAATAAAGAATAAAAATAAAAATAACAACATCATCTTTACTTCTTGCTTTATTTCTATTTTTTCTTTATTTGGTCTTTCTTGTACAATTGTAACTTTTGTTTTGGTCAAATAAATAATAACAATAATAATCAACAAAACAGCAACAACTACAAAAGAAAACGAGAAAAAAAAAACAGGATTGAAGGAATCAGGACAGTAAGGTATAAATAAACAAGTTACAGAAAGGTAAATTCTGCATGCTGGGAGGTGAGCTCAACTTCAAGCTCACCGAATTTGGCTAAAATAATGTAGGTCACACAACCCCCCCCCCCCCCTCCCTCCCTGCTTCGGAGTCCGACTAGAAATAAATCTCCAATCTCAATGGCTAACCTTGTCCCTAAAAATGCCATTCGGGGCTGGATTAGGGGCTGTGATTAATTGAGATTAAGAAACAGGCTGTGGTTTGAAACTACCCACTGTGTGGAGTAAACAGGTAAATGTTGACAGTTTGTGATTCCTAGACACAGCGGCGAGGCACAGATCCCAGAATCTGTGTGGGCGAGGAAACGTGATTACTTCTCGCCGTCATTAACAAAGTATAGGAGTCGGGCAAAAGATGTGGGCGGGAAGGGGTGAGGGGTTTCAAGGAGGGGGTGGGAGACAGGCCTGAAACTTCACAGAGGCAATTGCCTCCATGCCTCTGGCCATTTGCCTCAGTGCCCTTTGGAAATATTCCAGACATTAATTTCCCTCATAGAGGTGCCCTTGGGAGAAACTGCCCTGCCCTTTACAAGATTGGAGTCAGGCCTGTGGATGGGGGCGATTAAGTGCAGGAAAACATGGTGTAGATACATGGGTCTCTCTCTGTGTCACCTATTTTTAAAATTTGGACACCACAATTCATTCATAAATATGGATACCTCTTTTCAATTTCCTGACTAAAACCCAAGCAGGTTTAAGGATTGGAAAAGGTTGGGGGTCTTACATGTAAATAGCAGGTGTACCTGTTGGCAAGGCTACAGTATCCCTGTTTAGGATCATAATTCAAAGCCAGGCAAACAGAGAGCCAAAAGTCACGTCCAAAGATGTGGCATAGCTCTCTTTCAAAGTCAGTCCGAGCTCCTATGTCATAAGCCATTTGCTTTATTAGCCTTGCTAGTTCGTAATATTACTCTCATAGCAACCCAGTTATGTTTTCTTGTTACTCGTTTGTCTTGTCTCAATGTTCGTACATTGTCTGTCTAGGCTGTCTTCTACATGAACAATAAGCCTGGGCTTAATCTGACAGCCCCATGCTCTCCTTGTGTTGGTTTTTAACTATTTTCCCTACATCTTATGTGGTTATTATTTTGCTTATTTAATATTTTGTATGTTACATCTTGAGAAGAGAAGTATGAAATAAACGTAGAATTAAAGAGTCTGACACCCAACTTGGCCTTCAGCTGACCGAACTGAAGCCACCTTCTGCTATCGCCATCACATACATCTCAAACATATCAATATCCAAGACGAGAGCTTCTTCAATAAACAGCTCACCTTACAAATTAACCCAAAGTTTAAAAGAAAAAATAGCGTATCCTCTTCGCATAGGTTTTCACACACACAAACACACACAGTGCATGTTGTTTGTTTGTTTGTTTGTTTGTTTTGTCTGTTTGACCGTTTGACCTTTTGAAAGTCAGGTAAGCTATGTCTTGTAGCAGGAAATTATGGTAGTGTAAATATCCATTTAAGATTAATTCTGTAACTAAGAAACATGGGTGTTCTGAAGCAATTGGTTCGCTCTCAACATTATCAGATAAAAAAATTAGGTGACGAAAAATTTATTTTGAGTGACTTCACATCTTGAAATTCCTCAGTCTATTTTTTTTAACTATGCAGTAACAAAGCACAAGGAGTCCCCAATGAACCAAATGAAACCTTTGCAATTAGAAATTATACTTAAAGATGCTAAACCTTTAACTCCCTTGCATGACTTATTACACTTAGTCCCCTCGCAACTTTTAAATGACAATATCCTACATAATATGTGCAAGAAGTCACTGATTAATCCAATTCTAATTTGTTTGCTACCATAACATTCTTAAAGACAGTGGACACTATTGGTAATTGTAAAAGACCAGTCTTCTTACTTGGTGTATCTCAACATATGCATAAAATAACAAACCTGTGAAAATTTGAGCTCGATTGGTCGTCGAAGTTGCGAGATATGAATGAAATATAAGACACCCTAGTCCCACGAAGTTGTGTGCTCTCAGATGCTTGATTTCGAGACCTCAAGTTCTAAACTTGAGGTCTCAAAATCAAATTCGTGGAAAATTACTTCTTTCTCGAAAACTAAGTCACTTCTGAGGGAGCTGTTTCTCACAATGTTTTATACTATCAACCTCTCCCTATTACCAAGTGAGGTTTTATGCTGATAATTATTTTGAGTGTTTACCAATAGTGTCCACTGCCTTTAAGTGATCACATAGGATCTTTCCCCACTCTTACAAAATCTGAACACCATCAGAATTTAACACATAAACTATTGGACTCTGTACGATGGTAAGAGTCAGGCTTCGAAATTAACACAAAGAACCCATGCAGTAATTGTCGTGGTCTTTCATTGTTGTGCCCTTTGCAAAGTTCCAATACAAATTTACACTGTTCTCATAGACCCCTTTACAAATAGGAAAACACAATGCATTCTGGGATAGGATGCGATGTTTTGGGATGTTCGTCACGCATAAAACGTGCATAGCTTACTCGTAAACTGTCCCAAAATGCATCATAATCACCACTTCGGGCCTATCTGTAAAAAGGGGTCTATAGAAGTACTAAGATGAGGAAAATTGCTATGGCCCATCAAAAAAAAATTCCTTCTAATCCCATGCGTAATCAGTTTACAAGTGCAGTCATCAGTCTACCAGAATTAAACAAACAGTTGGATTTTGATGGGTTTGGGGTTGGTAAGTGTGTACTCATCTACCATACTTTGTATAGAGTCACTGCCCACTGCTCAAGCAGGGTTCTCCTCGTGCAGCTAGCATACCTATCGGGCTAACACCCAAAATATTCTGGTCAATACGTTCAAAAATAATAACATTTATCAAGAGAAAACCATCTAGATTGCTCCATATTGCACAGTAGGGCTTTTAAACCAAGACAAACACTATAGTAGAAAACATTCTAAAGATCTTCTTTTAATTTAGCATGCTTTGGCCCAACATCCAAATTCTTTGTCCAGAATGCCCAGCAGTTTTGACAAATGCTGGGGAAAACCCTGTTAAGGAACTTATTCTCGGAATAGTCCCAACTCCCTTAGGGAGAAGACAACATTAGCAGCCTGGGGTTAATCAAAAACAATTACCCCCTCAGCCCTCAATACTTTTGGGTAAAGAGATGCAATTTATGATTAAGTGTCTTGCCCGTTGACATGTCTTGAATTCAAAGCCACTACATTGTGACGTCTCAGCCACCAGAAGTCTGGAGTGCACAACACTTCAAGATCAGGGACCATTCACACAAACTAGTCCAGCATGACATTCATATTTTGTCTCCACTTACTTTATATTATTTTCTAACTTCACAACACAACTGAATCATCGAAACAAACAATTTATTTAAATTTTAGAAAAATGTCTGTATCCTTCCACCACCTTTTCATTTGTTATGAAAAAAAAAACAGTCTATAATTTACTCAAATGAGATATTCCTTTTTGTTGAAATGAGTGGTGGCATGATAGTGGTGGCATGATAGGGGAAGTTTCCCTAATGTTTTTATTAAACTGATGTGTAAAGTACATACCACAGGCTCTGACTGGCACTTGAAGACATAACACATGTAGCTGGAAACGGTGGACTTCTCTCTGCAGATGAAGCCAAAGAACTCCGGCTCTTTAATGCCCTACAGAGAGAGACGACATAAAGTATAAAAACAGGTTCATTTATATCTTCAAAGAGGTGTTATTTACAAGATATATTAGGACTAGGAGACAGTAGATGAGATTTGGTGAAGTATTTTTGGAGAGATCTAAGATAGGAAGGAAATCCTAGATGGGAGAGTGCGGTGACCTTTTCCAGGAACCTGCCAAAAGGATGAGTAAAAAATTGAAACTTAAAAACTAAACACAGCAGAGATGAAGAGATGGATTGCACATTGCGTCATCGACCGCCAAATTTGACGATATACAATGGAAAAGTGCACTTGTGTTTCCGCTGCGCGCAACCTCCCAGTCAATGATAGACTTGCAGTTGCACGCATGCCTGTTTCATCAAAGATGGTGGTCAATTACGCCATGTGCAATTCATCTAAAGACAATTCCGGCAGGATCACTTTTTAAAGTGATTTTGAATTCTTGACACAAGATCCACATTTCAAAATATTATGCGGATGATCTTGGACAAGTAACTTAAAGGGGACAACATTTGGGTGGAAGCTGCGAACTTGACTGAAATGAATAAAGCCATAATTTCCAAGTTACATATTTAATAATTTCTGGTACAATGCCTCGATTGGTCGCAAGTTAACAATCCAATTGGATTCCTCAGACTAAAGACAGCATTGCTCAAGTCATATAGAAGTAAAAACTTCTGCCTTGAATCAGGTGACACAGAAACTGTCTATAGCCCGAGCAATTTAAATTTAAAAAGCCGTTCCTTGTGACTTTGCAACTCATTGGACCAGATGTTATTCGAATCTGACTTTGACCTACATGACTACACATTATTTCATTAAAATTTGAACTTGTAGACACAGCATGACAAAATATCAATAAACACAAACATGGGGTAAAAAAAAGGATACAAAAATCTAACACTGCAATGTATTTTAATTTTATATAAAAAATATATTTATATATATTTTTTTAATAAAAGAAGACAGTGACACACTAAATTCTGAGAATCTCCTTTCACAGCTAATTGAAGCCATTTGTGTATCAAAAACGTCACAATTGAGTGTGCGATTCAAATTGGAGGCCCTATTTATTAGCAGTAAAGCATCCCACACTATACGATGTGAACTACATTTTTTACACAAATGTATGTCAGTGACGTAGTAAATTATGTATGTCTTCCAATGACATTTAAAAAACCCAATATCTACGAGCCATCTTGCACACAGTATGCTTTAGAACCCGTAGCATTGAATCTCACTGATGTGCGCAAATAAGAATATAATTTGTCAATTTATTCCAGGGATGATGTCCATCTAAAGTCCTCGTTACAAATTATGCGTACGATACTAACACACAAAATGACCTTTTAAAGTTAAACATCAACATGGTGAGCAAACAGGCACAAATGGTACATGTTAAAATTGGATAGGCCTACATCACTAATTACTGCTCCTATGAGTTTGTGTGTAAATGCAATGTGTACAGGGCTGTTATGTTATAATGCATCTGTATATAAGCAACTGTGCACATTCACCGTATGACAGGAGTACATGTACCATACAATTACGCTGTGCATGTTTTCTATTTGTACACTTCATGTTTACTGTAGATGGCTTTATAATGTAATCAATAAATCAAGAAATCGAAGTGCATGGAAAATTAATCTTGATGCACACACTAAAAAGCATACAAGCTGAAATGCACACTGATGTTAACAAATAGTTTAAAAATTAGATAAAAATCAAACTTTTACATCCATAAAAAACATTCCACAGAAAACAAACATTAAGGTGTCATACATTACAAGTTGGCAAAATGTTATTTCATAATAAATTTATTAAAGACTTTTTTTTTAAGCAGTGGCCTGAACAATAGAAAAAGTACAGTACAGTACAATATTAACTTCTTGTTGTTGATAAGATTCAATATGAAAGCTCGCTAATTATACAGTTTGTACTGGACACTCAGTACCCACCCTCTAGTATTCAATCTGAAATACTGTCAAAGTAAGGAATTAATATGAGGATCCCAAACCCAAATCATCATTGCTTCATTCAAACAAACAACAAACCATGAGCATGCACAAATTTCCTTTTAAACATTATTTACAAAAATGTACGCTCGTTGCGTTAAATTGTTGGTTTCACTTAAAACTTGATGTTGATCACCTGATTTGATGACATTTTAAAATGTAGGTTGAACGGTGTTGTTTTTAAAAGATGAAAAATACAAAATTATTTTTATTTATAAATGTTCCACCCTGGAGCAGTTTAAGATCTTTCAAAGACAGTGATTTTGTAACTTCTCACATTAGGCTATATTTGTATAAATATTTGTGTGACAAATTCTTGTCTATGTTTCTGTAGGCCTATTCAACTGTTTAGATTTTTGTTATTTTATGCACAGCATAATAATACATTCCTTCAGGGACAGACAAAGCTGTGATTTCTCAACCTCCCATGGGAACTACATGTAACACCTTATTAGGCCATTACGCCAATCCTTGATGATTAATTAGCTTTCAAGTGTCAAGTAGTTTGATATTAATTATAAGCCCAGAGATTTGAGCAGCGGGGCATTAACTTATAGCATCATTACTGCTAGCACCGCCTCGTTACTGACTTAGCATCCACCGAGTCTAACTCATGGTGATCATGTAAATTTACTGCAAATGCTGAGATGTGATGACTACAGTGGTGTACAATGTGTACAGAGTAGCAGTGTGTTGGTCTCTCCTGTCAAACTGGAGTTAATAGACATATTTTCTAGTGAAAGACACCTCATTCACAGGGGATTGACAATTATTATACTTTCCTGATGGGCAAAATGAAAAATAGAATTTTTGAAATGTTGGGGTCCTGACAAGGACTTTATACTCTACAGTGTCTATTCTTGTAGTTGTGATAATCGTAACCGTCTATCCTCCTGCCAGTCGGAGACCATTTGGAGGTTGGAGGGGTTTGATTATTGCAACTACTATTCTTGCTGCCACCATGTTCATCATGTTTCCTGTATACATACAGGAGAAATCATCAAACCCTTATTCAACACTTAGGGGACAAGACGGCTATTTTTTTACTCCAGCCTATTAAAGCCCAAAATTGGTGGCTACAGTAACACCTATGACTGTAGGACGTCCTATTTACTGTTTAGCTGTAGCCACCAATCCAGATACCGCCACATTATTATACACCATTTCATTAACTGTGGCTGTGAAGTAAAGGACTCCCAGAAAAGTTAACTCAATAAAGTGAGTGAGAGAGATAAACTCCCATGAAGAAGTATTTCAGGCAAAACCCGCAAAGGGAATGAGAACCTAGTAAAATCCGCATAGTGCCCAGACAGGTTTCAAACCGGGGTCCTTCAGATGGAAGGCGAGGAAAGATACCACTGTGCCACCGGACCACCATGGAGGAAGGAATTTAGTCTAGAGTCTTTGCTCAATGACCAAATTGAGCACCATCCATTTAATGACAAATTATGTGAAGTTCTGCTTCAATGCACATGTACCAGCAAAACCATTCATTGTCTAACACCTTAGGGTACATGTAATTTTATCACCTGGATGAAAAGCCTTGCAGTCATTAAAATAATATCTGCAACACAATGTGGCAATTTCCATTGAAAGCAATACAGTGAACAGCATACACTAACGGAAATCACCCTGGAGCAATTGCAGTGATATCATCACCAACAAATCTCTTCATTGAGTGACATCTGATGGACAAAGCCATTCTGTCACTTGGCCAATGATTGCATCAATTTAAAGGGGAGCTACAACAATTCAGCATTTGAAAATTCCAGTCCAAAATTAGGGGTTGCAATGACAGACTTTTACAATCCTTTTTCAGTTCTCGCGAGCAGTGCGCATGCTCAAAACTAGGTCGAAATACTGAGCATGTGCTCGTACACTCAGAGCTGCAAAAAAGGAGCGTTATGTTTGCTGCCTCCTCTGCTGCTTTACAAGAAACTTTACAATAAGCATAGTCTCCCACTTCCCCAAAGAAAGATTTTACACATTTCTAGGAAGAACTGCATAGTCTGGGTTTTACGAAAATGATAGTGGAAGACTTGATTGCATAAAAAAAACTCAACAAGACCACAGGTCTTGTGACTCATTCATTTCACTGTACCATTTCAAACAAATTGTTAAGCATGAAAAGTCATTGGATTTAAACGGCAATGAAAACTGACTGAGGAGGCCCTACATGTTAAAATAATTAGATTTTGGCAACTTGCTTTATACTGTGACACTTGTACCTCTTTCCAATGAAAGCAATCACCTCCATGCCCTTGGTCATTGTCTTAATGTGCCCGTTGAAATGTTCCATATGCAATTTAAATTTCCGTCATAGAGGTGCCCCTTAACTTAGCATGAGGCCTGCTTTACCAGCTCCCTAGGCCTACCAATAATACACCGGTGTCTGAATCAAAACGGTTTAAAACCTATTGACTGTTACGCTTCTTGATTACCGATGCGCAGGGAACTGCTTTGCGTTCAACACGCTTAGGGAATTGATGCAATTACACACTCCATCAATTTTCATTAGGGATTCAAGGCAAAAACTACAGGTACTATATTACCAAATTAAAATAATAAAGCAGTAATCCCGGTGCTGTATCAGAGACAATGTTTTTCCAACCAGGGACTCTGAAAGCATTTTCTTCACGCAGTTCGTCACAGTTGTCATTAACTAATGAATGTGTTGAAATTACAACATTTGGAATTGATTTTTATACAAATTCTGGACATGCTCATTGCTGTTAACATTTTCATCAGCAAGTTTCAGGACATGAAACAATATCATGTAATGTTTTGTTCAAGTTAATAATTAAACTAGCATGAACAAAACATATGAAGTTTCATGAAAATATCTCTTACTGGCTTTAGAGTATAAAACTAAACACCATGCAATGTCATGGACATTACATTTCATAATTGGTAATTAAGGGCTAATTAAAACAAGTGGCAGCACCCTGTGAATAAATTTACAATGAAGTTTCTTTAAAATTGTGAATACTAACCCCCAGTTATATGTTTTAAGCTAAGAATAATTAAAATATCATCTAAAATGTAACCAGGAGGGCATAATAGACAATTGTGCCAAACATTTCCCAAAAATCACGAATTTGGCAACAAAAAAAACTTTTTTAATAAACGATGAAAAACATGGAAATCCAAGGGGAAAAAAATGAAACAAACATAGATTTGAAATCACTAGGTATCACTCTTTCTTGCTACTTTAAATTTAATTCCACAAATTTGACTTCAATTTTTTGGGCCGAGGACACTTTTTGGTGGAATTGCCCATCACTAGGTTTGCACTTTTGCATTTTCACACAGCTGCAAATCAAGACTGTAGGCCTTATGATTGCGAAGACATTATTATGGACTTTTTGTTAGAATTAAAGTTTTGTCTTGTGATTGTGTTGGTGGGGTGAAAAACACATTTTTACTAGTGTAATTGTGATTAGATTTCTTTGAATGTGAGATTACTGGCATGCTAAATTATGTGGTATTAACTTGAGTCACAAACAAAAAGTACACACTGTATTGTGTGTACATTGAAGATGTGTGTACTTTGAAGATCATTAACTTACGAAACGAATTGAAGTGAGTTACACAGTGTGAAAATCTAGCAAGCCTCACTGGTGTTTATTTGATCGATCAAAAACATACAATTCCAAATTAACTAAACTTGTCAATTATTTCCCAACGTCAGCAAATTGTTTCCCAATAGCGTTTGCCATTGCAATTCTGTTTTAATCAAGGGGAGTGCAATTGTCTGTTTGGGTAACATTGTCTCTGCTGGTGATTTTCCTTCCTTTATACCACTCCCTTGATTTCAAAACCTTCAAATGAGAAGGATGTTTAGTGTTCAGCAAACATTAGCAACTCCTTAGCAACCACTTGATAAATTTCATTTATGACCCTGGGGCTTTACAATCTAGTCTGAAGCGCTGAGAGTTGTACACATTAAACCACCCTGTGTTGGGAAGCGACTAGTAAATTATATTTTCTAAATGTTGAGTGGCAGTACAATAAAGGTCCTACATTTTTATCTATGTAGCCACTTTTGTTGAACGACCATTATTGCAGGCCTGATATTTTGTTCTTTTTAAAGGAAGGCATGTTTCCTTAGTAACGGACAACTCAAAGGCTCATCGGAGGAACACTCTAGGCTGCTTGACCAGAAATAATTGCCTCTGTAAAGTAACAGGCTTCCATGTTCTAGCATGGCTCAAACAACTGTACATACCTCCTCTCCTTACAACAACATCAACCTCGCAAACAAATCATGACACAACCCAATTAATTAAGTCCAACAATATTTGTGCAGAGGAAGGCCTACATCATCACCCAAAAAAATGTACTAAAGAGTGGACCATTTCACAGGATTCAGTTGCCTGGGTCTCAAGCCAAAGACACCCCTTCCTATGGGAACGCTAAACATCAATTCAATTTACTTCATGTTTACAAAATGTTACCAGAAACCACTTCCTGAAACAAGTGTTTTACAGCACACAAATTGAGACAGAGAATGCTAATTGCTTTTGAAAGCAATTTTTAGATACATTGAATTAAGGGAAGTGATAGACCTGATTATTAACAGAGGCAATGGAGGTAAGTTTGCCAGCATGCCCTGGGTCATTACCGCGGTGCTTGTTAATTGTCTTGCCCTCATGAACAAATCATCAATAATGGTGTTTTCCAAAGCCTCGGCTGCCAGGGGGGCTCAGTCATCAATTTTAGAGGAGTATGTACGTACTTTATTTTGCACAGTGTTTCCAACATCAAACATAGCCCACAGCCGTAGACAAAGCCTAAACCAAGGTGAGAAAAAAAGCCCCGGGTCTTAGGGGTGGGACACGTTTCCTCGTAAATACATGTGCAATCTTTGAATGAAATTCTAGAAGCAAAAATGAACACAACAACACGTACACAATGCCACATATGTCGAATAAAGGGGTGAGGTAGATGAATTCACCATATTACAATCGTGTGTACATTAGGATTAAAACAACCATTAAATACATCTTCAGGTAAGATCTTTGCAGTCAGTCGCAAGTAATGCAGTATTGCAGAAATTTTGATTGATTTATTTTTTAATGCATCCAATGAAAAGAAAAAGAAGTCAAACAATATCCTGTATGTCTTTGCTTCAGTAGGCAAGACAAACGTGAACAAAATAAATCATTACATTGTATAAATAAATAAAAACATGTTTATTGCATAGAATTTTAGCAGCCCATTTCATTCAAACACACTTTATTAGGTGACATATTTATGTCCCACATAGTTTGAATAAATGTAGACATAAAATTGATTTAATGTCCACATAATCGATTTAATATAATGTTTTTGTGTACACATTAAATTTATTTATGTGGATTAACATGGACAAAAAAATGATTTAGTGTACATAGAAATAAAATTGATTTAAAGGAACACGTTGCCTTGGATCTGACAAGTTGGTCTATAAAAAGCGTTTGTAACCGTTTGTTATAAAATGCATTTAATTGAAAAGATGTTTTAAAAGTAGAATAGAATGATCCACACAAATTTGCCTCGAAATTGCGAGGTTTTCCTTTTACTTTGCGAACTAACACGGTCGGCCATTTGACTCTCATAAATGGCCGACCGCGTTAGTCGACGAGGTAAAAGGAAAACCCGTGCAATTTTGAGGCACGTTTGTGTGAATCATTGTATTCTACTTTTACAACATCTGTCTAACCATATATGCATTTTATAACAAACGGTTACAAACACTTTTCAAAGACCCACTCGACCAAACCAAGGCAACGTGTTCCTTTAATGTAGACATACAACTTATTTATAAGTGTAGACCAAAATTTATTTGATGTAAATTATACAAATTACAATATGTGTACATATTATATAATTATTGTTTTCCCCTCTGGCTTCCTTGCCTATCTTCAGGCCTGTCTCAACTGGTGAATTATTGACAAATTTATTATTTATTATTGGCATATTTGAAAACAGCAAGCGGCCATGAGCACATAATACAATTTACAAATGATTTGATAAGGGGGCTGCATTTGTTTAGTTTTGGAGTTTTACAATATATAGCCATTCTTAGTAATAAAATTGTTTTTGTTTGTGCTCACAACATGCATAAATGCATATTGTACGAGTCAAGGTAGGGCAGTACAGGTAAACCCCTTTCCTTTTTTTACCAACTTGATGTCATCCCTTCCATATGGGGTAATCTATTTACCCCTGTGGACCTGCTATAATGCTTGTTGTTAGGCTAGACTCTAGACACTATTTCCTGAACAGGAGGCATGACCAATTATATGAGCCAATTGAATCAATTTGGGCTTGTTTTTTTTTCTTATATTTTCTTGATATTTCGTTTTTTAAACATATTCCAAGGGTTTTTACAACTCTATTGCAAAATTGTTTACAACTTGTCAAAGTGAAGCATTGGGGAAGTCCCATTGGCCTTTCTACGTACCCATGGGCACCTAATAAAGTTTTGGGAAACCCCTTCCCAATTATAGGGTCCTGTTGCAACCTTCACAAACTGCTTACACTTTGTATTTTTTAAGGGTAAATTTGTTGCTAATGCATGCCTTTCAAACCAAAACTCAAAGCATCTAGAGCAAGGCCATCTAATGTAACATTCAACACATCATACTTAAAATGGTATGTAGGCGAATATATTATTGAAACAGATGCAGAATCTTGCATTAGATTGAAGGCCTAAGGGCTGTTGTTTAAGCTAGATGATGCAAAACATTCAAATGGATAACTGAACCAAGACGAGAAAGGGATAGGGTTATAATTCTCAAAATTAATGGCAATCAAAACTTTCTTGGTTAGTCAGCTTTCAAAGGCATCTAGAGAATCATTTCGCTTTGAAGTAATGTAGCTATGATCGCAAACAAATTTTAATCTGAGAAATGTTTCTGTCAGAAACGTTTCTCAGATTGTGTGTTCCAATTGTGGACTTTTTTTTCCTATACAATAATGTATACATTTACATAGAAGTAAAATAATCTAATGTTAGAAATCCAAAGGTTTATTTGCCTTTAACTGAAGTAAAATGGTTGGGATCTTTTAGAGAGACATTATTCATCCATGGAGGTAGATCCATAGCATTCCATTAGGAAGGGACACTATCAAGGTGGCATACTGTAATTGTACATTGTATGTAAAGATTGGTACGTTAGGGATACTACAGGGAGCCCTGCTGGGGGTTTTTCTTGAGAACTTTCATTACAGTTACACGGAACAGCAGGTGTGCATTGATTCAATTTAAAATGTTGACACTATTTTACATGCAACCTAGAATGTGCAAAAACTTATTTTGTAAAAGAGAAATGATGTTGAAGAAATAAACTGCTGCATCAAATGAAAAGTGTTGCTATTTTTATTACTTGTAGCCTACTGAAAGGTTTTGTTGTAGCATTTCTTTTGTAATTTCTTTTTGTATGATACTATGGTTGAGCTGGGCAGTAAATAGTACGAAAACTAGTTCTTAGGCCCTCCCAATATTGTAAACCAGCAGGTGTGTCTTGGAAGACTTTAGCTTAAATATTTACCACTTGGACAATTGATCAGTTAGTATTTTTTAAATGAATGCGTTGGTTCAATACTGATAAACGTGTCACTCTGAAACCCCTGCACAGGGTAATGCAAGACGGGCCGTACGGGCGTTAAGTGCTGACTAAAGCGTTGAGATAAAACGGCCTATAGATGGTGTCATCTTTAACATCTTCTATGTACTGTTTCATCACACAGTGGCCATGACTGCGGCTTAGTGTGGATTTCCATTCAGCAAAATTCCCCAAGGCATTATACTAGGCACATAAGTTTTTAATGGGGTCCAGCTTAATTTCAAATGTGCATTTGAAAACAAACAAGTTATCATTGTCAAGCTGGTTTAGCTAGAGTGTCTTTTCTGCTCTTTTAAATAACTTTCCATAAAAATTAACCCTAAAATCCCATTAAGAGAGTGATAAATACTAGGATCCTTTCTCAAGTCTGACAAAATCAAGGACTTTACAAAAACACCATAGTATTTTTACTCTTTAAAATGGAGGTAATGCTTGGCCCCAAGTATAAAGCGAAACAGTTGTACTCATATACTACTGTGCATATTATCAGCAAGGTTTTGGTATAAGGGTCAAAATTTACTGGAAATCTAAAACCCGGGTATACAATTGTTCAACATCAATAATGTAAAAACACTACAGGGTGTCCAAATTTAAAACGGGCCAAATGCAGAATCAAACTCAGATGTTTGATTTTGATGGGTCGGGATAGTTCTAGGATTTTAACCCAAAGTTTAAGAAAAACCGTTTTGTTTGGCAAAATTCTGCGTAACAAGGAAGTCAATTGTGCCAAAAGGAAGGGACCTTGTTTAATGTATATTGCAGGAAACGTAGGCGGGACACATGTAATGCCAATGTAATTGTGACCTTCAATGATTTTGAGATCCAAAATATCAGCAGATAAAAACTAAGTAAAATGTTTGTTTTTGATGATTTGTAGTTTCAAAGTCTCATCCCAGAAAGACAATAAAATACCCCGATTGAGTTTGTCCAACTAATCAATGGTAACATGCCTTCAGATATTATTATTCTTCATAAGGAAAAGGACTTTCTCAATCAACATCAGAATGGCTGGGGGACATTGGTGGCACCATTCCAAACAGCCCAATTTCATAGAGCTGCTAAGCACAACAATTTGCATAGCATGAAATTGTTGCCTTGATAAAAACAGGATTACCAAACAAAAGTCCACATGATTTTCAGGATAAGCAAACAATAGCTGAACACCTGTAATAAGCAAGAAATGGAAATTTGGTTGGTAGGCCTAATCCTGTTTTTGTTCAAGGAAGAAATTTCATGCTAAGCAAAATTTTGTGCTTAGCAGCTCTATGAAATTGGGCCCTGGGCCGAAAAGTCTATGAAATGAAATCCTACAATGTAGTCAACCCACATGTAACATGCATACACACAGGGTCCGATTTCGTCTCCACATTATGGACCCATGGCAACAAAGAAAGCAAATAAAAAATTTAACAAGTTTTGACTACCACTACTAGCAAATTATACAGATGGAAAAGTACATGGAATGCTGTCAAATCAATCTTGAAACAAAGTTATCATTCTTTGAAAGATTGTAAAAGACCATTGTCCAAGTTGCACAAAGGGTCCTTTAAGCAACTTTCTAAAAACACTGATGTAAAAACCACATGTTGTTCTTCTGGATTCAGAACCAATGTCAATGTCTGGAAGTCCACACTACACATTGGCATTGCAGAGTTTGCTTTGCCAAGCATAACTTGACGTTATTTGCAATAAACCTGATGAGAAGTTTAACTGCGCTAAAATAAACAAGTCAAATTTGACCTGTGCAAACAGAAATGAAACTTATTGCTGCTTCATCCTTCAGTCATGTGGTTTATAGAAATACAAGATCAACATGTGCCTAGGTAGGAGCTCATTTTGTGCTCAGTTGAGTGAGAAATTTACATAAAAAACAAATAAAAATGGGCAGCCAAAACGGGATTGCATCTTGAAATCTTGATAAAACAAGACAGTGTTACTTCAAGTAATATTGAACCTCTAGTCTAGCTGTCTGACAATATTTTGTTGAAATGAACAACATGCACACTGTTTGTTTTGAAATGTTTTGTCGAAAAGCATGATTTAAGTAAGTGAAAATAACAGAGTCACTACCACATAGTTTTAAGATGTTTTTTATGAAACATGATATGAAATGTAGAAACTGGAAGTCCATGAACACCCATGGACAAATTTCAAATCCGAAACCATTTTTGGAGGTTTCCTTTACACGTGTCTGCTTTTCTTTCTTTTGTTCTTGTCTAGGTTTTTTTCCCCTTCTTCTCTGATTAATGATTAGGAGCAAGAATGCATGCAAAGACTTTTCCTGTAAAACTCAGAAAGCATGCAAAATAGTGCTTAAATTTACAAAATGCCTAGTACTTGTTCTTCATCAGAAACGATTAACTGCTTTTAACTGTTTTCAAACCGCAAACAAAAACTTATAGCTTATAAACTTTACAAAATCTGCCAAATTTGGCTCATTTAAGAACCACCAAATTTTCCACAGTACCTAATAAATCAAACTACAAAAATACTGTCTAGTTGAAACTATAACAAAATTGTCAAAAGTACCAGCATCAAACCAACCACAATTTTAAATTCAACCTCAAAGGATCAATGTTTCACTACTGACCAAATTATAAAAACGCGGATGGGAAATCTTGCCAGCTGAAAAGGCACGACGAACACCATTTGGATAGTAACACAATTGGAGTCCCCCTGTTTTTAAGCACCTGTAAGCAATATTTATCACGTTCGCACAGAGTGCCCGCGTATCTCCAACGCAAATTCCTCTTACGTGTATTGTCCAAAGACTACGTCACTGCCTCTCACTAAATTAAAGCCCCAGACAGCAGCCACAGGCTTCAAGGCAGTAACTACTGTTATAAAGAATTACTCTGAATATTACAATTAATCTTAGATAGCATGCGTTGACGCCGGCCCGCTACACAGCAGTTCCAGAATGTGATATGATCTACATTGTGCAGAGGAATTGCCTAGCCTATCCTTCCTGTTGGGGGAGGATGTGGGATCAAATTACAGTAATGTCAAATAGTAGCAAGGATTCCTGAAGTGTTGCGCGCTTGTTTAGGCTGTTCTTTATTGACTGTCTTGGCTCAGTACATACCCCGGCTCAATAGTGAGCAGAATTGATAGATTGTTCCGTCTTCAGACCGTTGTGATTCCTGTGTAATTAACCTTGTTGAAACTTGAAAGAAGTATACCATAGACTCATCATAGAGGCAGAAGCCTTACATATTCCAAAAGTCAGTCCAAATGAAATAGAAAAGCTTTTTAAAAAAAGATGAAACTCCCTCAAATAAATGTCTTTTTACCATAATAAAAAGTCAGTATATAAAATTAAGCAAGAATTTTTTTTAATAATAAATCTGGTATAATAAAAAAAGAATTCCCCTTATAAAAACACAACGAACTACAGGGTGATGGCTGCAAACAAAAACAATTGGTCTAATTTACAGTATAAAATACTGTACTCGGCAATTGTCAACTACTCGAGTACCATTTTGATGGTACTTTTACTCAATTTTTGTACTCAGCTAGCAAAGTACTCACACTCAAAGTCCATACACTCAATATTGAAAATAACCCACTACACAAGGTCATACTTGATACTTGACAGAAAATGCGCTCAGCAGACTCGATATTCGTCAAATCATGGTTGTCTAAATACCCCATAGGTAAGCCATTGTACCCATACTCTAGTTGGTCACGTATTCAAATGTTTTCATACAGCAATGACCAGTGGTCCTTGCTCTATGGTTAAACACAATGGTTGATTTTGAAGGATGGCAATAAACTCACCATATCAATGACACAATGTACATTTAAAGTTCAGTTTTCCATACCCAAAGCCAGCACTTGCAAACTGTTGTTGCGGTTTCTTTCTTTTTTCCATTTCAAGTTAATTTTTACTTCCTTCAACAATTTTGTCAGGATATATTCATCGACAGTCACAGACAAAGCAGGGGAGAATTCACATTCAAACACATTAAGCTCAGCCAATTAACATATAATGCATGGCCTTACACTATAGACCTATCGACACTTTAGAATACAAACATGAATGTGGTTTATGGCATTACTTAGAATGAGAAACTCACAGATCAGTCTGACTAATGTGAATACAAAGCAACTATGGTTGAGTGAGTAATGGTTCAGGCACATTACTTATAATACCAATGTCCATGTCAGAAGAGGGGAAAAAACACCAAGTGTGCACCAGCACGTACGCAAGAACTACATCTGTTCGCACTGGAAATTCATGAACTATAATTAGGCTGATTAACAATAACATGTTACCCTACAACACATTTTAACCATTTAGGAACTATCCACATACTGATCAACCAAACCAAATTATTATGGTTAGTGCGAAATAAGCACGAATCTTAACAAATCTAATGAATTCTGATTTGAACAGTAATGGTTTTCTCAGAAGAATGACCACACGCACTTTGGACATTGAACTAAAATATAAACCCATCAAGGACAGTATGCGTAAATGTACATTACAGTGTAGTATAGACTACACATGTACATTGTAAGCTATAAATTTGCCCAATTGCACGGCATGGTAAAAGATGGTATGGTTAAAAACTTCCATTGCCTGAAATTCTATAGTTTTGAGAAATAAGTAAAACAATTTGTTTTGATCTCGCAGCAAAAACCTGATGATTGAAAACAGTGTTAGTATTAGTTTTTTCCCCAAACATTTTTCACAAAATCGCATGGCCACTTGACTTAAACATTCTTAGGTTTGTTGTTTTAGGGATGGGTCACTCAAAGTGCAAATACTCAGGCCTGGATACCCCATGAAGGTAACGAAGGTGAACGCCTTCATGCCCCGGCCTGGTCACTGCCTTCGTGCCCTTTATACGCTCTGGCAGTAGAAATTTTAAACCTCCTCATAGGGTGCCCTTTACCAAAGAGAGAAAATGCCTCGGTGCCCTTTCCGTTTCCAAAAGCGACGCATACGCTGAATACTGGTATTCAATTATTACCAATTGATTGTCTGCATTCTTAAACAACACACCAGAACAATATCAAGTATTTGAAACTCACCTGTGAGCAAAAGGAGATGTCATTGAACTTCTTGGTGAGCATGAAGGATTTCTTGTCTGGGCTAATAAGAGTCAGCATTGTCTTGCCAATCTGGAAGAGCATTGTGCGATTATGTCCACTTGTTAGCACTTTAGTCTCTGCTGAAGTCGTGGAGGTCGTTGACGAAGCCGAGGATAAAGTATCTCCATATCCTCCGTCCAGATGTTTCAGCATTCCAGCCCCGGCCGAACTTACTCTGTCCCTAGTGACTGGCGACAACAGGACATTGGCCATGTCTTTCTGGCTGGAGCGGCTACCAATGCTGTCCCCATCAGCATCTGGATTGAGAGGGGACGAGGTAATAGACTCAGAGCTGACTGATGATGCAGTGTCCTCCATACTCAGTCTGTCGGTGTCTACCGAGGCTGTCGCCATAGACGCATCATCACTGCTCGGCGATATTATTCCATTCTGATCTCCGCTTGAGAAATGACGTTTACGCGTCACGGCCAATTTCTTCTTTTTGGTTTCGATTTCGTGTACATTGAATTTCTCGATGGTGTCGTCGATGAGGGTGGGCGGGGCGCGCTTGTGCGAGACGGTGACCCGTCCGCAGTACAGTACCTCAAACATGGTTGCATTGTTGATGCGTATGTTCTCAATGGCCTCAACTCCAGCTTTCTCTTCCTCACTGACGAGATTGTACTTCATGGCTTCCTTGGATGCATCGCGTACGTTTACAGCAACCTGATGCACCTGCAGAAAATTGATTATTTTGTGTTATTCAACAGAACACTGTTCTACACACTACAACCTAATCAAGGAAGCACTTCCTTTTAACAACAACCTTTAACAAGTTAGATATTCTGCATTTACTGTACATGTACACCAAACAAGCAAATGTAGTTTTGAAAGCACATAGTAAACAAAAAGTAGTATTGACTTTCAGTGAAAAATATAAATTCTTCTTCATACACGGTGACAGTGTGCAGATAAAAACTTGTGTCACACTCAAGTTTAAATAGTTGCGATAACGTAACCCTCCTGCCGACGGCGGAGCCGAAGGGGTTCGCCGTCGGCAGGAGGGTTACGCAGAGCTATTGCAACTAAAGTTTAAAGTGCTTTCAGACAAGAGTTGGCCGTACTTTGTATATTTTAGGCCATGTCAGAAGTAGGCTACATACACACAGCTGTCAATTAAAGCCGTGTTCCCAATTAGAACAATTAAAAACCACTCTTCCGGGTACTGCCCACCATACTTGATTCATGAACATCACCCTCAATCCTTGCTGCACACTTGCCATTTAAAGACTTTGGAAGGAATATTCCCTCCAAATTCTTTGAAAATATGTTGATCAAATACATCAAGCGCACAGGCAGTTATTTAATTTAATTAAGCAGACTAGTGAAATTATGAAGCACTGCTTGGCAGACACTCATTGTATGCACTGAATACAACCATTTACCTCTAATAATAGGTTAGAAACTGGGCTGGAGCAATCTTTTTCTTTACCACTACCCTCCCCCTTCCCCAACATGAAAACTTGTTTTCTCCCCTAATGAGGGCCCATTGTGTTGGTGACGTGTGTAGACTTTGGCTGTAATAAAATTATATCAAGTAGCGTGCAGAACTTCAAATCCTGACATGATAAAGTGATTCAAGTTCTATCAATAGCGTAAGAATGCACAATTTGTAAATCTTCAGTCAACAGGAATAACACAGAACAATTAATTCTATTAAAACACTTTTTCTACTGTGTAACATGGAAGGAAGCTTAGCCCCATGATATCTTTTCCATTTTGGCATAAGACCATACAGTTATATAAATTCAGTAAGTCTGTTTTTGTTAGTTGGCAAAAGGAGCAATTTTCAGACACCATAATTTAAAATCACAGCAAATGTGTAGAACACTCTGACTAGAATTTTGTTTTAAAAATTTCAGCCATAACAAACTTCCTGTACTGCATGCAGGGAAGACAGTAATTTTATAATAACTAAAGACAATGTTTACTATTTCTTACCACATCTGGATCAGATGTTTCAAAGACAAAACATGTGAAGTTAGAATCACTCTCGGATCTCCACAGATACGCAAAACATTTCTTGTTGTGGCCCCGCGAGAAACGTGTAATGTTCTGCGGAAAATGCTCAAAGACGATCGAGCCTTTACTCTCCGAAATGCCCAGTACTCCCCTCGACGACACCTGCAGGAAGATGTTTTGGACATCTCTCCTCGCTCGGCGCAGCTTATCGGCCAGAAACCATGGCAGCATCGGCTGAGTGATACGTCGATCCAATTGCACATTCCCGTAATACTTCATCTTAAAGAAAGCTTTGGCATTTCCATCGATCACATCCCTACCACCCGTCACGATGACTGGGTGGAGATCCAGCATCTTGCTCCGTCTATCTCTGGGGCTTATCTCCAAGGATGTGCGCATCTTCACTTTGCTGGGATCTAAGGTGCTACCATCCATGATGCTATCATCACTCTCCTCCAGATTCACAACTGATGTGTTTGAAAATGAGGTTGTACAAGATGATGTTGTGGCATTATTGTTGCTACCCGAGTCCGGTGAAGGAGTGAGTGCTACTGGCATCTCTTCTTCACTGATTGTAAAAGGTTCAGGTACAATGTGACAAGTGCTATAAAGCTTCTCTGCGTTATCACCCGGGAGATTTTTATTGCGTGTACTGTCCACGGACAGAGTTCTATCAGGTGCGGCGTTTATAGCACCCTGATGACTCGGCGGCTGAGCCTGCTGATGTTGTTGTTTACCAACTACTCCCGTTCTCAAACCACTGTCCAAGGACAGTGCTTTTTTGGTTGTACCTAGGCGTACAGGCTGGGACATACTGAACCTTTTGGCCGTCACCGGCGTGTACTTGAGCTTGTTCTGTAGTTCAGGGGAGAATTCCCTACCGTCTTGGTATGACACACAAGACAAGGTGACTCATAATGCACCTCCAACCGTTTCTGTAATGCCATGCGAGCGGGTCGCCATTTTCATAATACGGTGTGTGTGCGGTCCGGTCGGCCCCACACCAGAGAATGCAAACAACGCGTATAGAGGAAACCGTTTCTGATTGTGTGTTAATTATTCTTTAACCTTATTTCCCAACTCAAACTCAAGTCAAATTAAAAGTTATTGATTAAAAAATTCAATTTATGCTACAGACATGTATTTTTTAATACTATTTCACACGGGAACTGCCCCAATAAAATTGACGCGAACTACACGGTCATAAATGAAAACCCACTTCGGTGTAAATCCACCCCTCGTAATTTTTAAGTGGGTGATAACGATCATTGTTCCGACTATAACGGTTTTTATTGTTCGCAAAAAGTCCCTCCTGAGTTCTTTTTGTTTTACTTCTAAGTGCTTCTAACACTATAATCACTCCATAAATGATGGAAAGGCTTAAATCGAGGACAATCTTGCTGTTTTATTTGTTTGTTTTGTTTATTTAAAACTTTAGGGGAATCCCAGTGAGATTAATACTGAGGAAGCCTTTTTTTATATTATGGTCATCAAAATTTGGATATTTTTACACGTGATCACACCCCCACAGGGCCAGCTGTTGCATAGGTCGAGTGGGACACATTGTCAAGAGGGAAATGACGTCAGTATAGGGTGACAACTCAAGGGGGGGGGGAGAGAATTATAAAATTTGAATGTCATACATTAGTTGAAATAAAAAAATACAGGCACCTTACCACCTTATATGCGCACGACCCCGCCCACCCCATCGACCAGAGTCAAAAATGTCACCCGATGGTTCTCTCCACCTACCTCTCAACCGGAGAGTCTGTCATTAATCATACCATAAAAAGTTTCAATAAAAACAACCTTTTTTTTGCTGGTCACTGACAGGAGAAATAAACATAATGCGTAATACAATGCGAAAGTCCCCATCACAAAAATAGCTATTATGATCAATGAACATTCCTGCGCGATATCATCACCCCTATAGACCCAGTATGTATGTTGATCTGGCGGTGGTGTTTACGGCAAAATCACCGCAGGGAACGCTGTGTGTTGTGATGATGATGACGCATGCAGAACTTTAGAAGCGTCAAACCGGGGAAAGGCATCGATATAGGTTCTTGGGCACATGAGTTATGGCACACTCCCACCTAAAAATAAGATCTTGTAACGACAGAGAATGGTGTGCTTGTGTTTCATAAACATGGCACACCTGCAGTTGGGGGATATGGGTTCAGCCAATTTGAAAGCTGGAAAACAAACAAACAACCTATGTTTTTTTCACACGCATCGAAATCAAATACTTTCACAATGCTTATTCATACATCAGCTGTGTCTCGGCATACATGAATTTTACACTGAAGATTCTTCAAGACAATTTCACCCTAAACTTGATCATCTGAATGCATTCCAATCTGTTTGCCTGCTCGAAAAAAAAAATAATAATACAAAAGATAGGCCCAATAAAAACTAAATCTTGCGCGTTACTTTCCAATCAACTTTACAAAAACCATGTCATACGAATCGTTGTTCACAAGTGCTTGCGTCTTCTTCTTAAAGTTCATCAAAGATGGGCACCAATTTGAGAACTCTATTGGCTAAATTTCAATTTAACAATCTAGCATCGTTACCCAATGTTTACAGATCGTCCGTTTGAAAGCTAGAAAAATGTTTGATAGGAACAGAAAAATGCGACTATTTGCAGACTTTAGTTTATAATTATCTTAATTGAATTGTTGTCTTCAATCTGTAGTCGCTTCCTCTGGTCTAACATTGTCATCACAAATAACGCCTTGCTGTCCATAACACAGGAAGTGGCCGTCTGGTCGACTGTGATGACGCATAATTATTGTCAACTATTGTTGTTGTTAAGATGCTAATCCCACAGTTCACCAAGTTATTATCAATCGTATAAAAGCGTTTGAAAACGCAGTCCTGAGGAAAGTTGTATACGCCTAAATAAGCTCAAGGTCCTGATAAATAATTAAATCCGAAACGTAAAGGGAAAATAATGTCATTTGAGTTCGATCCGATCAAGACAAACATAAGAGAAAACTTATTTGGGGGTACTCTCTTTTGATTACGGTGAAAACAAAGTTTATTCAATATTTTGTTTGGATAGAAAATTCTCTTTTTTTGTGCGGTGATGGTCGGGGGGGGGGGTGACATTTGATAGTCCAAATGATGGATTTGCTCTTCCAAAATCAAGCATCTGAAACTCTCTTTAAGTGAAAACGATGGATACATTTATTGGCAATAATATTGACCACAAAGTGATCCCAAACTCAGACAGATTTGATTTGATAACATGTGGTTACAGTTGTTGTTTGCTTGGGCAATACAGCATGACTGGACCGCAGTCTATAGTCGGAGAGTGCCAAGGCCAAAACCTCAGAATAATGCCCTCACAGAACCAGAAGAAAGGGCATGGTTAGAGAACTGTGTGTCAGTTGAAGACTATTGTTATTTTGTCAAGAAAATGAGACCACGCCCAATGAAAAAACAAAACATTTTGGGCTAACATTAAGGTGTGTTCAAACTCTTTTGTTAACATGGGGAAGCGAGAATAGTTAGTATTGGCTGTTGCAAATCGCTCACAGAATAAATTGATATGGTATAAATGCACAAAAAAAACCAGTTAAATGTGCTGAAGTTACGACCCTAAAGCAGAGTCTTCTTCTTTAATCAATTACACTTTAAAGAAAATGCCTTTAATTAGTCTGTCACTTCTTCCCGAAATTCACAAAATAACAAAACAAAATTAAATACAATTTAAAACTATTTCAGCAAATAAACCAAAATCAAAATAATATTACTCTCCATTTCAGTTTTTATAAATAAATATTAACTTTTAAATAATAAACAGCCTATGTATTATACACAGTTCATGTCCTGCAGAAAAAAAAGATAAATTTAGCCTCTTCCTGAAATTAGGATATTTATGTCTTGTTTATACCACCTCAAAAACTGTCAGCCTCTGAACAAACACAATAATAGTATACAAAGCTTATATCCTTTCTCTATGAAACGATTATACTCAGAAGTTATAAATCGCTATATATACAGGTCTACAGATGTCCCATTACAACTGGTATATGCCAAGTATAATTATGCTGAGTTTTGAGATGTATTAATAAAGCACCCTGAAAGTGTTTACGAGGCAGAGCTGCCAACATTTGTCTCCTGCAACCAGGAAGATTTTTTACAACAATCAGGGAGTTATTTAGAATTTCAATAAATCAATAAGAACAATTTTCATAATCAGGAAGTTTTTCAAATGTGTTCATCAGAGCATGAAAATGTTGGTTTATTTTCAGTTGGAAGCTCTGACGAGGCGATATAGTACAATCTGCAGATAACCATGCCAGAAACAAAGGGGCAAAATTCCTAGGCCTATTCTTAATGTAATTACATCCCATCCAAAGGACAGACAATTTGTTGTTTTTAAAGTGTTTTACAAAGTACCATGACCATGGGCCAATTTCACAGAGAAACCTAATCATAGAGAGCGGCAAAGGACAACAAAAAAACATGCTTACCAGAAGTAGGTCACCGGTCAAAATACATAGTCACATCATCACAAGCATAACTTTTTACTATTATCCTGCTCATGTCTGCTAAGTGTATTTTTGTCAAGCAATGAAATTGGGCCCTTGACAAGATGAGCCCACTCTGACAACCCCTGTGCCTAATAAAAGCAGAAAATATTGCTTAAATAAATTCTGCTTAGCAAAAATATGCAGGATACAAGTAAAAGATTGTACATGTGACATGGTATTTTGAATGGCAACCTTGTTCTGGAAAGCATAGTTTTGTCATGCTTGTGCTTTTTGTGCTACAGTATTTGAATCGTGCATTGAACAAAGATTTGTCCAGTGCACTGGACTGCTTGACCACCTCATAATACCACAAAATGATCCCGTAAACTTTCAGCCAGTTTTCTATTTGGAAATATAAAATTCCTGTCCTAACATCTGTCTTCAGATATGAGATTATTTACAAGTTAACATACATGGCAACTTTAAATCAGTCAGCCTGAAATATTAAATCTTCTTATAACTACTCGAGTACAACAGGGTCTAGTTTTAAAAGACAATTAAATATTGGCATATTTCATGATTTATTTAGTATATCTAACTGTATCGAATAAGATTAGTACTGTCAATAATAACAATAAAATAATAACAATTAAATACATTACATAGATCTTTAAAATATGCAATCACTTTACGTAGCTGCTTGGATGAAAAAAACAAATTATTTGCACAACACAGTACAGATTGAAAATTAATTAATGATCAAGTGCAGCATATTAGTTATCAAAGAAAATACGTATCATCAAAATGAATTGCTTGGCCCTAAGTAAACTAGTAATATACACAAGAAAATACTAAAGGACTGGACAAATATATCAATACCACAAAGTTTATCAAAACTGCTGGTACTGTGTTTAGACATGGATACTGTAAAGCATCGGTACTTTTATTTGATTAGCCGTCGATTTCACCAAACTCCTCTTAACTAAGGGAATCAATGTGTGGTGAAGAGGTTTTCAACTAGTGGTTTAATCCCAACGAGGCCTGGTTCTTGATAATTTTACCGAGACGAATTATCAAGAACCAGGCCTCGGCGGGTTTAAACCACTAGTTGAAAACCGATTCAACACACTTTGATTCCCATTCATAAATACCTTTTCGGTTAAAAGGCGTAATAAAGTAAGAATTTGGAGCCTGATATTTACCTATATTGTGCTCTCTTTGAATCAAGATAAAGTACAGTATTAGTATAGACTGGTCATCAGACTCTCTTTTCTGGTGTTGGATTGTAACCAAATATAATCGCCCTGTCACTGAAGTTGTATGTTACTATGAAGTGGTACAAAATGTTGGTAAGTACGACGAGGTACTCAAAGGCAGAGAAGATGGTGTATGCTGATGAGGAACAAGAATAAAACAAAAACATGTTTTTAAAGGCAGTGGACACTATTGGTAATTACTTAAAATAGTTATTAGCATAAAACCTTATTTGGTAACGAGTAATGGGGAGAGGTTGATAGTATAAAACATTGTGAGAAACAGCTCCCTCTAAAAGTGAAGTAGTTTTCGAGAAAGAAGTAACTTTCCACGCATTTGATTTCAAGACCTCAGATTTAGAATTTGAGGTCTCGAAATCAAGCATCTGATGTTTCTGCTAAGCAAAATTTGTTGTGCTGTCAGAGTTTATGAAATTGGGCCTCGATCTATACTGATGGTTTGTTGTTTTCAATCCTGCGCCACCTCACAGCTTTCCTATAGTTAAAAGGCTTGGTGCGTTAGCAGTGCTCTTAAGTTTCTCAATTAGAAATGTCTGCTCACTCAATTGAGTTGTCTGCTTACTCAATTGAGTTTTCTGCTAACCAAATTGGCTTTTCAGCTTTCTCATTTGAGTTGCTGCTAACCCAATCTGCCAACACAACTGACTTTTTTTGCTAACATGAGTTGTCTGCTAACTAAACTGAGTTGTCTGCTAACTTATTTGAACAGCATTTATTATTGTCTTATCTTCCTTGTCTGAGTCACTTGTCAATTTTTAGCAAGGTAATTTTGTGTAACAAATGAAAGCTGTGTAAAATGCTTGGTATTATTAAAGAAAGTCTTACCATAATTGTCACAGTAGTAAGTGTGTCTGTAGTAAAAGAAGACTGCAATTAGAATGCAGACAGTATTGGCTGCAAACACTGCATATTTGAACCTCAGCAACTTGCGCTCCTGTACAGAGGAAAAAAAAAAGCACTTGTATATCAAGTATCCTTTTACTTTTGTTTCTACCCCTACTCAGCAGAATCCATCAGTCGAATGGAATTGAATTGAATTGAATGGTTTATTCGTCAAGTATATAAAAATACATGAAATTACAGCAACATATAAAATATTAAAATGTAAAATTGCACAAGAATTACCACAATACTACATAAAACAATAACCTTAATGTAAGTAAAAATCATTAAAGTTTATATAAGCAAGCAAGCAAGCAAACAAACAAACAAACAAACAAACAAACAAACAAACAAACAAACAAACAAACAAACAAACAAACAAACAAACAAACAAACAAACAAACAAACAAACAAACAAACAAACAGGCAGGCAGGCAGGCAGGCAGGCAGGCAGGCAGGCAGGCAGGCAGGCAGGCAGGCAGGCAGGCAGGCAGGCAGGCAGGCAGGCAGGCAGGCAGGCAGGCAGGCAGGCAGGCAGGCAGGCAGGCAGGCAGGCAGGCAGGCAGGCAGGCAGGCAGGCAGGCAGGCAGGCAGGCAGGCAGGCAGGCAGGCAGGCAGGCAGGCAGGCAGGCAGGCAGGCAGGCAGGCAGGCAGGCAGGCAGGCAGGCAGGCAGGCAGGCAGGCAGGCAGGCAGGCAGGCAGGCAGGCAGGCAGGCAGGCAGGCAGGCAGGCAGGCAGGCAGGCAGGCAGGCAGGCAGGCAGGCAGGCAGGCAGGCAGGCAGGCAGGCAGGCAGGCAGGCAGGCAGGCAGGCAGGCAGGCAGGCAGGCAGGCAGGCAGGCAGGCAGGCAGGCAGGCAGGCAGGCAGGCAGGCAGGCAGGCAGGCAGGCAGGCAGGCAGGCAGGCAGGCAGGCAGGCAGGCAGGCAGGCAGGCAGGCAGGCAGGCAGGCAGGCAGGCAGGCAGGCAGGCAGGCAGGCAGGCAGGCAGGCAGGCAGGCAGGCAGGCAGGCAGGCAGGCAGGCAGGCAGGCAGGCAGGCAGGCAGGCAGGCAGGCAGGCAGGCAGGCAGGCAGGCAGGCAGGCAGGCAGGCAGGCAGGCAGGCAGGCAGGCAGGCAGGCAGGCAGGCAGGCAGGCAGGCAGGCAGGCAGGCAGGCAGGCAGGCAGGCAGGCAGGCAGGCAGGCAGGCAGGCAGGCAGGCAGGCAGGCAGGCAGGCAGGCAGGCAGGCAGGCAGGCAGGCAGGCAGGCAGGCAGGCAGGCAGGCAGGCAGGCAGGCAGGCAGGCAGGCAGGCAGGCAGGCAGGCAGGCAGGCAGGCAGGCAGGCAGGCAGGCAGGCAGGCAGGCAGGCAGGCAGGCAGGCAGGCAGGCAGGCAGGCAGGCAGGCAGGCAGGCAGGCAGGCAGGCAGGCAGGCAGGCAGGCAGGCAGGCAGGCAGGCAGGCAGGCAGGCAGGCAGGCAGGCAGGCAGGCAGGCAGGCAGGCAGGCAGGCAGGCAGGCAGGCAGGCAGGCAGGCAGGCAGGCAGGCAGGCAGGCAGGCAGGCAGGCAGGCAGGCAGGCAGGCAGGCAGGCAGGCAGGCAGGCAGGCAGGCAGGCAGGCAGGCAGGCAGGCAGGCAGGCAGGCAGGCAGGCAGGCAGGCAGGCAGGCAGGCAGGCAGGCAGGCAGGCAGGCAGGCAGGCAGGCAGGCAGGCAGGCAGGCAGGCAGGCAGGCAGGCAGGCAGGCAGGCAGGCAGGCAGGCAGGCAGGCAGGCAGGCAGGCAGGCAGGCAGGCAGGCAGGCAGGCAGGCAGGCAGGCAGGCAGGCAGGCAGGCAGGCAGGCAGGCAGGCAGGCAGGCAGGCAGGCAGGCAGGCAGGCAGGCAGGCAGGCAGGCAGGCAGGCAGGCAGGCAGGCAGGCAGGCAGGCAGGCAGGCAGGCAGGCAGGCAGGCAGGCAGGCAGGCAGGCAGGCAGGCAGGCAGGCAGGCAGGCAGGCAGGCAGGCAGGCAGGCAGGCAGGCAGGCAGGCAGGCAGGCAGGCAGGCAGGCAGGCAGGCAGGCAGGCAGGCAGGCAGGCAGGCAGGCAGGCAGGCAGGCAGGCAGGCAGGCAGGCAGGCAGGCAGGCAGGCAGGCAGGCAGGCAGGCAGGCAGGCAGGCAGGCAGGCAGGCAGGCAGGCAGGCAGGCAGGCAGGCAGGCAGGCAGGCAGGCAGGCAGGCAGGCAGGCAGGCAGGCAGGCAGGCAGGCAGGCAGGCAGGCAGGCAGGCAGGCAGGCAGGCAGGCAGGCAGGCAGGCAGGCAGGCAGGCAGGCAGGCAGGCAGGCAGGCAGGCAGGCAGGCAGGCAGGCAGGCAGGCAGGCAGGCAGGCAGGCAGGCAGGCAGGCAGGCAGGCAGGCAGGCAGGCAGGCAGGCAGGCAGGCAGGCAGGCAGGCAGGCAGGCAGGCAGGCAGGCAGGCAGGCAGGCAGGCAGGCAGGCAGGCAGGCAGGCAGGCAGGCAGGCAGGCAGGCAGGCAGGCAGGCAGGCAGGCAGGCAGGCAGGCAGGCAGGCAGGCAGGCAGGCAGGCAGGCAGGCAGGCAGGCAGGCAGGCAGGCAGGCAGGCAGGCAGGCAGGCAGGCAGGCAGGCAGGCAGGCAGGCAGGCAGGCAGGCAGGCAGGCAGGCAGGCAGGCAGGCAGGCAGGCAGGCAGGCAGGCAGGCAGGCAGGCAGGCAGGCAGGCAGGCAGGCAGGCAGGCAGGCAGGCAGGCAGGCAGGCAGGCAGGCAGGCAGGCAGGCAGGCAGGCAGGCAGGCAGGCAGGCAGGCAGGCAGGCAGGCAGGCAGGCAGGCAGGCAGGCAGGCAGGCAGGCAGGCAGGCAGGCAGGCAGGCAGGCAGGCAGGCAGGCAGGCAGGCAGGCAGGCAGGCAGGCAGGCAGGCAGGCAGGCAGGCAGGCAGGCAGGCAGGCACGCACGCACGCAGGCAGGCAGGCAGGCAGGCAAGCAAGCAAGCAAGCAAGCAAGCAAGCAAGCAAGCAAGCAAGCAAGCAAGCAAGCAAGCAAGCAAGCAAGCAAGCAAGCAAGCAAGCAAGCAAGCAAGCAAGCAAGCAAGCAAGCAAGCAAGCAAGCAAGCAAGCAAGCAAGCAAGCAAGCAAGCAAGCAAGCAAGCAAGCAAGCAAGCAAGCAAGCAAGCAAGCAAGCAAACAAACAAACAAACAAACAAACAAACAAACAGTCAAACGCTAAAGCATGATTGGGTAGTGGACCCCCTCCCCAAATTAAAAGAGGCCAAATTGCACAGGAGATGCCAGAAAATCAAATAAAACAAAAATAAACAATTAAGGCAGTACATAGGGCTGGATGCATTGCAGTTATCTGATAAAATCACAGTTAAAATTATGGATAGCAATAGGTAAAAATGAACCTGTTAGTCTTAAGGCTTAGTTGACGGATCCTACCAGATTTGTTGTGAACAATCAGTGGGTAAAGGGGATGTGTGTTGTCAGACAAAATACAGTGGAACTTACTCATAAGTCTATTCTTAACTAATTACTGAAGACCGTCATTATCTGAACCAATAATCCTACTGGCTTGTTTGGTAATGAGAACTAGTTTTTGCCTATTAAAAACCGAAAGTGAATTGAACCAAGTGATTGCACAAAAAGTCAACAAGGATAAAATAGTACTCTGATAAAATAGATTAAGAATCCGGGTGTTAACATTAAAATACTTCAGCTTCCTGACAAAGTACAACCGTTGATTAGCCTTCTTATAGATTTTCGTGGTGTTAGAGTTCCAGTTCAGCTGATCATCAATTACAGTTCCCAGATACTTGTACTCCTTTACCACTTCAACAGACATGTCATTAATTTTAACAGGTTGTACAGGTTGAATGTTTTTTTGAAAGTTAAAAACCATTTCTTTTGTTTTATTTACGTTAAGAACTAAGTTATTTCTTTCACACCAATCAACAAACTGATTAACTCCTGTCCTATACTCCGATTCATCATTGCCAGAAATTAATCCAGTCAAGGCTGTGTCATCTGCATATTTAATCACAATACAAGAACTACTTTGGACATTAAAGTCACTTGTGAACAAAAGAGGTGATAACACACACCCCTGTGGAACTCCAGTGCTTAAGTGTGCGACATCAGAGCTAACACCTGAAAATCTGACCTTTTGTGGTCGCTGCAGTAAAAAATAATTAATCCAGAGGGCAAGGTGTGGGTTAACTTACAAACTTACAATGCTGTAATTTATACAAAAGAGACTGTGGCCTTATTGTGTTAAAGGCAGAGGAAAAGTCAATAAATAGTGTTCGTACATAGCTTTTACAATTGTCAATGTGCCCGTAAATGTTATGCAATAATGTCATAATTGCATCATCCACACCACGATGCGCACGATAAGCAAACTGAAAAGGGTCCGCTGCATTTCTTGTTTCGTTGAGCAGAATACCTTTGATGACCTGTTCAAAGCATTTCATCACAATAGGTGTGAGGGCAACCGGTCTATAGTCATTGAGAACAGCTGGCTTCAGTATCTTGGGAATTGGAATGACTGTTGAGGATTTCCATAGACTGGGGATTGTATAAGTGTCTAAAGACCATTGGAATAATCGTTGAAAGACTCCTGCAAGCTCTTTGTGACACTCTTTTAAAATCTTACCGCGGATCCCATCTGGTCCTGCAGATTTGTTTGTCCTAATCGATTTGAGGGACTTTTCAACTTGACCGGTAGTAAGGACGATTCTCTCGGATGCATTTCCCTGTGAGCCCAACTCCATGCACAGCTTGGTGTGGTTTTCATCTCTATTTGTACTGTTATTGCGATCAAACCGGCCATAAAATTGGTTGAGGTCGTTAACAAATAAATTTAGATCACCTTGTGGTACCTCCGATTTATTGCGGACGCCAAATCCTGTGATGACTTTCAATCCCTCCCAAGCACTCTTGTGGTCGCCTTTTCCGAATTTATGTTCGATTTTCCGGGCATAATTTTTCTTGCATTGTTTGACGAGATGGTTGATTTCTTTTTGTAGTTTGCGTTTGTCTTGAAGATTGTTATTTATGTGCGCCATATGTTTCCTGTTGATGAGTTCTTTTATGTCTTTTGTCATCCATGGTTTGTTGTTTGGAAAAGTCTTGATAACTTTTTCTGGTACAATACAGTCCTCACACAACTTGATGTACTCGGTGATTACATCAGTAGATTCTTCAATTGAGTTGGAAGAAAACAAAACATCCCAGTCTGTGCAATCAAAACAGCTGCGTAGAGTTTCCGTATTGTCTTGATTAAAGCTCCTGATCTTTTTTATAGCAGGTTTGTTTTGCTTCAGTTTTTGTTTATATTTTGGGAGAAGATATATCATGTCATGATCCGACTTTCCGAGCGGTGCTCTACTGTATGGTTTATAAGCATCGGGTATGTTCCCATAACATTTGTCCAGGGTACGATGTCCCCTAGTAGGAATATTTACATACTAGTGGTAGTGAGGCATCACATGCTTTAAATCACATTCGTTAAAGTCACCCATAATGAGTTTGACAGCATCTGGGGATTTCTTTTCCAGTTCTTGAACATGTTGAGCAAGGATAGAAGATGCAGTAGCACTGTCTGCTTTTGGCTGTATATATACAACGGTGACAAATATCTGGGGAAACTCTCTCGGAAGGTAGAATGGTCTTAGTCCCACAGTAATATACTCAACATCGGGTGAACAATGGCTTTGTTTGACACAAATGTTGTTGCACCATCTTTGATTAATGTAAATACACACACGATAACTTTCCGGATTCAGGGGACCTATCCATACGTTTACAGATGAAGCCATCAATATTTGTATCAATGTTACTGTCTTTAAACCATGTTTCGCTGAAACACATCATGCTGCAATCTCTGTATTCATTTAGATATTTAGTGTTTGCAGATAGTTCATCAAGTTTGTTGCAAAGGGATCGTGCATTACCTGTAATGATTGATGGCAGTGCTGGGTTGAATCTTCGACGCCGAAGACGGGTTCGGATTCCACCTTTCCTACCCCGTTTGCGTTTTCGTAAGTCCTCGGGAATGTTTTTGCTGGGCAAGACAATGCCTGACGAAGACTCGCGAAGATTTAACAGTTCGTTGCGTCCATACACAATGCGTTCATGTAATGGCCACCCACATGCAATGTTTCCGTCGGATAGTGTAGCACAGATGTGTCCAATACTGCTCAACAGAGATATCAAAACGACGAAAAACCACACCATCACACATTTTGGTGCCATAATGTAGACTAGTAAGACAAATTAAGATGAAAAACTAGGACGGATACAGTAAAAAATGAAGAATTTCACAACATTGAACGAGAGCTGTACAAAAAGGTGGTCGCCGCGGTGCAGCGCCCTCTATCTTTCTCTATCAGTCAAGATATAAACACCCAGGAGCAAGTTAAAGGTGTCTTGCTCAAGGACACAAATGTCGATGCGCTAGCCGTTTATTGAGTTATGATCTACAGTTGAATAGTTAAGTTTAAAAATATGAAATTGTTTGACAATACATGAAGGTGAACTTACCCATACAGTGGGACGCTGGCCACTAGCCGTCTTGTACACTACACACATTAGCAGCATGAACAGACTTGCAAACACCTGAAAACTGCCAAAGAACTTCACATGTAGAGCTGGTACACAATCAAAGTATGAAGAAAAGACAGTTAAAAACAGCTCTAGCGGTTCTGGAATTACGCAGAGGCCACTGATGATTATGGCCTCCAGTGCCCTGGGGGCTTTCTCAAACCTCGGCTTGGGCTCTGTCTCTGGCTCCGGCTCCCTCCTGCGTATGCAGTGGAAACGCAGCGAGTATGAACTGGCTTTTAGGCCTATGCATTTTTGGAGCAGTGTATATTTGCACGCTGTGGTTTGAACATCGGTAGACGGAGCTAGCCTGGAGCCTGAGCCATAGCCCGAGCCGAAGCCTTAGCCTGAGCCTGGTTTGTGAGAAAGGCCTCTAGGGAGTTTCTAGGGAGTGACACAAGAAATATTTTTCTCAAGATAAGATGTTTTTCTTATTTCAAGAATACCATTTTAGCAATGTGGTCTTCAGACCATTGGCTGTGGTATCCCTTCAAAAAATTTCCAAATACTTTAAACGGAAGTGCTCATAGCAAAATGAAAAAAGACCTAGCTCTTTCAAAGATGAAATTTCATGACTGGTTTTGAAAAAGAGTCAGTTCAAGTATGGATCAAATCTCGGGAAAATTCAAGGAATGTTAGATAATTTACCTGTGTCTTCAGATGATGTGACACACGTTAGTGCAATCAGAGACAGGTTCTCCATCAGCTCTGCCACTGCACACAGACTGCACAACAATGGGTACCAGGATGCACTAAAGAGATGGAATAAACAAGTAAATACAACATCTCACTGATCACACTGATATCACACAAGTCACTTAAAGGCACTGGAGACATTGGGTTATTACTCAAAATAATTGTTAAGTAACATAGTTTTTGAGAAAGAGGTAGTTTCTCACTCAAATATTAAAAGACTTCAGGCCTGAAGCATCTGAAAGCACACAAATTCGTGCAACAAGGGTTTTCTTTCTTTCAGTGTTCTCTTGCAACTTCGACGACCAATTGTGTTCAAATTTTCACAGATTTGTTATTTTATGCATATGTTGAGACACACCAAGTGAGAACACTGTTCTTTGACAATTACCAAAGGTGTCGAGTGTCTTTAACTTTTTCTCATCATTGCTCTTAAATAAAAAGAACACTTTAAAAATAAACACTGTTCCGGTTAAACTTCTCATTTAATTTAACTGTATTTCCCCTAATGAAGAGTTAGAAAAAAAGAAAACAAAAAGAAAACAAAAGGAATTTGTCTTTTTTGAAACATAATTATACGTGTAAATAATTAACTTTTTTTTTGTCATGTCCGGGTCACAATTATTGAGTCTGAGTCCAAATTCCAATTCCAGACTGTCATGTCTAATTCCCAGTCATAAAAAACGGTGACTTAAATCAGACTCGAGTCTGACTCACACAAAACACTGATGACTAGTGCTTAAGTCAGAATATAAAGGTCAAGGGTCAAATAACATTTCTTCCACTTTCCCAGAACGCAATGTTCATATGCAACAAACAAGTCATAAATATGACATGTTTTTCTAAGCTAAATTTGCAACAAAACTATTCCACATGCATTTAATGATGCAGTAAAAGAAACAGATATTTCTATCTATTTTACTTAAGAAAATAATATCTGCTTTGGTTTGTGGCCAAGGGCTAACAAAGCAGCAACTAATCTACAGGGCAAGTCAATAAGAAGTTGACCGATATTGGTGATGTTTTTTCAAATTTAACAAATGACACTCAAAGCATTTAATTAACAAGCACTCTCTCCTTGCTTATTAGAAAAAAAGAATGAACGAAATATTTATCATTCCTAAGAAGAGTTTATCTATTTTAATAAAGACACTCATTTTGCAAGCTGTCCACGGAATAACTTTGCAACATTCCATGGACAGTTTACAAACATGAATGCTTTCAGTAAAACAGGCACAAATAAGATAAGAGGAGAGAGCGGGGGGGGATGGAAATGGGTATGAAAAGTTCCCGGATGACAGGAACACATCAGGGCCCGATTTCATAAAGCTGCTAAGCAGAAAATGGCAGCTTGTTTCTTTGCTAAGCACAAAATGAGTCGAGCACAAGCCACGCCATCGCAAAATTAATGTTGGTTTAGTAACATGTATCTGCTAAACAAACTTGTCTGTGCTAAGCAAGTTTTTGGGCTTACGGGCTTTATTAACTTGTAACAAGGTCTTGACTTAGACGACCATCAGAACGAGTATTGCTTTGAAAGATATATTGGCCAATAATGAACTTCATTTTGAAAAACATTAACTTTTCTGTTGTCACAAATTGTTACTAAAATTATTCAAGTCCTATATATTGAGGCTGTACAGGAACTTTGTTAACTTTGTTTATCATCTATTGTTCAACTGCTCTTTGTTGTTTTCCACTTGATTTTCATGTACTTTATGTTACCTTTTTAAAGAGGTCGGGTTATAGATACGACGATAAATTTAAGTTTAATGTAGCGATGTGTAATTCGGAAGTCATGAACCGGTGCAAGCATTTAAAATAATTATAGAAAGTAAGAAAGTGGTTTATTAATGGGTGCTGGTCGCTTTGGTTCATATCTTGCCCATCAGTTATTGGCAAAATTCTATTAACTCTGGAAGTTCCCTCATTCTACTGGAGTCTTGGCCAGAAACCATCAAAACGGAAAGAGAGAAATCTTCACTTCACTCGTCATAACCCTAAATTCGTTTTATACCTATAACCACGTCACGCATCGATCCACGGTAACCTTAGCCCCATGTTGTCTGTCAAACTCGGGAGTTTTGGAGAGTTCGCTCGATCAGCGGCTAGCTCGACCCCAAATGGGGACGAATTGATCGGCGGCCGAACCCAATCCCCGGCGGAGCATCTCGGGTTCGTCACCGTTTTTCGAGAATCCCATGCCCGCGTTATCTAGATTCCCGCGTCCAACCAAATCGGGCCCCTGTAACGGGAACCGCTGAGCGAGAGATAGAGGCGCAAGTTAATCTTCTGAGACAGGGCGGGCCAAATTACTAACGATTGGCTTCAGCCCGAGTTTGCCAAACATCCTTAGCGTGAAGATGAGTTCAATCGTGTTTGAGGGGGGAAAGTGCGCTAAAAGTTCGCAATGTTGATTTCTTAATTATCCGATGAATAGAGGTTTCTAACCAGCCCCCCCCCCTTAACCAAAGCTTTCAAAACGACCAAATAGAACAGGGATAACTAGCGCGCACCCGTTATTTGCTTTGTAGATAGGGCTTCCTTGAAGGTGTGCAGTTCAGTGCATTTCAGTGTAAGCGAGAACGGCATTTGTTTCGTCGAGTTTTGTTTATTACGAACTGTCGCTTGAGGGCGCTAATACTTGGCGACCGTTTTCCGATAAACGCATCAGAAACTGTATTTCTCGATAGCTTTACTGATGTAAAAGGTTATCTAAACTGCTTAAATTTGTACTGATACTGCTTAGATTTACTGATCGGCGTTTAGGGGGATTACCGTTTTGATTAACTGAACTGTATGCTGTTTATCTGGACTGAACTATTGTTGCTGAACTGTTACTGATCTGCTAGTTGTATCTGGTCACAGTAGTAAGTTAATGTTTCCGTTTAAAAATCATTATGTTTCATTAATTACTTTCACTTGTTTCAGATGTTTGGACTGTAATAATCTTTCTGTTTACACGTGTTAAGACTGTTTAGCAGTATTCTGAGTTATGGTATGTGCACTCATTCATGTACTTGGATTTTGTTTGGTTTATTGCAGAATTGAATGCTGATTTATTAAAATCTTCATACATTAAAACCGGGTGCGACTCCATTCTTTAAATCCTCTGGCCTTCCAGCATTACTCGATTGCGTTGGTATAACCATAGATAAACTTATCAAATCAACGATCTAGCGATACACATTACATTGCACAACTCACCGAAATTGTTGTCCATACAATTAATGAAAACTAATGCAATAGGATGTAAACACAGTAATGCACAACTCACTGCCATGTTTCTAGATTTCAAGAGGAAGGAACGGCGGTAAAACTTTCACATGATTCCCTACTTTGACCCTTATTTGACACAATTGTAAAACGTGTAAACTGTGCAAAGAAATTATAAATTTGTTTCATTCTTTTCTTTTCAGATAAGCAAGAAAGAACGCTTAATATGTGCTTCGATGGGGTTTTGAGTGTTTGTTTTTAAATCATAAATCTTGGTTAACTTCATTTTGACCAATCCTGTATAATATGTGCTTCGATGGGGTTTTGAGTGTTTGTTTTTAAATCATAAATCTTGGTTAACTTCATTTTGACCAATCCTGTATAATTTGAAAGCGGAATCACAAAGTAGGAAGGAGAAGGATGTGTTTTATTGGAGAGAGATAGTCCATACTTAAACTTAGGATTGGTTACTTGTTTATAGGATGCCAATGGGATGCAGCATGCAGGACTTCTTGGTAATGAATGTGGTGGGATCTTTGAGTCAGGGGTGAAAAGTCAAGTTGCAAAGATGAAAAGCAAATGTTCAGTACAGCAGCGAAGGCGTTTTGTCAAATTTCAGTGAAATACCCACATCTTAATTTCTCCGCCTCACCAGGAAAGTATTTTTAAATACGACTTCAATTTTTTCCTATTAGAACAGGAACAATTTCTTTTCTTGTTTTCATTGAGTGAACATAAAAGATTCCAACAATTTACTTGATGTTATAGTTGTATTAGAGATAAATTGAAATGATTGATTTATTCATTCTGACTGGCACTCTGAACAAAAATATTGGGAAGAAAAAACTATGGGAGACTGCCAGCATTAGGACTAGATAGCTCAGTTGGTAGAGCGCAGGTAATTCTGAGGTCACAGGTTCAGGTCACGGGGTCAGATCCTGCTTGAGTAAATTTTTCTTTGTTAAACGCCAAATTAATTTTACTACGCATTCAACAGCACAAGCAACAACAGGATGATGATTATGAAAGGAAAACACAATGAAGAATGGTATGTTGGTTCAACTTGACAAGCGATAAGCATTCAAGACCAAACAAAAACAATGGCATCTTGGGTGGGATGTGAACCCATACACCAAACCAATTCTACAGAGGACATCTTTACAACCAAACTACCCAGCATACCTAGAAGGAAGAGGCCAGAATAAATGAAAAAATGACATTCTCTATTCCTGATGCAACTATAACATGTTCAATACACATACATGCACACAGTTCGTTCTGTCACAAGCATTGCCACAATACACAACCCATGCAATTTCAAAAGGATGGTTTCAAATAGTTGGTCAACTAACGTAGGAGGGTTAAAAATCAGATAAAAGACAAACAAACAGCACTTTAAATTTGTCACAACAATTTTCTGATTTAGAGGGTTAAATTTAAAGGAAGCTTTGGATCGGTCGAGTTGGTCTATACAAAGCGTTTGTAACCGTTTGTTATAAAATGCATATGGTTAGAAAGATATTGTAAAAGTAGAGTACAATCATCTACACAAATATGCCTTGAAATTGCGTGGTTTTCTTTTTACCTTGTCGACTAACACGGTCGGCCATTTATGGGAGTCAAAATTTTGACTCCCATAAATGGCCGACCGTGATGTAAAAGGAAAACCGTGCAATTTTGAGTGATACTTGTGTGGATCATTATATTCTACTTTTAAAACAACTTTCTACCCAGGTCAAAATTGCAGTTGAACCTAGTTAACTTGGGTCAAGTGGTTCAACTGGATAGTGACCAAACTCGTCCATTTTCCATATTAACCAACTGGTTTGGACTAGGTTTAACTGTGTTCAACTAGGTTGAAATTATAAACCAGTTAGTTTCTGTCCATTTTCCATATTAAACCAACTGGTTTTAAATGTGTTTAACTAGTTTATCAACTGGTTTTCAACTAGTTCCAGTTAAACCCAGTTTAACTAGGTTCAACTGGAATTTTGACCTGGGTAACCAGATGCATTTCATAACAAACGGTTTCAAACGCTTTAAATAGACCAACTCGTCCGATCCAAGGCAACGTGTACCTTTAAGTCTGCACACTTTCTTGGTAAGAAACAGCTCAAAATTTATGCAATTTTAACACAAACATGCATTAAACCAAATTGAAGTGATGACTCCAAAGTCAAACTTCTCACAGTATACAGGATCAACTGTAAAGCTTCCTAACTGAGTTGTGAGTCGTTAACCAATCAAATGTATGCCAATTTACTGTAAGTTTTCATTCCTTTAGCCTAAAGAAATTGAGCTAATATTTATAAGAGCAGTTTTTTCTTTTCAACCTTGTCCAGACATTTCCTAAATATCATTCCCGGGGTCTGGAAGAATTTAGCAAAGAAAACAGTTTGCATTAGTGCTAAGTGACTAGTGCCGTAGTCACGACTGATTGCTTAATCGAGTCGCGACTACCGTTTTTCAATTACTCAGTTAATCGAGCTGCCAGGCCATGACTACTACAAAAATAGCCAGGACTACATGTTCGGTAAACCAATTGTGTCACTCAGGACTGTAATATTCACAGCTTAAGTCCAATGATCTGCCTCCTTTTGCCTCAGTAAGGGCGCTGTTTGCAAGGATTCTAACGGAAGGCCATTTAAAAAAATTAAAAAGGCCTTGGCCTCTTGATGGTGAAATTCCAGTCCCTCATTACACACCTTGTCCTAATGGAACTAAACTGCATATGGTGAAACTTGACGGCAACCAATCTCTGGACTGATGTTAAGATGATTGACAGCTTCCAGATGTACGAGGATGGAGGAAGAGCTATGGCTGCACTGATTGAAGGAAGAAAGTTGGGCACCTTGGATACAACAAGATTAAGTTTAAAACATTGGTAATGTTGTTTGGAAATAAAATATAGTTTAAAGTGGAGTAAAAGAAGTGTGCAAGAGCTCAGAATAGCGCCGCAGTGACTGAAAAGAGAACAGATGATGGCAGTGACCCCAGGAATACCTCTCCCCATTACAATCTGAAGAGGAGGTGGCCACAGACACGATCAGGCTACGCTGAATGATGGTGTTTAAGTAAAAGAAAATATATTTGAAATTTTTTAATGGAAGCTCTTTGTCAAGACTAGCATTTAAAGTAGATTCAGTTTTTGAGATTTCGTCTGTCACGCTGACGGTTGTAGTTAAACACATTTGTTACATTTTTTTACTTGGTCCAATCAGTCAACAATGTGGCATGCTGTTTGATAATCTGAATCTGGCTGAACCTCATACTTGTCCAAATAAAAAAAGGCAATTGAATACATGAATGAAAAACTGTGTGGATAAATATTTCCCAGATTCTGCTCCTTTGATTCAGTAAATCTGTCTGAGGTACAAGCTCTACGGTCTTGTAGAATTTCACCTAAACTCAAGCCCTGAGCAGGCCATCTTCTGACCTGTTTTTTGCTATGACCTTTATTATTGAAGCTGGCACCACTTTTGTGGATGCCAGCGCTATAGAAGTCATCATTAATATTTTCTTAGTTTCAATTATTCTACTGTAAAATAACCAGTTAGAAAACAGCCTCCAGACCTCAGCACAAAATAAAGTGACAATAAACAGCTTACATGTACTCCACAATGAGTCTCGACACTCTTCTTCTTATTGAAGATCAGGGCCGAGGTAACACAAAGCAGAAATCCCGCTGCCATGGTGCTCAACGTGAAGATGATTGCTACAGAGAATGGGATGTAAAGAATCCTAGGAGGCCGACCTCTTGGTTCAGGGTTCTTGTTGAGGTCATGCATTGTCTTAGCCTGGGCTTCTTGTAGCTTTGCGTCTTCTCTGTCCTCCGACCTACAAATTGCCTCAAGACTTTGAGAGAAAACAAAGGATCGATAGGTTATTAAAACTACAACTAAAAATGTGTAATGCAATGGGAGCCAATCACTTTGGCACCAAGAAACTTGGCACCCACAAAGTCAGCTGTGGAAACCCGAGTGTAACCTTGTAGACTCGGCACCAGCTTTTGGCGGATGGTCTTTCAATCAACTCAGCACTTACCACCAACCTACACAGTTACTTACAACTAAACTTTTTCTTCAGTGATGGTGGCACTGGTAGATGGGTGGTAGTAAGTTGTGATTATTAACCCTCAATCCTCCTGACTGCAATGAAGAACCCGTGAGATTCAGAACGAAGATTCAGAACGATTATTGCAGCGTAGAATTAAAGGAACGAACATCAATAAATAATACCAATTATGGATTGTTGTTTTTATTGGATATCTTTCCGTATCCTGCCACCACTTTTTCACTATTTTTCATATAAAGGGATATCTCATTATTGAGACACCCAGTAAAGGGGTAGGAAAGTCATCCAAGTCCAGACAAGAACTAGGAAAATGACTGGATTTACTGCATAATGCTGTGGGAGTGTCACCGTCAGTGCGAATGCTCATCATAAATAATAAACAATAACAATGAAATCGTGGGTTTTCCCCCTGGCCTGGAATAATTCTCTCGGGTTTTCCTCGCTCATGTCGCCCACATCTATACAAAAAAACTAAAGTAAATGTTCTTTATTGTCTTCTCTCTGCTCGTTTGACTGTAATGAATGTTGAGAATATTATATTAAACAAAATAATACAATATCACAATAACTACAATTGAGTAAGCGTCTTACGGTCCCGGTGAAGTAGGTTGGCACTTCAGTGTCACGTCGAGTCTGACCGGCAGTGCAGTGTGCCGTGTTTTTAGTAGACTTGTGGACAAGTCGTTAAATCGGCCCCACGCGCTGAGATAGTGCTCCCCCGACAACGCTGCTCTCGCGCGAACTCACTGCTCTCGCGCGAACTGATGGCTCCCCGATTTCGACTCCTCATTATGAGGAGTCGAAATCGGGGAGCCATCAGTTCGCGCGAGAGCAGTGAGTTCGCGCGAGAGCAGCGTTGTCGGGGGAGCACTATCTCAGCGCGTGGGGCCGATTTAACGACTTGTCCACAAGTCTATGTTTTTAGGGAAGAAATCGCCGGCCCTTTTCTTTCTTTATTTAACGGTCCCCCAAAATAGCGCTCTCTTTGGTAGAAATTGTTTAGTTTAATTAACGGTCCCCAAAACAGCGCCCCCTTTTGGGGGAAGTTATTATTCGTATTCGGGTTATTATTTGTAATTGGGTGAAATTGTAAAGATGGCGGCCACCATGTCGGAAAACGTGAGCAACCTTGAGGACTGTGCTAAAGATGATTCTGTCTCTGATTCAGATGAAGCCAGCAATAATTCTGAAGAAGAAGAAGCAGAATCGGAAAGTGAAAGTGAGGAAGAGGGGAATAGTGAAGATGAAGAAGAAGACGATGACGAATCGGAGGTGAGAATTTTCATTCATAATCATTCAAATTCAATTCATTTTTATAAAATATTAAACTTTAAAGACACTGGACACTATTGGTAATTGTCAAAGACCAGTCTTCTCACTTGCTGTATCTCAACATATGCATAAAATAACAAACCTGTAAAAATTTGAGCTTGATTGGTCGTTGAAGTTGCGAGATAACTATGAAAGAAAAAACACCCTTGTCACACGAAGTTGTGTGCTTTCAGATGCTTGATTTCGAGACCTCAAATTCTAAACTTGAGGTCTCGAAATCAAATTAGTGGAAAATTACTTCTTTCTCGAAAACTACTCCACTTCAGAGGGAGCCACTTCTCACAATGTGTTATCCTATCAACCTCTGCCCATTACTCGTAATCAAGAAAGGTTTTATGATGATAATTATTTTGAGTAATTACCAATAGTGTCCACTGCCTTTAAAAGGCAAAATATTGCACCACCTTAGGCGCAGTACAGGGGTACAAATATAAATACATTTTAACAAACAAAGATGACAATGTATGTAATGTTGGCACTTACTTCTATCCTCGCGCGCAAACTTCAGCCTCCGCCTCGCTGAGCGTGCAAACTTGAACTGAAGATTATGCGTGTAAGCTTCAAGCTTGCGCGAAAGCTTGCGCGGGCAGCTTGTTTACGCCAAAACAACAATAAATAAAAAAAAATTGAGTGTGGTGTGTTGTTTGTTTTTGTGAAGAGGAAGCCAGGAAATTGCATGGAAAAGGAATCATGAATCATCTTCCAATCCAAGTTGCAGCCGCTCATTTGATTTATTTTATTCATATTATTTGTGATGATTATAGTATTTCCCCCCTGACTCTGGTCAGGGACTGTTGGTGGGGACGAGGCTAGCAACCATCTTTAACTGTTGTTTTTATATTTTTATATATTTTTTGAACAGGCACCCAAACCCAAGACCATTTTGTGTGATGATATGATATCCAGATTATGTTGTCATCCAAGTGATAACATCCTGGCTGGAGCTATGATGGATGGCACTGTTAAACTGTAAGACCCTTTACATTATGCTAATGTTCACATTGTTGATAATGATAGGCCCCCTTCGAGTACATTTAGCAAAAGTTTTGTATTATGAATGATGTTGGTATTTTTTTTAATTTTATCTATTTGCTGAATTTGAAGTTGTGCTTCTAATAAACTAATGACTCTAAGTATGTAAATAAATCTTGATATCAGTTGTCTTGCAATATAGTGTATTACTTTACTTGCAATGCATTAACAGGAAGTATACACAATCCTCTTCAGAAAAGATCTGGTATTAAATATGTATATGTTTTAATTTCTCCCTTTTTTTGCTTAGGTATTCTTTTTCACCAGAAATGCCAAGTGAAGAGATTATGTCCTTGCCAGCTCATCAGAAAGCCTGTAGGGGTGTGGCCTTCTCAGATGATGGTAAAAGTAAGTAGCATTTCTCTGTGATCAGTGAAAGAAGAAATATTAAGAAATATAGTTTATTTCACAAGCTAATTTGGTTGGACGTGTGGTGAGAAACAACACTGCAACTTTTTCTTGGCTAAAATCTCATGTTCATCAGGAAAATGGTTCAGAAGATTCATAGTCAAAAGTGTAGTGAGATGTTGCCTTGCACAAAGATGAGGTGATAACAATAGCAATTTTTGTTTGTTTAGGTGCTGTGAAAGAACTTTTAAACAGTTGTTGTTGTTAACAATTGATTTTCTATCTAGTTTGTGGTAACAACACTTGTGTGTCTACTTCCCAGGTAGATTTTGTTCTTGAGAACTGTATTGCTTTTCAATGTATTGTCTTTCAAATAGTTACCATTGATAACTGTTTGGTGAGACTAAATGTTACAAAAACAATTACTTGTCTCAAAGTGTATATTAGTTTTTTTCTTTACAAAATCTCTTATGTATTTGTTTACTTCTGTCTCTTACAGCACTCTACACAATTTCAAGGGACAAGTCACTAAGGGTTTTTGATGCCAACACTGGACAGACGACACAGCAGTTTCTTAAGGCACATGATAGCCCCCTCTACTGTTTACTGGTTGCTGATGAGAATCTTATTGCCACAGCTGATGATGATGGTCAATTCAAAGTAAGGCATTACATGAGTTTGAAAATTAGACTGTGTCCGAATAGCAGGCTGTGGCTAACTGCTGGATCGCCGTGTCATCATGTGTTGTATTGGACGTCCTTAGTTTAAGCTGTAGCCATAGCCGCCGATTTGGACATGGCCTGAGATTGAGTTATACAGAGGTCAACCTTTGAGATGGCACCAGGGTCAAAATTTCTAGAATTTTTTATTACATTATCCACAAACTTTATTTAAGCTGTGTACAGATTTTGCCTGTAAGAAAGTCCAGGCTCTGTGTCTCCTTTGTAGGCGTAATGGCCAAGTAACATGGTCTAAAATAATACAAATAGGTATATAACACAGGCTTCATTTAATAGACTAAATCACACTGACACAAAAGGACCAATTAACTACAAGGATCTTAAGAGAAATGTTTGTGTCTTTGAGATCTCATGGCAGTCTTAAGACAAATATTTGGATAGATGCCAGAAGAGTCTAAGCTAGTATGGTTTTGGGTTTGGATTTAATTTTAGTCTGCAAAAAATGAAACTTAAGTTTTGGTTAAAACATCTGTTAACACGATTGAATGTTTTGCTAACACTTGGCCATCCATGCCAACCATAGCAGTTTGTTTCTCAATAAAAGAAATATTTATACTGTGCATACCGATACTCGATCTCAGTGTTTAGAATGTCAACATTGCCAGGTCTTTTTCTTATTTGTAAACATCATTAAAAACTGGAAAACATACAAAGTTTTCTGTGCTTTCTAGTTTTTGGGTAAAACTTAAGTTCCATGTTTACATTACAGATTCCCTTTAAATTGGCAATAATCTGTTGGTCTAGCCTCCACTGATGTTTGATTGACACTACTGTGTTTTTTACCTGCAGGTGTGGGATCTGAGAAAGAAACATGCTATTATGGAAGTAAAGGAGAATGAAGATTACATCAGTGAAATGGCCATTGACAAGGCTAGACGGATCATTGTGGCAACGAGGTACATATGTCTGTCTGCTTGTTTGTTTGTTTGTTTGTTTCATTTTGTTTGTTTAGATGATTTTCCCATCATGGGAACACAAGGGGATATAAACACCAAGCTTGCAATAAGCCAATCTCTCTCATACAAACATTGCCTTAACATCTTTGATTATGAATTTCACAAAGCAATAAATTGTGATTCAAAACTAGACGACAATACTTGTTCTTACTGTAAAATTACCCAAATAGGCAATTGGCTAATCCTATACAGTACATTAAACATTGTATGGTTTGCAGGAAAACAAAATGCATAGTATATCTGCTGTTTAGAACTTGTGTTTGACAGTTTTTCTGTTCATGTTTTTTTTTCAGTGGTGATGGTACAATGTCTTCTTTCAACATCAGACGAAGGAAGTTTGTGATGAAATCAGAGAATGTTCAGAACGAGATGATGACAATAACACTAGTAAAGGTACATGATGTTTAATTAAGTTATGAGTATTCATCACTGATTTGAGCCTTATCAACACGGTTGTACTGACCATCTCTAAATTAAGCCAATAACTTAAGCTGTTGCTTTTTTTTCTTTAGGGGAGGGGGGGGGTTACAAAAACACCTTTCCAGTGCGTCCCCATCTACATTGTCTTTTCAATGTTAAATGCAGGAAATATTATCCAGAAAGCTCAGGATTGGAAATTAGTGAGAACAAAATTTATTTCAACCTGTAAGCTTATAGATCAATGACAATCCTCTCAAAAGACACATGTCCAACTTCTTCTGCAGTCAAAGAAACAGCATTAGAAAAAACCCATTGTCTAATCACAAACAAGCCCAATCCCTAACAAAACATCAACTTTTTTCCCAAGACATTTGATTGAATTTTCACACACTTTTTAAAACTAGAGGATATGAACGAATATACTCTCTCTCCCATCAACCAATTATGTAGTGTCCTTATTTCTTATAATTTGATATGCTTTACAGGATGGAAAGAAAATTGTGTGCGGAGCGAGTGACGGCGCCCTCAACATCTACAACTGGAATGAGTTTGGTGATCTGAGTGACCGCTTCCCCGGTCACCCACAGTCTGTTGATTGCTGTGTGGCACTCACTGATAGCATTGTGTTTACTGGCAGCATGGATGGAATGATCAGGTGGGTCAAACTGTTTACTTTCACTCTCTTTGACCTTGTTCTTAGCGATTATATTGTGATGGATGAGACTATACAATGTAAACAAACCCATGGGTAATCATGTGTCATGGGTGTCATTGCTGAGTGGTTAAGAGCGTCAAATTCAAGTCCTGGTGGGTTTGAATCCTGGTTATGGCACTTGTGTTCATTTTATAGGCATCTGAAAGCACACAGATTTGTACAACAAGGTTTGTTTCCTTTCATTATTCTCTTGCAATGTTAATGATCGATTGAGTCAAATAATTTACAGATTTTTTATGTTATGCATGTTGGGATACACCAAGTGAGAACAAACACTGGTCTTTGACAATTACCAAATGTGTCCAGTGCCTACTATTACTCAAAGCATTAATTTCATTTCTTCGGTATTTGTTTCAGAGCCGTCAGCATCCTCCCAAATCGTTTCCTTGGTGTGGTTGGAGACCACGGTGACTTCCCAATTGAGTCTCTCGCGGTCACCCCAGACAAACAGGTCCTCATCAGTTGCTCCCACGACCAGAAAATTAAATTCTGGAACGTGTCGCACCTCCTCAAGAAAGATGTGGACCCCCAGGCTAAGGCTGAACCCAAGAATAAATTCAGACATTTCAACGCCAAGGGAAAGCATGAGAACTTCTTTTCTGGTCTGAAATAACATTAATAAAAATCTGAGGTTTTAAATATAAACTTTTCCTGATCAGTTGCTCCCACGACCAGGAAATTAAGTTGTGGAATGTGTCGCACCTCCTCAAGAAAGACGAGGAACTCCAGGCTAAGGCTGGACACAAGAACAAATTCAGACATTTGAACGCCAAGGGAAAGCATGAGAACGTCTTTTCTGGTCTGACATAACAATAATAAAGAACTTGAATTTAACGCTCGTAACCACTCTGCCATGACACCCATGACACATGATTGCCCATGGGTTTGTTTACTTTGTATAGTCTCAGCCATCACAATATAATAGCTAAGATCTACAATAAAAAGCTGAGGTTTTAAATTAAACCCTTTTTTTCTGCAAGTAAACATGTTGAATTTTGTTTAGCAAGCCCTGATATATTTTTAAACCTTTTTTTAAGTAATCAAAGAGCTCAAGTGAGCGTTTAAGTTTTTTGTTATTAAGTGTTTATTTTCAGAGGGCAGCGTGGGCTTCTTTTCATTGTATACATAGTTTACCATTCCATAGGTACAGCAACAACAAAAAGTGTAAAAGAAGGCAAAGTTTCTTTTATGTCAAAATTGGATTTTTTTAAACTTTGTTCTTTAAAAGTTATTTATGAAGTTATGTAATTATTTGTTTTGCATTTTCTAAAGGATAAAATACGACGAGGATAATACATTAGTTGTAATGTATTCCCTGTTTTTATGAACAATAAACAATATAATTTTTGAAAAAGATCACAGAAGAGTTTGAGAAAACATTTTGTCTTCCTTAAATGGTGAGATTTGTTTTGGCTGTGCACTATTAATACTTATCAGCTTATTTTTGCTAGTACTTTAAATAAGCTAGCGTACTGAAGTTATTATACATGGAAAGTAATTATTGCAAAATCCATACTGCAAAGTGCGTTGACCAATTCTTTGCTATTTATAGATAATGTAAACAATAAAGTTCAATCTTCAAGAGGGCGCTATGTAGGCATCGAGAGAACATTACAAACCTGACAATAATAATAATAATCACGACCATATCCTCATTATGAAGAGCAAAATATTTCATACAAACGTTTTGGTATAACAAAAGCCGTACACAACTACTTTGTGCAAGATGTAAATAATTATGGGATATCATTCTACATTGCTGAGTTCAGATATATTTAATATTTGAGTGTCATGTCCTGGCAACCGTACAAATAAAAGGGAAACTTTGACACATCCAAATCTGGGACAGCAAAAACATGGCCGCTACACCTGGAAACGACGCCGGACCTCCGCCAACTTCAACCATGGAGTCGGAAGGAATCTTCTCGTCTGTGGCATTCTTTTACAGTTCTCGAGTTTTGCTTCTTGTTGTTGTGCTTTGGGTCATCCATGTGGTGTTCATCAGATATATCCAGCCCCCCATTATGGCCTACTTCTTAAACCGTATGCGGACCGTGTACAACAAGGCGATGGATAGTTTCAAACAAGAGCTGCTCAAAGATTTGGAGAGTCTTCGTCCTGAAAAGTCAACAGAATCCGAGAAAGAATCCGTAGAGGAACCTGCTGCAAATGGCCAGACGACTCCAGGTATAACAGTTCTGGAGATTGGAGTTGGTGCTGGTGCAAATTTTAAGTACTATCCCGAAGGAACTGAGGTTGTTGGAATTGAACCGAATCCGAGTTTTGCCGGCTACCTCGGGAAGAACGCTGCCGAGTACTACCCACGGGTTCGTCTGCAACGCACGGTGGTGGCGTATGCCGAGGATCTCCGCGGACATGTTGATGACAGCAGCGTGGATGCGGTGGTCAGCACCCTTGTGCTCTGCAGTGTCAAGGACGTTGATGCAGTGATAAAAGAGGCAAAACGTGTTCTTAAACCGGTATGAATTATGACTGCATGCGCCAAGATTAAAAAAAGTTAAAAATCAGTACTAAATGGTCACACCACTAGCTAGAAAGACCTATGGGGTTCTGTACTATTCTAATTCTAATTTGTTTTTGACATTTGCATTTTCATTTGCATTAATGTTTTAAAAATAAGCCCAGTTTTTACTGGGTCTACTTTTACCTCACGAATCGTGCCTCTACAGCTCTACAACAAGTGCAGTTGTAGTTGTGTTAACGTAACCCTCTTCCCGAACCTATACAATTTCATATATGGGGGGGGGGGGGGGGGGGAGGAGGGGATTCAAGCGAAGGCAAACACAGAATTGTTGGGAGGGGGCAGTTACTGTAAATGTATCAAACCAATTTATCGTCCCACTCACCTTGCAGTAAAAATACCTGGCGCTTTGTATCCTTTTGCAAAAAGCGCGTTATACGGTTATTCTTATTACTTATTATTATATTGTGCACTTTTTTATCTAAATCTCCGAATCGAGGGGCAAGGGTTCTAGCTTACGCCAGTACAATGAAGCAGTTTCAACTAGTAGATGAAATGCACTGTATATTGAATAAAAATGGCTTTTCGTACATGTACTTGATTTTCTTTGTTCAAACCAAAATCATTTATAAAATGTACCCAGTAAGTTTCCCTTGTGGTTTATTATTTGATAGTTGTAAACTTGTGCTTTTTTAACACACAGGGTGGAAAGTTCTACTTTCTGGAACATGTATGCGCCGAACCAGGGACATGGGTGCGCACCATCCAGTGGTTGATCCATCCAGTATGGTTTTACTTTGGAGATGGCTGCCAGTTAATGCAGACACCATGGGTCAACGTTGACCAGGCCGGCTTCTCCAAGGTCCTCTATAAGAAGTTCCTTGCCCATCCTAAGTTAATCCGATTGATACGCCCCCATGTGATGGGTTTTGCAACCAAGTAATGCAACACAAGGAGATTCTGAGAACTTGGGTTGTCCTTCCCAATTCTTATTTGTTTTGTTTTTAGGCCGGGGCTGGATTTCACAAAGGGTCATATCTCTAGTTAGGACAAGTTACTTGTCCTAACTTCTTAGGACTAGCCTCAAGTTTTGAATAGCTCCTAGGACTAGTCCTAACCTAACTCTTTGTGAAATTGACCCATGGAATTTCAAATTTGAAAGGGCATGACCCTTTTTAGTTTTGCAAAGGGCACATCTATCACTGGGAAAATCTTAAAGTCAATGGGAAACTTTTGGTGGGAGCACCAAGGCCAAGACAAGGGGCAACGGAGGCCAAGGCCTCCAAAGCGTGCGTGTAATTCCAGACCTGTAGTATTATTGCATTTTCGATTGAAATACTGTTGAAAACTGTGCTAAGGTATTCAACTTCATGTTTGAAAGGGCACATCATTTTTCCTCTGGCAAGGGGGGGGGGGGGGTGCATTCTATGAGGAGAGTTAAATATGTACTATTACTAAATGGCAACACAGCAAAAGCACAGGGCACCTCAGTAATTGCTGCGGGTTAATTTGAGGCCTGTTTTGAACCCCCAAAACAGGGGTTGCAATGATCAGTTATTTTATCCACTGTCCTAAACAAACATTTTACAATCATATTTAAAGTTGTACATCTGTATAACCGAACATGCTGTTGGCTGGCTATTGAGAAGAGTGGGTGTTGAGGTTATTATTGACAATACATTCAACTTTTAAAATCTCAGGTCCGTTATTGTTCAAAAAAATTCTGATTCCACAACCTTTGGAGAGCAACCCAATTATTGTGTAGTATTTTGTTCAAGTTTGGGTTCTTTTTGTAACTTAACACAGTGTCCACAGATTTACATTAAAACTTACACAGTTTGAAGATAATGGCAGTAGAGGTGCTGTAGTTTTTGAGAAATGAGTAAAAACAATGTCACGAAAATACGTTTTCATGCTAAATAAAAACTTTGTCTGAGGTCTCGAATCAAATTCGTGGAAAATTACTTCTTTCTAAAAAGCTTCAGAGGCAGTCGTTTCCCACAATGTTTTATACCATCAACAGCTCTCCATTACTTGTTACCAATAGTGTCCACTGCCTTTAAGTTTAGTGTAAATCTGTGGACATTGTGTTTTGTAACCTACAAAAACTATGCAGACCCTTTAAAGAAAAAAATATATACAGTGTGTGTTCAAAAAGAATGTCATGACCCAATAGAAAGAACAAAGTTTTTTTTCTTTCTATGCATTCGATGGACAATCGCTCAGGTTAAAACTTGTTTATAACTGCAGATGGACAACATTCTCTGTCTGCAATCATACAAAACCAAATTAATCCATTCATTGGGATTGAAAAATGAATTCACGAATATCAAGAAACCTGCCTTTTAAATTGTTTTTACAGTAGTTAATTTCTAGTTGGAACATTTGTAAGTTTGTTCTGTAGTGTTTATATAATTTCCTATGTTGAAATGCATCCGATGCCAACAATTTTGTTAAAAAAGGGAAAACACTTCAACATTTTAACCAGTTTTCAGTTCTGTTAAAATTCACTATAAGTGACATTTTACCAGTACAGAATTTAACCTTTGAAGTTTATTACTACGTACTTTCATAGTTAACTTTTGTACTTTAACTTTGTGAAAAGCCATATATAGCTGCTTTATATTTAACCAAGTGTATTTCAGGCCAAGTAAAATAAATAACATGTTGCTCGTCCCCGCCCGCACCGGTTTTGGCGGCCGCACCGATTTTTTTGGTTATTTGTTATTAAAAAAAAAAAAATCATCATCTTTCTTAGATGTAGGCCTACAAAAAATGCTAGCAAAACGCATAATGAGAAACTTGGTACTTAGAAACATTTTGCCCTTCACGTTTGCATGCCACAGTTCTATGCAATAACTTTGGAGCAAAAGCAAGAGTAACTCTTTGGAAAGAATAAAAATGTATCAAAGTAGACACAAAAACACACACAGTATTTCAGGACATACAGAACATACTCATAAAACCATCTTCAAATACGATATTGCGGCCATCTTAGACATGGTTGCCATCTTGAAAAAATAACAAACAATTTGATAATAACAAATAACAAGGACCTCCCTCACTGACCTTTTCAAAAAGTCCAGAAGAGCAACATGTTATTTATTTTACTTGGCCTTATCTTAATGCGTTAAATTAACTACTAATGATTAACGTGTCTTTGAAAATGAAGTAGGGGACACCGAGGCAATGAGAAAACAGCTGCAATTATTTTGAAGAAACATTGGTTACAAAAAAAGTACAGATGGTAATTTGTATTCTCAAAGGATTGTTTACTTTTGTGTACTAGCTCATGTATGAAGTAACTTGTGCATCATCTGTGTAAAGTATAATTTAAACTGCCCGATCTTCGTGAGAGATACTTTTTGCATTTTATCTAGCAGTCAACTTTTTAAATCAACTCATTTTACCAAACATTTTTATTGACGTATTTGTGTGGCCAAACTAAGCCCTTCCCCCTTTGTCTCCTTTGGTTTATTTGTATTTTCTGTGTGCTTTTTGCTCATCTCTCTTTATTCATGTATTTCAACTTATAACGTGTTATATACCTGTTTATGTGTGTTGTGTTTTGTTGCCATCTGCTAGGGGAAGGGTTGAAATGTCAGGCCAAACTATGTGTGCAGTAACAACACCTGTGCTCTTATAATCGGTTTAAGCAGTTTCCAGCAGCTGATTATATTTTATCATTTTTTTAATATAAAATTAAACTAGTAGTGCAACATGCTTTAGTTTGTTAATTGTAAACATTGTTTTCAAACTTCATATCAATTAAATACATCTGTAATTAAATACATCTGCCATGTTTGAATAAAACTTAACTTTTAAACACAAAGGAAATTATCTCTTGTCGACACTTTGTCAATTTGCTTTTATTTTATTGTTTCTCAAAGTATCTCAAATTATTTATATTTACAAAGAAAAACATCCGAATATATTTGGCAAGACAGTTATTCCTTTTTTACTGTAAAAGTATGTTTTACTTTTGATAAATGCATTGCAAAATAACAGGAACATAACATGTAAGGGATAGATCACAGATTCTTTTCACAGAATACAAACAACCCAAATCAAAATTTCTTTAAATCCAGATAAGCTAATAGCATTTTATATATTTTCAAATCACCCCCAACAAGCTGAACATAAAATTGTGCTAGTTTACTTTAATGAGAATATTGTGGAAATTGTCTAAAATGTAACAATTTCCATCAATTTGTATATTGTTATTTAGGAAATTCCTCAAACTTTGTGTTACTTTTTCAATTTGCTTATAAATTTCGTCAAAAGTAAAAACTCCATATTAATTTAAAGGAATCGTCCCTGAAAGTTGAAGAGCAAGTGTTTGATAACTACTCGTCCAAATGGATTTTACACTAAATTTATAGTTCAGCTGTTTCTTTGCCTGATGTCAGTTGATCTTCCCCTGAAATTTAATCCATTTAGAATGATTTCTCACAACATGAAATGCAAACCCATACATGGACAATACTAAATCCTGAATCAGATTCTGGAGACATGTGTTGTGGAAATACTGATAACGACTTTTGATAAGGGCAACGCACAGATGATTCATCACCCCTTTTCCAGGGTCCAACAACCCATCTCTGAAAAGTCTGACCCATTGACAGCTATTGCAGAAAGAGGAACATGACTTAAGGGCCAAATTTTCAGCAAAAATAGGTTACCAACCAGAACACCATACAGTTAACATCGATGCAACTGGTACCCTGGTTATTTCTTGCTTAGTCAAAACAAATTCTGCTAAAGTGGCAGCAACAGTCTCATGGACAGTGGTTACAGTATTCCCAAAGGTAGAAGATAAAACCAAATAAAAGTATCCGAGGTCCTCTCAGAAACAAAAGACAAAGTTATTATAACCGATACTAAATAAGCAAATACAATTAATCATGTGTTTTCCTTGCCAAGAAGGGCGGTTAAGAAAAATACAAATGATATCAACCCTTTAAACTTAATAAATTGATTAGTATGTCGTATTGATAAAAACAGATCATAAAAAAAATGCAGATTTTTCCACTCAACTTAAAATGTTCTACATAAAAATGAATACATAATTTATTTAAATGCTAAACTTATTGTTAGCTTAAGAATCAGCAACTTGACAATACAGGAATCAAATAAGGATAGCTGGAATGAAAAATATATACAGAAACAAAGAAACATTTACAAGAACAAAGGCAGATCTAGTTATGCGGATGCGCCCCCCCCCCCCTCCCCAACCCCAAACAGCAAAATTAATCCAATGCCTACTTAATTTATAGCACACTACAAAAGTAACACCCTCCCCCCCAAACACCCCAGGCCAATTATATTACTTTCTGGGTTCGCTATTGAAGAACAGAAAAACACAGCAGTAATACAAAGGGGACTGTGTGTCAGTGTACATGTATCATGTTTTGCATGTGAATAGATCAGGGGTCAATTTCACAAAAACAGTCCAAACTGCAGACTAGTCCTCGGAATCCACCCCAAAAAAATTAACCATGTCCGCTCCTGCATGCAAATAGCTGAACCATGTAAAGATATGCACAAGCTAACAAGCACACTAAAGTTTGCTTGCTGTTTATTTTGCATTTTGTTTCTTTGTAGCTGATCATCACTGTTTGATAAAATAGCCAGACCCTGCACAAATTATTAATTTACTCGTTAAAATTTCCATTAAAATTTGTAAAAAATATACTCTTGATCTTCTTACCAAATATTAATTTTCCAGGAACATTTGAATAATACATTAAAAAATATGTACATGTTTTCTTTTTCTCTCGCATTAACGTTCTGTCATCCTCAACATTAAAAATACTACCTCAAATTTAAAATGGCTAAAATATAGTGATGGCTTTAATTAGTAAAAAATACATTACAGAACTACTCTAGATTTATGTATGAACCGTTATTTACGGCTTATAATACTGGATGTTTGAGTTAAAGTCCTAAGGAACAGGGCCCAATTTCATAAAGCCTGCAAGTACAAAAACTTGCTGAGCATAGAATAGTATCGCTTAGCAGAAACAGGTTACCAGCCAAAATTACATTTGCCTGGTGCTCCACTTGCTAAACAACGAAATTTGTTCAGCAGTATTTTCTGCTTAAAAACACAGGACACCTTTGGTATTATTTCAAAGACCAGTCTTCTCACTTGGAGTATCTCAACATTATGCAGAAAATAATAAACCTGTGAAAATTTGAACTCAATTCGTCGTCGAAGTTGTGAGATAATAATGGAAGAAAAAACACCCTTGTTGCACGAAGTTGTGTGCTTTCAAAATGCAAAATCTAATTCTGAGGTCTCGAAATCAAATAAAAAAATTTTAGTGGAAAATTAATTTTTTCTTTAAACCTTTGTTACTTCAGAGGGAGACATTTCTCACAATGTTTTATACTATCAACAGCTCCCCATTGCTTGGTACCAAGTAATTTTTTACGCTAACAATTATTTTGAGTAATTACCAATACCGGTAGTGTCCAGTGCCTTTCACAGCTTTATGAAATTGGGAACAGAACCTACAATCTATCCTTTGATGATGCCAATTTGAGTTACCTGTATTTACACCGTTTAAACTTGACATCCGATTAATGTACTCTAACTGCGTAAAGCTCTGTCAATTTCATTTGTATAATTATTTGTTCACTTTAGTACCAAAATCTTCAATAGAAATGTCACACACTGTTTTGTGCAATTAGATATTTACATACATTGGTAGATTTGCCCGTGATGTACATTTTGTAACTTACACTTCAATACACAATTTTATCAGAGCATCCCTGGTTAGACATTGATTAGTATTTGAGGGAACAATACATGTTCATACGTACATTCTTTTAAACTTTAACTAGTTAAGTCTGTGTCATTTCATAATTATTTCAAATGTATGTTAAGCATTCTTTTCTTCCTATGATAGTTGAGGCATCTCTTTGACTATTATAGGATAGTAAGGTCCCTCACTGTTTTTTTTTGTCTCTACCTTGGTACGTTGAGGTAACTCCTTAACTTTCTAAGGTCTGTTTATTTTTGTTCCTTCCCTTCATAGGATAGCATTTCAAAATTAAAAATGTTGTTTTCAATAAACACAACATACAAATAACCCATAAAAAAACTTCATAAAATAAGTACGAGATTTCCTGTTTGAGGAAACTCTGATGAACAGCTTTATCTATTGTATCTGAGCTTGTTTATTGCATGATAATTTTGATATGCCAAAAGAAAATACAAATTTTGTATTCGGGGCAAAATTTCTTGATCATGACTGTATTTCAGACGGAAGTGTACATGTTTATCGACCAGGACTGTAGGTACTTAACAGGGCCCAATTTCATAGCGCTGCTTAACGGTAAGCAAATTTGCGTGCTTACTGTAGCAGAAAAATTTGCTCAAGCCTTAGCATATTTCACAGGTTAGCAGAAAAATTGGGCGGCCATCTTGCGTGTTTACCGTGGATTTGCATTGTGACGTAATTTATTTTCGTGCGGTAAGCACCGGAAGGTTAGCATGCCTTTTTGTGTGCTTACGGTTAGCAGCGCTATGAAACAGAAATTGCACAGTAAGCACAAAATCGGCCGCTAAGCAGCGCTATGAAATTGGGCCCTGGTTTCAAGTTTACAACATTCAATCTTTGAGTCTGAATGTCAACGTTCTTGCAATGTTTGGTATCTCAAGCAGAAGTATTTATATGTTGTACAGAAGGGAAGTTTTAACAGCTTTTATACTCAGAAAGAAATCATTAATACAAGTTAAGAAAAATGTAATACTTTCTGAGTGCTTTCTTTCAAATATCCATAATTTATCTGTTATTTTCCCATTCCATAACAGATGTCTGTATCATTCACCACAAAGAACAATTATTAATATTTTGCGACGCTCAGAAAAAAAATGTTCAGTCAGTATCACACCTACAACTTTTACCCCTTTTTGTTTTATGATATATATATATGTTTGACTATTCTTTCATTTAAGAAACATGAGCACTGTAAGATTATTATTCTTTGTTTTCTTTCAAGAGATTAGATACAAAATAACCCTGATATTAATTGTTTCTGTACAATTGGATACTTTGGCACTATTTGAAAACACACACGTTTGTAGAACAATACAAGTGATTTACCATGGAAAGACAGAGTTAATATTTGACAAATATCAGCAGAAGCACACAAACAAAAACATTTGTCATCGATATAAAAAAACACCAAAGGTTCCCAAACAAAAACAAAGTTATTTTAATGTCCTGAAAATAGTTTTGCTGATAAGTCAAAAGAAAAGATATTGAAGTAATTGTTTACATTCTGCTCTCCAATTACTCGCTTACAGGGCAAACACCAAATTTCTGTGCTAGCTGTGTATATGGTGGAAGGAAAGAATGTCCAGTAATGTGGAGCTCGCACGTGCATAACGGAAATTCCCTGGTAATCTGCTAATCTGTGCTAATCTTTGAATCCCCAACCGTAACACTTGTGTAAAACCTTTCTTGGTGACGAGTAATAGGGAGAGGTTGATGGCATAAAACATTGTGAGAAATGGCTCCCTCTGAAGTGCCATAGTTTTCGAGAAAGAAGTAATTTTCCACGAATTTGATTTCGAGACCTCAAGTTCTAAACATGAGGTCCCGAAATCAACTATCTAAACGCACACAACTTCGTGTGACAAGGTTTTTTTTTTTTTCCATTATCATCTCGCAAGTTCGATGACCGATTGAGCTCAAATTTTCACAGGTTTGTTATTTTATGCATTTGTTGAGATACACCAACTGTGAAGGCTGGTCTTTGACAATTACCAATAGTGTCCACTGCCTTTAACCATTGCTTTGTCATTCGGATGGGACGTAAAGCCGTTGGTCCCATGTGTTGTTCAACGCATGTAAAAGAACCCAGTGCACTTATCGAAAAGAGAAGGGGTTCGCCCCGGTGTTCCTGGCTGTGGCTGCTGCATGCGCCGTAGCACCTTGTAAACCCTTATAAGGTGCTAAATAATTGGGTCTCAGAACTCATCACTGCAATAACCTATCTTTCTGAAAGTTTGTATATACTCAGCGCCTTGAGTACCTTATTGGTAGTACGCGCGCTATATAAGACCTGTTATTGTATAAACAAAAGAAGAACAGTTTTATGGTAAAAAAGCAACTGTTATTCATGTTGGTAGTCCTCAATTCTCTGTAATCAGACCAAGTGAAATGAACTTTGAAGGATTTAGGAGAATGGTGGTCAAATAATGTTACTCAGATATGTATCCATGCATCTTGTATCTTGTATCTTGCATCTTGAGTAACAAAGTGTTGTATAAATCTACCGTAAACCGCACCAAACTTTAAACACTTTGGTTCCAGCTTTGGAGCCAGACGTAGCAAATAATCCCTAGCATCCCACCAATGTGTGTGTGCATTGCATATTGAATTACTAACCACCAACAGAAGCCAGGAATGTTTGGAAAAAAGACACTTATTCATATAAACCTTGGTACACTCAAAATAACCATATATTTTAAAAAGAAAAGAAAAAAAAGAAGAGATTGACGATTCATAAAAAATATTATATGGCTAAAAATTCTTTTAAAAGTTGTTTAAAAATCTACTATTTGCTGAGTCTTCTTGTCTTTCTTGTTGCCACAATGGGAGACTTTTTGACGGTCCTTTTGCACAATTCTGACCAGTAGTGCATGTGTCCAGACCTACGCTCGCAAAACTGCGGAGCCACAAAAACGACCGTTATGTCTGCTGCCGTCAGCGTCTCAAAAATCTCCCATTAGTCTTTTATCTTAATCCAAGTTCCAGCTCACTGAACGCAACAGCATGCTCTTGAGAAATGGCTGCCAGTTCCTTAAGGAACTCGTCCAAAATGACCGCGCAGTAGACAGCATTCCTTGTCTTGAGTGACTGGTACTCTGCAGATGCAGCCGGTAATGCCATCCCTGCTTCGTTTATTCTGGACAGCTTTTGTTTCTCCGCCGCGCTGATTGATTTGTTGCGACGACTGCCACGGCGTAGGAAGAGATCCAAGGCGTTTGATTTGCGGGTCACTGTGAGAAGAGAAACAAAAAGACCCTTTGATTACAAAGAAAATTGGTGGTTGAACTTTTTCATAGAGTGTGCAAAATAAGATCATAATTAACTATAAATAGTAAACTTGCGAGTACAACCATGTATAAAATCTCTTGTGGAGGAGTGTTGGCTCTGAAAAGAGCCAGTGTTGTTCTTTAAAAAAGAATGTTTGGTAAGCCTTGAAGGCTAACTGGTACCAGGAAAAGTCTGGTTCATATTTCCCGCAAATGCAATCGCGAAGCGAATTTTGACGTCAAATGGCTGTTTTTGCAGTAAATGTTTTGCAGGAGTTGCCCACAGCACAACTGCTCGTTGCAAATTTGTGACATCAAAATTAAAATCTCATTCGCATTCCCAGGAAGTATGAACCAGGCTTTACTGTGAGCAAATATGAAACACATCTCACCACTACTCTTCAGCGATCCACTTCGTTGCCTCGTAGTTTTGTCCAGCCCTTCACTCTCATTGAGGGAGCGTCCTTTATAAACGCTGTCGCCATCTTCCCTCATGAAAAGGTACTCCTTGGCCCGGACAAGAAGGTTTTCAAATTCGGGGATGGTCGCTGCATAGGCATCTAAGTTGTTCCTTATTGTTGTGAGAACCTGACAGGATAAGGATATGAAAAACAAATTAATGCTTGAAACTTTTTAGGGAAAATGTAACTAGAATACAAGTTTAAGAAAAGAAACAAAGCCTAATAATTGAAACTTTTTTGGTAACATATAACTAAAATAAGGTAAGAAGAAAAAGAAGTGTTACTACTTTTAATTTGTTTGTATACTACTTAACAACTAAGATACTACTTAACAACTAAGAAATAATAATTTAAATTCTACAACAAAATACCCACAAAACAAACAATATGAGTTTACTAAGCTTGTTTACCAAAACAAAAAATTAAATAAATAATACACAAAGGTTTAATAAAAGCATTGTAAAAGTACTTGCTGAGTAAACATAATTTACATGAAAAAAGAAAAATGAACAACACCATTCATTATCAGTGGTAGTTGACATAATAATGCAAATATTGACATAAAAAAGTTCAACAAATCAACACAAACAATTCATTCAAATCCATGAAACAATTGGCAATTGATGGGCAAGGGTCTAGGTGAGCACAAATACATGGTTGAAAATAAAAACAACACGCAAACATAAGACAGCAAAATATCTCTGCTATAGTTCATAGAAAAGAATAAGACACACTAATAAACAACAAATAATGCAGGTCATTAAAGTTATTGAACAAATTCTGTTGTCACACAAACATTAGATAGCAATGATTCACAATAATTAATAGCAAATATTGCAGGTCATTCAGTTTTAGTAAACAAATTCATAATGACATACACATATTAGATAGCAAAAGACCTCTGCTACAGTTCATAGCAAAGAATGAGACACAATAATGAACAGCAAATATTGCAGGTCATTCAGTTAGAGAACAAATTCAAAATGCCACACAAACATTGTACAGCAAAAGACCTCTGCTACAGTTCATAGCAAAGAATGATGCACAATAATAAACAGCAAATAATGGAGGTCATTGAGTTATTTGACACATTCAAAATGACACACAAACATTAGACAGCAAACGCCCTCTGCTTAGCAAATAATGATTCACAATAATAAACAGCAAATACTGCAGGTTATTCAGTTAGTAAATAAATTCAAAATGCCACACAAACATTAGATAGCAAAAGACCTCTGCTACATCTCATAGCAAAGAATGAGACACAATAATGAACAATAAATAATGCAGGTCAGGAAGTTATTGGAAACATTTAAAATGACACACAAGCATTGGACATCAAAAGATCCCTACCAAAGTCCTTAGCAAATAATGGTGCTTAATAATGAACAAAATAAACAAAATGGCACACATTGGAAAGAAACATACTGCATTTAGTTACAGATGATGCTGCATCATGTACATAGCATTGGTTTATGGGCGATCATGTTGTTGTTGTTGTGTCTTGCCTCCATCGCCTTTCACCTCTGGGACCCCGGTTCGAATTCCACTTAAGGCAAAAAAGTGAAAACCTTTTCCACCATGATCGGAATCGGGAGGTGGAAGGCGGGGAAAGGTACATTGTACCACTATGCCAACCCGACCACCGAAAACTTGACATATATTTATTGTCAACCATCATATGAAATATTACTGACCTGTATAAGCGACCTGACACTTGGTTGGAATACCATACTTGTATTGAGGAGATACGAGCGAATGAGGGGCTGTGGGTAGTAAGCTAGTCTGGCTACGATTCCAGTCAGCAGTAGATTAACATAAAATGAGTTCTGCATCATGGTATCCAGACGCGCAAAGATGGCATCCATGAAGGGACCTATTAAACAACCAGACAAGAAGAAACACAAACTCTCAATAAGCAATTTGCAAGATAGATTTGAATAAAGTATTGTACATTCACTTGCTTAGTCACAAAACACCACTAAGATTTAAATACCTCAGACTATAGAGGAAGTTGCTATGTCAAGTGGTTCGGGGCAAGCTTTTGTATAACACTCTATTACAGTAACACACATAGACACTGACTTACAAAATGGTGCAAACAAAATTAACATGACATTGACATCAAATAAAATGTAACATGTTATTTCAAATGGAGAAAACACATTACATTCTTGAAACCCCCAAAAGATAAAGAACGTACTAAATTGATATGAAGCAAATCAAATCAAGATACCATTTGGTGTCTAAAGTTCAAGTATATAAAGTGTAAAAATAAAGTGTAAAGAATCTTACCTGTGGTTGGCATACCAATAGTCCTTCCGACTGGAGTATACATAGACCTGGGTGCAGTTCCTTGAACAGGTGACGAGTGGGACCTCAGTGATTTATTAAAACTTTGATTTGAGAAACCCGAGGCATTAAGGCTCCTGTCCCAGTGGAATGATGAGTTGAGCATTGAGAAATGGTTCTCATTCATGGACGAGTTTAGAGTTTCAATGGTGCTGGCTTCACTGGCTTCACTGTTGAGTGCATTTCTATAAGCTCCGCCGTTCGAATTGGTTTTGTGGTTTGCACCCCTTGGAACGTTGAATCCCAGCCCATGCAGGATCTGATCAACCTCATTCTTGATACCGTCTCCTCCTGAGGAAGCCCTCTTTGATGAGACAGCCTCAGGGGAAGCTTCAATGTCAAACTCCCAGAATACACAGGGTTCGTCGCTATCCCTCTCCATTTCAGGCCTGGTCAGGCTGAGTCTCTTTCGTCTCTTTTGATCATCTGATAGAGAGTCTATGAAGTTGACACTGTCAGTGTCCTCCCCAAGAGCTTGCAGCCAATTGGCAACCTGGGAGCCCTTGTGAGAGCTTCCGATGGGGTTGACTCGAGGAATTGAGCTACCACCGTTGTAGTTGCTGTCTAAAACTGGCGAGTTGCTCCCAGAAAAGGCACTATCAGATTCCTGTGAGTGTTTACAGGGAACATTAAGATCTCTGGGTCTGGATTTTCCCGAACTTACCCGGCTCTCTGGGGTGGAGAGTTCACTGACAATATCTTCAGATTGATTGGGTTCTGTGGTATGTAGATTACCTGATGGTTTAGTTTGTCCGTCATGACCATTTGCAACTGGTCTGCTTCCTGGGGTATTTTCTACAAATGGCTTCTGGTCCACAGACTGTTGAGGCTCACTTGTGTGGTTCCTGCTTCCTTTCATTTCAGCATGGTCGGCAACACCATTCTCTACTGGCCTGAATTCTACATTTTTTGGAGAGGACTTGTTCTCATTCTCTGGAGAACCTCCGTTAACTGCACTCTGATTCTTTTCATCCATGAATAAATCAATGATATTGACATCAGAGGTGTCCACGCTTTCACAATCAGTTCCGATTTTCAACGATAACACCTCCTGAATCGTTGCGGTTAGTTTAGGGTCAACACTTCGCTTTCTATCCCTAGGTCTTGGAAGATATTCCGCTACACTATAAGACTTATAAGTTGATGATAATCCAGTATCCTCATCGGCAGCTAATACGGCAAATGTTGCAGAGTTGGGAGCATTTGTAGACATATCAAAAGTGGATGAAGACCTTTTCCTTTCATGAACAGGCGTAATCTCTGGACTGAGAGTTTCAGGGGGAGGGTGGAGTCCATCGTAGGGTGCAGACCAATTCAGAGTGCTGAGAGTACAGGCTTGTATCCCCTCTTTGGCATCGAGGAGGTACTCCACCTGACTTGTTTCAAAATCTTCCAAGGAATGTTCTGTTGGCTGACTGGCCGATGAAGGGAGCTTGTCGGCAGCTTGAGAAGGCTCTTGCTGTTTGGCAATCTGGCCTTTAACCCTGGTGGTCCACACACGGCTCGGCAAAGTAAGTTTCACCTGTTTCTTCTCTGGTGACGAGTTACCATTGGACATTCTGTTGGCATCACTAGCTGCTGGGACTGTCACTGGTTTTTTGGGTTCCTCTTTAGTGGGTTTGGTCTTGCAACAGGTCGGTCGGAGCGACAAGAACCTGTCTGCTGACTTACTGTGCAGGTCCACCTGTCGGATAGCTTTACGCTGGCTGACCATCAAATGGTTGCATGGCACCAAGTATCTGTTGTTCAAACAAATCATCATTTTCATCAATTCTTTTTTTTTAAGTGCACACCTACAATAATGGTTACACATAGTAACAGGTTGAAAACCACTGGTGTATCAGCTATATCTATGTTATCAATTTTGGTTTTAACCACACACACCGCCGATGTGTGTAAGCTCTGTACAATCAGAACTTTCCTGTGCTCTGCAAAATAATTACGGGCATGTTACAGTCCCAATGCGCATGAATGGCACGCAAAGGACTCTGGGTGAAACACCGACAACCATCATGGCCTGCTGATTTTGAAGTAGTGTAGTACACAACTTTAAAACCTGGCAAAGTAACAGCATGGCAACCATCTTGACAGCTTGATTTCATTTTTAACTGTGCTCGGATTCCCTGGATGCTTGCAATAGTATTTAAGATGGCGCAAGTGCATAAATGGGCTGCTACAAAATAGTCCAAATCAAACTGAAAAAAAATATAAAAAATAGATAACATTATTTTATGAAATTAAAAACACAAATGTATGTCAAGAATAACTTGTCAATGTGGCAAGGTTTAGAAACAGTAGCATAACGACCATGTCAAACAAGGCAATTCACAGGCAACCAGTTCAAGGCAATTTCCAAGAAGAAATGCATTCATATTCAAATGTTCAAATGTTTGTCTTGGGGTAGTAAGACCTTGTTTAAAAGTATACCAATGCGCGACCAAAGTAGTCTGTTAGCAATAAGCATGCACTGTAGTTGGTTGCCTCCAAGTTGCCTGTAAAGGTTGCCTTGAGTGACAAGGCCCTTGCCCTAAGGATACATACACAATAGAACTAGGTTATTACATGTGTCACTTTAGCCCCTTTCACACGAGAGCAATTTAGCAAGGATCCCTTGCTAAATTGTGGCATGGTCGTTAGATTTTACAAAATGCACCTCGTGTGAAAGGACAACAAGTTTTGGAGTGTCCAGGGTCCCTTGTCAAATCTTGTCCAACATTGCTACATTTTGTCGGAGGTCCGGACCTACGACGAAATCTTACACTAGCGGAAGTTTTGACCAAGGACGTGGGCTACATCATCGTGTGAAAGGAATCCATGTTTATTGAACGACTTCCTAGGAGAAAATGCCCATACAGCGCATGCTATTGTGGGTGCTATCTTGTCCAATCAAGGTGATCAGGATTACCAATTCGTCATATCACTCTCATGTCGCACAAGGGTTGTTAGTTTTTTTAGCTTCAGTGGGAAACCTCACAAAATCAGTCCCACACAGTGATAACAAATGAACAATCCACGCTCGTAAATTTTGTAGCAAAGGACCCAGGGGTCGATTTCACAAAGAGTTAGGACTAGTCCTAAGTTAGGACTAGTCCTAGGAGATATACAAATTGCATGGATAGTCCTAAGTTAGGACGAGTAGCTGGTCCTAACTCAAGATAAGACTAGTCCTAACTCTTTGTGAAATCCACCCCTGGCTACAGTTTGGCCGTGTGAAAAGGGCTTTTGTTTGGTTTTATCTCCACAACATACCTAAGGATAAGTTCTAGCATGAAGTCCTCACAGTTCAGGTTCACCAGGGTGTCAAACAACGACAGTGTCACAAGACACAACTGGAAAAAAATGACACATTGTATCATTTAAATATTTATTAAACATATTGAAGCAAACATTTCTTAACAGAGAAGATTGAGCTGTTGACCGTGGTAAACTACAATTGGTATCTGCAAATGTCTGTGCCTTAATCTAAAAATTTGAATCCTAATCTAAAATAGGTTAAGCTTTATCTAAAAGTTTGATCCTAGTCTGAACTGGAGGCTGAAATGCACAGTGATTATCGTAAGTAAAAAGTCAAAGTTTGTCTTAGGGAACCAGTTAGCAAACTTTATTGACCTGAATGTTTTTAAAGCAAATTTCAAGCAAATTAACCTTCTTTCTGACAAGGGGCCAATTTCATAGAGCTGCTTAATGGTAAGCAAATGTTTGTGCTAACTATTTAAGCAGAAAAATGTGCTCAAGCAAAAGCGCATTTCACAGGTTAGCAAGAGAATTAGGCGGTCATATTGTGTGTTAACCATGGATTTGTATTTTGACGTCATTCATTTTCTTGTTACCGGAAGATGCATTCTGTTAGCAAATGAAAAAGCCTTTGGAGTGATACAGTTGCCCAGGTTGTATACTCCCCAGGGAGCTGAGAAAGCTTAAAGGAATGTTATTGGCCCAATGACCAGGGGCCAATTTCATAGAGCTAGCTGCTTAAGCAAAAAATTTGCTTAAGCACAAAAATAGCTCGCTTATTTTACACATGTTACTGGCCAAAATTGTATGCAATATACATTGCTTGTGACTGGTATTTAGCTGTTGTTTACTAAGCATAACAATTGAGAGGAGTTTTGGCTGGTAAATTAATTTTACTAGGGAAGGTTTTTTTTTGCTTAAGCAAAATTTTGTGCTTAAGCAGCTCTATGAAATTGGGCCCAGGGCACTAATGTAGAGCACATTGAGATGGTTATTGTGAAATGCATTACATTTATATAAGAACTTGTTCTAGTTACCCTGGAGTTAGTGCTAAACCTTGACAGCAATGACTCTAACACTAATTGACCCTCATGTTGACCCATGCACAGGTAGTGAAGGAAGCCCTTCATGAGGGGCGGGGCCGTGATGCTGGTCAGGAACAGATTCACGTAGGCGGTAGCTGCTACAATCTCGTCTTGTGGATTCTGACGAATAAAATAAAAACCAAACAACATCAAAATTGGATGGCGAAATCTGTTCAACATCTCCACTAAGAACTAAGACAGGTTTGCGGTAACACCATGCGAGTATCTCTTTTTGAGTAGTAATGGTTCTAAAAATGAACTGGTGGTTAACTACTCATCGCTTCGATCAGTTTGCTCTGATTGTCTTCAGAGGGATGTTTAGAATGAATGGCCCTCAGATTGATCAGAGCGTACTGGTCAAAACGTTGATTCGTTAACTACCAGTTCTTATCAGAACCAACACTTCTCAAAAAGAGATATTAACATTGTGTTACCGCAAACCTCTCTTAGTTATGCTTCCATCATGCAAAGTTTCAAATCGTACTTAACATCACTGAACTCAAACGTTGCCATGTACTTCCATTTGTTTGCTAAACTATTAAAAGTAGACTATGCACTTGTTTGTCTCTAACTATTTTTAAGAGCTTTTTTCTATGGACACGTTGAGAATTTCTACTGCAGCAATTGTTTGTTTTCTGTTAGAGCTAATGGCGTTAACTAACTGCCAATTGTAACTGGCATTGACAATGGTCAGTAAGTGGATGGGAGACCTTCCATGTATGGGAATGGGGCAGAGTTGCTGCATGATGTGTCCTCTCTCAGCTTGTTCGGCGCATGTCGCGCATTTAAACATTTTAATATTATAAGGATTTTGCACAGTATACGTCAATAAACTTCTCCTTTATACCATGAAAACTGTTCCCAATGAAAAATCTGACTCTAAATGGAAGTTCCTTTCACTCAGGAATTGGCCATGAATTTTTTTCGCAATTTTTTTTCCTGTGACTTTAAACTAAAAAATGTACCATACATGTAAGTACGACACTCTACATTTGCAAGATCAAGAGGTGTTAAATTTGCATCACGGATAAAGAATATTCATCTTTGTTTTTACCCATATACACCGATGCGTGTTAGCACTGTAGACTCAATCTTGCAATACATGTTTAAATGCATTCAACATAAAACATCAACACAACAAAATGAAGAGATCACAAATTTGAAAACTTGAAACTGTTATGAACAAAAATGGGAAAAGCAGAATAAAATAAAATTTGTAACTATTTGTATTAATACCATTAAGTATTAAATCAACTATGTTATTTGTTAATTTTGCTAAAATTATACGTACAAAGTTAACTTTAGCGAGTGTCTCAAAAATCGGAATGGTAAGAACGTTCTAATTGGATCGGTTAGTATTCCAACTCGAGGTAATGTCATTGGAATATAAAAAGTGTGCACATAAATATGCACTAATGTGGGATTGATCCTGTACTTTGCCAAAGCGAAGTGGTCCAGCAGAACAGTGTATTATACATGTAATAATCCATTGAATTGAAGGCATGTGCGCACAGAATCTTTTTTTTTCTTCAACTAGAACGTGCCTGACTTTTTAGACATTCCCTTAACGTACAAAGAAATTGATGTTAACAATATGACAATTTTTAAATAAATAGGGGTATATAACAAAAAACTTAGGTTCAACCATTCAGATTATAAACTAAAGTTCATCAGCCAAGGGGAACAATGCACTTTCTATTACATTGGGAGAGCTACACATACATGTATTTTACAAATAATAATATGGATTTAGTACAATTAATTAATGCTATTCTGTACAAACCGTTGTTTAATTTGACGTCTCTATATGGTCTTACGGCACACTTTTGGTTTTAAACACAAGTTAATCATGAACAATTGTGTAACATTTAAATTAATCGCTGATCTTACAAATCTGACTCAAGATAAAAAAATCATACAAATATGATGTATGAGAAATATGAGGAGTAGGTTAGCTTGAGAGGGAGGTTGGTTTGGGTGCTAACCTTGTTATATGATCACTATTTAAGCTGCTTGTAACTGCGAGGGTAGAGGTTGATATATTTTGTGTGAAAAAGCCTCTGGAGTGCCATGGCAGCTCAGCGCGGTATACTCCCGAGGGAGCTGAGAAAGGTTGCGAGGATGTCATCTACCCAATGACCAGGACACAAATGTAAAGCGCATTGAGGCGTTTATTATGAAATGCGCTTTATAAGAACTAGTTAATATTATTATTATTGTTATTTTTCTCAGTGAGAATGAGTAAAATCCCTTCCACCTCATGCATCGTGCTAATCTCCTCTCACCAAGTATTCAATTTTCCCTTTGAAATATCAACAACATCATGCTTTTGTCATGCTATGCTAAAGTTATTAGCTGGGTGTATTAAAAAGAAAACAAAAAATAACTTTCTAAATCTTGCACCTGAACATTTCTGGTGCCTGCCCTTGCAGCATGCAAAAATGCATTTCCATGGAGTAAAAGAAATTGAAATCAACATAGAGTTTATCATTGGCCCATGCAAAAGGCATAGAGACTTAATCCGAAAGAATGCTTGGTTTGTGCTGGGTTTACTGTAAAGGTTAGTTGCAAAAATCCTCTAAAAGAAATTAAACATCAATTTTTAATTGCATGACCAAAATTAACAGTGACCCATTTCCACTGTACACTGTAAAGTAACAACATGCACAAATATTGGAACAAGCACACTCACATAAAACCACACAAAACCATGAGCCACACTTTAAAGAAAAAGAATTTTCAACTGAATTCCAACCATAACAAATCCATCAAAATCAGGCAGATGGGTTCGTCTGATCTGAGGGGCTTAGACAAGGGACTCCTAATTGGGTAGAGACTCTTGATCAGGGAGTGATAATGACAAAATATTGTGTTGTGTAGTATGTGAATATAAATTGGAGTTAAATACACAGTTGGAAGAACATCCATTTGGAAACATCCCACACCAACAAAAAGATGATGACAATGATGTAATTACGGAAAACCCCAAATTTGGTAAAACCCAATTGTTAATTACAAATGTGATAACAAGTGAAGTATGATGAATGACAAATGAATATAATGTGCATAAATAATATAAAAAAAGGAAACAAAACATTGTATAAATCTGCATAAATCTACATAAACTAAACCACAGCAACACCCATACAATCTGCCTCCAAACTCATGCGTCTACGGAAAAAGCTCATCCTAAAACGCAATAAATCAAAACCTACCGGATTATCTACATCACCACTGTCGCCATCGGCAAAAGAGAACTATGAATGAAATTGGAATGAGGGGAGTGGGGGAAAAAAACACGACAACTAACATGAGTGATGAAAAGAAAATGTTTTGAAATGATTCATGGGCCACAGGCCCTCTATAGTCGAGTAACAGATCACCTGAGATGTAACTAAACACATACAATCACATACGGACACTAACCTTCTAGCTTATGAGCTAATCATGTAATGGTTGATACTTCCCAAGCATTAAATTTATTAGTTTTGAAGTGAGAACGAAAAATATTTCACAAATCTAGCCCTTAATCCGTGGAGTACTTCTCAGGAAGAAAATTTGCAACTTGCGTCAAAACACAACTACGACAACATTTTATAAACCACTTTCAAGGCACTGGGTTGGAGTTCACAAACAAGTTAGGACTAGTATCATCTCGAGTTAGGACTACATGTAGTTACTCGTCCTAACTTTAGTAGGACTAGCCTTAAGTTTTTATATCTCCTAGGTTAGGACTAGTTTAAAGTTAGGACTGGTCCTAAGTTTGTTTGTGAAATCGACCCCTGGACACCTTTAGTAATTGTCAAAGACCAGTTTTCTCACTTGGTGTATCCCCACAAATGCATTAAACAACAAAACTGTGAAAAATTTGACTCAAATGGTCATCGAAGTAGCAAGAGAGTAATGAAACAAACAAAAACCCTTGTTGCACACTTTTGTGTGCTTTCAGATGCATAATAAAAGGCTTCAGGCCTGAAGTCTTTATTATTTGATTGAGAAATTACCTCTTTCTCAAAAACTACGTTACTTCAGAGGGAACAATTTCACCCAATGTTTTGTACTATCAACAGCTCTCCATTGCTCTTTAATAAGTTTTTATACTAACAATTATTTTGAGTATTTACCAAAAGTGTCCGTGACGGCCTTTAGAGCAAAAATAAAAGGTATATTGTAGCTTGATACCTGTCACAAAGTGTCAATGAGATGACGGTGGGATTTTTGTGAGCTAAGCAAAATTTTGTGCTTTAACTGACTTTATGATTTATACGATACATTTTGACTCTTAAAACACGTAAAATGGAAATAAATATGCAATGAAAATGTGGACCAAAGGTGCTCAGGTAAACTGTGTGTCTACATCACATTTTTTTCAAACAATCACAACGGATTTATTGTCAACTTTCGTAACAAAGCAATAAGATGTGGCCTCACTATACATCTACAGAAGGTATTCTAAAAGACAATGTGTGTGCATTGCATTGTATTTGCCGTCCAACACCTTTAAACAAAATGCTTTATGTAGTGATGCTAGTTCATTGCAACGATGTAATATGGCAGTGACAAAATCTGTTGTCATCCATCGTAATGTGCCGTATCATTGCAAGAAGTCATGGCTCTCAGAAGGTTTGGCTACATAGCCTAATCTTGTTGTTAAATTAGCAAAAGTAAATCTACAATACAGGTGGAATCATGAGTGTCTTTTTAAAAGTAAACCAGCAACACTGGGGCCAACCCCTAAATCTTAACGACAGGTGCACACAAGACTATCTGAGTAATTCCCATCCAAAAGATGAAGCAATGATGGTTAAATGTCACACTCAGGGACAACCTTGTTTATACATTCTGGATAAATCGCAAGAAAGATCAAGTTGGTGTGTTAGAAACTCACCCGATTTGTACAAATTTACCTAACAATATCAACAAATAATTAATAATTACAATCTAATAAAAGACCAACAAATACTCCACACAGATTTCTGTTCAGGATCAGATACAGACATGCAGATTTCGTGTACGACTATTGCCCATACTTTTGATCACGTGAGGGCGCTCTCAAAAATATTGTTATCACTTGCGGGGGTATCATTCAAAACAGTTATAAAGACTGGGACACATTACCAACACAGACATCATATCCATCATGGACAATAAGACTCCTAAAAGAGCCATTTTAATTCATCTCTAAAGCAACTAAAAACAACAGCGAACAGAAGTGACAGAACGCCAGTGATAAAACTGTGCCGACGAATGACGTATACCCCCCAGAAATGAGACAATTATTATTTAGAGCGCCCTCATCTGGTAAAAGATACGGCGTATTGGTACGTGCGTTACGTGTAATATTAATGAACACTAAACACAAGTGTACAAACCATGCAATACATTTATTATTACTACACCCATATTATTTGTTTAAATTATACGACCGAGACAACATCAGGGTACTTTACTTGTTGACATAGGTGGAAACTACAAATTCAAAAGTCAAGTATATTTTTTAAATAAATACTGTCCAGCTGAGAGAACTTTTGTTGTAGATAAGAGATGTCAACAATAAGCAAGGTCAAACTGCAAAAGATCGGCAATCCAAAACAGTTACACCTGTGATTGTATTATATACAAACAGAGTTTGGAACTCGAACTTTCAACAACAAGAAATGTACATGATGTACCTTCCCTCATAGCCTACCAGCATTTTTAGAAGGTACTAGGCCTGTCGTTAAAGTTATTGGTTTTTTGAGCGAATCCATAATTTAACCTTGCTGCTTTGGTTATATAACTAGTCATAGGTAGTACATGTAAATGGTGCAGTGTGTTGGGACATGGGCCCATGTAATTTCAAAAAGCTATTTAGCAGAAAATATTGCTTAAAAATATCTTGGTTTAGCAAAAAAAGAGCGCGCACCAATCACAACAATGTGAACTTCATGGCATGATGGCTGGTAACCTGTGTCTGCTGAGTAAGGTTTCTCTCTGCTTAATATTTGTGCTTACAAGAGCGGTTAAGAGCACCGAGTTCAAACTCTGGTGTTTCTGATCAGCAGAGTGTGGGTTCGAATCCCCACCCGTGACACTGTGTCCTTGAGCAAGACACTTAACCATTGCTTCGTCCTTCGGATGGGACGTAAAGCCGTTGGTCCCATGTGTTGTGTAACGCATGTAAAAGAACCCAGTGCACTTATCGAAAAGAGAAGGGGTTCACCCCGGTGTTCCTGGTTGTGGCTGCTTAATGCACCGTAGCACCTTGTAAACCCTTATAAGATGCTAAATAATTGGGTCTCAGAATTCATCACTGCAATAACCTATTTTTCTAAAAGTTTGTATATACTCAGCGCCTTGAGTACCTTGTTTGGTAGATACGTGCGCTATATAAGACTTCGATATTATTATTATTATTATTATTATTATTATTATTATGACATTGGGCGAGTGTTCAATTAATATGCTCAGTAGATTGTGCACTAGGCTTGTAGCGGATTTCATCTTTGAGAGGGATAGACCATTTTCATTTTGCAAAGGGTACTTCCATTGGAAAATCTTAAAGGCAGTGGACACTATTGGTAATTACTCAAAATAATGATTGGCATCAAACCTTTCTTTGTGACGAGTAATGGGGAGAGGTTGATGGTATAAAACATTGTGAGAAACGGCTCCCTCTGAAGTGCCATAGTTTTCGAGAAAGTAATTTTCCACGAATTTGATTTTGAGACCTCAGATTTAGAACTTGAGGTCTCGAAATCAACCATCTAGACGCACACAACTAAAAAGGGTTATTTTTCTTCATTGTTACCTGGCAACTTTGATGACCGATGATCAAATTTTTACAGGTTTGTTATTTTATGCATATGTTAAGATACACCTAGTGAGAAGACTGGTCTTAGATAAAAACCAATAGTGTCCAATGTCTTTAAAGTCTATTGGAACTTTTCAAGGGGAACCACGCTAAAGACCAGGGGAAACAGAGGGTCTCCATGTAATTACATGCCCGCTGAAGCATTTCTGCATCAAAAAAGAACCTTAGATTGAGTATTTTTAGCACTTTTAGCATTGATTGCTTGTGATACGTGTCATATGAGGAAATAATTTTTTTCCAGGGACTTTGACAAAAAAGAAGGGCATTTTCTATTTTTGAGCTGTGATTACAAAAAATTCATACTGAAAAAGATAACCCACATGTTTAAGATCTCCTGTAAATTTTGCAGCACGATTTGTTGTTAAAGGGAACAATGAGAAGCTTCAACAGATGTTATTACAAAAACATTACGAGGTTGACAAGTTTATTAAACAAAGTGTACGACTCAATGAGAAAGTAAAGTAAGAAAAAAAAATTAAATAAATCAAGCTGACTTACTATATATGAGTCGAATGCTGCTAGCTGTCATTGTTAAATAAACACAATAAAATGTTATAATAAAGTGTTTTTTATTCCCAAACGCACAGCTGTAATATGGGCCCTTTACAATTAATGTGAAGAAACGCTTCTTTCTACGACATGAAAAATGCCACTTTTCAGTTGCTTTTTAAAACATGATTTAAAAAGTGTGCAAAACATGCAATGAAAGTGTGCTTCTGCATAAGAATTTGCTGCAACTAACATTTATTTTGAACATATCAAAGTTTCCAGAAATGGTTAGACTTCAGAACTTTGCAATCGCAAGGTTGTGGGTTCGAATCCGGCCAAGCTAACCACTGATTTCACAATGACTAAAATAAGTGGTGGTGTCATCTAATTACTAAATCATAACTTATTGGTTTGGTTCATAATCATAGACGTTAAACCAATGTCTGTATGTGAGGGGTTCGCTGTTGCCAGCTTGGTGTTTATAGATCTCCTATGGGACATTTTTGGAGTTCCCTTGTTGGGATGATCATCTAAACAAACAAAATCACCTACATAATCATCTGTCAACTAGTCAAATGTCTACAAGCCTGGTTGACATTTTCCAGCTAAGAGTTAATTTGTTTCCAGGGAGGTTGCTCTGGGCAAGTATTTCCACATCTGTTTAAAGTATCACGGGAAATTTCACTAAAAAAAATCAAAAAAAAAATCAACAGAACATTGTGAACACTTCTTTCGGAAACCAGTGAAAATTTGAGAGCTGAAGTCTAATTGTTGTAAAGATTGTGTAATATGATACAGATACATAGAAGTGAGAAGGGCAAAAGATTAAATTGCTCAGCTTGCAGAACAAAATCCTGAGTTACATGTACCTTAGAAAATGTCAGCTTTTTCCTGAGCTATATTTAATAAATTTACCCAACATAACATACCAAGTTGAAGGTCAAATTATTTACATTTTGTTGTCCAGAGTGAGCCTTTGGTAAACAATTGTAAAATACATTGTTATTTCATCCCCCAATTTCATGAAGCTGCTTGACAGCAAAAAATATTTATTAGCAGCGGCCATCTTTAAAGAACTGCACATTACATGTACATGGCAACCTGGCAGGTGACCATCATGAGGGCTTTATGATATTGGGCTCTGGTAGCAAGTGGGTCAACCTAGAAGGGCTGCTAAAGGTCATAAAGGTCATCACTGCTAAGCTGATCTCTGACCTTTTGCCATGACAAACTTTGTACATGTTTTCACAGCAGGTTTTGTGCAGTACATTTAAACGTATTTTCTTCATTGTGTGCTGTCACACCATAGTCCCTTTAAATTGACTTCAAGCAAAAAACGCCCCCCTAAATCGACAAATGCCTGGGTAACTCAATTTCAGTCTATTTTAGATCAGAGAGACCATGACCTTCGGAGTGAACTTTACATGGTACACAAGACTACAACAAGGTTGTATTCCAGCACTAATCTGCGGCAACACACCACTAGATGCATTTAAAGGCAGTGGACACTACTAGTAATTACTCAAAATAATTATTAGCATAAATCCTTACTTGGTAACGAGTAATGGGAAGAGGTTGATAGTATACAAATATTGACTGCTTCGAGTGCTATGGTTAAAACTATGACTCCCGAGGTGATCCCCGGAGCGTTCTATTTTCCCGAGGCGAAGCCGAGGGAAAATAGAACGCTCCGGGGATCACCAAGGGAGTCATAGTTTTTAACCATTGCACGAGTAAAAGTAGTCAATATTTGTTTTATAACACCCCAAACATTTCTAAATACTGTACTATTATTATTAAGCTACAGACCTGAATGCTACAATCCCCGGACGACGCGAATACAGATTGCAAACACTTTTACTTACTGTGTTGCATGTAGTGTCGTGCAATCCAAAATGGTTACAGACTATTAATTTATCATCCTCGTACACGCAACGGATGTCTGGGTACTGCACGCCGTGTGCTAGTCTGTCGGACTAGCGCACGGCGCCGTGTGCTAGTCTTCGGACTAGCGCATGGCAAACCGATGCACTATCACACGGCCGTCGTCTAGCGAAACTAAGACATGTCATGTGACGCACTCTAAACCAATGAGCAGGCAGAATACTTGCAAGGGGTGTTATAATATAAAACATTGTGAGAAACAGCTCCCTCTGAAGTGAAGTAGTTTTCGAGAAAGAAGTAATTTTTCGAGACCTCAAGTTTGAAATCAAGCTTATGAAAGCACACAAAGTTAATTCGTGTGTTGAGGGTGTTTTTACTTTCATTATTATCTCGCAACTTCGACGACCAATTGAGCTCAAATTTTCACAGGTTTGTTATTTTGTGCATATGTTGAGATACATTAAGTGAGAAGACTGATCTTTGACATCAACATGGATTTAAAGGGATGGTATACATTTGGTAATAAAACAATTAATGGCAAACAAATTGAGAAACAATTCACTTTGAAGTAATGCGGTTATAACGTAAAAACAGTTCTTACGCCCCCAAATTGGAGTCTGACTCAGATTGTGTATTTATGGATTTGTCATCAGCTACGAATTTTCGGCAATGTATCTCAAAAACACGACCACCTTTTGAAATGAAATTTTCAGGTGATAGTTGTTTGTGTTCATACATTTATATAGCATTATCACAATCGTACGGTTCCAAAAGCGACAGGTTTATTTTGCCTTTAATGAGATTTTACACTAATTTCCTGGATTGAGTTGTGGCCAGCGAGAGTGAAATATGAGGATGAACTACAAGCAGCTAAAATAAATGGAGACTGAATCTGATTAGCCCCAAAACTATGAACCTCCATTAAAGTCGAAACATCAGGCCAAAAATTATTTTTTTGCCTTTACAATGTAGACTAAACAGAGTCCAGCATTCCCAGTAAAGGCAGTGGACACTATTGGTAATTAGTCAAAATAATTATTAGCATAAAACCTTACTTGGTAACGATAACGAGTAATGGGGAGAGGTTGATAGTATAAAACATTGTGAGAAACGGCTCCCTCTGCAGTGATGTAGTTTTCGAGAAAGAAGTAATTTTCCACGAATTTGATTTTGAGACCTCAAGTTAAGAATTTGAGGTCTCGAAATCAAGCATCTAAAAGCACACAACTTCGTGTGACAAGGTTTTTTCTTTCTTTCATAGTTATCTCGCAACCCCTACGACCAATCGAGCTCAAATTTTCACAGGTTTGTTATTTTATGCATATGTTGATATACACCAAGTGAGAAGACTGGTCTTTGACAATTACCAATAGTGTCCACTGTCTTTAAGACGATCAGAGCATACTGGTCGAAACGTTGAGTCGTAAACCCCAGGTTCTTTTCAGAACCAACACTATACTCGAAAGAGATATTTACACTGTGTTACTGCAAATCTCTCCTAGTTAAATACTTCCATCATCCAAAGTTCCAAATCCTATTTAAAGACTAAACTTAACGGCACAATTTGACCTACATTTCAAATACTCTGAGGTCAACACTGCTGTAATTCACAGTGAAGATGCTTTTAGAATTATTTTGTAACGGTAATGTTATGCAAACACGTATTAATGGCAGCATATTATTTGAAGTGTCCTGCAGAAAGTGACACCAGACCAGAGAAGATAACCCTCTTTGGCATTCAATGGCCATTAGCACACTTCATGGGGTCTAGGTTATAAAATTACAAAATGTTGGCTGTTCATCTAAGTCAATCATAACTGTAATACAATAACCCAAATGGCCTGGGACCAATTTTACAAAGCTGATAGAGCTGCTTAAGCATTTATAAACAAATTATGCTTACCAGAAATCGGATACACGCTTAAATACCATTTTACATTCTACATTGGTGTGCCTAGCAGAAAAACTGTAAGAAATATTTTCTGCTTTTAAGCAGCCTCTATGAAATCAGGCCCTGGTCTAACACATGGTGAACTACTTGCTGTCCATACAGCAGAACATTTCAGAAAATTATCCTTCGTTCTATATTTGTCCTTTTTTATATTTACTATACAAAGTTTGTTTTATTTAAAACGCCCTTCGCATTTATCACAAACATGCTCAACAAAGAACAAAATCTCACCAAACAAAGAACTGAGAAGTGAGCAAAATTGAGCCTGTTTCATGTCCTGAACAACTTCTAAATAAAACAGCGACATGTTTCCACTTGCAATTGACATGTACATTTAGACAAGCTAGTTCACTTTTACCCTTGAGTTCTAAAACTATGCACTGTGCAGCTTTGCCAGACATGCATTAATAAATAATTCATAACTTAGACTATGAGCATACACTGTATACACAAATCACTCAAATCTTACTATTCTTCCTGAAAACAAATAAAAAGACAGGTATAACTAAGGGTCCCCTCACTCATTTAGGGTGACATAAATAACTGTTAACAAATAAATAAGTACTTGTACCTATCCTCCAATTTCACATTGTAAAAAACATTATTACAACAAAAATACATGTCGATCTATCCCCTCCCTAGCCTCAATACAAACAAACAATCAAACAAAAATTACAAATACATACACAAAAAGACAGAAAGTATGAACAAATTCAAGGCATGAATGTTGTTTTATTTTACCTGATGAAGTGCTGGTCCAATGACTGGTACCAAGAAGCCATCATGGAAGTATTGTATGAGCTGATTACTGACTATCGGATGTGCCACCTAGTAGAATAAAACAGATAGATGCTGTTCAACCACCACACCACTTTAAGCAAAGTTAAAAGATGACAACACAAACACATTAGCTGTATTTGTGAATAGAGCTTTTGGTCAACTACTAAGTAGAGCTTTTGGTCAACTACTAAGTTCTGACAATTCTTTTGTTTCATACTTGTCAAGATGGTCTGGGGGTCGTCCGAGAGTGTCAGTGTTATCCTGTTTCTTTATTTCGTGTTAATATCCCTTATACTGTATATTTGAAGTAATTTTTATAAATCTTTTTATCTTCTCCATTTTTGGAGGTTTTGAGGAAATAAATAAATAAATAAAATTGATGATGTGTATGTGATACCGTCTTATTTATTCTGGCCAGAACTTTATGTTTCTGAAACATGACTGCATTTCAAGCAGAACTACTTCTCAAGGTACTGTCGGGTCTCCTTTAAATTATTTAAGTGTTTGACAATACGTTTGGTTATTGAGTTTTTTAAAGTACAAAGCAGCCTTTATACTAGACTTTAATTCTACCTTGTTCATGTCCTTGAGTTATTGATTAGGTCCATTTTGCCTTGATATGTAAACAGAGGACTAAGCTATGCACACAATGCATTCAAACAAATACATTACACTAGATTTGGTCATCAACAGCGTTATATATTTTGCATTTCTTTCAAGTTACTTTCAGCAAACAGATTCCTGTACATGAAATCAGATGTAAAAATAACTGAAACGGCTGCATCTGGAAAGAGTAATAGAATACTCTAGGCCTGTAATACACCAGATATATTTCATGGGAAAAACAAATAAAGTTTCATTTTTTTTCAACAAAAAGAAACAGCTCACAAAAAAATTCACACACATTGAAGTAGAAACATTTTTAAAAAGCAAGCACATGAATTAATTGCAGCAATAAAACAATGTTGTAACACGTTGTAGAAATTTAGAATCAGAATAAATATGATCAAAAGACATCAGGTCAGAATAAATAGGATCAAAATACAAAATAAACCTTATTAAAGATGTGATACAAAGAATGAGGCATGGTAATTTTACATACAGGCAATATACACATTTCTACACAAAACCTAGTTTTTGCATGCTAATGCCCTTCTTTTCAAAACAGATATGAAACACTGTGAGTGAGTATAGTAATCAGATATTAACTTGTGCACTAACCAACTCTCAAATAATAGTTCATTGGATAGTTCATGCCGGTGTGGCGGGAGATTCTGTCCCCCCAGGGATAAGGGCGACCTGTGAACAACCTTCTGATAGCGCCCCCGTATGGGGGACAGAATCTCAGGGGAACAGAATATCCCTGAAAGATTTCCATAGGAATTCAAACTTGAATTAGTACTTACCTGGACAACAGCGTTGCAGAATTCTAACGAGTGCAGGAACATACAAAGTTCAGGGATTACTGTCCAATCTTCACGGGTCAAGCAGTGCCAATGGTCAACCCGGATGTCAAGTTTACGTGGCAGCCGTGAGTATAATGCCCCCAGGCCTGTTGCTAAGACCTGCCAAAGGAAGTAGGGGGTTAACGGTGTGTTCTTTGCCTAACAAATTATTGCGTGGTAAAATGATCCCAAATGAAAAAAAAAATGTAAAAGTGTTGTGGCTGAGCAGTCAAGTACACCAGACTCAAAAGCTCTGGTGTTTCTGATCAGCAGAATGTGCATTAGAGTTCTAGTCTAGACACTTAACAATAACTAGTTCTTATATATAGCTCATCTCCCAATAACATCTCAATGCGCTTTACATAAGTGCCCTGGTCATTGGGCCAATAACATTGCTTTAATCTTTCTCAGCTCCATGGGGAGTATACAGACCTGAACTGCCGTGGCGCCCCAGCGGCTTTTTCAAACACATTATCAACCTCAATCCTAGCAGTTACTCATTTATACCCATGTACTTACCGGGCAAAGGTTTGTACTCTCAGCAATGTACTTGGCGATATTACTCCCTTGACTAGAGACGGAGATACATAGAAGGAGGGCATCCCTGGCCTGTTGGCCAACCTTGCCGTCACGATGAAGAAACGGAATCAGGAGAGAGAAGAGAAGGAACTTGGCTGGCCCCTGGCTAGGGCTGGCATGGAACAGATATTCCAGTAGCATTGGGTCCTGTAAGTGAAACAGTAGAATTAGCGATGATATTGATTGATTGATTGATTGGTTGATTAATTGATTGATTTGGTTTATTGCTATTTATGTACAAGTATACAATAAAAAATTGGATAAAGATGACAACTGTTTTCAGGCATGGAATTTCATCTTTGAGAGGGCAAGGCAACTTTTATTTTACAAAAGGCACTTCCATTGGAAAATCAAATGCCTACTGGGAAACTTTTGAAGGGGCACCACAGCCAAACCCTGGGGCAGCAGAAGCAAAGGCCTTTATGGCCTTCATGTTATTTCAGGCCTTCATGTAATTTCAGGCCTGTGCTGAATTAACCAAAATATGTAATTCACAACGTATGTATCAAAAACTGCAAGGCACTCAATAATTGACATATCACAGAAGCTTTTGGTTTACTTAAGACAGCATAGATGATTCAAATACGACAAGTGAAAGGAAACATTCACAAAGAAATTTTTTTATGTGAACCGTTGTAAATCTTAATTCCCAGAGGTTGAATGAAAAGCCTTCAAACATTTGTTCATAGTCAGACTGGAAAAGCAAACGCTTAGAAAAAAAGTGAATACAACAAATTGTTTTGTTTGAAGCAAGCATACTGTGTTTGTCCCGCAGTAGATCTGACATGCACATATCGTACTAATTACCGATTGTCTCTTACTTTATAGTGCAACCCTAAATTCTGTATTCAGCTAAAAAAGGAAAGGAAAAAAAAACCAATAAATTAAATAGGATAGGCCTACCAGTTGTAAGAAAGAAAACAAATATATATTTGAAATTTCTACCTTTGATAATGAGACACACAGCTGATGTAACAACAAGACAAGATGCAGCTCCACTCTATCCGAGCAGTACTCTGAGCACGCTATGAGCAACCTCAACAGCGGGTTTAACAGGGCATTATGCATCAGCACAGCCTGCTTGGCCTGGGCCAGCATCATCTCATAGATTCGTAACAGCTCCCTCTTCATGTCCTCAACATGTTCCCCGCACTGTAAGCCCCACGACAGCAGCTGGTCCATCACGTTCTCCTCTATGGTTAGCTCCAGCATGTGGCCCATCACGCCCTCTGTGGGTTGGGTCTCCTCCACTAGGAGGTACATCATCTGGGTGGCGTAGTTAGCCACTGCTTGGATGTCGTCAAAGCTGGCTTTGGTGCGGGGGAAACGACCACCACTGGCATTTTGCTTGACAATGATTCCTGGAGGGGCAATGTATTACAGAACCATTTAGATTTATGAGTCAGGCATGTTATAATTTGGCCCTTTGGGAAAAAAAGTAGGAATATTTTATCGAGGACAAGGGCTGACTTACATGGTGTAGGCTTTAATAGACTTTTTAGTCTATTTAATCACATAAATAAACAATCATCAGCAACCAGCAGTAAATAGTTTTTTAAATGTAGTTTCTTCATTGACAATGTAATCCAGGACTCTCATAAACCATGTGTACAAGATTTTGTTCTTTTCTTTTTTACAAAACATGAAATGATACTAGCAAGAAGTAGTAACATACTTTTAAAGTGATTTAAAAAAAATATTAATAAATAAACAAAAAACACTGAACTTTGACCAGATACAAATAAGGGCTAAAAGACCTCTACAAAAAAGGGGGGAAAAGAAACTTAGTAATTTTATGATTTTACAAAGTTTTAATAATTATGCCAAACAAAAACATATCATCTTCTCTGCTAGTTAGAACCTGCTTTCCTTTATAGGACAAAAACATTTTAAGAACAAACTCTAGGACAATAGATAAAAATACACATAGGAACTCTAGAACTCACCTTTGATTTGAGCCCAGTGACTGCAGAACACTTCAAAACAAGCCTGGGGATCAGCTCCTGCAGGGATAGCCATGGGCCCGACAGACCCCACAACACCCGGTAGAGGTGCCCCATTAGTCGACCCCCCAATGGTGGTAATGGACGAAAGTGAAGACCCTGATAAACGCCGGATTAATCGACTCATGGTGATGCGATTTCAATTTCACACACGTTCACAAAGTCACCAACAGCAACGACTCTTCTTATTTCACTTCCATTTTGGCTGTGTGCCAAAACCACTGTGTCATGTTTGAGACTTTTACATCCTGTTGTTTTTTTAAAAGAAAAACCAGGAAACATTATCCATCAATTAAAAAATTACAGAATTTAAATCAACACAGTGACACACAAGCACAGGTGTCAGTGCGATCTACGCCGTACAACAAATACTTGTAATTTGTAGCAAGCAGATATGTTACAAAGTACATGTACATTTGCAAGAGAACATCTGTCCGAGTGTAATGTTCATGGGTGTAGAAGTGTAAAATGAACCTCAACTAAGTAAACAAGATGACATTCACTCACATGTGTTAAGTATAAAGCAAGTGCAAATTGTATGCCCGTAGTACTTTGAACTGAAGTATTGCGTTACGTTTAGTATGAAGGCTCATTATATGAAAAGTCATACTGGCTGTCATCATTGCAATGTTTCCAGTGTATTTGTTGCATTTGTGGACACAACTTCTCACCGTACCAAGACTATTACGTTGGGTCAGTGAAACAAGGTCGTATGTTATTTGGGGGTGAAATTGAGTACTTGCATGTATACAAAAGATGCTTTAATTTTGTTTGATTGAACTTTTAAGTTTAAACTTTGTCAAAAAAAGTTATTAAAAAGATACAGGTCATAATTCGCTAACATGTTCAAAGCAACAAAGTTGTATCTCGGACCATAACGCAAGCTCAGACACATGACCTTGATGCGCTAAGAAGTATGACAGTGTTCCCACTTTAAACGACACAATGCAGTTGTGCCACAAGGTTGTTTACATATTTTCAAGATACAACATTTAGACCCGTCTAAAACCATACAGTGTCTGTGCAACAAGGTCATGTGATGATAATAAGGGCATACAACTTAAAAGGTCCACTTTTAATATTTTTGTCATAAAAATAATATTAGGGCTAGGGGCCTATGTCTTCATAATTCATAAAGTGGACTTGTCTTAACTCCACCTCCATCATGTCCATGGCGTAGTGTTAGCCAGAGGGGTGTCTGAGTGTCTTCTGGACACCCTGTTGTATTTATTATTTACATACGCATGTAAGGGAACAATTTTGAAACCCAGTTTTTATATTTCAAGCAAATTTGGAAACCTTGCTTTATGGGTGTTCAAAAACAACACATTTCAGTAACTGGTCCTCATTAAGCAGCTTGAAGATGCAGCATCCAAACTATCACACCAAACCGAGCCAGCACTAATCTAGTCTTTTTCCTGTCAATGTAGCAAGCTGTATTTTATTGCAAACTGTTAGCATCATTTACCATGTAGAGTCTTTCGTCAACAAACACAAACAATCATGACAGAGACTACCATTTGTACATTCCCTGTACATAGAAAGTACCAGCAAACAATTGGTACCATGGTCAGAAGTCAGAGCTTGATTTAGTGTGCTTTGTTGCTGGTTCATGTTGTTCTGTGGTTGTGACGATGTGTCACTGTCAGTAGTGAGTAGGTAGGCCTACCCCTCACTCAGTCAGTGTGCAGACGACTGCAGTATTAATTAAAATAAAACATGCACTTGTTATGCACTTTTTATGAAACAACATTAATAACAAGACTAGAGCCGGAAGGGGCGGACGAAAACAGCAGCACTGCAGACCAGTGCAACAAAACAGTTAAATGGCATAGGCAACCAAAATTGAAAAAGGGTCACCAAAAATGCCAATGTCATGGATCTTGTTCAACTTCAAGTTGATGACTTGATTTTGGTATCATCAAAACTAAACCAACTTCACAGCAAGACAAACACTGACCAACAAAATGCACAAATGATTTACACTTTTAACTCACAAGTAAATATTATTTAGAAGTTAAAAAGAAACTATATTTACCTTCACTGGTACAGTTGACATCATCAAGAAAATGAATAATGGACCAACATCATGAATCGCTTATTTTTCGGGCAGATGGGCGTCCGTTTATTTACCACGAAAAGAGATAAGAGATTGAACTATCGATGTGTAACTGGTGTGCGGCAATCAACAGACAATTTACCTTAGATAGTGTGGTTATACTATGGCCATTATGTGGATTACCAGTGTAGTTGTCATTTACTGGCCAAGTTTTTTGCAAGAGGGCGGGCTTCATACTTAACGGTGCTCCCTTCTAAATAAACCAATGCTAAAACATTCATAAGTATTCAACAAATATTTAAATTCTCTCAACCTTTTGAAAACAATCAGATAATTTTTTTTAAACTTGAACTTCTGATTTCCGTTATGGAATTTTTGCTAATTGCTCTGGGAAAAACCACACCGCAAATGTATTTTTTCCCAACTGACTCGATGCCTGCAAGTTTCCATGAGGCATTACTCCCATTCCCAAGCCAAATACATACTACCAACTTTTTAAGCCTAAATTTGTCAAATCTGAAGCACAGAGCCCACAGGTTGGCATATGATACAATCTATTAATTGCACGATGTCCCCAAAAACTATTATTCAAAAGATTTTGAGGGCCCTACAAATTTCAACAATCAGCTTGTGTGATGAATGTTAGCCTGTGTTAACGTGTGGTTCATTTAAGAAAAAGTCACTGATTGGTCATATTTGGGAAAAAAAGAAAAGAAAAATGTTGTTAAATTTGTCTACAGCGAGCTTGTGACAAACATGTGAGCATTTATGTGTGCTGTATATTAGGCAATAGAAGAAAAACTTTATGATTCGCTGTGTATTCTAAGGATGAGGTCAGGAGATGTACAGTAATGAAAAACACAAAGACAATAAACATAACAAAATACAATAATATGTTTCTAATCAAAATAAGTTGTAGTTTTATTTTTACTTTTTCATTCCAAGAAAGCCTTCACATGATGTGCAACGTGAACTTGTGTATTGACATCTCACCATCTTAGAGGTTAAACGATGATGAAACAATGGAAAATGCACATCTTGTAAAGGTGTGGCTTTTGCCTCTAGCAGGGGCACCCTACTCAAATGACTTAATGTGCATATTATAAGGTCTGTTCTTACAACCCCCAACAAACCAGCACCAAACTTCCATTCCAAGTATTACAATTTGATTAAATTGAGCATGTTGCAATTGCAAGTAGTTTGATCTTCATCAACAAACTTTTGGGTGACATTAACTGCTTAACCTGGCATATGCTCACAAAAAATGAAAATTGTGGAAGATAATAATGAGGATACAAATGCCCATAAAAAGTTCAATGTTATCTAAAATATACAAAGTACAAACTTTTCCTCTATATAAAAACAATTTTTGTTCATAGGCCAAATTTTACTGAGCTGATAACTTCATTCTACCAAATTTGTTCAGGATATTTCTGCAAATTTTAATTTAATAATGATAATATTAGGCCCTTTCACTACTTATCAATCACTTGGTCTCAAGCATAAATTCCTTGCAGTATGCAAGCCAAACGAGCGCAAAGTTTGCTTAGCATTTACATCAACAACTATTTTCTCCAGGGTGAATTGAGTCAATTACAGTTAAGTCTTTTGCCCATGACCGGGATTCGAACCCAAACTCTATAGACGATGTGACCTGTGACGTCACCAGAAAACCATAACATACCCCCGGCAAAACCTTTGTGTTTTGGCAGCCAGCTAGAAAGTGTATGCAATCTTACCATGAGTACGCTTCTTTTTGCCCGGCGAAACATGACGTATACAGTGTTTTGTCAACAGAGGGCTGTTTGAATGTAAACATAGGTCACATCGTCAATAGACTCTGTCGATCATAACTTGAGTCCGATGTACTGACTGTTCTAATTTGACATACCAAGAGTGAATATCTGGCATGCAGTTTCGTTCTTTAAATGAAAAGGTCACTAATACATTTTCTATCCTTTATAGAGGGCACCTCAATTAGGTAATATTACTGTATAGCTCAATTTTGTATGCCTAAGTAGCTGTACAAAATTCATTGCATACTAAACAGAAACAAAAGACAAATTTGCTGAAAAACTAGTGTCTAAAAATCACTTTGTTTATTTAATGGCACATTACTCGCAGTACACACAATTTATATACCACCTTTCACCTTTGATTGTCCACATCAACTATGCATCATTTAAATGTAAGAAACTAAGACTTGGCCCCAAACAATGTCAGTGCATGTATTAGTAATCAACCCCACGGCAAACTCATGGTACGTCAAATCAATGACTTGTGCAATAGAAAATCTATTATTTACAATTAACAAGGATTTTTGTTGTTGCTATTTACATGTTTGTGTTTTATTATTGGCAAAACAAAACTAAAAATAACTTATGACCACCACCATGAACAAACCATTGTTTTATTTGTCCACTATTACCAATTAAAACAAAGTACATTTGCCTCGAATCACCTCTTAAAACAATGGTCAGTTCATTCGATTTTTGCAGAATAAATGCATTTAAAAGCCCAAACAAATTTCTCTGTAATCCTCAAAACGTGAACAAAAAAGTGAAGTAAACAACCTAGATTTTTCTTTCATACTAAACCCTGAATTAATGTAAAAGCTGCTCTGAATAAACTGCACTGAAAATCATACAGACAAAACAATTCAAAATAACAACTTTAAACCCAAAAGCTTGCTTTCAAGTCTGCACCCAATTCACCCAGGACCAATTTCATAAAGGTGTTTAGCAGAAAATTATGCTGTGCAAATTTCTTTGCTAAACAAAAAATAAGTCGCCAGTTGCAACATTGTAAAAGTTATGTAATTTTGGCTGGTAACCAGCTCCTTCTAAGCAGGAGTTTGTAGTGCTTAGCAAATTTGTATGCATAAAAGCCGTGTGAACTGGGACCCCTATGTCCAGCCCCTCAATAAAATTTGTTGCACCATTTAGATTCCCTGTACGCAACTGTGTAGTGGTCATACTGAATGTGGCATGTGCGCATTTTCAACATCACCATATCTTTACATACAAGTTGAAAGTCAAACCAGACCGAAAGTCAGTAGCCGCGTGTGTATCACCAGTGCAAAGGGTTCATACCAGTCCTTCAAAGCAAAGCTTTTAAAAGTAGTTTGTATTCAACATATCTGTTGTTTTTAAAGTAAAAAATATGTACAATCACTGGAAACATAATTGATAATTGAGATTGAATTTATAAATTAATTGGTCCCCTTTCTTGTTCTCTCATGTTCCATTTGCATAGATCCCACAACCACAATATGTACAAGTCGATAGACAATGCTGTCATATCTAGCTTAAAAAGAACCTATTTACAGGGGGGGGGGGTCGAACAGAGAATTTTAACCAATCAAAATTCCAATGGTATTACTTTTGATTCGGAATAAACTCATGTAAAAATGCAATCACAAACTTCACGAAAAAACAACAACAATGTTTTTACAATCGGGATGAAATTATGAACACACTAAACTCTTATCATTTGTGATGCAGCATGGCAAAAACAGTCACTTCTCGAATTAGTGCAATCCCATTCGAAGTTTTAGCATGGAGCGTCACAAAGTGTGTAAACCGTTATCCAAAAGTTTGGAAATGTTTTCCATGCTAAGCAGATATCACGGTAACGCCTCATCAACTATTTGAACCTAACAAAACCTTGTAATAAACTGATGAGCAGGATGGACCCGTATGGACGACTACTTGGCAAGCCACTTAGCAATAGATCTCTGTAAAAAAAAAATGAAAAAAAGGAAAAACAACAATAAGTATCAAGTTTATATTGATGATGGAGAAACAAATAGCAGATATTTGTTGAAAGGGAGACTTTGTAAAGAGAAAATTGGTGAGGGGTAACAAAAAAGTTTGAATCCTTTAGAGACCATTCATTTGTGTATGAATCATCTCCTGAAATGATTCAAATTGCTGATTTTTTAAAACTCAATTTTGTCTTTGTTTTCGCAAAATGTCTTGAAAGCAAACAGGGCAAAACAGTTTTACTTCCCTAGCGTGGAATAATGAAAAGTTCTTGTCTTATCTTATCCTATCTCTACATGGAAAGCGTCAATTCATGGTTGTGATTGGAAGGTCCGTTCTTGCAGCTTTTTTTGGTCGCTGAGGGAATTTTGGCACAAGTCGCTTGCAGCTGCTGTGGTCTGCAATTTTATGTCCACTTGATTGAGTTTGTCAACTTTATCAGCTTTGCAATAATAACAACTTTTGAAAGCTTCGTTTTAGGTCAGAAAAAATTAATTAAACCTTCTGCGACACGACACAAATATTGTTAATTTGAACCTGGCTCATGAGAATAGGACACATACCCTTCTGGATGATTTCTTGCTGGGTGTTATTCCCGGTGCAGCTGCCTGTACTTTAGGGCTGTTGGTTGCCTTCTTTGATAAAGACATTCTGGAGGCGCGGCGTCTGGCTTGGGGTTTGGGGGAGAAGCCAACACTGAAGGCGATGCTCTCTCGACGTGGGTCGTTCTGCTGTGTGAGCAAAATGAACAAAATATCATTAACCTTAGTACTTGGAGGTTTTACTTTAAATTGTCAACCAGAATCGCTGATACTGATAAATGGTATTATGCCAAAGCTTTGAACTTTGGTAAGACATTTTGTAAGAATCATAACTTGGCCTCATCACATCAAGCATAGTAAGGTTGGCTGCGCAGTGTATACAATCCATCAATACCAGACACTGGAACTTTGAGAATTAATAAAGTTCACTTCAACTTTTACTTCAACCGATATTGTTCTCTTAAGGCCTGGGCAGAGTTTAGCAGAAAGGTCTCAAGCATAATTCTCTGCTTATAAGCAGGGCCCAATTTCATGGCTCTGCTTACCGCCGAATTATGCGCTTACGATCGCGATTCTCTGCTTACGTGCAAGCGCCGAGTTTCTGCGCTAGCCTTATAAGCGTAGAATGCCTAGTAAAGTAAAGTACGCACGTGCAGAAGCCCAAATTTGCCGCTAACCCTTGAAATACGCTTGCCGTAAGCACAGAATTCCCTGCTTCCGTAAGCGCCGATTCTGTGCTTACGGTAAGCAGAGCCATAAAATTGGGCCCAGCTCTATGCCAAGTTTATTAATCAACATTTGTACCTTTTCTGCCTTGGTGCTCGGCTCAACTGCCCCATGCCTCTTGTTGGACTTTGTGCTGGCTCGCAGTACGCCAGCTCGGTCTATTCTACTGTTACTGCCACTTGTTGTTGTTCTGCTGTTGTTACTCGCTGTGCTGTGGGTGCTTGCTTTGCTGCGGATGCTTGTGTTGCTGCTGATGCTACTGCTGCTGATATTCTTGGTTAATCCTCTGCTGTTTTCCTGTGGCTGAAAAAGAATAAAAATCTATTTTTTGGTTGATAAATATTAAAGGACAGCACTGTTTTTTAAAATAACAAAATTCTGAAACGATTAATCAGAATCAATCTGTCGGATGGGTGCAGTAATCATTGCATCAACAACTAGATCACTAAATTATAAACTTTGCCAAGCAAAAATTGAGTGGGGCAACAGCCACAACAATGCAAACTTAATGTAATTTTGGCTGGTAACCTGTTTCTGGTATGCAATATTATTCTGTGCTTAGCATATTTTGTGTGCTTACAGGCTTTATGAAATTGGGCCCTAGGGTGGATTTCACAGAGAGTTAAGACTAGTCTTATCTCGAGTTTGCACGAGTGACTCGTCCTAACTTAGGAATAGCCTCATTTTTTTAATATCTCCTAGGACTAGTCCTAACTCTTTGTGAAATCGACCACTGGGGGCTTAAAAAAAACGAAGAAGCGCTCTGGTCAATATAAATAATAGGTCTATGGCCTTACCTTGCTTTGGAGGCTGGAGCTTGAGGATAATCCAGCAGCTGTGGACTTCATATTCTGCAAGGAGACTGATCTCTTGGCCATGTTGTTCATATCAGGTGGGGGAGGAGGTGGCATGGCATGGTAAGAGTTTGATGTTTTCATCTACATAGAGCATAACAAAGAGGTTTACAGAAATTACGTTTACTGAGAAACAGGCTGTTGTCCTACAGAGTAAACAGAGTAACAAAGAGGTTTACAGAAATTACGTTTACTGAGAAACAGGCTGTTGTCCTACAGAGTAAACAGAGTAACAAAGAGGTTTACAGAAATTACGTTTACTGAGAAACAGGCTGTTGTCCTACAGAGTAAACAGAGTAACAAAGAAGTTTACATAAGTTATTTTTTACTGAGAATCAGTCTGCTCCCAAATCGAAGAAAACGCAAAAAGCAATTTGGTCATAATAAGGGCAGTCTCCAACAAAATCTGAAGGCCCATGGGTAAACATGGAGGATCTGTGACAAAGCCCATAATGAGGAAAAATCTTGACAAACCACAAGCTTGATCAAATCAAGTACAAACTAAGCAAAAGCACAAGCAAACGGACAAACCTAAAAAATATGTCACACAAACCTTTGTTGGCCCACCCCCTGGTGGAAGCTCCAGATCTCCGCTCTTTCGTTTGCGCATTGAGCGCGTCATCATCTCTCCACCAGACCCTTCTGTGGTTTCTCCCAGCTTCAGACTATCGTCTGAGATTTCTTGCGGGGGTCTGGTCTGCGTCTCCACCGGGTAAGACGTCTGCAGGTGGGGGAGACAGAGGGTGTTCCTGCGCTGCAGCTCCGACAAGCGGTTCCAGTCAAAGACTTCAGGCTCCTCCTCGCAGTTATTTACGATGAAGAAACGGCCACGGCCTACATGCAAAAGCAGTGGGAGATGTAGTGTCATTTGAGGCAAGTTAAGAGAGTTTTGTTGTAACACCATTTTGACTATATTCACATGGTGTTATAGCAAACTCTCTTAGAAGCCTCTCTTTCTTGTTTTATACTATCAACAGCTCTCCATTGCTTGTTACCAAGTAACTTTTTATGCTAACAATTATTCTTCAGTTAATACCAATAATATCTGATGCCTTTAACTACTTATCCAATAAAAAATATTGCTGGGAAGAAATACGCTTGACGCTTATGAAAATCCTGTATCTGAAATTGTAAAGAAGAAATGTAAATACTAGTCTTACCTGTTGTCTTGCGGCTGACAAGGGATTGCCTCATGGAAGCCCTAATCTTCCTGGTCTTGCTCTGACTGCAACTAAGCTCATCAATGGTCTCCGACACCTGATCGGGGAGGTTATCCCCACGGTCAGTGCTGGCCCTAGACACAGACAGCGGTCCGAGGCGGCTCAAGTTGAGACTATCGGACAGGTTACTGTGGGAAGACAGGTGTAGCTGATTGGAGGTGATGGAGTGTCGACTGGTGGACAGGTGCGTTGTGGTCGTTTGGCTTGTGGTTAGCGACTCGTTAACTGGTGTGTGCTGACGGCTGTGTATCTCAATTGTATACTTGCCTGTATGTAGAAGGGAAGGAAGATTACCAGCGTTGTAGAAAGAGCAATTTACAAAGGTTCCAAAGTTTTGTAGATGGTCTGCAAGGAGTTGTTTTTAAAGAGATAAAAGGTTTGTACAGCGCTGGCTGCGCGCGGTTTCCACCGTTGGAACAATGGAATAAAACACATTACAACTACATCATAATGCTGTTTCCAGTCTTGATTTTTGAGCCTATTACATTAACGTCCGTCGATGTCGGTTTTTTCCCATAACCGATATATCGAAAATTTAATATCGAGTATACTCGATATATCGAGTATTTCCCGCGCTCAAGATGGAAGCCTAAAAACAGCACTTGGTATACTCATGGAGGTAGAAATATATATACCATAGACTGACAGTTTAATAGGGTTACATTTCAACCTGTTTTTGTCTGATCCCCCGAACTTGTTTGTAGTCCAAACAATTTCAAATTGCGTAGTCCCGCCCCGATTATTTCTGGTTTTACAACAAAGTATGATCGCCGCTACCGCTGGCTTGGCCAATTGGTGAACGCTCACCACAATTCTCGATTCGTGATTGGCCATGATTGGCTGTCTCAAAATGACACAGAGCCTTTGTGAGTTGCCGATGCATTGACGTAGAAGTGTCAATCAAGTTGTCCGACGAGCGCGCGGACTACCTTTACGGTTGAAAATGGTTGAGATAATCATCGGAAAAAAATCACTAGAAAGTCCCGCAAAACACAGACCTACCCTCAGCGATCACAATATAAAACGCAGGCAGCATGCAGTCACATAGTCTCCAATAAAGGCTTGTAGTCTTTTTACTTTGCATTCTATAACAAAGGCAAGAAACATTGAATGCTAGAACGCCCTCTATTGTCGAAATAACGCAGTGCATCACGCGATACCGCCTTGACCAAAGACTGCATGTGTCTGCGCATGCTTGGGCAAACGGGTTTTCCCCCCGAATTGCAATAACCATACACGCTGGTGTGCACGCTTAAACCGTACGACAGCATAGTCTTCGCTGGTACGCACGCAATAGCCGCCGACAGCGTGGTCTGCGAAGCATATAGTTCCTCGGAAATGTTAGCTTGTTTACCGAAAACAACACAACGTGTAGGCTTTATTTGACCAAAATGACGCCATTACGATACCTTGGATTGATAGAAAGATTATTTTACTGTATAACGTAAGATTGTTTTCTTCCTTGTTTTGTTTTGTCTTGTTGATTCGGGGAAGTTTTTGCGGGGTATTTTTGCAAAGTCAATAATGCTGTGATGAAGACGCATTGATTTTGATCACATGCACAATGGGAAGTTGCATCTTAAACAGCCGATAGGCTAGGGCAGCAGCGGCGGTTTCTTTTGAGGTTTTACCGTGCGCTCGCCGCGGGGTCGTGAACTTCTGCGGCGGGCCGGCGGCTGATGGCGAAAACACAAAGAACATGCAGACATACTTGGTTGTAAAACGTATTTTATTTAATAGGGCAACTCAAAATGATGAAACTACATAACGACGACGGCTTTTCTAATACTCAAGACACTCTTTTGGTATTTTCGATATCATTTAGGAACATCAAAATTTTCAAAACATCGAAATTTTCGATATATATCGAAAATCCGATATTACGATATGATTATAAAAGTGACATCGGCGATTTCGATGTCAAAAAAATATCGAGTTTTTGAGTATTTTCGATATATCGACGGACGTTATTTACATAGAGGCTATCAAATTATGAAAACAAATTATACTAATGCATTTGAAGATTACCAATGTTTAAAATAATTACCTAACAATTCAAATGAATCAAGCATGACGACAAAGATAGATGTCAAGTACAAATTTATATTTCTTTCAAGTATCTAACTCACATCTGGCACTGTCTGTGGATCGGATGCTGTCTCCTGAGGCATTGGACGCAATACTAGCCCTAGAGCCTGTGTCGAGCTCTGCCAGGTTAAGCTCACCATCGTCCAGACTGTCTAGGCTGTGCATGCTGACATCAACAGGCAAGGGATCAAGGGCTGGGGGTAGACCATACCTTGAAGATGACTGCTGCTGGTACAGGAGATGCTTTGTTTGGTCAAGCTATAGTTAGGAGCATCATGGATAGAGTATTAAACAATATAGGGGGGCCTACCATTTCAGAATGGAAATTCTGTAGAGAGTTATAAGAGTAACTATAAATATAAATATTATCTGTAAACTTGCGGGTACAACCATGAGTGAAATAAAATCTCTTTTGAAGGAGTGGTGGCTCTAAAAAGAGCCGGTTTGGTCTTGACGTTTCTAACAGTATACTCTGCTCGTCTTCAGAGTATACTGTTCAATTACCAAAGTTGTCCAGTGCCTTTAAGCAGTTCTACACAACTGGGCTGAAGGCCCAATTTTAAGACCTGTTCAAAAAGTCTAACTTTACAATTTTCTGATGAGCAACAATGAAGCAGGATACCCCGAGTCAAAGATGGTACATGCGACATAGTACTTTGGCTTGTAACCTTGTCCTTGTCACCATAATTTTGTTGTGTTTATAAGCAGCTCTATGAAAATTGGCCCCTGTTGTCTTGCGACAATTTTAAGCCATAGCATTGATGCAACCATTGATGATAACAATTGGCATGCCTACCTCTTCCTGCAGAATGTCTATCTCTTTGCTGTGACTGTCCTTCTCAAAACGAATCTTGGCCTGAAGGAGTTCACATTCCTCCTTCTTTTCTTCCATAAGGAGAGAGACCTCTTCTCTATGAACACTGAGAAATCAAAACAAAGCAAATTACTTTTCTGACTCGGCCCTTCCACAGCTTAACTGCCTTAAAAAGCCCGGTTCATACTTCCTGCAATTGCGCTATCTATACAGAATTTGGCGTAACAATTTCCCAACGAATAACTTGCATCAGTTGAAATGTGCTCAACTCATTCACCGCAAAACATTCGCTGTGAAAACAGCCCTGTGACGTCAAACTTCGTATCGCATTCGCATTGAGGAAGTATGAACCGGGCTTTACTCCAAAACTGACATTTTGAAAAAAGTCAGTATAGAGAGATAAGGTGTTTCCCCCCCCCAAAAAAAACAAAAACGTGACGAAAGTGTAAAATGTACGAAAGTGTAAATGCTTTCCAATGGGGACATTGTAGGAGGATCAAGTTGTCTTGGTGGCTATCTTGCCCTGCCATAAATATTCACCTTTGTGGACGATTTGACCAGAGATCGTATGTGGATTGTGTTTCAAGCCCTGTAATGTCTCAAGCTTGACACTGTACAGTTGTTGGTTTGTTGGTTGCTTGGTGAATTGTAGTACATGTTCTTCTTAGTGCATACAGTATATAGTACAGTATGCTTAGCAATGGGCTACTGTTTCAAAGGAACAATCATTGCATGGGGTGGTGATTCATTAGTTAGGTTGGGTCATGATTGGAATGTAGATGAGGTAATGTCTCTAGACTTGGGTCAGTGTGCAGTGTATGGATTCTACAGCAAGTTACTCTCACCGTTGTTGGATCTCCATCTGCGTTTGGATCTGTTCCAAGAGGGCCTCCTTTGAGGTGACTGTCTCTTCAAACCTCATCGTCTGCTCTTTCTGCTTATTGATCTCATCTAAAATATAATAATAAAAATAAACGCTGTTAGAAAACGGTCAAAAAGGAAAAAGTTAGAATTTAAAAAAGGAGCTTCTTTCTGTAAATGTTTAGGTTTGAATTACACATAGGTGTGTAATTACGAGAAAATTAACAACCGACATGCACATTTATGGTCACTGTTGTTTTGCCAGTAAAAAAAAACTCCCAAACAAACACCCCCACCCAAGAAAAAATATATAAAAATAAACGCTGCTTGAAAATGGTCAACGCACAGTTTACTTTTGCGTTGTTCTAGATACAAAGAAAGTTGGAATTTGAAGAAAAAAAAAAAAAAAATGCTTTCTTTATTCTTTTAGATTTGTAATTACAAGAAAATGGAAAACTGACTTGCACACTTATTTCCACTGTTGTACATTTGTCGGTAAAAAACAGAAACCCAACCAAACACCCCAATAAAATTTTTTAAAACCCCAAACAAACACAAAAAATAATAACCCTTCTCCTACCTTAACAAACAAACACACCCGAAACAAACAGAAAAGAAAACTTGGCAACTAGCTTAAGATGTTAAATTCACAAAATAGTCTGCAGTAGTTTTTTTTTTTTTTTAAACACTTTCTCACCTTGCAACATCTGCTGCCTTTCTTTAGCTTTCATCTTAGTCTCTGCCAATTTCTCCTTATCAGCACAACGCTCATTCTCAAGCGACATCTTGAAGACATTAATAAGTTTCTCCTGCTCTTTTGCAGATTGGCGAGCAGATGCAACTTCTTCTGTGAGGCGGCCTTCTTCCGTCTTTAGCTCTTCATTCCTCTGAAGTAACTCCTTGATCATCCCCTTGAAGCGCTGGATCTGGGCATTGGCTGAGGTGGCTTCTTCCTCAAGAGCCGTCTTTGCTGCCTGGATGCTGGCAAGAGCCGCAAGTTGCTTAGAACCCCCAGTGCGGGCATCAAGGATTGCATTCTCTAGAACCTTCTTTTCTTCAGTTAGAGCACTAATGATCTTTTGCTGCTGTTCTGCCCTCTCCTGAGCAGATGAAACTTCCTCCGTGAGGCTCCCTCTCTCGGTCTTCAAGTCTTCATTCCTCTTCTTTAGCTCCTGGATTATTTCCTTGAAATTCTGGCTCTGTGCATTGGTCACCTTAACCTCTTCTTCTAAAGCTGTTTTTGCTGCATTAAGAATGGTGTTAGCCTCAGATTGTTGATTAGCTGCAATTTGAATACATGAGACCTCATCTTCTTGATACTTCTTGGTCTCACTAAGCATACTAATAACTTCTTCTTGCTGTTTTGTCATAGCATGAGCAGACACAACCTCCTCTGAAAGATGCTCTTGCTGTGTCTTTAAGTCCTCATTACTCTTCTCTAGCTGCTGGATTATTTCCTTGAAATTCTGGCTCTGTGCATGGGTCATCTTAACCTCCTCTTCTAGTGCTGTTTTTGCTGCATTAAGAATGGTGTAAGCCTCGGACTGCTGATTAGCCTGAGCATGAAGGCATGAGACCTCATCCTCAATTTGCTTCTTGTTCTCATTCAGAATTCTAATAACTTCTTCCTGCTGTTTTGTCAGAACATGAGCAGATGCAACCTCCTCTGAGAGACACTCCTGCTGTGTCTTGAAATCCTCGTTTCTGTGCTGCAGTTCCATAATCATCTCCGTACTTCTTTGGATCTGAGAATTATTTGACGTGGCTTCCTCTTCAAATGCTGCCTTTGCTGTTTGGAGAGCAGTGATGATCTCTGATTGCTTAACAGCCTCAAGGTGGGTGCTGGAGACTTCATCTTCAAGACCCTTCTTAGCTGTAGTGAGCGCATTTATGATTTCTTCCTGCTGCTTGATGAAAACACGAGCAGATGAAATTTCTTCAGTTAAGGGGCCTTCTTCTGCCATTAAATCCTCATTCTTCTGCTGCAGGTCTTTGATTATTCCTTCCAACTTCTTGATCTGTGCATTGGCTGACAGGGTCTCTTCTTCCAGTGCTGTCTTTGCTGCCGATAGGCTCAGTAAAGTAACAGCTTGCTGCTCAGACTCAGTTTGAGCATGAGAGATCTCAGTACGGGCATCAAGGATTGCATTCTCAAGAGCCTTCTTTTCTTCATTTAGAGCAGTGATGATCTGTTCTTGGTTCTCTGTTCTCTCCTGAGCAGAAGAAACTTCCTCCGTGAGGCATCCTCTCTCGGTCTTCAAGTCTTCCTTCCTCTTTTCTAGCTCCTGGATTATTTCCTTGAAATTCTGACTCTGTGCATGGATCACCTTAACCTCCTCTTCTAGTGCTGTTTTTGCTGCATTAAGGATGGTGTAAGCCTTGGACTGCTGATTAGCTTCAATTCGAATCCGTGAGACCTCATCTTCTTGATGTGTATTTTTCTCATTCAGAATTCTAATAACTTCTTCCTGCTGTTTTGTCAGAACATGAGCAGATGCAACCTCCTCTGAAAGACGCTCCTGCTGTGTCTTCAAATCCTCATTTCTGTGCTGCAGCTCCACAATCATCTCCGTACTTCTTTGTATCTGAGAATTATTTGACGTGGCTCCCTCTTCAAATGCTGCCTTTGCTGTTTGGAGAGCAGTGATGATCTCTGAATGCTTTTTGGCCTCAGCGTGAGCGCTGGTGACTTCATCCTCAAGACCCTTCTTAGCTGTAGTGAGCGCATTAATGATTTCTTCCTGCTGTTTGATGAAAACACGAGCAGATGAAATTTCTTCAGTTAAGGGGCCTTCTTCTGCCATTAAATCCTCATTCTTCTGCTGCAGGTCTTTGATTATTCCTTCCAACTTCTTGATCTGTGCATTGGCTGACAGGGTCTCTTCTTCCAATGCTGTCTTTGTGGCTGAGAGGCTCAGTAGAGTAACAGCTTGCATCTCAGCCTCAGTTTGAGCATTGCAGACTTCTTCTTGTAGACGTCTCTTTTCCTCATTTAGACTACTCAGAGCGTCTTTCTGTTGATTGGCGAGTAGATGAGCAGACTCAATCTCTTCCGAGAACCGCCTCTCTTCTATCTTCAAGTCGTTGTTCCTCTGCTCAACTTCCTGTATCACTTCCTCATACCTCACAATCTTCTCATAGGATGATGTCACCTTCCCCTCAAGTTCTGCCTTTGATGCCTGGAGAGATGTAATAAACTCAGCTTGCTGCTTGGCGTTAGCCTGGGCGTCCTCAGCTTCCTCTTCTAGACACTTTTTTCTCTCATTCAGACCACCATTGATCTTTTCTTGATGCTTCATGAGGACACAGGCCGATGCAACCTCTTCTTTAAGACGCTCTTCCTCCCCTACCAAGATCTTGTTACTCTCTTGCAATTCCTCAATAATTTCTCTGAACTTTTCAAGCTGTGTATTGGCCGACTTGAGCTCTTCCTCTTTGTCACTCATTGCCTCCTGCAGGATAGTAAAATCTTCAGATTGTTGACTTATCTCCGCACGAGCGCTGCTGATATCTTGAGTGAGGAGGTTTTTGACCTCCAATAGACCGTTGATTTGTTGGGCGTGCTCCTGTAATTTCTCCTCAATGCTGATGTTTTTATCTGTCTGTAGTTGGAGATTCTTTTGGAGGGAGTTGACCTTACACAAAGCAGATGTTTCCAATTCTTCAAAGCGCTACAAGCAGTGCAAAGAAATAAATAAACATTTTTTAAAACTGCTATATTTGTTTAATTGCAGGTCTAAAGAAAACATAAATGGTGGCTGTAAAACTAAGACGCCGTATGTTGTGTTCACATGTCAATGTTTTCCATGCTTTTATTTGGGTGATTTGGATTTTGTATTTTAGTGAGTAGACCGAGATTCCAGCCTTGGTTGAGCCCAAGTGACAGCCATGTCTCAGGGCCAAGGTTTTGCTATTCATGGTGTATGAATATCAGGCAATGATATTTGGTGGTTGGAAAATAGTAGCAATATTTGATCCAGTACAAAACTACATGTACACATGGTGAAGGCTTTAATACATCGCTGCCAACATTTGAATATTTCAATTGGTAATAAAACATTGTGGAATTTCAAGGCCTTTGACATGCACACATTTTGTATAAAATGCCAATGTTTTTCTTAATCTTAGAGAGTGCTCCCCAAGTGAGCAGATTCTGAAAAAATGAAAAATACTGATTTTTTGTTGCCACGTGAGGTGAACACATGTAAACTATTACCCTGATCTATTTTTTGGGTCAAAATACGGCCACATAATGAAACAAATTAAGTAAAATAAAAAATAAAATAAAAAAATCATGTCAGGAAGGAACAAAAACGTAAGATCCCTGGCAGTAGCTTGTTAAAATGGAATGAGTGACTGTACCTCTCTAGCATTTTGTCTCTCAGTGGTCAGCCTTTCTTCATCTGTAAATAATTTGTAATTAAAGATTTTAGGAGAGAATATGAAAATGGATATTTCTGAACCAAATTGAAGAGGGGCTACTGGTCTCTAAGTCCAAAGATGTGATCACAGTGAAAAAGGGCAGCTTACAGCGAAAAAGGGGGGTAAACGTTAACAAGACTTAAATGCATTTATATAGCGCTTTAACACTGTTTCAAAGTGCTGTACAGCCAAGAAAAACATTAAAATGCAGGATAAAAAAACAGACAGATGGTGAGATCATATGACATGTTACAATCTTATGTATAACTCAAGTATATGTCTACAGTTAAGTTATCAATTAAGGTGTAGCAACGGTGTATTCAACCTGAGCAGAGTCCAAGGTCAATTAAATTGGCTTAATGGACACAACTGGGACTCAAACACAAACACTGCTAATTAGAAACTCTAGAGCTTGAGTTTGATGTTCTTATCTGCTCAGCCACAACACGGCAAGTTTGATAATTAATAAATAAATAGTAGGTTTCTTACATTCAACTTGAACTCTTTCGAATGTCTCTTTCATCTCCCTCATCTAAAAAAATAAATAAATAAAAAATAATCGTTCAAAATGAATGGAATTGAATATATAGTAAAGTTTGTGGTAACACAACGTAATAATCATCTCTAATGAATTGGAGTGGTTCTGAAAAGAACTGCAGGTTTCGATTAGTATGCTCTGATCGTCATCTTGAGAAAGCTGGACTCTGATACTGCATGCTGCTTAAGAATCGATTATGCTTTTGAACGATAACTTTCTTTGACCAGGTTTCAAATTCAAACCAAATGTATACATGTACTCACATTCTCCACAGCCGCCTGGAGTTGATTTTCAACCTGCTGGTGCAATGTGGGTTGTATCCATGTTTCTTTCAGTGTTTGTAGTTCAGTGTTCATCTCTTCAAGTTGACGCTCTGGGACTATATTAAGAGTCTCTCCTCCTGTCAAATGTAAAACACAACAAATTAAAGCCACACATCGGACGCAGTAATGCCTTAACTTGTGTCAAATTAATGGGTTGACTGACATTATTTTCTTTTTTTTCACTGGCCGCCATTAAAATTACAAACAGAATGTGGTAGAAAAGAGTTTAGGTATCTATTGTGACACAGCTGGGGGATTGAGGGGCAGGCCTGGAATTAAACGAGGACTAAAGAGGCCATGGCCTCTGTTGCCCTAGTCTTGGCCTTGATGCCCCTTTAAGAGTTCTCCACAGACTTTGACATTTTCCAATATGCAAGTGCCCTTTGCAAAATAAGAATGGCTTTGCCCTCTCAAAGATGAAATTCCAGGCCCTGAGGGAGTGTCAAAATGTATATTTTTACCAGGTTGTTGCCAGACTGGTTGTTGCTGCAGCTTCTCCTCAAGTTCTTTTATCACCTCTTGGCGCTCAGTGCCGATTTCCTTCAGCTGGACCAGCTCTGCTTCTCGCTCTTTGAGGGCGGCCAACATAAGCTCTTTTTCCTTTTTCATCTGAAGAACTTTGTCCTGATATTCTCGCAGATTCATTTGTGATTCCGTTGCGATGGATTTACGGTGGTTGCTTTTCTCCTTCAGCGCTTGATAGTCCCGCATCTGATTATTGACCACAAAAAGAAAACATTTGAAAATGCCTCCATTTTTCTGAAATGAAAACAATTCTGCACAAGACACAACCCTGGAAAAGATTTACAACCACTGGTTTGAATCAAGGTTTTACTAAATAAAAAAAGCAAACTAATGAAACACATCAATATCAGTCAAAGGGTTTAAGTATATTATCAAATGACATACCTTAGCCAGAAGTTCATTGTTTTCGTTGACTACCCTCTCGACCTGACACTCCAGCGTTTTATTTTCGGAGCGGATTGGTTCCATTTCAGCCAGCCTCTTCTCCAATCTACGATAGGCATACAAAAATATAGCGAGACAGGTAACTACTTTTTAGGGAAGAAAAAACCAAACCGGATAAACAAACTGGGAATGACAAGTTTGTTTGCAAATGAAAAAAATAGTAATGGTGAAGACTTGTACTACTGCTGCTGCTAACAAGAAAAACCATTAAAGTGCTTAAATAATTGTGCCAGATTGTCAGGCACCATCAAAACAGTTCTAGAACTTTCTGAACTTGAAGGCTTTAGTATTTTAAAATCATGTTATAAGCTATCATCTCATCCCTTAGGTAAAAGGTCCCATTTACAAGTGCATTCAGTTGGCTCAGTGCACGGTTCAATCCCACCTTGGACCATGTGGACTGAGGTTTCAGTCCCTACGTGACTGCTTAGGTTTTCCCTGTTTAAGGGGAAGGGGGGGGGGCCTTACTCCCACATCTAAAAGTGACATTTCTATACATCGTCATACATGAGCTCCTGACCTATTGAGAAAAAACTAACGTTGCATTTCTAGTTCCAACACAGTGTGATGGTTCAGCGATTTTTCCTTTTTTACTTGAGTCCTGTGTGCATACTTATACATACCTTGCTACTTGTAATTGACTTGCTTGCAGTTGGTCATGTGATGTTTGCATTGTATTAACTTTGCCCACCAGGTCCCTCATGGCAGATACACGCTGCGTCAATTCTTTCACTTTGGCATCTGAAAACAAAAACCAGAGGAAGTTTTTTGTGTGTGATTCTTACTGATGCTATTCACATAATTTATGACTCGTGAAGAGGCCAAGGTTTCTTTAAAGTCATTTAAAAAAAATATATTTCAATGACAGTCAGTATTCAAGAGGCAAAAACATAAAATCTCACTCTTAAATCGGTTGGTGTTTAATGGCTATAAAGGGAGGAATGCACAAAATACAGCGGGGTTCAACCATAGGGTTACCTCAGTGTTTTGCAAGGTACAACGGTTGCATTTACGTGTGTTACTCTCGCTACTCCTGTGTGAAGAAAAATACCGTGTGCGCAATACTCTACAGTTTCATCGCACAAAGGGCAGGAACAAACTTTGTTGTTTTTGTGCATGTACACAACATCAAAAAGGCTGCTGTGTTGATAAATAAACAAGAAGAAAAACTCTTGTGCCCCCCCCACCCCATGTTTAATCTCACGGGTGTAAGAGGTTACTCTCGGTTTGACTGGGAGTATACGCTTGCTTACTGACGCTTGTCATATTCTAGTCACACTTGGGCATAGGAGATATACTGTCGCTAACACGAGTAACACACGAGGAACACAACCAATGTACTTAGTAGACTTTTATCCCCAGTTTGTTTTATGGCTTGTTAATCCCTCTCCAAACACCTGGATCCTCTTCGAGAGAAAAAAAAATATGAAATTTGGCAAGCTTTAAAAATAAGAAACTTTGTCTTTCACTTACCCCTCTCATCAATGGCGGAATTCTTCTCAACGATTTCTGCTTCTAGATCCAGTCTAAGATCCTTCTCCCTAGCCATGCTTGACTCCAGCGCTCTAACTTTATCATGCATTTGGCGATTTTTGATCTGAGAATAAGTTGTACAAACAAAATTGTAATTCTGTCCAAGGCAGAACGTAAAACATTTAAACTGCAAACGTTTTATGAGTGTAGACTTTTGATTTTTGCATGGAGGAATAATGAAGCCCGGTTCCTACTTCCTGCGAATGCGAATTGAATTTTGAAATCACATGGTTGTTTCCACAGCAAATGTTTCACTGTAGTTGCAACTGTTGCAAAGTTGTGCGTCAAAATGCGTATCGCATTCACATTAGAGAAAAGCAACCAAACCATGTAGCTTTGCTCTACTGCGAAATTCTGTGCTGATGGTTATGCCTAATTTCTTGAGCAGCGTGGAATACCCACATGCACAAAAAAACTTCCTTGCTAACCAGTGAAATGTGCTTACTCTAAGCATGAATTTTTCTGCTACCATCGGTGTTGACTATGGTATAATGTAAAACCATGAAAATAGGCTCTGACTGTGTCAGAACTTTTCTGAACAAGGCAATTGCTTTTTCATGTAAACCATATATCTAGCAGCAATATAGTTTCTAAGAAACTCAGGATAAAAAGTAAAACCTAATCCACTTATGTTTGTTATAAGAGTATATTTAAATGAGTACAATCCATTGTTATTTGTCATTATGAAACAATTCAAGTAGACAATTATCAAAGTCAGTTATGGAAATCGACAAAAGTTCAAATTGTAACACTAAACAGTGACTTTGCATATAATAACTGTTTCTCCACTATACCTTCATTTATTGGAAATGTTACAAATTTCATTTGATTTATTTATTGATTTACTCCTTACCTTTGATACCATATTAGGTGTGCTGAAAAGAGCCTTGACTGGGGAGAATCCAGCAGCAGACAGTGGTGTTTTGCAGCCAGTCAACATTGGAGTGCAGGGCTCCATGGGAGATGATGTGCTCACTTCTTCATTCACTGTAGATAAATCAGACACACAAACAAATTCAACAAGCAATTTCAATAGAAAAACTTAATCACACCTGCCCATAAAAAAAGGGAAGCCCGGTTCATACTTCCTGCGAATGCGATACAAATTTTGACGCCACAAATTTGAAACGAACAATTAGCATCAGTTGACTTATGCTGAACTCCTGCAAAACATTCTTTGCAAAAAAACCCAGCCATGTGACGTCAAAATTCCTATCACATTCGCAAGAAGTATGTCCACGGATTGTGTCGGATGAAAAAAAAGCGTCAGGATAGCCAGAGCCAGATCATTAAGCCCCGGCCATCACAGCCGCTATCTATCAACGACGCCCACATATGGACAGGCATAGTAGTATCAATTCAAACCTTATCCGAAACTGAGATGGTAAAGAAACAAAAACATTGGACAGGCTTTTCAGGGCTATTTGATTACAATTTCTCAAGGGGCCAAAACAAACAATTGAAGGCATAGAGAAATGCAATCAAGAAACAACTTTTGGGGAACGAGCAGCATTAAACTATGCAGTTGTTAAAAGGTAGGTTGTCTGAGATTTACATGATCGTATCCATTGTACTAGAAAATAGTTACATTCTTACATTTCTTGTAGAGGACCCTGTCAAAGTTGGTATGGAGCTGACTGCCACTTCCTCTTGCTACAATTGCCTCAATAATCTCCTTGAGGTGGGTCTGTACTGCAATGTCCAGCTTGGTGATGGCGTCCACAAAGAATTCCAACTTGGGTCCCTGAATGGCAGCGCACAGCAACAACGCCGCAACCTTGGCCAGCTCTGAAATGTCGGCATGCTGGAGGATTTTGGCGTGGTCCAAATGCCGTTCCAGTGAAATCCGATAAAATTCTGTATCAAAGGAGATTTTTTGTTATTTAAGGCTTGCTTTTATTGATTGATCATCATTAGATCTTGAAGTCAAGAGACAGAGACAGAAAAAGCTTGATCACAAGCCTGAAATTTTCAGAAGCAAGATTTTGGATTTTGGGATGTCCACCTACAGAAGAATGGAGACAGTACGAGGAAGAATAACTGTATACATTTGGCCAAAGAGAATTTTGAACTCAGTCTCACCCTGTAGGAATGATGTTATCAATCGAAACCTCTGCTTAGGCTGGTCACAAAACTGGGTTCCACTGTCCCCATTGCTGTGAGAAATAAAAGGGAAACAAAAAAGAAACTGACTGTTTAACCTATTCCAGTCAATCAGCCAACATGTAAAAGGAGCAGATTTCATTTTTTCAGGATGGATCAAGATTTCAAATAGACACACTACGTGTATACCCAGTCTTTGAAGTCACAAAAACAAAAAACACTGGTGTATGAATACAAATGAATACATATTACACCCACATACAGTGTAAATGAAGCCATTCTGCCCCCATCACTTTTTGTAAACTGTTAGCTTCTTTTAACCACTAATTAAAATTGAAATTGGATTTCAATTTTTGTTTTTGTTTCAATGTTTTTGGTTTTAAATGGGTTAACCAGTTGAATCTACCTGCAAAATCGTCCAAACTTCCCAATTAATTAGGGCTAGTCAAGTGACCTAGTTAGCAGGAAGTCTGCCATCTAGTTTTGATAGTTTTGAAATGGTTTCAACTTTGTCTGTAAACTACTGCATACTACAAGGAGGCACATACAATATAATTATCATTAAACATTGGTAAGCCTGTGCGACTAGTGCAACTAGTGAAAAATTGTGACTATCGATTCCTCAATAATCATAAATTTTGTCGTTTTTATTTTCATTTGAAATATTTTATTTTTTTCACCCATATTGCCACACCATAGAGCCACAAATAGCAACCACATCACGTGATCAATCTAGTGACTAAAGGAGAATGAAACTCAATCTAGCAGATAATAATTTTGTTTTGAAATTTAGAGGTTGGATGATGTTTCTTTGAATCATTTGATTGTTGGCATAATAATGCAGTAATTTATGCTAAAAATTAATCATTTTATAAATGTTTGGGCATAACCTACGACAGGAAACTTTATTCTCAGCATGATTAAGCCTGATGAAAATACAGACTGTGAAATCGTGCCGCCACAACCACTACAAAAAAGGTCGCAACTTCCTGCTTGGTGAACCAATTATGTCGCTCATGACTACTCACAACAACATAATTTACTTACGAAACACAATCATACATCAGTGACACAATCCTTCAATCCTTTCAGCATGAGTTACTACTGCTCCTGCGTCAAACAATATGCTGCAATGCATCTTGGAAATTCAAAATTAGTCGTTTACTGAACATTACATGATTACTTACTGAAACTTACATGATTTTGACGATACTGATAAAGTGAGCTCCATCCTGAAGCTGTTGTAGGGACTCCACACAGTTGCCCACTCCCACAGAGTTCACCTATTGGGACAAAACAAATTTGTTTCTTTAACTAATATACAAATAATCTTCAATGATCAATAGCAAAACTTGTGAGCAATTATCCGTTTTGTTTTATTTGCTTGGAGCGTATTTTTTTCATTTGTTAAATTGTTGGCACATCTGATGGTGCTATAATTGTGCCTTGTCTTGTGTATCACATACATGTATTTGACAGATTGGAAAAATAATAATAACTGCATCTGTGATTTTTTTTCTTTTTGGGGAGGGGGGCATAATTTTTGCACATTAAGTCAACATTACAAATCTGTTAAAATGAAAGTCTTACTTAAGATTGCATTTAAAAAAACTTAACTAATATCACACTACTCAGTTTTAAAAACCTTGTCATGAAAAACAATATTTGACTTACCCAATGAGCCAGGCTCTTCAACTTTCCGTGATCCATTCCGCTTCTTTACAGACAAAACAACAGACGTTTAGTTTTTGTTCACAAAAATAGGTAGTGTTTGGGTTTCGTCATTTAATAGCAAGTAATTAACTGATTAAATTCTCTAACGCCGTGACAGGCTAGTGAAATTTGTTTGGGCTAGCAATGTAGCATGGCTAGTCGAGGAAAAAAGTGAGTGTTGCACTTGCAGTTATAGTTATAATGAGTTAGCTCGGTTAAAGGCAGTGGACACTATTGTATTGGTAATTACTCACAATAATTATTAGCATAAAACCTTTCTTGGTGACAAGTAATGGGGAGAGGTTGGTGGTATAAAACATTGTGAGAAACAGCTCCCTCTGAAGTGCCATAGTTTTGGAGAAAGAAGTAATTTTCCACGAATTTGATTTCGAGACCTCAAGTTTAGAACTTGAGGTCTCGAAATAAACCATCTAAACGCACACAACTTCGTGTGACAAGGGTGTTTTCTGCCTGGAAATAAACAAACCACACAGCAGGTTAGTTGCGATAACGTAACCCTCCTGCCGACGACGCCTCCGGCTACGCCGTCGGCAGGAGGGTTACGTTATCGCAACTAACAGCAGGTTTTTTACCTGATCTGATGCTGATGTCATCTCATCATATGCCTCACTTGATGTATGATTTAATTTAAACCTGTACCTGGTGGTACCGTGTAGTCCTGTACCTGGTGGTACCGTGTAGTGTAGCTGTAGTTGTGATAACGTAACCCTCCGGACGGCTTTCGGCAGGAGGGTTAAACGTTATCGCAACTAACAAGTTGTTGATCATGTTGATTCTAATTCTAGAAATCTAATTCTAAACACGACAGCCGGCCGGCAGGGCAGCCAAGTCTGCCTCGTCAAAGTTTTGTTAAAAACACTCACCAATGAGGGTTATTCCTACTTTAAAGATATTCAGCACTGTTGTATAAGTTATAAGCCCAAAATGTGTGATAATACTTTCAACATTTGCGTACATTTAACTCTATTTTCGGTCCACATCTTCTTCTGACTTTAGGCGTAGTTAGTAGAGCGCAGTTGTCAGTTCAAAATCGGCGCAAGTCGTTTGTCAGTGTCGCTCCCACGGCACGGGTATCGCGCTCGTGTGTACCTGTGCGCCCTACGGTTATCGAATTGATGGGGACGAGCGAAGTGCGCCCGTGACAATGCACAAGGTTGTAAATTTACAAAACAGTATTCAAAAATTGGTCACTCCTTGAGGGCGCTAGACTGACTTAAGACCCCCCCAAAAAAGGTTTCTGGGCTAATTGGTAATAATATTGTGACCTGGGGTTGTCGACATCCAACTTGATGGATGATAGATACGGTCCTGTTTACTCAGAGCAGAGACATTTGAAAAAATTATTGCTCAGATAATCTTGGAAAACTGTTTTGACTTGGAGGGGGGGGGGGGGATTCAAACGACAGGCTCCCGTCTAGTCCGGGACTCCCAAATTAAATTGAGCACTGATTAAAGTTCAAGTCAATGATTACTTTTCCCTTTAGTGTAAAAAGCTGTGAGACTTCACTAATATTTTCATGTATTTTTGAATATTTAGCATTTCGTGAAAAAGGGAGTTTTTATAATAGTTGGCTGCATGCACCCCTCTAAATAGAGATATTCAAAGGATTGTGGAATAATTACTATACTCGCTAAAATAAGTAAAATTAAATTATCCCACACTATAGAAACATTGTCCCAGCCGTCCCTGCACCCCTAGTGTTTTTGCCGGATGGGTAAAACATCACAGGATTTGCTACTAGTTTATCTTGAATGTTTTCGATTTCTATGGGCCTTTAGCTAGAACCTTGCAAAAGCACAGCCAAGGGTAAAACTCACTAAAACCGAAAAGGGGGACTTATTTATTTATTTATTTATCTTTGGGGGGGGGGGGGGTTCAAAAATTGTACAATCCTACGAGGGAAAAAGCTTATAATGATATGGAGAATATCTAAACACACTATCAGATATTTTGCTCTAATTCTGCTTGAAGACCTTGGCCCAGTTCTATAATATAAAAGTTCAAACATGGCTCTTTTACTCGTAAGAATAATGAGCGCTTTGAGATTCCTGTAAGGCCTTTGTGTGCTGCTTTTTAATGATTAGTCATTTAATCAAAATCATTGCTCAATTTGAGTGACGTTAAATAATTTTTAGTCATCCACTCATAGTAAATTAATGATGCGTATCTTAATGCATACTGTGAGGCATGAGTGTTTGGTCGGATATCTAGGCTTTGGTACAAGTGCTCTCAAATGATGTCCGGGCTTTGCATCCTGAAGTTGTACTCCACAACCTTAGAGATAATTTGAAGCAGATCACATTTCAATTGCAATAACACTGTCCAAACATTAATTTCCTTTGTCTTGAAGAGTCAAGGCTCCATTTATTTGTGTCCAAAACTATGTACAATAATGGTGACCACAGAGGCCAAAATATTACTCTGTTTGGGTTAGAATCACTAATGGTGATCAGCACAAAGGAGTGTCACATTGCCCCAACCTAAAAGTGTTCAGTCCATGAAAGGTTGTCAATAAACGATCCCCCAGTTTTAAAGAATATTACCAAAATTGCAATGACTTTAAAAAATTAAAAAATGTCAAATTCTTGTTCCATTCAAAATAAAAACAACTTCCAACCAAATTATGAATGTGATTTTGTATGTTGGAATTTCTATTTAGATAGTGTGCAGTGAAATTAAAATGCAGCAAATAATATCAATTTAAAACATGAATTTCATTTTTGATATGTTGGTTGAAACATGGTTTTAAACTAACATTTCCTTACAAACAAAATCACTCAATAGCATTTTTGGCTAAAACAGCAAATAATAGCAGCAACAAAAAAACAACAACAGCACATCCCATCATGTATTACAGACGTTTAAACAACATTGTTGAAAGTTAATAATATTTTGTTTTAATGACTTTTAAAGATTTTTAAAACATAAGCATCCATAATGACAAAAAGAAAAGTTGTGGCCGAGTTGATTAATAGCAGCCCAGTACAGAAATAACCCAAACAACAACTGATGAAAAACAGACCAAAAGTTACACAATTGTTAACTTATCATACAGAGAAGTACAGAGAAGTGGGGGTACTCTCCAGACAAGGACCACCCAGACTAGAGAGCACCTACTGCTGTGACTAGCTGTATATGTATAACACCTGTAGTACCACGGAGGACTGTGCAGAGGCCAACGACAATGGACTCCAAGTTCCCCAACATTCATTGGCAAGCAGTTGTCTGATGACAAGAAATGTTGATAAGTTTCCCATATCTAACATTACCACTGTAAGGCCACTCCCAAAGGAGTGGTTTAAACATGATTACAAAAGGAGCAAAAAGGAAGAACACATCAGTAAACCAGTTGGCTGAAGAAAATGAACTTGATGTTAATTCTTTCACTGCTCTTTAAAGCTATTATACACTTTCGGTAAACAGTATTGTCCAAGTCCCACACTTCGTGTATCACAACTTATATATAAAACAACAAACCTGTGAAAATTTAGGCTCAATCGGTCCTCGGAGTCGGGAGAAAATAACGGGAAAACCCCCTCTTGTTTCCGCGCATTTCCGCAAAGACAACCCTGGGTTGGAGTTGCATTTCCAGCTGGGTGCCTTAACCAATCAGAAGGCGGTAACCATGGTACTTAAACCACACCCAGCCAATCAGCTATGAAGGCTACTGGATGCCAAATGGACTGTTTGAGAGTGTTGTCACATGTCCACCGTTTTTAGGAATTTTAAAAAATTACCATGGTAATTAAATTGCAAAAAATAAAAAATAAAATAGAAAAAATAAAATAAAAAGTGTGAATAATTATTGGCTTTCAGATCTGATTTTTATTAATTTTTAAAATATATATTTTTCCCCTTAATATTTATAATAAAGCATATAAATAAAAAGTGATAATTGAATCACCAAGTTGATGTCTAAATTTTAATATTTATAATAATATTGATATTATGAGGGTTAAACAAAAAATCTACAAAAATATTAGAAAATAATATAAGGCACATGGCTTCTTTAAGCCTCTGTATTTTTTTTCCAGAATGCTCAGCAGAATGTTCAGGCACATGATTTGATGAATTGTGAATTGAAATAATGTTTGATGACATTTTTTTCGGTGAGAATTTTTTGTATATGGCCTCAACATTATCGTAGCGTCATACGATATCGACCCTCATGTTTTCAAACCCCCAACTTTGATTACCGTTTACCGCGAGATTGTGCAAGCTGCACTGGTTGCAGAAGCTATGCAGTTTACTCACGGTCTGTATTTTTATCAGGCTTAATCATAATGAGAATAAAGTTTCCTGACGTTGGTTATGCCCAAATATTTAAAAAATGATTGATTTTTGGTACAAATCACTAGTGCATTATTTTGCCAACATTCAAATGAGTCAAAGAAACATCATCCAACCTCGAAAGTTCAAAACAAAATTACTATCTGCAAGATTGAGTTTCATTCTGTTGTAGTCACTAGATGGATCACTTGAGGTGGTTACTATTTGGGATTCTATGGTTTGCCAATATGAGTGAATTTTTTAATTTTTTTTTTATTAACTGCATACTGTAATTAATTCCCATAAGCGTAAAAAATATCACGTCTATATTAAAGAGAATATATCATAGATTGGTTTCTTATCTCCTGAAACAAAACATTACTGGGCAAAAAATGGGGGAAAACGGATTGTTATGAAGTGTGTGTGTTTTAAGGGGGGTGGGGTGTTTTACTATCATGCCTTATGATATCTCTTGATTCTAATTATAGTAGCCACAATGCCTTGGGACAAAAATGTAATTAAATTTGTTAAGTAGTAATTGAATAATTTTTTGATTTATTTTGCACGCCATACTAGCTTCGGAATATTGAATAAAATACCAACCAATGAAAGGTGTGAAAACATATAACGTTGCTCCAATGTCGTGCATGCATAAGCACTGTTAATGGTAATTGCGATAACGTAACCCTCCTGCCGACGGCAGGAGGGTTACGTTATCGCAACTATGTTAATGGCGGACTGTCTCTCGCAACATAAAACCAAAACTTTAAAAATTTCATCACACCATGAAGTGCAAGTGTTATTGTTAACAAATTGGATAGATGACTTATAAAAAAACATTAAGTTTTTGATTGTGAACAATTTTCCTGTTATCCTACTGAAAACACATGACACCAGGATATGACATATTTGTGTACCTTGTACTGTATAAATGCCTACAAGTACAAGTGCAAATAACCAGTGGAGCCTTTACATGTTTCTAAGTTTTGGTCAAGGGAGAGGAGACTCTTTACTTGACAAGTAAAACCAAAATTTTGTTATCTAGGGACTGTTTACATTGGGCACAGAGAGGTAAAAGATTTGCCACGATTTTAAGGACACCTTGAAAACAGGACCTCCTACTACAAGTAGGCCCTTTGGGGTATAGTCCTTTAACTTTACTGTATCGTAGTATCTGACTGACACAAAAGTGACAGTGACAGTGACACTGACCGAGTATAAATTTAATACGAATGCTGGTCATCTCGCCACCTGACAAGCTCGCCACCAACAAAGTCGCCCCCCTACCCGGCTCGCCCCGGGTTGAAACAAAGTCGCCCCCTGGCAATGTCGCCCCCAAACAATGTCGCCCCCTAGCAAAGTCGCCCCCTGGTAATGTCGCCCCTAGCAAAGTCTCCCCCAGAAATTAGGGCGACCAGCTCCATGCGCTTCACCACACGTATTATACGATGTATTACATGATGTAAGCACCGGTTCTCCAATAATTTTTATACATAAAACAACATTACATTGTCAAGTAATGCACACTCTGCATGCGTCACATGCATGCCGCCAACTGATTTGCTTGCTTTGTTTATTCTTTGCTCTTTGTTTATTTTGTGTGTACAGCGCTGTGGTACTTTCCCCTGTTAGTTAGAGCGCTTTATAAATACCTTGTATTATTATTATTATTAGGAGAGAGCAGACGACCGAAAAAAAGTTTGTAATAAGTTACTACCAAACTACGTCACCTCGGACCAATCACACCACAGTATGGAAAGCTTACGTCACGCACGTTATCCAATGAAATCATTGCATCAATTAAACCATTGGTAGTGCAAGTGCAGACTAGACCAGGGCATGGTCTTATCATTTGCGGATACCAGCTAAATGAGGGGACCAGTCTAGGCTGACCTTCTCCTCCGTTGGGGGCGCTATATAAGGAGACCGTTAAAAAATAACCAACGACTAACTGCGCTGTGTCGTCGTGTGTAGGTTACTTCTGACCAATGCGAGCTCCCCCGGCCCATGAGACCCGTTCGTTAAAATTAATTTGCTGTTGTCTCCGTGGTCCGTGATTTTTCATGCGGTTATAAGTTTATCGGGTGACAGAATTATGTGGTATATGAATTAATTTTTGTTGTTGTTCTTTGGCGTGCATAGGCTAGTCCCCTTATTGATAGAGAGTTTGGTCCAGAGTGTCCAGAGTGGTCCAAATTACCAGTGAGACCTAAAATCGAAGTCCACTTTTCCTGAGCAGGGGGCCGGGGGGGAACAACACTTTTGACCTTCAGTGATTAATTGCAAACCCATGGTCAATAATTTGGAATTTCAGTCACTTGGTTGGATGCTTGGATGGTTATTAGGCCCACGGCGTTTTTCAAGAGGGGAGGACTGGATGTTTTGTTCAAGATGTTAAAAAATAATTGCGTCCAGCAGTGATAGGATTTAATTTACACTTCTTGTTTAAACTACGGGTAGAAATTTGACCATGTTGTCCCTATTTATTATTATTAATAAAAAGTACTAGCCCGCCTCATTTATTACATAACAAATCCCTTATTTAACCATTTTTATTTATTACAATAATTATTTAATAAATAACCCACTTTCATGTGTCACGTTGGACAAGCAGTTAGCTTTCTAGGTGTGTACTCATCAAGCACGTGAACCTAATAATTTCTTTCATTGTCGGTATTCCTCCTAGATAGAGTGGTTCAGACACCATTGCTTGCGATTGCATCATCTATTTAACAGGTATAAACCGACCCATTCACACATTGGTATCGCAGCAGAGTGGCGCAGTGGAAGCGTGCTGGGCCCATAACCCAGAGGTCCGAGGATCGAAACCTCGCTCTGCTAATTTTTTTCTGTCTAGTTCTGAAAAAATTGTACCTACAAATTTTTAGGAACCAGTGAGCGGCCGGACTTGTTCCTCATTGCTTTGTGTACTGTTGTGCTTATTCTTGGTGTTGGTGGTGCATATTAAATTAATTATAATACTGCTGTCATGTATTTAATGTATTAATGCATTGATGTATGTTGTAATTAGTATTTTCGTGGCGGTCATTTTTGCTTCATGATTATGGATTTATATAACTCCATGGAGAATTTCTTCCTCCTTGATAAATCCTGGGCTATAATTACTTTACACATGCAGGTAGAATTAGCCATGCTGAACGCGACGCCGACCGTTAAATTTCAATTGCGCCCCCTATTGTTAGAAATCGTGCAACTCGTAAACATAAACACCTTGGATGAGAGCACCCACCGTTTCTACGTTCTGGAATTTCCTTGGTGTTCTTTCAGTTTCATTCAACTTGTGTATAAAAAAACCCCAACAAATTACACATATCGGTGGAATGATGTGCACAATGGCGGTGAGAATGCATTCGAAAGGTTAGTATATTTTGAGTTTAAAGTTGTGTACGTTACAATTATGCCGTGAAGCGCAGGTGCAGTCCCCCGCCCGCCAGCAGATTTGTATGCCCTCATCTCGCCTGGCCCTGCGGCTTGCCTGAAAATATAATGAGGAAACTGATGATCATAACATGGAGGTATCCATGATTATAATAACTGAATTGTGTTACAGTTGGACAGAACGCTTTCATTTAACCTCGAAATCAATCCAGGCAGGAAGGGCATGGCATGTGAAACCGTGACATTTTTAGTATTTTTGACATCACCTTCAGCTTCACAATGAGTAATGACACATCACATTCTTGGTTGCACTGTTTAAAAACGGGCAGATAAATTGGTGGCGATGTGCGCAAAATTATCCTTCGAGTAATGTAGATTTTTAGGTGACCAAAGGAAAGGAATGTGGTGCATGCTGGTCTAGCTAGAAAGCGATCAACCAGCATGCACCTCATTCAACAGTTAAATTAGCACTCGCATTGGGTATTTGCGAAAAGGTCATGGTGGACCGTGGACAGTTACCGCATGCGATGTTTAGTCAATGGGTCAAAAGACTTGAATTGGGAAGAGCCATGTGTGCTGATACATGTGAGATACATGGTAGTAACACGTGTGCAGTTTGATAAAATTGTGCCTTCTTTTTCAATTGATTCCACAGAAACAATGATAGACACAAGACCAGGTACCAGTACAGTTGGTATACAGTGCAGTATATGGGAACAGCCACCTGAGCAAGTTCTTCCAAGTATACCATTGAACAAAGCAACAGAAGTTAAATCCAGTTCAAGAAGTTCAAGTGCAGTTGGAGGTGAAATTGTGCTTCAGTGTAGAAATATTCGCCAAAATGACCAGCTCGTTAAACAGTACGTGTAAACCTTTTTTACTAATGTGAGAAAAATAAATGTATAGCTACCGGGCAATCTCGGTGGTCTAGTTGTTGAGACACTGCTCTTGAGTTGCAAGGGTCATGGTTTGGAATCCCACCCAAGTAATATGCCTTGTGATATTGTTCACAGCTAGGACTTGGGGAAAAAGTACTGAGCATACAGTGCTAACACATTGCTGTAAGGGTAAAACCAAAATGAACTCCGCCCCGAAGAAACTCCATGGCTCTCTCCAATCGCACAAGGACAAGAAGGACCCCTCCACCCGTGCCGGAGTCTATCGCATTCCATGCGAATGTGGTAAGGTTTATGTCGGGGAAACCGGGCGTAACCTTCCCACTAGACTTAAGGAACACCAAGCACACGGAAGGAGGGGGGACTTCGATAAATCCGCCATCGTCAAGCATTCCCACATCACTGACCACCGAGTGAACTGGGAAGCAGCAGAAATCATCGCTCCAATCCAGGCGTGGCACCCTAGACGCTTTAGAGAGGCCATCGAGATCCACATGCATGACACCGTATCCCAAGACATCGGCTTCCACATCAGCGACATCTGGCTCCCCCTTCTCCCGACCAATGGATCTTCTATATCCACGGTCATCCCCTAGGCCCCAACCATTAGACTGCTTTGGGTCATCTATACCCTCAGTCACCTAGGCCCCACACCCTCACTATCCCCTGTGCTTGTTCCTACTGACACGGTTCAGTGAGCACACACCCCCCACACACCACCCAAGGCTCCACAACAGGTTTCACCACGCATCATCGAGTTCCCTTCCCGCCTCTATTTCCCGCCTTCATGCATCACCGCTGATCCACCGCCCAGTACTTAAGCAGCATGCAGCATCAGAGTCCAGCATTCTCCAGAAGACGATCAGAGCATACTGATCGAAACGTCAAGTTAATCCAACGGTTCTTTTCAGAACCACCCCAACTCATTTAGGGATTGTTATTACATGGTGTTACCGCAAACTTTTCTATATCAAAATGAACATTATTTATCCCTGATCCAAAATGAACATCTATTACATTGTTATTATTGTTTTTACTTTTTTTTTTAAAGGAGTAAGAAATTATTGGATTAGGTTTTCTTTGTGAGTAAGAATATTAGTAAATTCTGGTTGTAAAACCAAGGGCTCACAGAAAAGCAAACTTAATCACTGTTCTAGACAAGAACTGAATAAAGAGAAGACAAGATAGGAAGTTTCCGTTTTAGATGTGGGAGAAAAATCCCCAGCAGTCAGGTAGGGACTAATTGCCCAATCCATGTAGTGCCCTTGGTAGGATTTGAACTGGGTCCAAGAGGAGGGCAAGGCAAGGTACCACCATGCTAACCTAATTGCCCCAAAGATAGTATTGCGAAGCTGAAAAATAAAAACTGAAATTATCTTGTATTAAAAAGGAAATCTCTTTCTCCCCCACCCCACAAAAACAAAAAAATAAATAAATAAACAAATAAAACACCACTGTTATTCCCAATTTCACATCTAGGTCTAATACAAACCTCAACTTGGACCAAGGACTGGATGGTGTATTTAAATCAGAAATCACAACGCAAGGAGAAGCCTCGACATCTTCTCAGGATAAAATCCCATTCATAGACGAAGCTTCTTACTCACTCATGGTGGATGTCTTATGGGGACGGTTTAACATCCCCGTCAAGGATCGAACAAAACAGCACAAGTCGGCAATTGTCCGACTATGGAGAAATAGGGGAAAGTTCACCGTTAACAATAGCAATCCAGAAAATCTTTACTACAATGGAAAATGTGTGCCACGAAGATCACAACAAAGAGATTTCACTTCTAAAGGGTCAGAAGGAAAGAATCGAGGACGAGGAAGGCCATTAAAGAGGACACATGGGGCCGAGTTTGTCACTCTAGCAGGGAGGAACTTTGGTGAAGATTTGAGGCAGGATCAGGGAGATGACAGTATGCAGTTATTTAGGTAAATGTAAAACCAATGTAATACAATAAAAGTATATCTGGCCATTCTTTGCAGCTAATGCCGGGACAATAGCTGGGACTTGGCCGAGGTTGTACAAAATGTTTACTTGCCATGCTCAGAGCCGCAAAAAGGACCGTTATGTTTGCTGCCGCCAGCGTCTCAAAATAAGTCTGCCATTGGTGAGGTAGATGCAGCCACTGCAATTATTGCCCTCGGCTACCTGGAATTTGGATTTGGCAACAATTTTATAATGAATATTGTATCTTCATTTTCATTAGTGATACATCACATAGTTCACATCGAGGAAGGAACAATGAGGACCATGCATCACCAAGGAAACAGCCAAAGGAATCCAGCACCAAAAATGACCCCAGTCAGTTTCCAGCATTAGACGAATCATCTTACTCTCTTATGGTGGACATCTTAAAGGGCCAATTCAAAATCCCCACCGAAAACAGGACAAGGCAACAGAAGTTCGCGATCATCAAGCTGTGGAAAGCCAAGGGAAAATACACAGTCGACGATTGTGATCCAGCAAATCTCTACTACAATGGCAAATGTGTGCAACGAAAAGAACAGCTTGTGACTGACAATCAGGGCCCAATTACATAGAGCTGCTTAAGCAGACAATACTGCTTAATTATTGTTTGCTTAGCAGAAACGAGCAGGATACCTGTCCCAAATTGTACATGAGACATTGTATTGTGGCCGGCAACCATATTCTAGTAAGCACAATTCTGTTGTGCTTAGCTACTTTTTGCGTTTAAAAGCAGCCAATGAGTTTGATGGAGAATCAAGGAGCTTGCCAGTTAAACAGACCAATCAGTAAACTTCCGTCCCAATGGGCTCAGTATGATAAAGACGGGCTGATAAAAAATGGAGAATTGAGTAGTTCCATATCCACTGAAGAACTCTATTGTTTAGCGCAGCATCTTCACAATAGCCTCTCCTAATCGTTCTGTTGTATAAAAACACAAAAACGTCAGGCTTATGAATCCCGTAAAATAATAATTGCCAATAGATTTTTATTGATTTGTGTCAATGGTACTTGAAAAGCCCAAGGAGACCAGTGGCACCTCAAATAGTCAGGACTTGATGGTAGTTGCGTTCGACTAAGCAATCAATGGTCACGACTTTGATACTAGTCGCTCAGGCTTGGTACTTGAGTAAATGTTTGACACTAGTCGCCCAGGCTTGGTACTTGAGTAAATGTTTGTTAAGTTGAATTAAGGCCAAGAAGGCGTGATAATAAAGAACTCGCTCCTCAAGATAACTTAGTAATTTCCTCTTTATTGGCAGTCTCATAATTTCAATGTACCATAATAATAATAATAAGACTTGTAATGTGCACATATCCACCCTGCTGGGTGTTCAAGGCGCATTATTCATCAACACTTATACACAAATATAAAATATAATAATCTATTCAAATTAAATCTTAAACTATCAAGCATTATTGCACTTCATTAATATGTCACACTACATAATTTGGTTGAAAAATAAAGAGATGACGCAAAACTAATAGTTACAGTCAACAGTATACATGTAGTACAATACAGGCTAAAGGCAAAGTATACCTTTGGTCTTTGTAACCGTTTCACTGGTTTTAATCCTTTGTAATATGCTATAGTAAAACCAACCCATGAAAGTTTCCTTCTAAAGGCAGTGGACACTATTGGTAATTACTCAAAATAATTATTAGCATAAAACCTTTCTTGGTGACGAGTAATGGGGAGAGGTTGATGGTATAAAACATTGTGAGAAACGTCTCCCTTTGAAGTGCCATAGTTTTCGAGAAAGAAGTAATTTTCCACGAATTTGATTTAGAGACCTCAGATTTAGAACTTGAGGTCTCGAAATCAACCATCTAAACGCACCAGCTTCGCGTGACAAGGGTGTTTTTTTTTTTCTTTCATTATTATCTCGCAAGTTTGATGACCGATTGAGCTCAAATGTTTACAGATTTGTTATTTTATGTTTATAAATGTTGATATACACCAACTGCGAAGGCTAGTCTTTGACAATAATAGTGTCCACTGCCCTTAAAAGGTGGTAGCGTTTTTTAAATGTCACTGGAAATCTGGAGTAGTTATGTCCCAAGCAGGATAATCCAGAAACTGGAATACACAATCTTAAAAACATTTCATCTCAGAGTGAAACTTTGAATCCCTTTCTCTAAAACCACATTCATTTGAAGGGAAATTTGTTTGACCTTTAATTTAGGAATAGAACCAAAGGTATACCCTGCCTTGTTTCGTGTCACTTTCGCCTGCTGTGACCTTTGTCCCCTGACATGACCTGTGACCTTAATTATTACTGTTAGCATTTAAATTCTGACGTCCCCTGTACATGTACTGTTCACAAACACACTTGTGTATGTCCTTTTCACAATGTGTGAAGTTTTGTACGACGCATTAACAATAAAAGCATTTACATGTACATGGTACTATAGCTCATGACCTCGTCACCCTACTGTGCGTATCATTTTAAGGGATTGCGCACTACGCATTGCGCACTACCGAATATGCATGATGGTACACATGGATTTTTGGCATAACTCTCGATATTTACAAACATCTTCACAATTTGGGATCTTTTAATACTGTGTCTTCCAATAGAATTTTTTTAAACAGCCAATACTTGTTCACATTAGATATAAAAGAAGAAAATTCACTCAGTATCTTCCTAAGTACACTAGGTTGTATTATATAACACCCAAGCAGATCCTTGCCATTTGATTGGAGGATTGTCCATCACGTGATAGCAAATAAAAGTACCATTGCACGCTGAGTCACTCACCGTGCTTTTTCGTTCCATCCGAAAAGTACCATTGCACGCTGGCAGCGTGCAATGGTACTTTTCGGATGGAACTAAAAAGCTGAGTAAAAACATCACTGCGTGCGCGTGTCTTTGGTAACGCAGCAGGTGTTACTGCAAGAAGGCATAGTAAAATTACTAGCATTCAGCTTCTACAGTTGAAATTGTTTGTTTTGAAAGTTGTATCTTTCAATCAAAATGACAAAGATCTACTTGGATGTTATATAAAACAAATAATGAATGTTTTTCATTCGTGCAAAGGTGCGAATATGTTCATTCGTTGAAAGCTGGAATGTTCCATTCAACTCGGCTCCGCCTCGTTGAATAGAACATTCCATCTTTCAACTCATGAACATATTCGCACCATTGCACTCATAAACATTCATTATGTGTATATTATATAACACCCAAGCAGATCCTTGCCATTTGATTGGAGGATTGTCCGTCACGTGATAGCAAATAAAAGTACCATTGCACGCTGAGTCACTCACCGTGCTTTTTCGTTCCATCCGAAAAGTACCATTGCACGCTGGCAGCGTGCAATGGTACTTTTCGGATGGAACGAAAAAGCTAAGTAAAAACATCACTGCGTGCGCGTGTCTTTGGTAACGCAGCAGTGTTACTGCAAGGCATATTAGTAACATTACTAGCATTCGACTTCTACAATTAAAAATTGTAGGCCTACGCTTTGTTTGTTTTGAAAGTTGTATCTTTCAATCAAAATGACAAAGATCTACTTGGATGTTATATAAAACAAATAATGAATGTTTTTCATTCGTGCAATGGTGCGAATATGTTCATTCGTTGAAAGCTGGAATGTTCCATTCAACTCGGCTCCGCCTCGTTGAATAGAACATTCCATCTTTCAACTCATGAACATATTCGCACCATTGCACTCATAAACATTCATTATGTGTATACTATTGAACACATCATTGCAAATAGTTACCTTCGGTTATTAAAGTGACTTGATCACGGCCTGTATGGGGCATCATGCCCGTGAGTTTTTCAAGCATGGCATGCATGATCCGGGCCTGATACTTCACAGAAGCAACAAAGGCGATTGCCTCCATGCCCCCTCGTCAATGCCTTCATGCCCTTGAAATGCTCCAGTTGAAATTTACAATTTCCTCATATACATGTACATGTAGGGTGCCCTTCACCAAGGAGAAAATGCCTTGGTGCCCTTGCCCACTTCAAAAACGAAACATACAGGCCTAATGATCTGGAACACATGTGAATGGAATACACATGCAAGTACAAAAGTCTTTGTAAATTCATAATTGAAGAACAATGAGGGGGGGGGGGGCGGTTGGGGGTTATGGCTTGCTTATGATACTTAGTCCATACGAACGCAGGGCTTGTACACATACAACGTGGGAAACTACTGATGAACCCAAACAAGAAATGTACAAAGTGAGTAGGGCCTAAATTTCATTAAGCTGTCCAGAAGAAAAACATGCTTAACATCTAAATGTAGTAAGCAAAAATACACAGGGTACCGGACACATACATGATACTGTATAACATTTTGGGTGGTATACCTGGTTTTACTATGCAAAAGTTGTTTGTGCTTAGCAGCTTGTATTCACATTAAAACATCTTAAAATAAACATTCTTATGTTAAAACTGCAACTGTCAAGACATTAACACATTGTTTGTATGAGAGAGATTGGCAGTTGACATAAAGTGAAGTTGACACTCCTACTCCCCCCCCCCCCCCCCACTGTAATGGAGAAAGAGAGGAATACGTAAAACAGACATTGTGATGTCGGAATGCACTGCATGCAAGTTCAACATTTGAACTGTCCAATGACAAATGCCCACTAAAAATATAATAGATATTTTGATGAGTTGGAATGGAGAGACATCAAACAAAAAACAATTCATGAAATTTGAGTTGTTTTGGAAAAACAGAAACAAAAATACATGGCAAGTGTTCGGATTTTGGAATGAAAACACACTTATGGAGCAGTACAAAATAAAGGAACACATTGCTGGAATATAATCGAGCTTCTGATTTGACCAGTATTTGCGTCACGTACATTAATAAAGCATTAATAGATATATATATATATATATATATATATTTTTTTTTAAAGTACACTAATAGAAAAATTAGGCAGGCTTCAGTGAAAGACAGATCAACTCTAAACACAGTCTACCCTCATTAAGGGTTATCCATAATATCTTTCAAAACTATGGAGCAGTCTGGACCCATATTTTGGAAGTTTGCCCTAAGCAAGCCAACTGAAATGAGGTGGAAAAAGAAACAAGTCAACAGGAGACTGCGGAATATGATTTAAAGTATACTCAGCAAAATGTTCACTTATTCCATCAGCATTCTTACTTCCAAAGACTGTGTCCAAAACGCTGACTTCACCTACAGCTACGGCTAAGTGGGTCCGCTAGAGTTGAAGAATAGGCAGATGCGCATGATCTAGCCGTAGCTGTAGCCGAAGTTGCTGTTTCGGACATGGCATAATCATCACAGACTCATCAGAGAGCTCACAAAGCTATTCACATCCCCATTTTTGTATCATGAGGGATCCATGAGCACATTTTGGCGGAAACCAGCGCTTTACAAGACTCCATTTAATACTTTATTTATTTTGGTTTTACCGTTTTACTGATGTGTGTTTGCACTGTATACTCGGTACTTTCCCCAGTTCTGTAAACAAATAATCCATGCATATTACTAGGGTGGGATTCAAACCCATGACCTTTGCGATTCTAGAGCTGTGTCAATTTGTAAGAAACTGCTCTAGAATTGCAAGGCTCATTTATAAGGGTCACTGGTTTGAACCCTACCCAAGTAATATGCCTGTGATTTTGTTTACAGAACTCGGGAAAGTACCAGGTATACAGTGCTAACACAAATTGGTGTACAGGGGTAAAACTTTATTCTCGATGCAATTTAACATCTATTACTATAATAATTATAAATATATTCAAAAGTTTCAAGTAAGTAAATAAATTATTCTACACTAGCACTAAAATCTGACCTAATACTGATAAAAGGAGGACCCAGCTTTTAAAGACACTGGACACTATTGGTAATTGTCAAAGATCAGTCTTTTTAATTGGTGTAACTCAACAAATGCATTAATTAACACACCTGTGAAAATTTGAGCTCAATTGGTCGTCGAAGTTGCGAGATAATAATGAAAGAAAAAAACACCCTTGTCACACGAAGTTGTGTGCTTTCAGATGTTTGATTTTGAGACCTCAAAATCTAATTCTGAAGTCTCAAAATCAAATACGTGGAAAATAACCGCTTTCTCAAAAATCTACATTGCTTCAGAGGGAGCCGTCTCTTACAATGTCTCGTACTATCAAAAGCTCCCCCATTACTCGTTACCAAGTAAGGTTTTAAGCTCATAATTATTTTGAGTAATTACCAATAATGTCCACTGCCTTTAAGGTACATTATATTCTTCAACCCGACAGTAAGTTAATAATTGACCAACATAGTTGTTAATAAATAGTCACTCTGCTTAATGTTTTAAAAATTTAAATTTGTATTATACATTTCTATAACAGGGCTGCATCCAAAAAATAACACTTATTCAAGAAATTTATCTGGTGTATTTATGTGACCATTTTGTTTTCAACTACAAATAAAGATAATTTAGAAGCTTTCACATTACATGGTACATGTACATTTATATTTAGTTTTCTTATATTAAGCTACTAAAAAATATACAATATGGAAACAGTTAATATTCAATTCATATTTGTGGCCTTTGACATATTTTGGCCCAAGCCTAACCAAACTCCATCCATCCCAAATAGTACCGCCCTAAAATGATATTTGAATAAGGAAGGAAAGTAGAGATGGATGGACTCTGACAAAGGTCAATTGTGGTCCAAGGTTGGCCTGGTAAAATGTTCTCAAAACAATGATTTTGTAGTTAAATTTGTACACATCACAGGCAAAATGTGCAGCTCATTTTTAGTGGCGTATCTGGAGGGTGCAGAGATAGCACACACACTCCAGGCAAACTTTTCTTCTTTGAATCCTGATGCGAATTCAACAATTATTAGATCATTGCAGTACCCGCTGCTAAATCATAGGATTCAAACTGCTTCTAGCTACAGGGCAATCTTGGTGGTCTAGTTGGTAAGACTCTCGAGTTGTAAAGGACGTGGGTTCCAATCCTACCGAGTAATAGGCCTATGATTTTTCACAGAACTGGGGAATATACTGAGTATGCAGTGCTAATACATATCAGTGTAACGGTAAAACTAAAATTGTATTAAAAATGGAAAATTAAAACAATAATGAACACTATCCTCTTATATATGGAGTATTTGTTTTTACAATTGACAAGATTGACAACTCATTTTTCAAATGATTTCAGCCTTGCACATTTTCAAGGTAATAATGTGTTTCAAATTTACATGTATACATCACATTACCATAAATTTTGTGGCTCACATAGTGACCAGCACTTAATCATCATCTTCTTGTACTGTGCAAACTTTTAGTTTTTGCTTTTTAAACCTAATTTTCACATTATTTTGTATCCACTTAAAGTGTTTACTTTTGTTGTATAATTTATTGAGTACTATTAATGATCCACCTTCTCTCAATACAATTTTTTTAACGTAATCTTTCAATTGCGAATTCAATGTAATTTTGCCTTTGGCAAATAAACTGACCGTTTTTAACAAACCATAAATAGTAATAATAATAAAACAAACACCTCGTCCAGAGTATACTCACACATTGGTTCAAGTGCAAGCAATTTTAATGCAGCCAACCATACCAGGGTGAACCCCTTTTCTTAATGATAAGTGCACTGGTTTATTTTATGTGCATTACACAACACAAGGGACACAACATGCAAGCAGAGCGCTTTGTACAACGGCCAATGCATATAGAGATTCGCGAGTTCATGACGCTAAACTCAGTATGTTGTATATTAATGTTCCAAAGTAAAGTACATTTTTAATGTTGCTTATTTTATAACCATACAAAAAATGGTAAAACATCGGAGAACATTTAGCCTTACTTTATAAAATGTGCCGAGGGTCTATGACAAAGCCTGAGAGACTATCTAACGTTATTACCTGGGCCCAATTTCATAGAGCTGCTTAAGCAGAACATATTGCATAACAATTTTTCTGCTAGGCAGAAGTGGGCAGGTTACCAGTCATAAGCTGCACATGTAACATGGTAGTTTGGCTAGTATTCTAATTCTGGTAAGCAAGATTTTGTTGCACTTACAATGTAGCTACATTTTGTGCTTAAGCAGCTCTATGATATAGGGTTATATGCCATCACACTGCCATGATGTACACCAACTACAACACCTTACCCACAGCTGTCATTCACCTCTCCATTCTGCTCCTCCACTGGCGGCGGCGACGGCATCTCATTGCAGTGCTGTATGCCTGCGCAGTAGTGCAGCATCAGGACAGCCAGCATCTGCATGCGTTCTTCACTACGGGACATGCTGTTGGTCTTGCGCTGATGGCGCTGCTGCTGCTGTTGGCGCTGGTGGAGTTGCTGCTGGCTGAGGCGCTGCTGGGGTCGGTGCTGGTCGGCTTGGATCTCTTGGGACAACTGCAGCTGACGGTCGACCTCTGCGTCTATCTCCTTCTGAAGTTTACTTACCTATTGACAACAATCAGAAGATGGTATAGCATTTACTGGTGATATATAGTACTATGCCAATCTCCCTTGGAGATTTTGGGCACTAAACTTCTCCTAGTGAAATTTATGAAAGTGAAAAGCTCCCCCTCCGAAAACAACCCTAAACAAAAAGCTTATCACCCCTTACTCCCCCTTACCATTGCTTCCAGTTTCTCCTTTCTCTCATCAATTGGAAGATCGACATGCAACTCCCGGCCGAGCTGAAAAAAACACCAAACAGTAACAAATTTATCAAGCATTCCTTCATTTTAAGAAAGTATGAGAAAAGTTATAAACTGCTCTTCTTAAATTATCATGGAGGGTGGAGCTCTTTGAACTATTAGACTAAAACACGAAATTTAAACAGCAATTGATAGAAACACGGGTACTCTCCTTCTGTTAGCAGTAAGTGTAACTGGATTCTTTTATAAGCATTACACACCACATGGTACCAACTTTTTTTATGTGTCACACCAAGGACAAAGCAATAGTGGTTAAGTGTCTTGGTCACACAAGTGTCAAGACCGGGACTCGAAACCACACTCTGCTGATCAGAAACACCAGAGCTTGAGTCTGATGCTCTTAACTACTAAGCCATAACACCCCAATTTCTTTTTGCTATTCAAATTGAAAACTGCACTTGCCTCTCTAGCAGCTGTCATGAATACAGCATCGGTGTCATCGATGCGGTTGCCTTCAGCTCTAGCCAGGTCTCTGAGATCCTTCTTCAGTCGGTTCAGACCTCGGACGGCCGTGTTGATATCATCGTATTCCTCTTCGTCCGAAGACTGGGAGGAGTCATGAGGTGACGGGACCGGGGAGGGGTTGGGGGAGGGCTGCGGGGATAAGCCCCGCCGCTGCGTTGTAGGCGTTGTCTGAGGGGAGGGGTCTAGATTCTTCAGATCCTTCTGCGGGGAGGACTGGTCCGGTTTCCGCCACACTTTGGTTCTGGAGAGAAAAGTCAGGGAGTGTTTTACTGAAGTAATGTGGTGAATTTACAATCCGAAGATAACATAAGACTGTGGACAATAAGAAGAACAGAGAGTAAACAATTATCAAAACGTACTTTCCAATTAGTATAATGGCAGGCTTAGGCCTAGATATTATTTGTTTTCCCGAATAAATGAAGGATTAATACCTCCTTTTCATGATGCACATAAAGCGATCACAGTTAAAACAAAAATTAATTTTAAAATTGGGTCACCGATTATTTGAGTTTCGCTTTTTCTAAAGTGGACCTTTTTGCAGATTGATTAACGTCTTAATGTCTACATGTCAGACTAGGTTTATTTCCTAAACAAATGGACTAGAAATACATGTAGAGCTATTAAATTACAGCTACATTTGTAAATTTAGGCCTATAAAATAAGTATTTCTCACTATACAGCATGATTAAGGTATCACATCACATAGATATCATGGACGATAATTTTGTTTTCTTCACTTTTACTACCAGTTCCATTTCCTGAAAAATGCCTAATTGTCGAATGGGCATCACATTTTTGAGCTCTATAAAACAGTTTATACTTTGATGATTAGTGAAAGAATTTATAAAGTACTATTTTGCACCATTACTGAAGAAATTTTAATTGCTGAAAGTGATGTACTTACAGGTGCCTTAAAGGAGCAATGGCTTCTGCTCCTAACACGTTTGCTTAGCAGCTTTGCTTAATAGCAATACTTTAAGAAAATGCTAAGCAGAATCAGAATGGGTATCAGGTTATCCCCCCGCACAGATTCCATCAACCAACTGTTGGAGACTTTTGCATGAGATATCATAGGCAGAAAGTACACGGATGAAAATTGTTATGAATGCTGGAGGAGCAGTACCCATGATTTCAAAAAAGGTCTTTTTGTATCTTCAGAAATAATAAAGACTTATAGGCCTATATACTATATTATATAAATTTTAAAAAGTCATGCTTGAACCTGTTTTATGTTTAACATGTACAAGAGAAATGTTTGATGGTAAAGGCAGTGGACACTATTGGGAATTACTCAAAATAATTATCATCATAAAACCTTTCTTGATTACGAGTATTGGGGAGAGGTGATGGTATAAAACATTGTGAAAAACGGCTCTCTCTGAAGTGCCATAGTTTCGAGAAAGAAGTAATTTTCCACGAATTTGATTTCGAGACCTCAAGTTTAGAATATGACGTCTTGAAATCAAGCATCAGAAAGCACACAACTTCGTGTGACAAGGGTGTTTTTTCCATTCATTATTATCTCACAAATTCGACGACCGATTGAGATCAAATTTTCACAGCTTTGTTATTTTATGCATATGTTGAGATACACGAACTGTGAAGGCTAGTCTTTGACAATTATCAATAGTGTCCACTGTCTTGAAGTAAACAATTCACCGATATGAGGACCAGTGCAACATTTGAGTAACAAATCAAGAATGAATATAGGCCAACTGTAACACCATATGGCTGTGGAAAATACATGCTCAAATATATTAGTACCTAGTAGAATTATATCATCAAAGGTCAACGGGCACACAAGATTTGATTAATAATGGCTTCATAACCATGATGCAGAGTGCTTCACTGTCTTACATCAATATGTGTGTAAAGTATGAATTTGGCTTTTATGCAAGTTATATTCAATGTTACATACCACACACACAGATTCTTATCATTCCATTGGTCGAATACGCGTCACGTGTCATCCTTTATTTTGCTATGTATTTGCTGCCACGATGCTCCACAATTTAATATTAGAGTCCAACATAAGAAATTATTGGACGCTGTCATAGCGTCATTTTCAAAATAGTTGTTCCAAGTTTTGTCCCAATGAGGCAAGTTTAGAAGTTGTTTTTATAATAGTCAGAATGTGGGATGGTCGAGTTTCTTATTTTGCAGGTGTTGGGAAAACAATATCAAATGACAAGGATCTATGTGTGATTTACATTAAACGGACATTGCATGCATTCAGTTTGCGCACTGTTGCAGAGTCACCTCATGAACCGGAAGAGTCCATACTTCACCTTGTGACTACATTCCCTGACAATTCACTCATATGTATGTAATATTTGTACAATGGACATACTGCACTGGGACATGTTAATGTACATTAGTGTTGTAACAAAGGAAATATTCAATTTTGGTTGGATTTCAATGGTAGTATGTACTTGTTAACCAAAAACCTAAAAACTTTCCATACAAAACATGCTTACACCAAGGTCTGTTTAAGCTGCAGGTATTATGGATTTGACTAACAGTAGCTAATTGAAGCTTCCTCTTGTTTTCTGAGAATGCATGATAAGAGAATGTACTTACAATGAAAGTGTTTTATTAAGGTAATTGGATGACCCCCTTGCAGATGAATGTAAACTTTTCTAAGGGACAAATGGTTGCCTTGGCTATATCTTTTATCACACGACCATAATCCTGCTGGTTTTGAGCGGCTGTTTATAAAGACCTCACCGCCTACTCTTTTATTTCCTAATTGTAAACCAGAATGGGAAAAATGCCCTCTTCCAAGAGGTAATGATGTACCATCCCCTGGAAAGAAAGTTAGCCACTCAAAAGACAAACAAAAGGTAGACATTGAATTCTACCCAGAAAAATTTCAGATGAAGAAAAGCATCCAAAACCTGAGAAATTTGAGAGAGGCTGAGAAACAATGTGCAGTTGAAGTGATGGTACAATGAATTCACTACACCATATGAAGAAAGCCTTAATTTGTGGGCTATGCATCAAATAATAAATCAGCTACTTGCAGTTGTGGTAGTGTTATGTAGGTTAAATTGTCTTTTTCGGAAGATGACAGGGTCATGCCATGCAAGAATGCGCAACAATGCACCACAGTCATTGTGCAAGATACAAGGGTCACCAACCATTGCACGAGGGCGCTAAGCAACTAGAAGACATTATCTTCCAGTCCCAGGGCATCATGACAGTTTCTGTGAACAGTTCTGAAATAAGGTGCAAGAGTGTTTCATCTTGGAAACAGTTTTCTTTAAGGCAAAAACATCTAGCACTTTTAAAATAAGTGGAATGAATAATAAATGAGAGAAAACAAAATATTTAACACTGAAGCCGTTGTTAGCTTCTTCAGGCCAAAATGAGCAACGATTAAGCCATGTCCAGTGACTGCAATGGGAACATTAAGTAGGACTTTTTGGCATTGCGGCTGTAGCCACTGCTAAAAATCAATCAATTTGAACACAGCCTTAAAGTTCAAAGAGCTTGTAACAGCTTCAAAATCAGCTCCAATGCTGCAGGTATATAGTTTGGATATGAAAGTGTGAGACTCAGACCAATTAGACCTGAAAAGCCAAGACAAAAACTAAGACCAAGCTGATAATACAAACCATTTGAAACACAGGCTTATAGTTCTGGACATCAATACCTTAATGTAAAATATTTAGGATAAAGTGAAAACCAATGGTTCGAATATCAAAATAATGTTGGATGTTATGTTTTATTTATTTCCTATGATCTCTAAGAATCTTTTCAAATTCCAAAAGACAAATAACTTCACTAAAACAAAAAGAGCTGAAAAACAAAATACAGGCATTAGTCAAAAACCGCATTTAAGCCCAACAAATGCCATGATTCAAAAACAGTTAATATAAGGACAAACAGCATACAACGTTAGCATAGATCAAATGAATGAAGCAATAGCAAATTTGTACTGTACCTGTCACATGGTAGTTGAGCTTGCGTCTTCTCTGAACATTTCTTATGACAAATCAACTGACAAATCTGACATTTGAAAGCATATTTGGTCCAAACCTAAAAAAAAAAGTTTGAATTGATAAAAATGGTCATGTATACAAAATTTCAACATTATAATCAAAGTCTTATATAGCGCATGTACCTATCAAACAAGGTACTCAAGGCGCGGAGTATATACACACTTTCAGAAAGATAGGCTATTGCAGTGATGGATTCTGAGACCCAACATGACTATATAATAACATCAAGACTTCTATAGCCCCTTTATGTAGGCATGCTCTAGGGCGCTGAACAAATGGCACTAGTCAAAAGCTAAGCAGGAACAATTGTATGGACAAAATATAATAAATTAAGAAAATTAATTATTACAGATGCTGTTGTTAATATATTAAAGCTCTTAACAAAAGACTGTGTAGAAAAATGCATTGGTAGTGACTATCCGAAAAAATTGAGTGAATAAAAAAAAAATGACAACACACAATTTTTACCTTTTTAGAGCAGAAATCACATCTTGTAGGTACTGAAAAATGAGTTCCAACAAACCTATGCTGTAACCCTGGAAATAAACTGCACAGAAATGAAAAAACAAAAACAAAGCCTTTAAAACTAATTTATCCCACATTCACTATTTTCATAGTATATTCTATAACCACACATAGGGTTGAGACAAACACTTGGATCCAATTACAAAACGTATACAATTCAAATTTCACATTTCAATTTAAAACGTTTGCAGTACCCGCTGCTAAAACATAGGATTCTATTCGGTATGACACTGCTCTAGAATTGCAAAGGTTTTGGGTTTGAATCCCACCTGAGTAATATGCCTGTGATTTTTTGCTCAGAACTTGGGTAAGTATTGAGTATATAGTGTTGACACACATCCGTGTATATGGGTAAAAACCAAAAGGAGTAAATCCATTTAAGGAGATAACAAAGTTTCCCTTTAAAAACAGAGTTTCTTACTTAAGTTCATCCGGCCTTGTGTACTTGTTGCCTTTGGTCTTATTGAGTGTCTTCCATCTTTCCTCTGCCAGTGTCTTGTGTTTACTCTGGAGCTCTTTGAGTAGAGACTCGGTCGTGTCTAGATCTTCCTGGGATGGAGGTTGTTCCCCAGACGGTGTGTGATTGAAGAAGAGGGTGACGTCACCGTAGCAAAGCCGGCTCTCAAAACCAGAGTGTTGGTACAAGTAGGACTGGCCAGGTAACCGACTACATAAAGAGGACCAGTGAAAGTGTTCAGAACGAGATGGAGGGGGAAATTATAATACTGTTAGCTAAGAGAGGTTTGCGGTAACACCATGTGAATATCTCTTTTGAGTAGTGTTGGTTCTGGAAAGAACTGGTGGTTAACAACTCGATCTACATACCCAATTTTGTATGGAATGTTTAGGAATTAAGTAACTTGCCAAATAATGGAGGTGATAATGTTAATGCAGATACCAGCACAAAATACATGTCCATTATTGCTAGGCATTAAAAATCAGATAAATTACAGAGAGACGTATGCAAATTTCGGAGCCAAATATTTAAACTACAACTCAGTAAAACACAAACCGCAAACAAATTATGCTCAAAAGGGTTGAGAACCTGTTCGAGTACACACTATATGAGCTAACTTTGCCACTTACGTTGCCCCAGCCCTCTGTTCCGGAGGATGTAGTTTACACAGCTGTAGATGTTCCCCAGCCTTGGTGTTGAGGCACTGTAAGGCCACATCCATCAGCGGTACGCATGTGTAACCAATCAAGATGTCTTTAGTTCCACTGGAAAGCGGGATGCGATTCCACACACATACGTTGAGATAACGATCGTACTCGTCAATCTCAAAAGTGAAAGTTTCGTCCCAGAGTGGTTCCTGGTAAATATGAATGGGATAGTTTTGTATGCTAACCTTTAAGAAATTAATTTTAAAAAAAATGTGAATGAATTTTCTTGTTTGGGATTGCCTGGAATTGGTTCCCTGTAAATTGCTTCAAGGAACATGGTCCCATGTGACATGTCCTTAAAGATATACAACCTAGATCAATAAGGCTTAACAAACAACTAGCTGATTAGTTATTTTTTACTGATATTAAACTCACGTCAAAAGCAGGAACTAGAGATGTTTCATATAAATCATCATAGCCTGAAAACTCAGAGTTTGCTGGTTCAGAAGTTGCTGCCTGGTCCCCTCCACCAATGGATGCAGAGGATCCAGTCACCACAGATGCTGTATTGGAACTTCCCGCCATATCAGTCTCATCAGGCAAAGATGCTAAGCTGTTAAGACTTATCTTGTCAGGGTCAACCTCTTGATTGTCTGCGTCCCCCTGTCCCTGCAAACTGGAAATCACTGGATTCTTGACCTGTTTCTGTTTTTTCCTCGGACCCGGTTTGGCCTGCATAGATTCCTTAAACAGCATCTTGATGCTCTGAAGTCTGTTTTCTCGATCCACAGCTGTGGAGAGATTCCTCAGGGTGGAGTAGTCAAGACTGGATGAAAGTCTTCGAACAGGTGCAGAAGTGGGATCAGAGCTGCCAGTTCGACGACGGAGTACTGGAGAATCTGTCGCTGGGACTTGAAGACCACCTGGAGCAGTGGGTGCCCGTGGTAAGAGGTCCACCTCATCAGCACTCACCAACAGAGTCTGCATCATTTTCACATTGATGAAATCTTCGTAGTCATTGTCGTCTAGCTGTGCATCCACCACTTCAACATTCTTCTGTGTGCCACTGTCTGTGGTTGTGTGGCTATCTGTTTGGGTCATATCAATGGGCTGGGCAGGACGCTGCACTCTTAATAGACACCTGAGAAAGCAAAGAGTTGTGGCATTATCATATTCAATTAAAAGAAGCTCTCTACCTCCTATGTCAAGTTTTTATTTTAACCAAAAAATGAGTGTACACACCAAAGTAGTAAATACTGTTATACCTGTCCTTGGTTTGTTTGATGAGCTTAGCGGCATGTTTAGTTGATGTCACTCGAATTCCTTCCACTGCAAGAATAAGGTCCCCCTACAAAAAGGGTCCAAGAGAAAAACACAATATATACATAAGTATATAAACTACTCAAATAAGGCAATACAAAAAGTGATGAAGCTAAACAAGTCATGTGATTTTGAATTCTTAGCCTTTGAAAAAACTCTGCAATGGTGTCGAAACATCAGGTCAATATCTTTTTGCATTTGTATACCATAAATCCATTTGTTTGGTAAGCAGTTTGCAACAGCTAATTGTATTTTCTCATGATGTTAAATTGTGACATTATCATTGCAAAAATTAAGTTTCATACTAAATAAATTGGTCCAAGATCTTTTCACAACCCACAGCAATACTGCAAACACCAAGCCTGTTGTCGGTACATCCCTACTAAACCTATGACAAAGTGTTGTCTGCTAACTTACCTTTTTGAGCTCAGTTTGGCCAGCCGGCGAATCTCGATTGATGGAAGCAATGACCACGTCATACTCATGGTACCCAGTCCTAAATGTGACGCCCACTCGAGGGCCACCTTTGGGCAACTCCACCTCAAATGTTTCCCCCGGGAAGCGGCGGACAATATCTTCTTGGTTCCACGGATCTGGGTCTGTTATTAGGAAAAAAAATGAGGGAATAGTCAATCTCTCTGATAGGAGTGCACAGCCATCTAACATGCCATTAATAAAAAGAGACACTGGTGCCTTCTCACAAGAGTCCAACTTTATGGCTCTGCTAACTCTTAAATTTGCACTTGCGCTCACCATTCTTTGCTCACAGGACAATCACTAAATTTCTGAGAGGGAGTGGCGCCTTATGTAACGTCAGTGCATGACAAATAAATAAGTCAATAAATTCACACATGAGACTTGGTGGAAGTCTTCGAACAGGTGCACAACTGGGATCAAAACTGCCAATTTGACAACGGAGTACGGGAGAATCCGACGCTGGAACTTGAAGACCACATGGAGCTTTGGATGCCTGAGGTACTGCGCATGACCACAGTGCATTCAAAGTAGATAAATAAATAGATTCACACACTTACTGACTGACAAGGTGCAGTAGATTTCCGACAGTCCCTTCTGCGCTGCTGATACTGATAACCTACTGCACTCAATCACTGTGACCGCCATCTTGCCAGTTGTTATCTTGGCATCATGAACGTAGACATCTCCACTGCTATGAGGAGGCGCCGGCTTGACGTAGAAAGGCTGGTAGCGCATCTTATAGTTTGGAAGGGTGTGCTTCTTTCTCAATGTTTTCCTGAGCTGTATGGAGAGTTAAACAAGTAAAGTTGTGTTTCGTAAAGACAGATGCTGTGCACGCCAGTCTGCTTCTTGGCAATTGCTCTAGCAGAGAGCATCAAACTCAAGCTCTGGTGTTTCTGATCAGCAGAATCTCTGTGTTAAATTTGTTTTCTCATAACAGGGAGATTCTCCAGATTAAAGTGTAGTGTGAAAATGTGGGGTTAATGCAGTAGTATTTAACATAATAATCTAATGTTCCACACTGATCGAAAACATTTTGAATTTTAAGAAGAGACTGCTTGGTCTATAAACTAACTGGCCATTCGTGGCTATTTTGCATAAAGATATAAATTAGTATTTACATGTAGTTCACATCAGCCACATGTATGTTTTGATGGTGAGGGGGTGTTTGTTTTTAAGTCTCTTTACATTTGACTTACTTGACTGACAATTAAAGATCCAAGCTTCGGTACTGAACGACCTTCAAAATGACTCTCCACTTCAAACTCTACTTCGGGCTCCTGTATCAGTCATAAAAAGTAGTGTTTTTAAGAATCTAAAGACTTGAAATGAACAACTCTAAGTTTTACAATCAAGATTCGCATGTCCCTAGAATTTAACGAGAACAGTACAATATTGTAAACAATGCTAAAAATAAAATACAAATATTATTCAAAAGTTAATGAACAAAGGTTACAACTTTTAATAGAAACTAAGATAATATTTGTACAGGCACAAATATGTCAAGATGTCGTGATTTTTTTTATAACACGTAGAAGAGATAGTACCTGGCACAAGGGCTGGTGCAGATTTTGTCCTGTAAAATTGGCCATTCAGCAATTCTTAGTTTTTTTTTTCACAATCTATATGCACGAATACATCACCAATATCAATTCAAGAAAAAAGACATTGGTATGTTGTGACTGAGCAGTCAAGCGCTGGTGCTTTCTGTTCAGCAGAGTCCGGGTTTGAGTCCATGTTAAGCAGGCTCTTAACCAATATTGCTAAGTCCTTCATGGGACTTAATCTCCAAGTATTGTGTAACGCAGGTGAAATAACCCAGTTACACTTAATCACTTAGAGAAGAGGTTTGCCCTAATGTTTCTGGCAGTGGCTGCTGAGTGTAACACAGCAGATTGTAAACACTTCAAAGGTGCTACATAACTTTTGTTTAACAAATCCAAAAAATAGAATCCGTCCACTCACATCATAGAAAGACATTGACCAGTGTGTGTATGGGTTTCTGCTAAACTGAAGTCGAATACGACCCTTGAGTTTGGTGACAGTGACCGACACATAGGCAGTTGTTCCAAACACTAGATCCACGTCAACTGAGACCCTCAGACCACCGTTGTATTCTATTTCCGCTGCAACATCAATTTCCTACAAAAGAACAAAATGCACATTAAGTACATAAACTTCTTCACACTTACTACAGATAAAGAACATAAAAAGAGTGTTTTTAAGTTTGAATGATCTGCGGTGGTCATGAGCACCTTGCACTTTAGTTTCAATTCGGATTGGAATTGGTAGAAGATAAACATAGATCTATGCATAACCCCATCTTCATTTTTTTATTCTGGTTGTGAAGTCAAGGACTCCCAGAAAAGCGACCTTAACCACTTTACTAGCCAAGAACGCAATGGAGAGAAGGCACTGAAGAAGGAAGTATTCAGTTTTAGATGTGAAAGAAAACCCCAGAGAAATATTTCAGGGAAAATGCAATCAAGGAGGAACTGAAAAGCCAACCACACTCAACGTTGTACAGTTTTCAGTTTTCTTTGCCACTACTAAAACAACAGGAAATCAGCTACAAAGTTGCATCCCTGCACAATACAAAAAGTGGGTTTCAAGCATACACAGAGTTGTGGGGACTTTTACAAAATGGAAAAAAAAATCCCCACAGCGTTTTTCTGCCCCAGAACAGGATACTTTAGAAAAGGGAATAATAGAACAGCAATACCAAGTCCCCACAACGTTGTTTGCAAAAAAATGTGTGATCTATTATTAACTGGTTGCATGTTTTATCAACAGTAAAATACCACTTTCGAGTTCTCGCGTTACGAGTTCTCGCGCTCATATATATACCGGACAAGATCGAATGCCCTTCATTTAGCGATAGCACTTGAAGAGAGCACATCTTTAATATCAAGTTGCTTTTGCTAGTATTTTTGGACCCTTTTAGAGATGCCACCCAAGGGTGCCAGAGGCAAAAGGAAAAGGGCAAATGTGGAATTTCAGAGAAGGAAACAAAATTTCCAGGATCAGCTTTAAATGTCCAATTCGTGGCGTTCATAATGGATCGCACAACAATGGGAACCTGGCATCACAAAAAAGAAATTAAGCACTGACCTCAGGGACTTCTTTCGGATCATCTTGAAGACATTTCATCAACGTCACAGATTTGATTGTCGGAAAAGATGTCCCAAGACAATAATCTTGAACCTAGAACAAATAAAAACATTTTAAATTAATGGGTGAGTCAAAGTACTGCATTGTGGTGAAATGTGGTTCCCTTAATGTGGTTACCATAGGAAAACTGCTGTGCCCTTTCAAGAATAAAACCCAAAATTTACATAGTGACAGGAAATTCTCAAGATTGGATCCTTGGTCGACAGACCTGGCTCGGTTTTCAACACCTGCCACTGTCTATATTTATACAGTGATGTAATTACCGCGTTAGTTCCACATGGCGAGGCAGGCCACTATAGGCACAGGGACACAGTGTGAGCGGCTTTGAGAGAACGGTTGGTTATTAATAATGATCCATCTGGGTGCTGTCTTCGGGAGTGGATCATGTGTACATGTTCAACTGGTTACTCAACAAAAAACAACTCCCATGTGTTAAAGGGATTTGATACCTTTTGTAGATCAAATTTTTTTGCCATGAAATTAATCCCTACTCGTTGTGAATGAAGTGTATGTAATATAATTTAGCTGTAGAAGTTTCATTATTGTCAAGTGTTAGTGATAAAAAGATTACAGAAAAATGTTTTTAGGATAGTCGCGTAAATAATAATTTAAAACATTTATAAGGGGGCAGAGGGGTTGATTTGCCCCACATTTTGAGAAAGTATACTCATGAGCAATTGTAATACATTTTCTTCTTGCTGTGCATTTTCCCCACTGTTTTTTTCCCCAGAACTTTTGGGGGAATTCTTGTACGCCTTTGTTGACACAACTCAAGTTTGAATTCAGCATTGTACACTTGTTCTTGTTCATTGTAGTTTTATCCTACTGTAATCTACATGATTCTGCTTCAAAACAGACAACGATTCAACTGGAATCTTCACTGTCAATTTTTCCCTGTTGAGCTGCCATTTTACACAAAAAATAAACAGTTACTGCGAGGATACTATTTAAAACAAAATATAACATGCTAAAAATTGATGTCAAATTTTCGTGCTGAAAGAGTCAAACTTTTGTAATGACCCCGCACAAAAAAAAACACTTTGTTTTTTTAATCGCAACATGCACTTTATCAAATGAACCAAGAAAGAATATGCAGACATTTTTAATTTTATACTATATACACTCTAAAATTCTAGCATTCAATTTGTCAAAAGAATGTATTGTACAGCACATGTTAAAGTGTCAAATGTGCTGACAGCGACATATCATCACTGCACCATAGCCAAGTATACCACACTGTAGATCACATCACATCATTATTATAATGTGCAGACAGTATGTAATGCATTCGAACATGCACCTTGAGGCACATGCCACAGTGAATGTTCTATTACTACACAATGTACTGCTGCACATTCTGAGTACTTGATGGATCTTCATGTGAAAGACCATCTGGTTTTCATGGGGTCTTGAATTACATCTTGTGTCAAATAAAGACGATGTCTGTGGATATGAGTACATCATTGATGCATGCATTGGTGCAGAATATGGTTACGAGGGTGAAATCTGGACTGTTCCATTTCTTGAGGCAAAGCCAAGTGAAATGGAAAAACCAGATATATATTGTATATTGTGCAACAGTGCATTAATGAAATGCATCTAGTGTTTGATATATTACTCACGTATATTTTTTAATATATTTGTAACAATAAACACAAAGGAGACATGGAAACTTGCCAACCAACACTCTGAAGTGTTCTGTATCATTATTAATATTGTTCTGAATGTAGATATTTGTTTATCTCATTTAAATTCTGGTCCTGGAAAAATGTTGGTCCATTGAACATTACCCTCATATAATATGGAAATCAATACAATAGGTATAATATTGATTTTCAATGCTACTATGCTTCAAAAGTAGTTCTTAGCTTCGTTCCCAGAACAAGTCTACATTTTAAGAACAAGGCAAGTACTAAGAGAAGTTTTATCTCATTTGTCCTTATGGCTAAGTATTCTTTAACACTCAACAATTGAACAAAAACACAAGACTGTCAGACGTGTCCTGGCCCCGACGCTAAACTCACAGACCTCGGGCCTGCAGTCTAGTGTAACAAGCCCCGACTAATGCAAGACCTACATGTAAAGTAGCAGACTGAATCAAAAGCAATTTTTTTGTCACAGAACTTGGGTAAGTACTGAGTAAACAGTGCTTCACACATCGGTGTACAGGGCCAAAAACCAAAATGAATATTCTTTATCCCCGATGCAATCTTAACATCTTCAAAAGCAATTAGGTCTATTTTAATACACTGTATAGATAGGCTTGCCATATTTACAGACAATTTTGAACACACAGTTATGCGTATTCGCTTAGGAGCGACGTTCAGCACAAATGTATTTCACAAAACTCATGTACGATTGGTTAGTGAACAATGCGGCTGCGTAAATAATTCAAACGCTTGACGCGCCTGCAAACCAAAATGCAGTTTGTCCTTAAATATGGGGTCTATTAGGTTTATCTAAACAATAAACTTTGATAAAGATGGGAGAGACGAGATAAGATCCTTGTTGTTAAATCGCATATTTAATGTCCAGTTCTTGAATTATACAACACTTCTTCATTCACCAGCCTTTGTACCAGCCTACAACATTTCAACAACTTTCAATATGGCGTCCACTTTCCCATGAGGGAGCTATTACATGAACACAACAATAGACCTTATCGCAAATACTCGGTTCGCACTCGCTAGGCGTGGAATGGGCCGCACGCTGGTCTACCCAGTGATCAAGTTTGATCGCTAGCTAGACCGGCATGTAACTCATTCAACAATTAGCGCTTGCGCAATGGGTATTCGCAACAAGCTCTATAAATGTATATCAAGAGAATACTTTGCGGCATTAACAGTTATATTAAACTTGTTCTCATAGAAACACACTCAAAAACAGACACTTTCTTAATACTTACAGTTATCTGCTCCAGAATCTTCCCGGCTGCCTTGGTGGTCAGAAGTTCCTCGAACTCAACGTTCATCTTCCTGACAACCCAGCGACGGACAAACGAGGCATCCTTCAGTTCACGGAAGAGGAACGATATCAAGACATTCAGGGCATTGCAGGATTCCGTCTTGTGTAATAAGGAGGAGATGTCAATGTTCTGGGAAAACAAGGGGCAAATAAGAAGGAAAAACTGAATGGAAAGATACTTGTATGATTTCAAAGTAAATTTTTAATTAATTTTGGGTTGAAAAAAGATAAATTGAGGACGTTGGATTTAAACCTGCCACCTCCGGAATACATGCCGGCGCTCTACCAATTGAGCTTATCTAGCCCTATATTGGCAGTCCTCTTATTTTGTCACTATCTTTGTTCAGGGTTGCTATTTAGTTCAACTTGAAACTGCCAGGGATCACACCTAGGATTACGATACAACTTGGTAAGTGGCAGTGAGAGGGATCAACCTTAAGGGGATGGGACTTTATGTTTCAAATATTAAGTAATAAACCACAAGGGAAACTGATTGGTTAAATTTCTCTTCTGGTTTATTAGGCCCACTTGATATTTTTAGAGAGAAATGAGATTTGCCCGACTTTGTTTGCTGTTCATTGTTCCAAAGATAATACATTTGTTTTAAATATGCAACCAGAAAAAAACATAAATCCCACAAAATTAATTTTACAAGGCATGGTGTCTTTCTTTATACGGGTGAAAAAAACGTAGTACGGTAGGTGCGTGCCAGCTACACAATGGAAAGTCCAGGTGGATATTTCTGTCAGGCGTCTGGCTGCCAGGAAAAAAGGTGAGGGGAATCCGAAGATGTTAGGTTCATTATAAAACCATTTGATCGGTTAAGTCAGTCCAGAAATATGCGGATAAAAAGTCATCCGTGAGGTGAAGTTGCCTTGTGCTCTGGTTCTGGCTTGGGCTTTGTCAGTCTTCAAGAAGGCATGTACCAAGAGCCACCATTTTCGAAAATCACCGCAGCCTAAGCTGAAGCCAAAGCCTTGGTGCCCTTTGAAATGTTCTGCCAACAAAAGATACTTTCCCTCAGTACGCAGAGAGGTGTACCCTTACATGTAATAAAAAGTATCCTTCAATTTCATAAAAGAAGAACAAAGTGATAATTCAGTTCCACAATGTCTACTTCCTTATTTAAGGGGTGTTGTGGCCTAGTGGATACGAGCACTGAACTCAAGCTCTGGTGTTTCTGTTCAGCAGAGTGTGGGTTCAAGTTCCGGTCGTGACACCTGTGTCCCTGACAAGACAATTAACGATAATTGCTTCTCTCCACCCAGGGGTAAATGGTTATCTATGAGGGCAGAGATGGTTTTTGTAATTGATTTAGCTACAAAATAGTAGCGTATACTTGTTGCACAGGCTGTATACTTGCCTTGGGGGGGGGGGGGCTGGCTGAGATGTTTTAAGGAATGAATTAAACGCCCCAGTGACCAAGGGTAATGATATTGGAGCGCTTTGAGAAGCCCTTCGGGTGTGAAATAAAACGCTTATTATTATTTAATTACCTCTGGAATCTTGGCCTTCTCATACTGTGTGCGATGTTGAATAGGGTGGACCTCTTGGTTCTTGTAGTACAGGAACATCAAAAACATCTGCATCAGTAGCATGCAGAAAGCACCGAAGAGCACCGACACAAACACCACAAAGAACATGGTGCCCGATTGGCTGAACACGACACACACCACTTAGTGTTGGTGGGAGTTATGGTACATGGCTTGTGATTGGCTGAGAGTTGGTTGTTGCAACATGCTGCAAGGCAAAAGACTGGTATCTGAAATGACAAAAAAGGAAATACCGATGTTCATTTATTCAGATAATGACTTATAAAAGTTAATAACTAAATAAAAACAAGGTACTACTACTACCTAGTGATCCATTATTAATAACAACAGTTAACATAACATTGCTTCCAAAAGTATGAAATTCTTGAGGATTAAGCATGACTCAAGTTGGCAAGCAATTGCTAAGATTCCTGATACTGAAATCCTGTCATCGTTCACTTCACCCCCTTCCCTACAGAAGATGCTTCAGTACCTGGCATGACAGCATGTCAGGCCAGGTCTAAGGTCATCGGGCAGCATGCTGTTGGTTCCCCTGAGTCACATAGCCAGTCTTAGTGACCAAGGTCCCTTTAATTCTAACCTTCCAATTTGCCTCTGGAACACTGCCTACATTTTGTTTGTAAATATCTTAGAGACACACACAACATTCCCCACAGTTCCAGGGCTAAAACTTTAAGGTGAAACATCCACACGGGCTTGTTCTCGTTGCTCAACATTTTTATTGGCCCAACATTCTTTTTATAAATTTTAACAAGACCAGAATCTAATTCTAAATGACACAACACTAACATTACACAGTGTAATCATGGTGTAACATTAACTCTGTTCTGTTTTTTAGGAGGGCTAAAAAGGATTTACAGTATGTTTGTTTGTTTGTTTGAATGATCTTTGTCTTTGTTTTTTTGGTTATCCTCTATCAATAACCATCTCAATACAACTTAAAGTTTATTTAAATAAGACTCAAGATCAATATTTGAACTCCTTTTTTTAGTTTAAACGATTTATAAAGTTATTCCACAATTCAATTCAAGGTTACATGTTTTTCAAAACTCACAATAAGAAAAACGGGTTCATTTGGACACAAAAAAGTAGTAACAATAACAACAACAATGAATAATACTGAAAAAGTGTGACAATACGGCCCTATACTACCTACCAGTACTACACTAGGCTAGACATAATACAAAAACATTTCAAACAAAAAAGACAACAAATCAATAATCGATAATTGTAGATGGAGGTACCAGTCCAGTCTACGTCAAGAGGAGGAGTTCCAATTATCGCATCCTAGGTTTCATTTTAAGAAATATAAAACAAATTCTCACCATAATTCTCCACGAAGCATGATCACATGAGAACGACAACAACGCCAAAACAACTTGCTGTGATTACCGCTGAATGGCGCTGATGCCAGTGTAGTGTGTTCAGATATGGTGTAAAATTGATAAAAATCAAGGGGTGCAAACATCGACTTAATTCTAGTTTTGTCTATACTTTTCCACAGCTAAGTTCCCGTGAATGGTGGGCGCTGCCATATTGATTTTCACAGTTCAGAAAACAGCGCTGTCAGCCACCTTATTTTAGGAGGAGCTAGCTTGTGTATTTTTATCCGTATTTTTTCTCCTTGCGCGAGTTTGTGTGTGAGAGACATGGCCGTTTTCGAAACCACGTTTTAGGCATGGGCTCCGTCGTCCAGCTGTTCGGAACGACAGGTAAGTAAAAGCACACGCTTTCTTGATAACTGACGGGAGCTCAGGCCAAAGCCCAAAGTCCAAGCCGTGGCTTCGAAAACGGCACAGTCCTCTCTGCACACACGTCACGTAACCACACGAGTCAATCAAGGTACATTGACACTTCTCAAACTAAAGAGGACGCTATTTAAGAGGACCGTTAAATAACGCTAGTGTAGTTAGACACTGCCGTCAGAGAGATAGATAGATGGGAACAACAATTTGATTCTGAAGATTCTGAGAATTCATCTGAATAGAACGATGTCTGAATATAATTTTGTAAAGGGAGGAAAGCTGAAGCTTAAAGGCACCACTAGTGATCGTAAAAGGTTTGTTTCGATTGTTTTTTAGTAGTGATAGTGTGTACCCCATGCATGCCACTGTGTACTAGTGTAGTGTAGTAGTAGTAGTCTAGTCACTAGCATGACTAGTAGTATTAGTAAGTAGTAGTAGTAGTAGGCCCTAGGTAGTACTGGACTACCAGTTTTGTCAACGACAACAAGGTCAAAAGGTCAAAAGGTCACAAGGTCAAGGACTTTTATCAGTGAATCTTCCTTCTTCTTCTTCTGCTTCCTTGAAAAGTGCAGCCTTCAAATGATTGAGATGTATAACGCACTGTCATGAGATGTGTTTTTTTTTGTCATGAGATTGAGATAGGCCCCCTATGGGGGGATGGTTTTTATTAATAGGCCTATAATATTATTTTTTTAATTTTTTTTATTCGGCATAAAAAGTATAAAAAACTATAATTTAACACAAACAAAACACATAAAAAATACAAACATAAACAAAACAAAAGCCAGGGACATGTTTGCACATGTTGCTATTGTTTCTTGCTCTGCGCACACTTAAAACGCTATACAGAAGTTAGCCCTGGTAGGACGTCAGTCAGTGCCACTGCACTGACGTCCTGGGTATAATTTATAAAGCTTCTTTACAAACAATGCGAACACAAATTTGACTACAATTTTCATTATTTTTTACCTTATTTGAGAAGTTGAAATTCCGTACATATATTCTTAGTGTCCCTTAGTACATTTTCAATGAGTTCACACCTAACAATTATATCCATGGAAGAAATTATTGTAGAAGATAAGCCCTAGTTCTGTACTGGCGATGTGATCATCATGTACCAATTGATAGTGTGAGCTAAAGTGCTCATGGCTTTTGAGTATAGTGCCGTAATTGGCATTACGTCGTGTGCAATAATTGAATATGCCCCTTTTTAAATTTGCGCAAAACCAGTCGTGCGTTCGGCTATACAGAAGTTAACTTCAGTCACACTAAACAGTGAATGTTAATATAACTGCGCTCTGCAGAGCACACAGTTGCACATAATATATGGAGGTCTTGACATTGATTGTCACTGACTGTGAGTGTGCGTGACACCTTACTCTACTGGTGACACTGACACAGCTAACCTTACCTATAAAAGAGCAAGTTCGGGTGAGCGACAAGACTTGACTACAGACACCGACTAGACTAACCAGAAAGATTGACTATATCTAACCATGGATGTAGGATCGAACCAAGCACTGCACTGGCATGATTGATGTGGTCAACTCGATCGAGAGCAGTGGTAAAAAAGTCTAGTCGCTCACCAGAATTAGCTCTTTAGAAGTAAACTGCAGTGACTGAAGACATAACATCTGAACATGAATATTCAATGGTTTCATGATTAACTGAATTCAAATTAAAAGCCATCATATATCATTTCTTTGTTTTTTAAATACCCCTACCTGCTTAACCTTTTTGTTAATTGTGTCTTTCACAGCAAAAAACACAAGAAAAAGCGGAAGAGGGAAGAAGAGAAAGATGAAAGACTTCCAGATGCTGAAAGTCATGGTGAGAGAAAAAGAGACTACTGTACACTAGTAGTGCGACGCGGGTGCTTAGACCAAAAAAGCACCTAATACTAAGCGTGTGCGCACGCGCTCAGAGCCGATTAAAAGGATTTTTATATCTGCTGAGGTCAACGTCTCAAAAGTATGATGCCTTTTCTCAGAGTGTAACTCAGTTCACATTGTTTCTATTCCTGCCTTCTAGGAGGCTGGTGGGCCATCAGGAACTTTGATGAGATTACCGGTGATGTTGTCATCGAGATGGCACCAAATTCTTTCATCTTTGCGCAGGATACCGGCATGTTTACCCTTGGGGCACCTCACACAAACTGTAAGTGCCTTACTGTCATGTGTGCATTTAAAAATGTTATTGTTGAAACAGTATTTTGAATTTGGGTCATCTTGTGCCCAAGTCAACTCGTACCCAGGTCAACTGGTAACCAAGTCAGCTCTTAGCTCGTACCCAAGTAAATTTGTATCCAAGTTAATTTGTATCCAAGTACCAAAGAATATAATGTATTGTGTGTATATTGTTCCTTTATATTAATTATCAATTCTTATGATACGCCATTTTTAATAAAAAAATTCTTGTGAGCGCCTTGAGCACCCCTTGGGTGGATATGTTTTGCGCTTTAGGAATGTCTTTATTATTATTATCATCAATATTAAGATTCTCCAAACATGCTGTTTACTTTCAGATGTTTGTTGACAATTTTGTTTTCTTTTTCAGCTCAAGAGGGCCCAGCACCCCCAGAGCAGTTGACTGCCATCCGACTGTCAGACACAAAGATTGCTCTGAAAACAGGCTTTGATAAATACATTTCTGTGGATTACGAGAAGAGGGTGATTGGTCGCTCTGATGCCATTGGGCCAAGGGAGCAATGGGAACCGGTCTTCGAAGATGTAAGAAACTCTGAGCTTTGTTCTTTTCCATATTTGTTGTTGAATTTTTTTCTTTTCTTAATTTATTACTTTTAATATGCCATGTAAAGCCGTCAGAACCACATGTGTTGTGTAATGCACGTAACAGAACCCAGTGCACTTATCGAAAAGAGAAGGGGTTCCCCTTGGTGTTCCTGGTTTGACTGGCAGCATATTACGCCACAGCTCTTTTGTAAACCATTACATGGTGCTTTAAAGGAATAGGTCTCATACTTCAAAAAGTAGCTCCACATACCTTGTAGGACAAAATACTGAGCACTTTGATTCTTCCCTAGGGGTGTGATAATAGCCTTTTAGACTTTCTGATTTGTTAACAATGTTATATTTTTGCAGGGTAAATTGGCTTTGATGGGCTGCAACTCTTGTTTTATGTCTTGTAATGAGCAGGATGACATCGTGGCTTCAAGTAGCACAGCTGGACCAGCTGAGATGATGAAGGTAATGAGTCAAACGTAATATTTCAGGGAGAGTAGTGGTATACAGGCAACTGAACAGCTTGGACATTAAAGGCCCAACTTTATCGTTATGGGAGACTTTTAAACGCTTTTTGGCAGCAGACTTACCAAGTAAATTTCCATTGTTTACGTCATTCTGAGCATGCTCACATTTCCAAGAACAATGGAAATACCTGGTAAGTCTGCTGCCACCAATCTTCCTAAAAAAGTATCCCATTACTACAGTACATGTATGTAGCTTGCCGAAACAAAAGTCTGTCTGTATCCAAATCAACATTCTTCATGGAATCTGCCTTCATCCATTTTGTCCACTGCTCAGATCCGATCATGTGCTCCTCTAATCAAGAAGAAGAAAGATACTACACCAGCAGAAGATAAAGGAGACATCTCAACATGTGAAGTTAGCTATGTGTAAGTTACTTCAAGTGTAACACCAACGATTGTCTTTTTCCACACGTTTTACGTTTTGTTTGATACACACACAGGAGAGGGTCAATCACACGCCATATCCACAAATTCATTTACGAATGAAACTATTTACATTTATTTACAAATCTCCCTATTTACAACACAATAATTAATATATTTATACACGAGAGCAATAATAAAACACAATCTGCTTAGACGTTGTCACCAAGAAGGCTCCACAGGTGCGGTACGTGGGGTGTCGACACCAGGCCCGCCGAACACCAAGTCCTTCCCGTCTATAACAACTCTTTCGTTTTGTCCTTCCTGTTTATATACATCTATCTCTCTCTTCCACCATGTGCGGTTCTCCCTTCACGGGTAATAGTGGGGTTTCTTCTCCCAGATTGGGACCCTGGAAAGTACACATAATAACACCTTATAACCTCTGCAATATTATATACAAAAACTGCTATCAAAAGGCGACATCTTAATGCTTGGAAAACGCTACTCACTTAGTTTCAACCATAAGTCTACAATATTAACAAAATAAAAGCTCCACAAGTTTGTTTTAAAGGAAATTTCTTCGTCAAACACAAACTCCAAATTACTTGATCTCAATACCTTAATCAAACAAAAACTTCCTCAAATTAAATTATTAAACACAACAAAATATGATTACTTACAGGTCGTTCTTTCGATCCGGGCCTAGAGTAGTACGCCAATGAAACTGCTTTTAATGATCAGTTGACACAATATTATTTAGGCTGTACTTGACGCTCTCGGAGCACTCAATTGCTCATTCAGTATGATACACAGAATTTAATTTGGAAACAGCTCAGTTCTCAATAACTGGCTCTAAAATATCGAGGCTGACAAATACAACGTCCTCTCCTCTGATATCTCAAGTGCCCACTCAATTAATATTTTCTCCAGATGAAAGATTTTTGAAACCCGCGAAAAGGTGTACCCCGTGACTTCAATGTATTGTTGCCAAAAGGGGTGCATCATCGAAACAGAAACACTACTGGCCCCATATAAATTACAGCCAATCACAGAGGATTCTCTCAACCTCAGTAACTCTCATTCATAAAAATGAAGTCTACAAATTTTACGGGCCCATTGGCCATAAAACCCAAAATCTTGTTACTCTGTAACGCAAACTTAACTTTGTACAAAATAGTAATTTCTCAAAACTAATTCACTTCGTGACAGTCTTTTTCCACACGTTTTACGTTGTGGTTTGTTCTTGATATTTGAAACAAAAAAGTTGCATCCCCTTAAGGTGATCACTCTCCTGCTGCTTGCCTCCCAGGTTGTATCAAAACTTGGGTGTGATCCATCCCTGTGATGTTGGCTTTAGACTGGCACCCTCAAAGAAACAAATATATTGACAAAATAGGGAGACTGCCAACCTAGGTAGCTCAGTTGGTAGAGCGCCTGCACGTTCAACCCAAAATTATTGATTAATGTTTATAAAAAAGGCAAGCTGCTACAAATTTTGGCCCTGCTTTTCCGGGACCAGCTTCCTCTTAAAGGCTGGGTCACACCAAAACATCTGAACCCGTCCCAAGAAAATTGTCAAAACGGGCTTTCGACCACTTTTTCCCCCAGAACTGTGTGAGAGAGAGAGAGAGTTCGGTGTGATGGGGGTTTAATTGTGGTTATTTCTTGCCTGTAATTGAACTCGTTGTGAATTGCTTGTGGAAGTAAACGCTCCTTTGAATTGAAGTATTTTAGAGAAACATTTCACATCCAGAGTTTCATTTATAAATGACTAAAAAACAATTGATTTACAGGAAAATTGAAGTACTTTAAAGAAACATTTCACATCCAGAGTTTCATTTATAAATGACTATAAAAAACAATTGATTTGCAGGAAAATTGAAGTACTTTAGAGAAACATTTCAAATCCAGAGTTCCATTTATAAATGACTATAAAAAACAATTGATTTGCAGGAAAATTGAAGTACTTTAGAGAAACATTTCACATCCAGAGTTTCATTTATAAATGACTAAAAAAAACAATTGATTTGCAGGAAAATTGAAGTACTTTAGAGAAACATTTCAAATCCAGAGTTCCATTTATAAATGACTATAAAAAACAATTGATTTGCAGGAAAATTGAAGTACTTTAGAGAAACATTTCACATCCAGAGTTTCATTTATAAATGACTATAAAAAACAATTGATTTGCAGGAAAAAGTTCCAGAGTTTTCAGGATCACAGACTGCGGGTGAATGAGACTGAACGAGGCGGCCTGACCAAGGCAAGGACAACCGGTAAACTACATGAAGCATTACTTGATAGGTATGTACAAACCTTATATAGCTTTCAAATCCATCACTCAGTGAGGCTGATTTAAAAAAAAAAGTAGATTAACTATCCAGCCTGGTACATTGACGTAGAGCAACAGGATCCATTTTAGCGGTACTGCTTTTGGAAAATTCTTTCGCTTACGGTACTTGTAAATCACATGGGCTGTAAGTGCTGTAAGCATAGCCATGAAAGTTGGCCAAGGTTTTTAGTCTAGATGTTTCACTAAAGACCTTTTTTTTTTCATTTTGCAGGAGGGAGAAAATGAAAGCTGACAGATACTGTAAATAACCCATAGCAAAACACATGACTGCAATCATCCGCACAAGCTTTTTATTCTCATGTTACACCTTGAGAGTTCATCATTCTGCTGATGTTTCAACCAACATTGCTGAATGCCTTTTGGAAGAACTTTAAGACTTCATCAGACGGCACAAGTTTAACATGTTATAAACAGGAGAACGGATTACACAGTCAGCATTGTCTGGAGTCCAGTATCAACATGTGCAATTGAAGTGGCATATTTAGAAACAACCTGATGACTACTTCATTCCAACATGCCTCATTATAAAATGACATGGGCATATTTGTCTAGTACCTAGTGGTATTACAAATGAATGATCACATCATGTCGTAGCACCACTCTACTAAGTTATTCCCCTGCCTAGGGTATGTTTTTATCTTGCAAGTCAAAAACTTAATGTTTAAAAACTGAAGGTTTTTTTTCTCTGGTTATTTATTTTATCTATATGTTGGGTCACATCAAGTGAGGATACTGGTCTTTGACAATAACCATTGTTACACCTGTGTTATAAATGAGTTATTGATTGGGAAAAAAATGTACAGAGAAAGGAATACTTGTTCAAAGTTCCATTCTGGAGTCACTTTTTATAAATAACCCTGATCCAATTTCTCTGTTGTAAATAATGTCCTCAGATCAAGAACATAATAATTTATAAAATACATGTACATTTAAGTTGTGACAACCCGGACTTTAGTTTCATCTTTTCTTCAGCCATCACCAATAAGTGCCTCCAATGTCTCCACCTACAAAAAAGAAAACAGAATTGTTATCAAATTAAAGAACAGCAACTGGAAAGAATCAAAAGGTCCCAAGGGAACACCAGTTTATCTGTTTTTGGCCTTTAAAATAAAATAACAACAACAAATAAGCGAGGGATTACACTGAAGCAGCGAAATATTGTGTTGTTGATCAGAAGGGCATAATCAATCTGTTTGCAAAACTGTGTTCTGAGAATAAACAAAATTTAGGAAGTAGGCCAATTGCTTAGCACAAAACAAATTTGCGTAGCTGAACCAGGTTACCAGCCAAACAAAGCCATGTAATTCATTTTGTTTTTTTAACTGGCTCCCTGCAACACTTTACTTCATGTTATTTGTTTTGACGGGACTAACCTCTTTCTGTCTGATTTGAATGTCCTCAAGAAGACCATCCAGCAGAGCTTGGAACCGATCCTAGAAACAAACAACAGTCACAAAACAAATCTTGGTCAAATTTCTCTAGATGTATTTAAAAATCTGCATTTCCAGTCATTGTTATGTTCTGAACATTTTGTGTAAAAAAAATTAAACAAGCAAATAATCAAACAAATAATTTGATCATCTTATGCAGGCATGATATTCTTCCTACTTACGTCTGATTTCGAAAAGTCAGACAATTTTTTATTCACTAGCCTGGTTAAACCCCACACCTTATGTAGGTCAGTCCTTGTACCCAATAACATTTCCCTGCGTTTGTTCATCCTTGTACCCAATAACATTTCCCTGCGTTTGTTCATCCTTGTACCCAATAACATTTCCCTGCGTTTGTTCATGAACCAATTATCATGCCTGCTTAAGGAAATGCTACTCTTTTCCCTGATCCAGCCTGGAGCAAGCATAAGTGTACGAATAATTTGTATGTTATAACGAAAATTTGTTTATTGTGTTTTTAAGTTGTTTTTGTAAATACTATATGTAATTTTGGGTTGAACAACAACAAGTTTACAAGACCAACCAACTGAGCTCTCATGCCCCCCGTCGTCCTATTTTGTCAATAAGTGTTAATTTTAATTAATCACCAATAAAATGTCTTGCATAAAAAAATGTAAAAATATTGTTTGTGGGTTCTTTCAACCGCTTATCTTATTTCATCCAAATGGTTATATTTAAACACATGGTAACTACAAACAGCACATTTTGTGCGTGGACTTGTACTACTCAATATACAAAGAGGTCTTATTTTAGTTTGTAATTGTACACAGCTTAACCTTGTGGTTTATTACTTGTTAATCTCCACCTGTGCTGTCATGCCATTTTTCCGTCGCTCCATTATTTGAACGAATGGGGCAATGGCTACCTTAAAACAATATCACATCATTATTTTGTGCCAAATAATGGAGTGCTGGAACACTTTACATGTAGCATGATATCACATGTGAAGGTTAAGTTGCATCATGCCCTTGGTGTACATGCCATTCATGGGATACAAATATTACTACCCATGAGTGGTGGCTTCTTGGGCATTATCCTATACGCATTTAGCTTTACCTTGAGTAACATGTTATCGACTGTGCGGATGGACTCCTCATGGGCTTGCTTTCTTTCCTCCAAGTCTGCCAATTCCTTCCGTAGTTCTTCAAGGCGATTCATGAACTCGTCTAAAAGAATAATAATAATAATGAAAACTTATAAAGTGCACAAATCAATAAAAGTGCTCTGGGCACGAAATACAAACAATAAAATGCACTTGTACAGTAACCAAAAATTGAAACGCAAGCCTAAGCTTAAAAGAAATTTCCATTTAGCAAAATTTAAATAAACTAACTTCAGCTCTTAAAAATTCCTGAAATGAACTTAAACGCTCCTGAAAATCTGAACCTAATTTGCTGATATTTGGACTTACTTGGTTGCTCTGTCTCCTCCATTCCCATCTTGGAATCTTCATCTTCTTGATCCATCCCATCCTCTTCTTCCTCCTCTCCTCCCAGTAGCTCCTCACCCATCATTACAGAGTCTCTGGTATCCTCGTCCATGTCTAAGATATTGATGTCTTCATCTTCTTCTTCAGAGCTGCTCACATCGCCAAAGATGCGGGTGAGGTCGTCGCCCTCGGCTGCAAAAAAACAAAAGTGTTCAATATAAAATCCTACTGGACTGTGCAAAAGTGGTTTTGAAAACACACAATCTGAAACTAACTCTATGGGTTTGAACCCAATCGGAGTAATTTGCCTGTGGATTTGTTCACAGAACTCGGGAACTTGCCAAGTATTAAGTTACATCGGTGCAAGGGTAAAAACCAAATTATAATCTTTGTACTCCCCAGGGAGCTGAGACAGATTATAAGAATGTTATTGGCCCAACGACCAGGGCGGCACTATCGTAAAGCCCATTGAGATGTTATTGTGAAATAACGTTATATAAGAACTAGTTAATATTATTATAACTATTATTTGCGTCAAATGTTTTAAAAGCACAGATATAATGTGTACTGACCAGAGCCATGAGATACACCAGGTATGGTAGGGTCCAAACGACTCTCATCTTTAACATCCTCTTCTGCTAAAACTTCCCACCCTATCAAATTAGAACATTGCCTCCATAAGGAACATAATGCTTTAATGGAACCTTAATGAACAACCCTTCCAGATATATGCCCAGCAGAAATCCATGTCAACATCAATTAAACTTTGCACAATTAAACATAAACACTTAAATTTGTGGGTTAGTTTTACTTGATGTGTAAAAGTAGAGCCATCCTTTGGTTTATGTCAATGTAATGCTGATTTATAGACGAAAGTCACCTATGAAAGTTTCAGTTGAATACAATAGATTGAGCGAAAAACTGTATTTTCATAAAGAATGTTGAATCTATCCATGTCATTATCAAAGTAGGATGCATCATTGGCAACACTAGTACCTTAGTTTAAATAACTGATACTTCCTTCCATGTCTTCTCTCCACTTAGGTTCCTGGCTAGTACAGTGATTAAGTTAACCTTTCTGAGAGTCTCTGGCTTCATACCCAGATAAAATGTAATGAAAGGATACGAATCTTGATTGCAGTGCTGTCCATTCTCAGTAACCTCTTGACCTCTTCCTCGACATCAGGGGCTTCAATATACTGTCAAAGGAAAAACAGGACAAATATGTAATGGAAAGAGGTTTAAGTCACAATGTCAATTGAAACAAGCTGTGCAGTATCAGTCTTCATTATATTATTTCAGTATTTAATTCTAATCTATTCATACCTTCTTCTTTGCCGTCTTTCTGAATCGCCTTTTCCTAACATTCTTCAGTGGCGGAGTAACTGCAAGAAAACGAATTATTTAAAACTAACTGCAAGAAAAGCTCAAGTTATGTAGATAAATTTATGACAATGAACAGACAGGCCATTAGGTGACCTAGATTTTGACCAGTCGATTGATTAGATGCATTCGAGTGAAACACAGACCTTGCACACGTGGTCACTTTGGTAACAAACACCTGCAGACACTATGGTCTCACTCTCTGAAGGGTTGACCAATAACAAAGCAAAAACAAACTATCACATCATGCTAATCTTTATAAGGTCTACTACCATTCTAAAAATGGATCAGGGCTCATTTTCATGGCTCTGCTTACTGTAATCAGCGGAAGCAGGGAATTCCTTGCTTACGTCAAGCGTATTTCACATGTTGGCAGGGAATTTTGGCTCATGCGTACTCAATGTTATTAGGCATTCTTCGCGTACACAGTTAGCAAAGAAATTTGGCGCTTGCCATGCAAGCAGAGAATGGTGATCATTAGCGCAGAATTTGGTTGTAAGCAGGGCCATGAAAATGGACCGTGGCCAATATTACTCCCAGCCTCATTTTCATACATTCATTTGAAACAAAGAAATCCAAAATGGCTGCACTGCAATCAAGGTTGATGTAGCTGTTATAATCTACTCACCTCCATGATTTTGTATAAACTTCTTATCAACTCTGTCTGTCTTTTTCAATCCCTTCTCCTCCGCTTCCTTTTCTTTCTGATCCGTCTCCAGAGTCTGCTCCTCTGTGCTGCACACAAGCATCTACAAAAAGGAAAGGATGTAGACATTTTTGTAACCACTCGGCCATGACCAAATAACTTGTGGTAGCTGCAACAAAATGTTATTACTGAACAATCAAATCTCATTAATAAGATGAAGAAAAAAAACATGCGATTACCTGGTCAATATCAGCAGTCTTCCAAAATGTCTTCTTATCAATCGTCTTGTGAGATTCTAGAATGCAGGGCAGGTCCATCAGCTGATGATGGGACAAGATCAAACATAAAATTACAACAAGACAAACTGCACTTTCAATCTTCCATTATGTCCACAAAAAACAACAGTGGCGGCACACTATTGAATAGATTCATTAGGAATGTCCATTCAAACTTCAGTAAAGGTGTTCATTTTACCAATTCCAATTTATGGATGAAAAATGAAGCCAGACAGATCAGTTTCCCATGTTCACTTCTGTAGTACACACTTGGTTAAGTTCCTCTAGGTTTTGTTATTGAGCTCCAGTTATTCTTCCAGATGAACATGGAGAAATCTCTGCCACCCCCCCCCCCCTCCCGATCCACACCTAAACCATGGGCCAGGTATCAAAGGTGATTTAAGCAGACCTTCTTGAAACTTGCTTAATCTTACTTACTTTTGCAGAGAATACTTCATCATTAAATTTGACAGTTCCGTGGCGCATATCAGCTGCAGGAAAAGGAAAGTTTACAAGGATCAAAAACCTTGTACCAAAACAACAATATGAATCACAATTGGGGTTTTTTGGACAATGTTTCATTTCACATTGAAATTTAATTTAATTTTAATTCATTAACATTTATTTCCTTAAAACAAACTGATTAGTTTACAAAGATGATATATACATATCAGCATGAAGGCAAGGCTTGCTTCCACAAAGCACTACAATTCTTTGAATCGTACACCATTCACAATCGTTCACTGTATGGCACAAAACTCAAATTACTTGGTTTTGAGAAAACTTACACATGATCTCTATTGCTAGTTTGTCTTTAACAGCTTGGCTACCTATGTTCACCAACTTCCTCAATTCACCGCTTGCATGCTGTACAAAAAAAGATTCCAACTGTCAAAATGAGGTTTGAAAATATTTCACACATAAAAATGAATTTGACAATAAGTTTTGACAACAATTTGTAGATTCCTTTTTCTCCTATTTTGTGGCATAGCTCTCAATTATAGTCAGTCCAGCTCCTATATTTCTCTCATACCAACCCAGTATGTTTTTTTGGTATATTTCTTGTTACCCGCTTGTCTTGTCTCCTTGTTTGTTGTTTGTCTGTCTAGGCTGTCTTCTACAAGCAGTGGCTTAATCCGACAGCCTCTTTGGTTTACATAGATTAACTATTTTACCTTCATACTCTGTGCTTATGATTTTGCTTATCTAAGTAATCTTTTACTAAGTAATATGTTAGTATGAAATAAATGTTGACTCGAATTGAAATGAATTGAATAGTAGTAGCATGGTGACCTGTGGCATTCTTAGAATGAAGTGATTCTCCATTTCTGGTAGATGCTCGTCTCTGCGTAGTGTGGCTGGATTCATCTTGCTACTTGCACCACCTTGTCTGCTATTAGGTGTTGATCTTCCACCGCCTCCACCTTTAGGGGTTCCTGGCCTATTGACAAAAGAGATATTTAGGTCTACCTTAAAGAGTGTTGATACCTTTTGTAGATCAAGTTTTTGGCCATGACATGAATTTCTACTCACTGTGAATGAAGATGTTAATATAATTTACCTGTAAAAGTTTTTAAACCGTGTAAGTTTTATGTAAATCTGTGAACATCGTGTGTTGTGTCGTACAAAAAGTACCCAAACCCTTTTAAGTTCCCAGAGGTTCCATAATAGAGCCCAATAATTCATACTGTCCAGGCTAATCACTTTAGGCTAACCTTATGAACTCATATGCCATGATACCCTAAACTGGACCATCCCACACATACTAGAGGGGGTCTCAATCAACAGGGATCGGTGATTTAGTAAGGAGGGGGCAGCATCCTTTGTGTACAAAATTGGTATGTAAATTTTCAATGGAAGATGAAACCAAACTATAAAACTTAATTAACCCAGTTAGTTTCTCTTGTGTTTTATTACTTGATATTTGAGATAAAACTCACATTCCCCTTAACCTGATCCCTCTGCTGGCAGGTTGTATTGAAAAAAATTGGGTGTGATCCCTGACTATATTGCAGTTACAGGTTGAATGGCTTCTGACTGGCAACCCTGAAGAAAGTTATTGATAGGGAGACTGCCATTTATAGAGCTCGACAGCTCAGTTGGAAGAGCGCCGGCAAGGTTTAAAGACACTGGACACTATCGGTAATTGTCAAAGACCACTCTTCTCACTTGAGCTCATTTGGTCGTCAAAGTTGCGAGAGAATAATGGGGAAAAAAACACTTGTTGCACAAGTTGTGTGCTTTCAGATGCTTGAATTCGAGACCTCAAAATCTAATTCTGAGGTCTTAAAATCAAATTCAATTACTTTAGAGAGAAATTACTTCTTTCTCAAAAACTATGTTACTTCAGAGGGAGCTGTTTCTCACAATGTTTTATAATATCAACAGCTCTCTATCACTAGTTACCATGTAAGGTTTTATTCTAAGAATTATTTTGAATAATTACCAATAGTGTCCAGTCCCATAAAAAAGATGCACAGCCTTTATACCCAGTTTGTTATCATACCTGCTTCCATTTCGGTTTGCCCCAGGCCGGCCACCAGGACGACTGTTGGGTCTTCCACCAGGTCTGCTGTTTGGTCTACTGCCAGGTCTGCTGTTAGACTTGCCACCTGGTCTTGGCCTGCTACCTGCTGTTGACCGTCGTGCATTAGCCGGTGACTTACTCTTGGCCTTGCCACCGGCCTTACTGCCACTGCTACTCATCTTGATTCTGTCAAGAAACAAGTTTGAAATCATTAATAAGTGCAACATCTTTTGTTTTTGCTATAAACTGTGCTTAAGGTATAAATTGTGGAGCGTGACAGAATCTCATGCCACACTGGCCCTACAGACAGTATGTATTGTGTGTACATTTCTTCTGTAAGACATGCGTGCAATGCAGGATTCAATGGGAGTGACAGAGATTGTTGGTGTATTTAAATAGTTTATACTGCTAAAAAGACAACTGGCTTTCTCACGTCTTTGTGTACAAAGCCTTGCTGCGCTGCCATTGCCAATCAATGATGGCGTACAGCACTTGCGCCTGTATGGGCTAAAAAGACACTGGTCTCAGACGGGTGTTTATTTAATTTATTAAATATAGCTGCGTGGCTCCACAATTGAATACAGGAGTCCGTTGGTTAGAGCTGTTTTCAAACTTCAGCTTAGGCTCTAACTCTGTTTGATTGATGTTGGAACCATAAGCAAAGAATTGGTGTTTACTTTTTGAGGCAGGCAATTATGTGCATCACGCCAAGCGTATCACGGGAAAGCATAGCAGGGAAATTATGGTTGTGCGCGTACGTACTCCACGCTACTAATGCATTCTTCGCTTACACAGCTAGGGGGATGAGGGGGGGTGGGGGGAGGGGAAATCGGAAATTCGGCGCTTGCACAGTAAGCATAATTCTGCTGTAAGCAGTTATCTGGGCCCAGTAAGATTGACATCAATGCACAACCGCAGCATGAACAGCCCATAGGCACAATTTTATAAAAAAGCTGTTTAATTAAAGCTAAAATTCCGAAAATACTGCTCAGCAAATTTATTGTTTGTTCAAATGATCTCCTCATCAAAGGAACTCGACAAACTCCCACAAAGGGATATAAACACCAAGCTGACAACAGCCAATCTCTCTCATACAAACATTGGTTTAACGTCTATGATTATAAATTACACAAATCAAGAAATTGTGATTCAGTAACTAGACGACAAGATTTATTCTAGTCCTTGTGAAATCAGCAGTTAGCTGGGAGATTTGAACCCAATTGCCCCATGAGCATTACGTGAAGATGCGGTCCGCTAAGGAGTAATAGAGAACGACCGAGGAGGGCTGCGCTGCGGGGCTCTCGCCCAGCTGCATTGGGGGCCCGGCACGGGGGGAATCCGCATGGGGCCCCGACTTGGTGGAAAGCTGGTCTTGTGGGAGCATGGCAAAGCTCGGATCACTGCACCTTTATCCAATGATATCATCACTCGATCTGACTGGCAGTATACAGCAATAATGGTAACTTTTTGTGGTAACCTACAGTTACACCATCCCCATGCATACAGTCCCCTACACTGATATTTAATTTTTGTGCCGTAGGCTTTTTTTTCAAAATATTCTTTTGTTTTGACAACGTAACTTTATATTCATGTGGCGGCACTATGCATCTGTATGATACTGAGTGATTTTAGAGATAAACCTTACCTCAAATAATGTCAAGAATTGTGGATATTGATAAACGATTTCTGACCATCAACCTCTGGAATCCCAGTTCCTGAGCTGAGATTGCGTACGGATGATAGCGCCCTCTTGTGTGGGAATTATAAGAAGGTCTTCCACAAGCACTTGGGGCGGCCCTTTACATCAGTCTGCCGAATTGAACTCAACCCAATTAAGAACAAGACTGCTATAATTTTGTGTTTGTTCAATAAAACATCTCATTCATTTGAATTAGGCTATATCTGGATTAAACATGCTCTGTCTACCATAATTAATAAATATTGCATTGTTCTCAGCAGGCGCGACAAACCACGGCCAAAATTTCAAATCAGGACCAGTTCGCAAATGGACACGAAGGAGGGGCTCTTCAACTACATGTTGTAAATTTATTACGCACGGACCATTTCGATGAGAGTTGTTCGGACATCCGCCGCATACTAACAAGAAGAGCAGAATATACTGAATTATCACGGTTTGTGAAGTTTATTTCCGATGACAACATTCAGTGATCCGTGATTTATAATTCCATGATAACCTGCGAAGATGTTAGATCCTGGTAAGTATAGTTATTTTGTATCACAGATTTACCGTCATAAATGTGCCGTCATCATCACATGCCAACAATTTAACCGTGACGCGCCATTCATTTCTACAGCATGGAAATGATGATGATGGAGGTGGAATTCAATTCCGACCATATTATACCAATCAATGACTCACTGGTGTATTACTATTATCACATAGTTGCGATAACGTATCCCTCCTCCCGACGGCCGGAAGGCCGGAGGGTTATGAGATTCTTTTGATCGGCAAATGACAATCTGGTCCAACACTTAGTACCCCACTAGCCCTGGTACAGGACGTCAGTCAGTGCCACTCTGACGTCCTGGGCATACATAATAATAAAGGTTCTTTACAATGCGAACACAAATTTGACTACAATTTCCTTTATTTTTTTACCTGATTTGAGACGTTGAAATTCCCTTCTTATATTCATAGTGTGGATAACTTTCCGTATGGCGCCATAACTTTTTCACTCATTTTTACAAAAAGGGATATATCATTGAGGTAAATTAGATACTATATTATTTCATATCGAATGAAAAAGTGGTGGCGCCATACGAAAACTTTTCCCATAGTGTCCCTCACTATATTTTCAACGAGTTTACAGCGAACAAATATATCCATGGAAGAAATTATTTCCGAAAACATGTTGAAGTTCTGCACTAGCTGATGATCATCATGTACCAATTGATAGTGTGAGCCCAAGTGCGCATGGCTTTGAGTGCAGTGCGTTGTCTTGCCGCTAGTCTACACCGTCAACTGGGTAGGTGCAATCAACTCGCCTTCAAATCAATTTCGACGGCTACGTACATGTACTACTAGTCACCAGATTTGCCCCATTTTTACGACACGCGGAAGCCAGCTTGTTATAAAGAGCTCCAGCTGGTCATTATCGAAGGTTTAAACATCACGTGACGTGCTCTCCACCAGTAGGAGTAGAGAAACTGTCTGGGGTATTTATGAATGTATATCTACCTCCATGCTCCAATGTAGTATCAATGTACAATATATTATTATTATTATTGTACAATTTATACACCTCAGTGCAGTGGGCTTGTCTTGTTGTTTTCATTGTTTGCAGTAGGTTAACATTGTATAGTGTACTTAACTTCAGGAGTTACAGGTTTCATTCTGTAGGCCCTAATATAGAAACTAGGTGGACAACTCGTTAGATTTTGATGCATTGATAGCATTATAAACAGCTACCACACGACTCTCCCAATACCCGCTTTCTTGTGAGACTGTTGGGTCCCGACTACTGTAGAAGGCTCGTGGGCTCTTATTTCAGCTTTTGCAGTTCCAGCAGTCTGGAGCCACCAGTCTAGCGAGAGTCTCACATGTGAGAGCAGATACACTTTCAACGTGACAATTAACAACTTGTCTACAAGTCTGCATCCATCATAACCCCCTAACAACAGTGCAATTTCACCACATACTATGGCTACAGTGTGACACTCAAAACATTGGGTAGGTACACATTGTGTACCTTACCCAATGTTTAGAGTGGTATAAACACTTCTCAGTTAAATAGAACTACATGTAAATTGACTTACATGTACAAGTAAAGGTGTTATTTTTATAGACATTGGCAACAATTCATGCCTATTGGACCACAATTCACACGACCTCCTAATAGTGACACATGCACACACAAATGATATCATCTCGGTAATGGATAATCTACTGCAAACCATTGATTGCTACATTTCCCCCTTTTTTTCTGTTCTTGTTTTAATTCCCTTAGTTATGATCATACAGGCTGTACATATAAAGCTTGTGGCCATTCTTTTATTGTATGAGTCTAGTGTGTCTTATCATAGAAAACATCAATTTCATCTACACACTGCCTAACTTTCCTTCCTTCCATAAAACTATTTAAGTCTGACAGGCAATATGAACAAACACTTACAAATGTTGCATTGTGTAATACACAGCCAACTCCTCAAATGAGGCAGGATGTTTTTGATCAATGTTCTCCCAGCTCAGAAGAATGCAATGACTTTTTGGGCGCATATTTGTAATTGAGGACATGTTTGCCATAAAACATGCAGAGGTTCACCATCGAAACTAGTTGACCAATAGCAATTAATACATGTAACACAGACATAACAGCTAACCTACAAACAGCTCAGACATGACATGGGCAACTTGAGTTTTGGCTTTGAGCCTTGCAAGTGTTCTAATATTTCTGGGGAGCCAAGTGGTTGCCCGACCAATCATGCAAAGAAAATTGGTACTTGTAAACTTCCCATTTGCAGCAAGTTGTTTTTACACAAATCTAGAACACAATATTTATTCTAGTCATTGTGAACTCAATGGTTTGTAGTTTGTGGGATTCAAACCCACAACCTTGTTATTGTAAGTCCTGTAGTCTAACCACTGGACCACACTGGCATAGTTTGTGTGGGGTTATTAAAGGGGAATCCAGAACTAAAGTGCTTTACGTGCTGTGTATTAAAGCTGCATGTACAATGTTTAGTGTACAACATTGCCTAAATTTTAATGAATCAAGATTGAAATTAAAGCTGTGTTTCTCCTTCTTGTTGCATGTGGTACATATACTCACATTGGTGTATTTTTATTTTCTTTCCCCCTAACACTTTCCCCCACCCATACTGTACATGTATCCTCCCATCACTCCCAATCGTCCCTCTCTCCTGCCTGCATTATACCATCATTCTTCCTGTGATGTTTTCATTCATTTAGATGGAGCGTGAAGTTTTCTTTCAACAACTGTATGCACGGGTGTTTTCTTAATTTGGTGCTTTGCCATTTACCGAGTTTACACTATTTAAGAATAATTTCATCTCAGGTGAGTAAACATGAATGCATCCTGCATGTTGATGCACCTTGTCTTACTACATTCTTTTGACACACATTTAGCACCTTTGCATTTTGCACTGACATTGCCTTGTCCCAGAGAATCTTAACACCAACCTACAAGTTCGCACAAGGACCATATGTCGGCTAGCGGTTGGTATTGCCTGGTGCCCTACACATGTTTTTAAGTTTGAGTACCAGTAAATAAATTACCAGCCAGTCAATAAATGGTCCTTGTGTGTAATTTATTTGCCTCATGCACCGATATGATCATTTTGGATGCATGTGCACGTACAGTGTACCATAACACCCATTTAGAATAATGTGTAATCTGCACATTCATCTTTTCTTCTTTTAAAGATTTAACTTAATAACTTTTATCCTGTACATATGTACTTTTCAATCAATACACCATACACTTGAACGAACAACTTCCATCACTTTTCCTCGTATGGTGTAACCATGGTGTAAACTGACCGTTTTCCCATTGAACAAAGATGAAATTGAGTGCAAGATTGTTTGTCACAACCATGCTGTAGTATCGTTGTGAACTAATGAATCTATTCAAGAAATCATTGTTCTTCATTTTTTCATGGTTGGCATATGTACAGGTACATTATACTATGATTATAGTAATTATACCGTGAATGATTCATGTATGATTTACACTGAATACTAAACCATGGAGGTTGAAAAGCTAACAAGCCATTGCATTAATTGGTAAAAAAAGTACCAGCACCATTTTGTCCCGCTATTATACATGCTAAAAAATCTACATAGCAACAAACTTGTACAGGTACCATACACCCTTGTACATGGAAATGAACTTCTTGCTTGCAATAAATTGAAAGTACTTAGTCCTTGCAAATGCTTGGTTTGGGCATAAAATGACGTATTAAATAGTGCACCACTGTCAAAACTCTGTGTTTGGAGAAGATCACAGTTGAAGTTGAACTATTTCCCAAAACTGCACAGTTTCGGAAACTGATTGCCATTTTTGAAAAGAGTTTTATACACCAAAATAAAGCTTTACATGCCCAGATCATTTTTAAGAGTGATCTTCGGATCACAGAGGGAGTCGTACATTTCACTACACACACGTACATGTATGGCAGGAGTAAAAGCAGTCAATATTAGTGTGTATAACACCCAATAAGCTACATTGTATGTAGGATGCTTGCTTTAGAACCAAACCAAAAGGCTGTCGTTGCTATTAGTGTATTAAATTGTTTGCTATGGGATGGGTATAATGTAGTACATTGATTGCTGCACAAGCCAGGAGCTTTTATCTTCCCCTCATTACTCCAGTGTTGCCTAAAACTCGATTGCCTGTACTGTAAAATTCATGATGAAATACCGGTACACATGGTAGATCTTGTCTCAACGTGTCTGCTCGTTCTGACACACTGCCAGGCAAATTGGTTAGCTTGACGTCATCCTCTTGAGAAAATAACACATTGGCTTCAAGCACATGTGGATTGCTTCATCATGAACGGCCAATGTCTAGACGTGCAATGAGCGGTGGATTATTATTTGAACACGCCTTTGGGGTATTTTGATTCATTGATTTATTTGTGTGAGTGGGTGGGCCGGGTTGCACAGAAATTAAAATTTGTGAACTAATATGAAATTAAGCTTCTGCTTTTTAACACATTGCCCATTTCAATCTGGTATTTATATTGAATACCACATTTAAATGGGCAATTGTTTTGAAAAGTGTTATGAATCTGTGAATCTGTGAAATATTTGCTGTATTTATGATCGCATGAGGGCGCTTTCACCTGCAAATTCCCTTCCATCACAATCACAGTTTTATCTGTTTTGACTGCTGGTACATTGGTTTCTTGTATCAATGGATAAAATATGATAACATCAAAGAGAAAACAAAGTTTGGTTTACGTGCTTTGCATCACATAAATTCAGTTCAGGCGGTCAAAAATACTGCAAATTGGCATCTGGTTTTGATCAGATATTCTGTCAACAAATATGTGTGCATATATGTAATGTTGCAGCTCCCTTTAATTCAGCCAGAGCAAACAACTTGCATGGTGATAAATCAATAACAGTAATCCCCTTACCAGTCTGACAGTATTAAAAAGCCAAAGGGCATACTACATGTAGCTCCCAGTCCCAGATGACTTGTCCTGTTTTGAGACAACAGATGTCTGCAAATTCTTATTTTTTATTCTGTAATGTTTTTATGTGAATGTGATACTTAGGCACTGGTCTGTTGATTATTGTTTTAAGGTCAGATTTATGCCCAATACATATGTGGCAGAGAAAGTCTTCCCCCCTCCCCACTCCATAATGTTCCAGTACTCGTGTACACTCTTCTCATTTTTTACAGAAGAATTCCTGAGATTTTCAGAACATAATGAAGACACAAGAGGAGAGGGTTTACCATGACCATGCCACTCACATTTTCATTCATTCATTCATTCATTCATTCATTTTAGAAACGTTTATTTCAATGCTGTCACAATACAACACTGCACATTTATGTGAAAATGGTCCAGTGTCAATTTCGAGCCCTGACATCACTAAATAATAGCAACACTATTATTTAGTTTGCGGATTTCAAATAGACCTTGAAATATACTTAAGTACAGTTTAGTTTGTTTACTCAGAAGAATGGGAAACCATTGTGTCTAGCTGTGCAACTGTCACAAATGCATTGCCCAGTAACAACAATTACGCAATATGCTGTAAACAAAGTCATAAGTCAGTTGTGCAGTCATTTTTGACTGATCAAGGCATTGTGTTGGTCGGCATTTAAATCTAATTTGCTAGTGGTTTATTGTATCAACGGAAGAGTGATATTGACAATGTGTTGCTACAATGTGAACAGTAAGTGTTACTCAATGCAGGGTTTGCCCTTAACTTTTTCAGTGACTAGCCAGCGGGAACATTTAAAGTTGTTTTTACTTTACTGGTCTGCCAGCTTCTGCTCTTGTCCATAATTTATATTAAATAGGGTTGCTTTTAAACTCTGAACTAGCCAGCCGGACCACTTGGCGTGAAATTTAACTGGTCCTCGGGTGTTTTAACTGGCATCTGCATTAACTTGAGCATGATTATTTATTTACAAACAAACATTCATGATGTTGAGCTAGTTTATAAGGCACTTGGAACTTTGGGCATTTATTTATAATAATTGTTTTCATAAAAGTTTACGGTAACAAGCAATGTAGAGCTGTTGATAGTATAATACATTTGAGAAACAGCCCCCTCTGAAGTAACATTTTAAAAGACTTCAGGCCTGAAGCCTTTTTAGGCATTTGCAAGCACACCAATTTGCGCAAGAAGGGTGTTTTTTCTTTCATTATTCCCTTGCAACTTCGATGACCAATTGAATCGTGATTTTCACAGATTCGTTATTGGGATACACCAAGTGAGTTTACTGGTCTTTGACATACAAAAGGCATCCAGCGCCTTTATAAACCATGAAACTGAACATGCGTACACTTACACAATGTTCGGCATCAGCCGCGCTTTACATCAAAGAGTATTAGAAATAGTAGATCAAAATTAATAAATAAGCAACCATTTTTAAACAGAAAGTTAAATTTATATTGAAATTTTAGACACAAGAAATATATTTGTTTTGATACCCTAGCACTGTACATAGCTTTCAGATGAGACTGTGTTTGTCATGTTTATTTTGGGATGGTTTGGCTCCTGGACTCGTGTGATACTAATCAGTGTGGGGAGAATCAGAGTGAAGGGATTATATTTATGCGAACTCTTAGACCGAGGAATTGTACTGGGATATAAATTGCAGCCAAGATTATAAATGAATAGGAGGTCTTGTTTTTGTGGACCCTGGCTATGCTGGGAGTTAAATTATCTAGATACATGTGTAGCTCTTCAGTGATTGATCCAGTCTAGCCTTCCCAACCTGTGCATTTTTTTCGCAAATTGTGTCCTTTGCAAGCTGGCTTGATGTTTGGCTTTTGAAAGGGCAAGGGCACCAAGGCATTTTCTCCTTGGTGAAGGGCACCTCTGTAAGGTGTTTTCACTCTAAGGCGTTTTCTCCTTAGTAAAGGGCACCTCTTTGAGATGTTTTTAAAAAGGCAAGGGCACCAAGGCATTTTCTCCTAAGTATGAGGAAATTGTAAATTTCTGTAGAAACATTTTATGGGGCACCAAGGTAGTGGACGAGGTGATTGTCCTTCATATACTTTACCATACATGTAGTTGCTCTGTCCTTCGAATGGGCAGTAGGTATCGTGTACTAGGATGGGTAGTGCATGTAAAATAACTGAGAACACTTGTCTTAGAAGAGTAGCTGGGTTAACCCAGGTGTTTTTGGTTCACGTACATGTAGAAAACACCCTTCTTGTTTACTTCCTGAGGCTTGAGAGTAACAGTTATTTTTAGCCTAAAAAAATTATGTTATGTTGGCGTAATGGGCCCCCCAAAAATAGGGTAGGTAGGTAGGGATTTTTTTTCCCTTTTTATTTTTCTCCCCCTCCCAGCAACGAAAATGACATGTTTTCTCATTGTTTAAGCTGATAGTATACACAATAACAAAAGAAAACAAGGCTACACACAACAAATAGTATATCTTTGAACTCTTGATGACATTTATTTTATTTTTATGTCTTTAATAGATTTGAATATTTAAATTTCTTCCCTTGAAAAAATAAAAATATCCAGAGTCGGCCGTATTTTTAGGGTAGGTCGAGTTACGCGAACATTTCAATTTTTTTGTTTATGCCTTATGAGGCATCCTTGGTTTCATTACCAGAAATTTACATACAGTATTATGATATAGAAAAAGTTAAAACCAATGATTAGTAATAGTATTGGTACTACTACTTTAATAATATTCAAGAGAGCAGTGATTAAATCCTAAAGTGTTTGACAATTAATACTGATTGGAATGGTGCATGTTACTTAGTCAATTACTGTGTATGTTAATTTTATGCATTGTACAATATGAGTACAAGCAATAAAAGTGAGTCGCATTTAAACAATTACGGCGATTACCATTAAGGAGATAAAATGCATTGTACGTGTGCTGTACAAGTTGTGATTACGCTATTCTTGATGCAAAGTTGCCTGCTGTAAGAAATCATCCTATAGATCGCTTACATCTTTTACTTTGTTTATATTCCATTTTGCATGGTTCCTTGAGTGTTTTCTATGCATGACAGTCTGCCGACTTGCTTAAGGCTTGCTCAATGCATGCTTGAATGTTATTTGCATACTGAGTGCAATACCATCCATGTGTAACAACAGGTTGGGAAGATATGGTAAACATTACACGTGCTAGGAAAACAGAAAACATATTTGTGGTTGTATGACGTCCATGTTCATTCATTGATTATGAAATTAAACATTGATTTTTTGTCTGGGTTCCCTCATGCACAAGCTAGCGGATGATGGATAATGTACTTATGAGGTTCCAGCCATATATATGCAAACCAAAACGGCTAAAGCTTATAAGTAAATGATCTTATTTGGATGCAAAGTCCAATACAATACCTATCGTAATTGTAATGCATATTGACTAACCACCATGTGAACATTACATTCTAATCTACATTTATGTACATGTACACTGTATGACAAGGAAGGAAAGCTTTAAATATGAGCAGCAACAACTGGCCCTGCTTGCAATTGTACTGTACATCCAGGCCTGGAATGACACGCAGGCCACAGAGGTCATGGCCTCAGTTGCCCTGGTCTTGGCCTTGGTGCCCCTTCAAAAGTTTCCCATACATGTAGACTTTAAGATTTTCCAATGGAAGTGCCCTTTTCAAAACGAAAATGGCATTGCCCTTTCCATGATGAAATTCCAGTACTATACCCATCAACATAAAATTTTCATTTAATAAAGAGTGGTATGAATTTATTTTGTGGCAGGTTCTGAAGAAAATCAGACAGCGTGGTTTGACAACTCCAGCAACACCGAATCCACACCCGATTTGCAGACCACCCTCCAGTGGGACATTGTGACCAGTAATAAGACAACCATCTGGGATCTCATCTCTGAAAGGACTAACGACACCACCATGTCTCCAGACACTGACGAAGTCGCATCCAAGGATTTCTACATTGGTCTGGCGCTGGCCATTAGCTCCAGCATCTTCATCGGGTCCAGCTTTATCATCAAGAAGAAAGCACTGATTAAGATATCTACCTACTCCACCAGAGCAGGTAAATACATGTATTAATATCAGGCATTATATTCTTCTCACTTAGGTTTTTTCGATTTAGTATCCCTTTTTGAAAATCTCGAAAAATTGATATAATAAAGCCTGGAAGTATACATGTAGGTCAACCCTTGGACTCGCCATCATTTTTCAACTTTCTTTCCAAGGAACAAATATCAAGCCTGTTATATGAATTGACCCTTTTTTTTACCGCAAAATGGATATTTTTCTTTCAACACATTCAGTTCTTGAATTTTACACTGAACTGCAGGCCCGAGGCCAGTGGTTTTAGTGTCCAGCCAGTAAATTTATGACTGGACAAGTCCCATGGACTTGGGTGTGCCAATGGAAGACTTTTGAGACGCTGGCAGCAGCAGACATGTCGTTCCTTTTTTGCGGCTCTGAGCGTGCGGGCGTGCATATTGCGCGCATAGGTCTGAGAACTACTGCCTAGAATTGTGAAAAAGGACCGTTCTCTTTCCACATGACCGATATGATGTACAATTCTTTCTCATAAATTAAGATATGATTGATGCACATGCATGTGTGATCTACATTACTCTTTTTTGCTAAAAGACCTGCTAATGTTTATTTTATTGTGGTTGCCTAGGTGATGGTGGTTACGGATACCTTAAAGAATGGCTATGGTGGGCAGGATTCTTATTATGTAAGTATCAATAATAATAGTAAATAATAATTATTATAATACTGGCTTCTTGAATAGCCCTCCAATCCGTTACTCAGTGACGCTCATGGTGCTCCAACATTGTTACCCCTGTCACTGGAGGATTTATTTCATTCCGTTAACCATCTCAGCTCCCTGGGGAGCTAAATTCATAACAAGAACCACTTCTGCCCTCGCAGCTACCCATTTACTCCTGGGTGAAGTGAAGCAATTCTGGTTAAGTTTCTTTCTCAAGGACACAGGCGTCATGGCCGGGATTCGAAACTGACATCCTGATGACTTAGCCACCAGAACTTGAGTCCAATGCACTGAAACGCTCATGACAAGCCACGTACACTGTCTCGTAGGGATTGACGCATTTATGGTAAAGAATGTATTTTTAGAAGCTTTCCTAATGGCTTATTTATTATGTCAGACAAGCACATAAAGAGTAAATAATACATCAATCAATGAATGTACCATCACTAGCATCAAGCATGATATTTTGGTTTGTGAGTAAAAATATAAACACTTAACTGATTGCACTTTGTGGGATCAGTTAATATTAAAACTTTGAAGAACAAACATTTCTCACTTTAGAAATATGATTAAATTTTATTTCAGTGGGATTCGGCGAGTTGTTTAATTTTGTGGCCTACGCTTTCGCCCCAGCAACACTTGTGACTCCACTCGGTGCTCTCAGCGTATTAGTGGCGTAAGTATGAAAATTAATATTTAATCCTGTTATGAATGCAAACCAGCAAAATTAAATGGCTAGTTAGTTTAATATGCTTGAGTAAGGGAATCAATGTGTGGTGAAGAGGTTTTCAATTAGTGGTTTAATCCCAACGAGGCCTGGTTCTTGATAATCTTACCGAGACGAAGTTGAGGTAAATTATCAAGAACCAGGGGTCGATTTCACAAAGAGTTAGGGCTAGTCCTAACTTAGGACTAGTCCTATGAGATATATGAAAACGTATGGCTAGTCCTAAGTTAGGATGAGTTACTCATCCTAACTACAGATAAGACTAGTCTTAACTCTTTGTGAAAGACACCCCAGGCCTCGCAGGTTTAAACCACTAGTTGAAAACCGATTCAACACACTTTGATTCCCATTCATAAATACCTTTTCGGTCAAAAACATCATCACTTTTTGGTCAAAAAGTAAAATAAATGCAACAATTATAATTGTTAAATGATTTCTTTCAACACAACACCCCTCCAGCTATGAAACGGTAAAGCCCTCCGCCGCCCTCGGATAAACAACTCCTTATAAGGGAATGCTGTGCGGGTCGCGCGTATCGCGTGATGTGGCACAACTGTTTCAGCCGTTGCTCTCGACCAATAGGAATGAAGAAACAGTCTTATAAGAACAGGTGCAAGGTCGCGTGTCACGCCCATGAATTAACACATTTTACCGGTCATAAACAAAGGTTTATACACACCCACGTGACGCGCTCTCCTCCAATAGGAATAGCGAAACTGTCTGAGGTATTTATGAATGGGATTTTAAAGGTATTTTTTTACTGGCATTGATGGAAAAAACCTGTTAATGACAATTTTTATTTAACAGAGACCAGGGCCCAATTTCAAGGCTCTGGTTACCACCAAAATATAGGGTTGCAATCAAAATTCAAAAGAACAGGTATGGTCTCTCCTGAAAACGAGCAGAGTATACTATTAAAAATGTCAAGACCACAACAGTTCTTCTCAGACCCAACACTCTTCCCAGCACCAATTTGAATAGTGGGGCTCTATATCCATATTTAGTCCAAAAGGGCGAGGGGTTCAACAAATATTATTCACTTTTAGATATGGGGGCCATCATTCCCATTACTGAAGTTCAATCTGGGCTAAATTTGCTGGGCCAAATTTGTTGGTTCTGGGCAGGCTCACCCGGCACTGCCCACCATGGTTTCAACACGGTTGACTTATGTAGATACAATACAGCCAACAAGTTAATTGATTTGTCAAAACTGCAATCTGCTGCTATGATTGATCTTTTTTTCTTACACTCTGTACCCCCTTTCTTTTACAGAGCTGTACTGTCTTCATATCTCCTCCATGAAGCACTGAACATATTAGGCAAGGTAGGGTGCTTACTTTGCATCCTTGGCTCCACCATCATGGTCATACACGCCCCTCAAGAAGACGCAGCAAACTCTCTTGAGGAACTCGTAGAAAGACTAAAAGATCCAGGTATGGTAATAATAATAATAATATTAATAGTATAATAGTGGCTTCTCATACAGCACTCATATCCTTTACTCAGTGACACTCAAGTTGCTGCATTAATCAGTACGATTTCACCAAACTCTTCCTAATTTAGGATTAATCTTAGGACTTCTAACGTTAGGACACATTGAACCCATCCTAAGTTAGAACGAGCTACTCGTCCTAACTCGGCTGCTGCTCCTTTTAAATAGCACAATGTAATCGGCTGTTTGTAATCTAACAAGTTAAGTTACGTAACCATAGACGTTAGGACACATTGAACCCATCCTAAGTTAGAACGAGCTACTCGTCCTAACTCGGCTGCTGCTCCTTTTAAATAGCACAATGTAATCGGCTGTTTGTAATCTAACAAGTTAAGTTACGTAACCATAGACGTTAGGACACATTGAACCCATCCTAAGTTAGAACGAGCTACTCATCCTAACTTGCTCCTTTTACATAGCACCATGTAATTGGTTGTATGTAATGTCTTACAAGGTGCTGCGGAGCAATATGCAGCCAATCGAATCAGGAACACCCGGGGCGAACCCCTTCTCCCAGTGCGCTGGGTTCTTTTACATGGTCATGTGTTACAAAACACGGGACCAATGGCTTTATGAACCATCAAAAGGCAAGGCATCAGTTGGTATGAGCCTGTCAGGACTCGCATGTGCCTGTCAGGACTCTCATTAAACCCCTTTCATTGGCTGCCATCTTTGATAAAACATGCATGCATGAAAGGCTATCATTTGGCTGATAGTTCTGCGAAGTGCATACACCCGTGCACGTTTCTATTGTTTTTCATAAAAGATGGCGATCATTGGCGCCATGTGCAGTACAGCTATTGATCCAATATGTTTCATGGAAATGTCAAGCAGAAAAACGTCTTTAAGTATGCAATGTCATTTGCATTTTTCCTGTAAACGACTAATTGTAGTGACAGAACTAATACGTTTATAGTTTCAGTTAATATTCCTACTAATATCTGTTCTTCTTTTACACAGCCTTCATCACCTACATCTGTCTGGTGTTCGTGGTAGCCGGGGTGATGATCTTTTACTATGCTCCAAAGTACGGTCAACAAAACATCCTAATCTACATCACCATCTGTTCCATCATTGGCTCACTCTCCGTCATGGCAGCCAAAGGACTTGGAATTTCCCTCAAGGATTTCTTCGGTGGTACAATTCACCTGTCCAACCCTCTGATATGGTTGTTGGTAGTCTGTTTAGTGGTGTTTATCTCCATCCAAATGAACTACCTGAACCGTGCACTGGACGTCTTTAACACCTCGGTGGTGACGCCTATTTATTATGTCTTTTTCACCACGAGCGTCATTGTGGCCTCGGCGATATTATTCCAGGAGTGGATGTTGATGGATCCGTCCTCCGTATTGGGCACCATATCCGGTTTTGTCACCATAATATGTGGTATATTCCTCTTACACGCGTTCAAGGATGTCAACATGAGTTTGAGTGATCTGCCCACAGCGACGTCTCGCCAAGGGGCAAACGGACTGATCAGAAGTTCAGAGTCGTCGCCGATTAATAACCAAGATGAGAGTAGAATGATCACTACAGAGACTGATACACTGTTGAGTGAGACAGAAGAAGGACTGTTAAACTGAGACCGTAAAGAAGCAGATAAAAGAGAGAACCTAGTCAGAAATTGAAAGTATAATTACTGTACATAATAACTTTGGTGCTTTTTGTGTCAAATGAATCACCATTAATTCAAGTGAACACATTATACTTTTAAACAGCAGACAGCATTAATACGAATATTCTCTTAGATACATTAACTCAAATTGTTTGGGGAAGTGAGAACATAAAAGACCCTTCCCACGAACTATGTAATTTGCTCGTCACCCGTGTGCACTAACAGTTTGGTCAGCAAAATTAATCACATCACGCCTTTTTGTATGGGGATGATGGTGTCGTGACGCAGACAAGTTTGTGCATCTGCTTAGTGCACATGTCTACAATGTTTGCCAACCAACACGCATGCGTGAATGTAATTGGTATTTCATGTGACAGGTCAAGTTACTATACAGTCACTTGCCGAGGTGATTTTGTACGATGGATGACCCTCATATGTAATGAATTTGTCTCGATTTAACAGAGAGGCATAACACGTGTTTGGACTTGACTTTCTCACCTTTTGTTTTCTCACCTTGTGTGGAATTCTCGTCGAGATGAGTTCCTTTAGAGCATTTATAACGCATGGCCAGGTTTGTACAGAAATTGCACCGTCCATGTTTGTACTGCCATCATAATTTTATTCACTGCAAGACTGTTGAGCAATGTTGAAAAACTGTTCAACATTCCTGATGTAAAGAATCGCTGTTATTTGAACGGTTGGTAATGGTTATTTAGTTGAATACTGGTACCAGGGAAAGGGGGAGGGATGAGGAATTGTAAAGCCCATTTCACACTTCCTGAGAATGCAAATAAAATACAAATTTTGACGTTACGAATTTGCAGCAAATAATTCGCAATGCAAAACAGTCACCCAAACAGCCGTCACCATAATATGTGTGACGTCAACATTCGCTTCGCATTCTAATTGGCAGGAAGTATGAACCCGGCTTTATTTGGCATTACCTATCACACATCAATTGGGACTTCAGTTTTGCCCATTGGAGTTTTTGAGTTCGCCTGCAAATTGTTTGTTGAATCCATCCAGTGGGTACACGCAGGTACACATTGCACTAAACACTATAAAGGTATGTCCATTTTGAGGAGTTTGGATGGTAGCAGTATTACCCTTCATCACTCATTGAATTGAAAAAAAAAAAACGGCTTCCCTCCAAAGTGGAGATGATGCAGAACTCTTTTGACTCTGAGCCCTGCTTGACTTTGGCCAGGTGTGGGTAAGCATTACATTCAAACTGTGGACATACATGTACATTGTAAAAACAAAAGTGGGCCACATAAGGCAGGGTTTTGAAGCACTGTGGACCTACACACATCCACAATGGGTTTTCACCAGTTTTGAAGAGTAGGGTTTTCCTCAAGTGTGCAGAACAAAGGAATGCCCTCAGTGGGTATGTAACACAGAGCTGTGTGTTCCAGCAGAGTGCAAATTTTATGGGCATTCCTGGGAAATTGTGGGTAAAATTATTGGTGGGGTTAATGTTAGCGCTAAGCTTTTTTATTGGAGTAACAGCAGGCATGTTTGCGCTTGTACATTTATACAAACTAAGTATTTGTAATAGCTGTGTGTACTTGACTTGATCTAACAACTTGTGCTACTTGCATCTGAGACAGGGACATGCCACATAGTAATATATTACCCTCTGAAACATTTCGTTTAATATTTGAGATGTGTACCTTAAAGATGCATGGCCTGATTTTTGCTGAAAGAATTTTTGTAGAGAACATTGTTGACAGATGATACTGTTTCAAACTGAAAAACATACAAAAACCTTTGCATGTGCCACGGACAATGCACAAAATCCATGTAATATTTTTATGGCTGATGGATGTTAGATTTTGTAGGGATCCCGACAACAATTCATTCTTAATAAACTACCTCTAATCATTGGCAGATATTTGTGTGCAATACCTCAATGGAAACTTTACACCTTTCTTACATCTTAAAAATAGCAATTTAAAAAAAGAAATCTAAATTTTCAGGTCAATTCGGCCCAGATAAAAAACGAACCTTGCATCTTTAATGGACATAAGCTCATGTAAATATTAATTTTAAGAACACTGACTTTTCTGAGTGAAACTGAAGTCATGAATTTCATAAAGCCTGTACGCACAACAAAAACTTGCTGAAGCTTATAAAAAGTCTTGCTTAGCAGCAAGAGGTTATCAGCCAATTTTCCATAAAGCCGACTCAATATTTGCTTGGCAAGCAATTTAATTGCTAAATAGCTTTCTGAAATTGACCATGGCGCTAGAACTGAGCAAATATATATGTAGGCTTCAGTTACACCGAGGTGAATTACATGGCATTGTGGTTGGTAACCCCTTTTTGGCAAAAAGCTATATGATATGTGTTTATTCATTGTTTGTGTTCAAACAAACAAATTTTACATCCCTGTGGAGTTGTTCTTACTGGTGTCCCTGTCCTTAATATCCTCCCATACTTTATGCCACCCATTGTGGGGCACCCCAGGCTCATGAAGACCTTTTCCTTTTCCCTTTTTTGTGTGTGTACCCGGTCTTCACTTGAATATTTAAAACATACTCGGTTTTTGATGAGCTTGACCCAGTTGTCTTAAACCCTTATTGAGTACAAACCATGTAACATGTGATGTCAAATGTTTACAAAAGAGCCAATGAGCCTGAACTTCCTGCAGGCAAGCAGCTCAATGGAAGAACACAAACAATCTTATACTTTATGGAGATCGTGCTGTTTGAGTTTTCTCAACTTTTGATATGAAGAAAGGGGGCCCATCTCAAAACATGTTCAGCTGGCGTCATTAACTATGTGGAAATTATGAAACAAATGTTTATAATTTCCCATAAAAAAAATAACACCACTAGTGTCAAATGTTACATGGTCTATATATTGTAACACATTCAAAAAGGTGTGAAAGAGCATTTTTTCAAGTAATTAAATGTATGTAAATAATAACTGTCAATCCCAGAGAACAATTATATGTGTAATTAGAATTTGTATTTTTGTGTATGATGTATGTATAGTTATTAATAGTTATTCATTGTGAATGTTTATTGATTTGGGTCCAATTTCTCATAGCTGCTTACGCACAAAAAGGAGCTAAGCGCACAACAGAATTATGCTTACCCGAATAAGGTTAACAGCCAAAATACATTTCACATTTAGCATACTGTGACTTTTTTCTTTCTTGTAAGCAGAATATTGTTGAGCAATGTTTCTGTATAAGCAGCTCTATATAAATAAAATTCATGAAATTTGCCCCTGGAATTTCTAAAAAGAAAACAAGCAGATACAAAAACAAAATCATTTGTTTTTCCATCTTTAATACAAGAAAACTGTACATTGAAAAAAAAACAGGAGAAAAAGATTTACATTTAACAGTCAAATTATATTGAATAAAATGTAGTTTGCCTCATGAAAATTCCCTTAATGAAACTACTGGAGCTAATTATCTTTAAGTCAAAGAAAGTGGCCACTAGTTGAATGGGGAAAGTAGGGGGAAAACTGCATTTAATTTGTATTGTCAAATTGCCACTCAAAGACAGTTACAGCCTCCCTTTCAAATTGTATTGGATATTATGAAAACACCCACCCCGGGAGGTACAAGTCATATAATTTATTCCAACATGTTAAATTAATGTCGATGTATAGAGTAAAGAACTTTCTATTATAAGCAGGCATGATTTTCTTCAAACTTATTTATTGCTACTTTTTTCAACGGGTCAATATCATGCCATAACAATGTTTCATATGCTACATGGTTGTGTAATTTCAGTTAACTCTGTTATTTTAATAGATGTTAAATTTGCACCTGGGATAAAGAATACTATTTTAAGTTTCACCCGCACACTGATTTGTGTAACTTTCCTGAGTTCTGTAAAGCAAAATCACAGGCATATTGCTTGGGTTGTGTTAGGGTATTTAAACCAAAAGAAATGATTTATGTTATGCTCACTTCCTTAATAACACATACACCTTTTTTAGTTAATGGTTTCAAAAAGTATAGGTCCGTAGTTTGGTATAAAAGTTGTATACTACTGCCCATTAACATAAATGAACTTGTAAACTGATCTTTGAATAAAAGTACTATTATTTTAGATAGCCTTTGTTTATATCAGAGACTCACTTCAAAACAATTTGCGACTCATCATTCTAAAGATTATTTCTCGAAAGTTTGAGGTATGCCTTGAAAAAAAATAATAATCAGGAACCGACCTAGTACTATACTGAGTTGAACAGTGGCCATTGTCTCCCTATGATACTTAATATACTGATCAGAGCAGTGCCTACTTGAATGTTCTACAAGTTCAGCAGAAAATATTGCTCAACAAATTTCTGCTAAGCAAAAATAAGCAGGATACCAGTCACAGAGGATGCATACATGGATGAGTTGGTATTTGGGCTAACCTTATTCTGGCAAGCCAAAATGTCTTTTTTTTTTTGCTTAGCTATTTTGTTTGTGTTTTAGCAGCTCTATTAATATGAGCCGATGGAATTGTGAACTCTCGACCCAGTTACTGCACTTGCATGCGCCATTTTGGGAGTCAAAATGTACACAAAGGAATTGACTCCCAAATTGAAGGCAATAAATGGCAGACGCTCATTTTGCGGACAGAAGTTCCGAGTGAGAGTGTGCACATGCAGTAAGCTTGGGTCGTAATTCCATGTGTACAGTCAACCACATGCTGCTTAAATTCACACGACTGTGCCCTTTAATGTACTGTTCCATAAATGTTGAATAAAAAAAAATTACCTTTTTTTTGTATAAAAGTGAGTTTTGTGTCCATTATTGTGCTGATATTCATTTGTCTATTAAAATTGGGCTAAAATAGAAAGTTTGACTTGAACGGGATTTGAACATGTGACTTCCAGTTTGACGTCCCAACTGAAATATCTAGCCTTACACCCCCGTACTTTGGGCCGTGCATTGGGCAGTCTTGAAAGTACACCACTTATCTTATATACCGCCCTCTATTGACAACTAACAATTTATAATGCAACTTATACATCTTGGACGGATCACAAAGAGTTCAAGTAGTCGTTGCCTCTTTCCTTTGAGTCTCAATCTAATGAACGAGCAGGAGGGTCGGGAGTCCGTGCACGGGAGAGCAGGCGCTCCGGCAAAGGGGCATGGGGGGTGGGGGGGGGGTGGGCAAGGCCCATGGCATGGTATGCGCCGGGAGTCCTGCCTGGTGCCCACTTTTCCAACCCTAAAACGTCGTTCCAAACCAGAACAAAATAATTACACTAAATTGCAACATATTAAATCATTTATTTAAAACAGTGTCTATACTAAATACAGATAACAATATAATTTCTCTACACTATAAATTCCGGTTGAAAGTGTGAAAAGCAAAGCCACACAACACGGAGATCAGAAAGCAAGCATTTGCGCCGTCACTGTCGAAATACACAGAACATTTTTGATACATTTCGGACATCGCCCCTCCCTTTACCTGTTTGATCAAGCTAGGTGACCAAAAGGTACTTGGTCGAGACATCAACATTAGCCCAAGGGTCGCCTAAGTTGTGACATTGAAAAGAATGTCCTGACAACAACAACAACGACACGTACACGGGCGTAGAGGTGGGTAATTGTAACACCAATCAGCCGTTGATTACATTAATAATAACAAATCGTAATTACGATTCGCGAAATAATACACTCAAAAAAGTAAAGGTTTACAACAATTCTCACGCAGTTAATCAGTCAATGAAAATTATGTATTTCCCTTAGAATAACTATATTCAAACGCATGGAAAGTATTTATTCCGTTTGTGAATGATAAACGTTTTGAACGAGGCCGGATTTTCTGAAAGTAAAATGGCGGCCAATTTTGAGGGTTCAGTTCTTGTTTTTTGGCGGGAGTGTATGAATTTTGACGTGAAACATGTCCTGAATACTTTGAAAGACTTGTTGGAAGAAGGCTCAACCTATTCAAGTTTGAAGAGACTTTGCAAAGTAAGTTGTTTAATTATATGAAGTTAAAAAGTTGACCGCAATTGTGCCCATGCGTGTCAAGCAGACGTTGCTGCGTTGTACACTTGTTGCAACTTTGCAAGTTAAAACAATAATATGCGTGGTGCATGCGTGATGAAACCAAAAGTTTTGCATGAATGCCGCAGAGAGCGAAAGTTAATACCCGTAGGCCTTAGAGTGAGAATACATTAATGTTTTTACTCTTGAAACATCCCAGCACCCGGGTACATTATGACTAATCATCCCTTCTTTGGAGTTTGACTACCTCCATGATAAAAAAAGAGGTAATTGGGCTCGATTTCAAAGCACAATTTTCAGTGATTTATTTTGTGGCATCACACTTGCTAAGAAGAGCTTTGTGCACAGCTTAAGAGTGATTCTAGTGAGCTCTATGGTTTTGCAATTGTTGGCGTCTATGCGAAAAATCCAAAAGCCAAAAAACCAAGGAAGCAAACAACGACGCAAGCGTAGTTGACGACTCTGGACCATGTTGGATCCTCAACCAACGACGTCATGCGTTTCTCAATCTCCTTCATCTCATTTTCAGTCATTTCGGGTGGAGGCGAAGCTTCGATACCGCAGAGACAGTTCCAGGCGCGGCGGATAGTAGACGGTGGCGGAGAGTCCGCTATCGTGAAAAGACAGTAGAGTTAAATTATTGGTGGCATGCTGAACACCATTATTATGATTGACTTATTTCTGTTATTTAAATCAGGGCCCAAATTGATAGAGCCGTTTATGCAAAAAATGCTTCTTAACACAACCGAGCAGGATAGGCCCCTACCAGTTACAATTTGAACATGTAAAATGGTATTTCAGCTGTAACCTTCCTGTAACATTCCCTTATTCTGGTAAGCATTTTTTGTGTTGTGCCTAGCAACTTTTTGTGCTTATAAGAAGCTCTATAAAATTGGACCCATTGTAAAAATAAGCATGTCAATTAAATTAACAGTTTTTTTATATAAAAAAACTCCCATGACATTATGAAAGTCTCATCATACAGTCTAATTCACTTGGGAATGGTATGGCTCCATATTAATCATAATTACCAATTAATAAAAACAATTCTAAAAACTTAAGCTATTAATATCATTGGCTTGACGTGGTTAAATTGTTGATATATCGAGGACGCTCGAAAAGACATTAAATAATTTGGTGAAATGGAAATAAATGTTTTTGAATTGTAAACCGACCAAAATTAAAGGAACACGTTGCCTTGGATCGGACGAGTTGGTCTATAAAAAGCGTTTGAAACCGTTTGGTATGAAATGCATATGGTTTATAGAAAGATGTTTACAACGTTGAATATAATTATCCACACAAGTATCACTCAAAATTGCACAGTTTTCATTATACGTCGCGAACTAACATGGTCGGTCATTTATGGGAGTCAAACATTTGACTCCCATAAATGGCCGACCGTGTTACTGGACGCGGTAAAAAGAAAACGCAATTTCGAGGGATATTTGTGTAGATCATTGTATTCTACTTTTACAACATCTTTCTTACCATACCGATTTTATAAAAAACTGTTACAGGACGCTTTTCAAGGACCAACTCGACCGATCCAAGGCAACGTGTTCCTTTAATGGTTGTCATGCTCAAAGAAAAAACAAATGATTCTCTAGTCAAATTTTATATATTTAATTGAATACATGAATACATGGAAATCATCTTACTTTTCTCTTTTTGCAAGGCAAGTTCTTTCTTCTTGATTTGGCGTGCAATCTCCTTTTTGTTCTCTGTCTCTGACATTGGTTTCCGCGGCAGCTTGCTCGTTTTCGTCCACCATGTCAGTCTGATTAGCTGGTAGCATAAACGATGAAAGCAATAATATTCGTAAACTCTGGTTGTAGCTCCTCATAAATTTGACCACAGCCGTTATTTTTATCAAACGATTAAAAGTAAAGGTCTCAATTAAATATTAGCCATACTCATACCAGCACCATTGCCAAAACATTCGTTTTATACAATGTTATTGCCCCATTAAGTAAACTGTGTACAAACTACTTCTGATACTGATAGTTATCTCTTTTGAATCATCCTCCTTGAGCCCATAATTTCCCATACGGGGAACAGAATCTCATGCGGACAGATTACCTTGCGACACCGGCACATCGCAAAAAATAAATAAAAATAAAAATAAAATAAATGTAAAAAATTCCATCGATATTAATGTTTACCTTTTCTCTTGGAATACGCTTCGTCATGAGACTAATGAGGAGGATCATCAGTGTCGTTGCTGTATAGTTTAAGATGGCGAAGTGTAAATAGTGTATCTTCTGTAGTGCTATGGGTCGTATATCCTCGTCACCACAGGGTGGTCCTTGGAAGAGAAAATCCAGAACCATCCATGTACATCCGAAAAGCTCCCCGAGCAAAAGACCAAAGAAAGCACCCTTTACCATAAAGGAGAAAAACTATTGCATCAGTATTGTTTGATATGGACATGCTATTGGGGTTTGGTGATATTCCTATTGTTTTTATGAAAACGAAGGGCTCATTTTGGTTAGTTGTTTTGTTTATTATTTTGTTGCCATTGTTACATGTTGATACTTTTACGTGACTCTTATGAGACAAATAACAAGTTTAAACGTTTAGATCACTCAGTACGAAATGAACACAAGAGAAATAACTGGTTTAACAAGTTTGTTTAATAATAGCAAATGAAGCAAATACATACTGGCTCAGTTGTCCGCTCGGAGAATATTCCAGCCGTGTAGACGGCAAGAATTGGCGGTGACATATAGGACGAAATCGACTGAATATAGACGAAGAGTTGACCCGTGCCGAAGGCCTTTATCAACGGCAACCAAAGGATGCTGATACCGGCTAGAACCACGGTGCACAATCTGTACGGTTAGGTGCAAAAAGGGGAATTTTTGATCAACAAGAATTCTGCATCAAATGAGGGAAAGGGATGGGGTTAATTTCAATTTCAACTAGTTTCAATTAACTTTGTTATCCCCGATGGGAAATTCATTTTTACAAAAAAGTGTCACTGGTCACTGCTATTGGCAATGACTCAAAATAGTTGTTAGCATAACAACTTACTTGGTACGAGCAACGGAGAGCTGTTGATAGTATAAAACATTGTGAGAAACTGCTCCCTAGTAGTTTTTGAGAAAGATGTAATGTCTCACTCAAATAATAAAATATTTCAGCTGAAGCCTCTTATTATGCATCTGAAAGCACACAGAGTATACAACAAGGGTGTTTTTCTTTCACTATTCTCTTGCAAATTCGATGACCCACTGAGCCCAGTTTTCACAGGTTTGTTATTTTATGCATTACGTTGATATGGGAATACACCAAGTGAGAATACTGGTCTTCGATATTACCAAACGTATCCAGGCTAATGGTTTGAAAGAATGGTTTCTGTTTAGCTTATTTACCTGCCGATGATAACTAGTTCTGTTTCCGTGGACATAGGTCTGACTTTGATCCATAGGTCCATGGTGATGATGGAACTTGCACTGTTAAATACCGATGTCAATGAACTCATCAAAGCAGCTAGCATGGCCGCCATCATTAAACCTTTCAGACCTGATGAAGTAATAAGAATTGTAACTAGTATAGTATACTTGTGTCGATCTGCTCCATAACATATTATGCGTTCTGACTTCAGCCGAACACCTATTAGGCCTAAAATACATTGTAAGTTGTTGTAATTTGACATTTTGTTTACATTAGGCTATCACTGATAATACCTCTTAAAGTCTGAAGGATATAGGCTAAAATACACAATAATAGTAGCGGTTACGAAGAGGTGATAGTAAAAATAAAACAGTTCACTAATTAGCAAAACCTAATTCCCTCGTCCTAAAAGAACCTCTTCTGGCCACTCTCAGTCACACGGCGTGCATACACACATTCTCAAATATACATCCCTGCAGAGACATCTTGTGTTTTTTCATTGTCCCTGTACTTTTCCCATAAACTTTGCACACAAAAGTTCTTGTGGAGCACCCGGTCTTTAGAATTTCTATGTTGAGTCCGTTTGTTTTCCTTTTTTTTTGTCCTTGGTCTCCAGAAGGTACCGAATATAAGACCTTGTTACCTCATTCCATAGTCCATAATGTGTTATTTTTATAATACAAACCTGTGGGCATAAGTTGTAGAAGCAGCCTGATGTACGCAATGTCTGAGCAGCCGTTGGTGTTACATTGAAGCAAACTTCGGGAGTCTGGCAAGCTACATAATCTAATAAAATAAATACACACATTAATTAACATTAGACACATTCAATGACGTCATTTGCGCACTCATAATATTGAGTCAGGGACAACTACAACTTGACATCCACGTGTTTTATTGAATTCCTCTTTAGAAAAGCGCCACTTCATGATGGACCATTTTCATATTATTCGAGCTGCGTATCATGCAATTCTGCTAACCAGCAGTTAGCAGGATACCAGTCAAAGATGGTGCATGTGACCTTGTATTTTGTCTGGTAACCTTGTTCTGGTAAGCATAATTTTAAAGAGTGTTCACTGTTTGTGATTGAGCACATCGGGCCCTCGGTATATGAATGCGCGCACTTCTTTGTATTAATGGCGAAACAGAAAAGAACAACTAAACAGAAGACAAGTGGGGTGCTTAAGTTGGAAAAAAGGAAAGAAACACACACCTGGCCAGAGAGCCCTGCTGACCATACCGGGGTAAATCATGAGAAACATCGGCAGAATCTTAAGCACAGCAGCAAGGAGAGCTCCCGCCTTTGAATGCGTTACGTTCTTAGCTGATAAAGATCGCTGTACTAGAACCTGAGTATAGAATTCATTTCATTTGATGTTTTACTGAAAGAAACATTTTGTGACATTTTTTATGAAGTCATTTTTTATGAGAAGACGAGATGAATAAATTAAGGCAATGGAATGCTAAAAAGTATTGTCTGCACGGCGAGTAGGTTATGAAATCAAACCCCACAACCCCACAATTATTTTTCCCCACAGGAAGATTTCAAATATTCTACTCTGATTGTTGTTCTTCCTTTTTATATTATTTGCGTGAATGTTCTCAGAAGCAATAACATTTTGCAATTCCCAAAACAAACACTTATGGTTAAAGGAATGGGACACTATTGGTAATTGTCAAAGACTAGCCTTCACAGTTGGTGTATCTCAACATATGCATAAAATAACAAACCTGTGAAAATTTGAGCTCAATCGGTCATCGAACTTGCGAGATAATAATGAAAGAAAAAACACCCTCGTCACTCGAAGTTGTGTGCGCTTAGATGGTTGATTTCGAGATCTCAAGTTCTAAATCTGAGGTCTCGAAATCAAATTCGAGAAAAATTACTTGTTTCTTGAAAACTACCTTAATTCAGAGGGAGCCGTTTCTCACAATGTTTTATACCACCAACCTCTCCCCATTACTCGTCACCAAGAAAGGTTTTATGCTAATAATTGTTTTGAGTATTTACCAATAGTGTCCACTGCCTTTAAGGACACCGGTTAAAAGGACAGTGGCAGTGGCACTGTGAAAAGGACAATGGCATAACTGTACATTTCATTTGAGGGGTGGGGTGGGGGGGGGGGGGTAAGCGGGGAAACGCAAACAGTTGTGCCCTTTGATGTAGGCCTACCGAACCATTTATTGGGGAATTTTTTGAATATCATGTGGTTGTGATTGGGTGGAGGAAACATCTGTTCCCCTGCTCCAACCGGTTGCACCACGCGTTGGACTACGGGCTCTTCGTGCATGGGGTGTGAATCCCACCCTTGTCATTTCCCCTCGTTTATATCATAATCGTATATGAACATCACCACAAGGGAAAGTTCACCTGATTTGTGCAAAAGTACCAAGCAGAGAGTAGAAAGATGCCGAACAAAACGCCGGGCCACGGTAGGTCCGAGGTGGCAGCATCACGGAAGATGTGCCAGGAGTCTTCGCTCGGTACGCCGCATGTCGTGTTGCCAGCATACACTGTCGTGTTTGGTATGGCTGTCATGAACTTAAGATAGAGACTGTCGAGGCCACCAATTCTTATCCATGCTGGAAAAAGGAGGGAAAAAAAGGTTTTAGAATGTTATGTGAAAAGTCAAAATCTAATATTAACGCAATTTGCAGCTGTGATGACATACTGTCACCTATAATAAAAAATACAAATAAACACACCTTTGATTAAAGTCGTTAACTAATTAATTAATGCACGTTCAGATTCAGTTAAAATCCCTTACTGTAATAAAAAAAAGGAAACATTTCGAATAAATTTGCATAAATTTTCATAGTCATTAACATAGGATTTGGTGTCATGGTCGAGTGGTTAAGCGTATCGAATTTAAGTTCTGGTGAATAAGTCATCAGATTGTGGGTCCAAATCCCGGTCGTGCCACTCGTGTCCTTGAGAAAGATACTTTACTATAATTGCTTTTTTCACCAAGGAGTATAAATGGGTACCTCCGTGGGTGAGGTTGATAATGTGTATACGAACAAGCCTTTGGCGCGGTATGTACGGTTGTATACTCACCAGTGAGAAAGATTAGAAGAATGATATTGGCCCAATGACCAGGGAACTATAATGTAATGCGCATTGGGAAGGTTATTGTGAAATATAGGAACTATTTATTATTATTTACACACCAATGACTGACAGGGCAATGCCACCTCCTATCATAATGACTGATTGCATAGCATCAGTGTAGATAACCGCTGTTAAACCCCCAGCCACTGTATACGCAGCAGTCATCCCCATAAGAAGACACACGGACAGATACAAGTCCCAATTTAATGCCTGCTGGATGATGATTGTACCTGCGTACATCTCAGCCTGTTGGAGCAAAATACGAACAAAGTTTTAATATGGCTATTTTGAATTCTTTAGAATTTTTTGGGTTAGGTCCGACAAGTTGAAAGTACTGGCCTTTAGAGTTGCTTGTACACTAATACTTTTCATTTTCACGTGTTCAATCAAAGGGATACAACTTTGGTTAACAAGTCAGTGTTAAAGCTCTTTCAACTTCAAGATTGAATAGGCCCTACTTTTAACTTTTCGGGGCAGTTTGAAAGTACTAAAATTAAGAGTGGAAATGTTCACTTTGTCCGTGTCCCACTAAAGGGGAAACAACTTTGGGAATAGTTGATGTTCCTTCAACATGAACAACATTTGTTTGAATACTTTGATGAACTTTTCGGGCTACATTTTGAAAGTAGGGCCACTGAACTTTAAAAAAAAAAAAGGGATACAACTTTGGGAAGTCTTAAATTTCATCAACTTGAACAATTATCTTTGATTCTAGACGTAACGCTAGATATTTATTTTGAATACTTTGAACTTCCCGGATAACACCAAAACTGGTCTATACGACTGCATTCTGTCTGAGTAATACTTAAAATCAATATTGAACCTGGTCAAATGAATTCACTAAGATATTAATCCCAGAACGGATCTAAATCTGGATGCACCGTACTATTCATACAACAAACAGAAAAACCAAATGTCTGACGGGCACGTAAAGTATATGCGACTTATCAGTACAAAGTCCTGTGCCCTGTCAACTTTTTGATACAAGAATAAAATGAAAATTGTGTCATTGGTAAATTCATAGACGAGGTGGCCGAGTGGTTAAGGCGATGGACTGCTAATCCATTGTGCTCTGCACGCGTGGGTTCGAATCCCATCCTCGTCGGCGTTTTCGCACGTAAAATGTGTGTCTTGAATTTTGTGAATTGTTTAATTTCTTGATTTGTTTGTCTTCTGTTTAAAACTTCACAAACAGTAAATGTCAAACGATATTCAGAAGACGAGGTGGCCGAGTGGTTAAGGCGATGGACTGCTAATCCATTGTGCTCTGCACGCGTGGGTTCGAATCCCATCCTCGTCGGCGTTTTTGCACGTAAAATGTATGTCTTGAATTTTGTGAAAAGTCTAATTTCTTGATTTGTTTGTCTTCTGTTTAAAACTTCACAAACAGTAAATGTCAAACGATATTCAGAAGACGAGGTGGCCGAGTGGTTAAGGCGATGGACTGCTAATCCATTGTGCTCTGCACGCGTGGGTTCGAATCCCATCCTCGTCGGCGTTTTTGCACCTAAAATGTATGTCTTTGCTTTTGTGAAAAGTCTAATTTCTTGATTTGTTTGTCTTCTTTTATAACTGCACAAGCAGTAAATGTGTAATCATATTCAGAAGACGAGGTGGCCGAGTGGTTAAGGCGATGGACTGCTAATCCATTGTGCTCTGCACGCGTGGGTTCGAATCCCATCCTCGTCGGCGTTTTTGCACCTAAAATGTATGTCTGGAATTTTGTGAATTGTTTAATTTCTTGATTTGTTTGTCTTCTGTTTAAAACTTCACAAACAGTAAATGTCAAACGATATTCAGAAGACGAGGTGGCCGAGTGGTTAAGGCGATGGACTGCTAATCCATTGTGCTCTGCACGCGTGGGTTCGAATCCCATCCTCGTCGGCATTTTTGCACGTAAAATGTATGTCTTGAATTTTGTGAATTGTTTAATTTCTTGATTTGTTTGTCTTCTGTTTAAAACTTCACAAACAGTAAATGTCAAACGATATTCAGAAGACGAGGTGGCCGAGTGGTTAAGGCGATGGACTGCTAATCCATTGTGCTCTGCACGCGTGGGTTCGAATCCCATCCTCGTCGGCGTTTTTGCACGTAAAATGTATGTCTTGAATTTTGTGAATTGTTTAATTTCTTGATTTGTTTGTCTTCTGTTTAAAACTTCACAAACAGTAAATGTCTAATGACATTCAGAAGACGAGGTGGCCGAGTGGTTAAGGCGATGGACTGCTAATCCATTGTGCTCTGCACGCGTGGGTTCGAATCCCATCCTCGCCGGCGTTTTTGCACCTAAAATGTATGTCTTTGCTTTTGTGAAAAGTCTAATTTCTTGATTTGTTTGTCTTCTTTTATAACTGCACAAGCAGTAAATGTGTAATGATATTCAGAAGACGAGGTGGCCGAGTGGTTAAGGCGATGGACTGCTAATCCATTGTGCTCTGCACGCGTGGGTTCGATTCCCATCCTCGTCGGCGTTTTTGCACCTCAAATGTATGTCTTTGCTTTTGTCAAAAGTCTAATTTCTTGATTTGTTTGTCTTCTTTTATAACTGCACAAGCAGTAAATATGTAATGATATTCAGAAGACGAGGTGGCCGAGTGGTTAAGGCGATGGACTGCTAATCCATTGTGCTCTGCACGCGTGGGTTCGAATCCCATCCTCGTCGACGTTTTTGCACCTAAAATGTATGTCTTGAATTTTGTGAATTGTTTAATTTCTTAATTCGTTTGTCTTCTGTTTAAAACTTCACAAACAGTAAATGTCGAACGATATTCAGAAGACGAGGTGGCCGAGTGGTTAAGGCGATGGACTGCTAATCCATTGTGCTCTGCACGCGTGGGTTCGAATCCCATCCTCGTCGGCGTTTTTGCACGTAAAATGTATGTCTTGAATTTTGTAAAAAGTCTAATTTCTTGATTTGTTTGTCTTCTGTTTAAAACTTCACAAACAGTAAATGTCAAATGATATTCAGAACACGAGGTGGCCGAGTGGTTAAGGCGATGGACTGCTAATCTATTGTGCTCTGCACGCGTGGGTTCGAATCCCATCCTCGTCGGCGTTTTTGCACCTCAAATGTATGTCTTTGCTTTTGTCAAAAGTCTAATTTCTTGATTTGTTTGTCTTCTTTTATAACTGCACAAGCAGTAAATGTGTAATGATATTCGGAAGACGAGGTGGCCGAGTGGTTAAGGCGATGGACTGCTAATCCATTGTGCTCTGCACGCGTGGGTTCGAATCCCATCCTCGTCGGCGTTTTCGCACGTAAAATGTATGTCTTGAATTTTGTGAATTGTTTAATTACTTGATTTGTTTGTCTTCTGTTTAAAACTTCACAAACAGTAAATGTCAAACGATATTCAGAAGACGAGGTGGCCGAGTGGTTAAGGCGATGGACTGCTAATCCATTGTGCTCTGCACGCGTGGGTTCGAATCCCATCCTCGTCGGCGTTTTTGCACTTAAAATGTATGTCTTGAATTTTGTGAAAAGTCTAATTTCTTGATTTGTTTGTCTTCTGTTTAAAACTTCACAAACAGTAAATGTCGAACGATATTCAGAAGACGAGGTGGCCGAGTGGTTAAGGCGATGGACTGCTAATCCATTGTGCTCTGCACGCGTGGGTTCGAATCCCATCCTCGTCGGCGTTTTTGCACCTAAAATGTATGTCTTTGCTTTTGTGAAAAGTCTAATTTCTTGATTTGTTTGTCGTCTTTTATAACTGCACAAGCAGTAAATGTGTAATGATATTCAGAAGACGAGGTGGCCGAGTGGTTAAGGCGATGGACTGCTAATCCATTGTGCTCTGCACGCGTGGGTTCGAATCCCATCCTCGTCGGCGTTTTTGCACCTAAAATGTATGTCTTGAATTTTGTGAATTGTTTAATTTCTTGATTTGTTTGTCTTCTGTTTAAAACTTCACAAACAGTAAATGTCAAACGATATTCAGAAGACGAGGTGGCCGAGTGGTTAAGGCGATGGGCTGCTAATCCATTGTGCTCTGCACGCGTGGGTTCGAATCCCATCCTCGTCGGCATTTTTGCACGTAAAATGTATGTCTTGAATTTTGTGAATTGTTTAATTTCTTGATTTGTTTGTCTTCTGTTTAAAACTTCACAAACAGTAAATGTCAAACGATATTCAGAAGAAGAGGTGGCCGAGTGGTTAAGGCGATGGACTGCTATTCCATTGTGCTCTGCACGCGTGGGTTCGAATCCCATCCTCGTCGGCGTTTTTGCACCTAAAATGTATGTGTTTGCTTTTGTGAAAAGTCTAATTTCTTGATTTGTTTGTCTTCTTTTATAACTGCACAAGCAGTAAATGTGTAATGATATTCAGAAGACGAGGTGGCCGAGTGGTTAAGGCGATGGACTGCTATTCCATTGTGCTCTGCACGCGTGGGTTCGAATCCCATCCTCGTCGGCGTTTTTGCACCTAAAATGTATGTCTTTGCTTTTGTGAAAAGTCCAATTTCTTGATTTGTTTGTCTTCTTTTATAACTGCACAAGCAGTAAATGTGTAATGCTATTCTGAAGACGAGGTGGCCGAGTGGTTAAGGCGATGGACTGCTAATCCATTGTGCTCTGCACGCGTGGGTTCGAATCCCATCCTCGTCGGCGTTTTTGCACCTAAAATGTATGTCTTGAATTTTGTGAATTGTTTAATTTCTTGATTTGTTTGTCTTCTGTTTAAAACTTCACAAACAGTAAATGTCAAACGATATTCAGAAGACGAGGTGGCCGAGTGGTTAAGGCGATGGACTGCTAATCCATTGTGCTCTGCACGCGTGGGTTCGAATCCCATCCTCGTCGGCATTTTTGCACGTAAAATGTATGTCTTGAATTTTGTGAATTGTTTAATTTCTTGATTTGTTTGTCTTCTGTTTAAAACTTCACAAACAGTAAATGTCAAACGATATTCAGAAGACGAGGTGGCCGAGTGGTTAAGGCGATGGACTGCTATTCCATTGTGCTCTGCACGCGTGGGTTCGAATCCCATCCTCGTCGGCGTTTTTGCACCTAAAATGTATGTGTTTGCTTTTGTGAAAAGTCTAATTTCTTGATTTGTTTGTCTTCTTTTATAACTGCACAAGCAGTAAATGTGTAATGATATTCAGAAGACGAGGTGGCCGAGTGGTTAAGGCGATGGACTGCTATTCCATTGTGCTCTGCACGCGTGGGTTCGAATCCCATCCTCGTCGGCGTTTTTGCACCTAAAATGTATGTCTTTGCTTTTGTGAAAAGTCTAGTTTCTTGAATTGTTTGTCTTCTTTTATAACTGCACAAGCAGTAAATGTGTAATGATATTCAGAAGACGAGGTGGCCGAGTGGTTAAGGCGATGGACTGCTAATCCATTGTGCTCTGCACGCGTAGGTTCGAATCCCATCCTCGTCGGCGTTTTTGCACCTAAAATGTATGTCTTAGCTTTTGTGAAATGTCTAATTTCTTGATTTGTTTTTCTTCTTTTATAACTGCTCAAACAGTAAATGTGTAATGATATCCAGAAGACGAGGTGGCCGAGTGGTTAAGTCGATGGACTGCTAATCCGTTGTGCTCTGCACCCGTGGGTTCGAATCCCATCCTCGTCGGCGTTTTTGCACGTAAAATGTATGACTTATATTTTGATAAAAGTATAGTTTCTTGATTTGTTTGTCTTCTTTTAAAACTGCACAAAGAGTAAATGTGTAATGATATTCAGAAGACGAAGTGGCCGAGTGGTTAAGGCGATGGACTGCTAATCCATTGTGCTCTGCACGCGTGGGTTCGAATCCCATCCTCGTCGGCGTTTTTGCACCTAAAATGTATGTCTTGAATTTTGTGAATTGTTTAATTTCTTGATTTGTTTGTCTTCTGTTTAAAACTTCACAAACAGTAAATGTCAAACGATATTCAGAAGACGAGGTGGCCGAGTGGTTAAGGCGATGGACTGCTAATCCATTGTGCTCTGCACGCGTGGGTTCGAATCCCATCCTCGTCGGCATTTTTGCACGTAAAATGTATGTCTTGAATTTTGTGAATTGTTTAATTTCTTGATTTGTTTGTCTTCTGTTTAAAACTTCACAAACAGTAAATGTCAAACGATATTCAGAAGACGAGGTGGCCGAGTGGTTAAGGCGATGGACTGCTATTCCATTGTGCTCTGCACGCGTGGGTTCGAATCCCATCCTCGTCGGCGTTTTTGCACCTAAAATGTATGTGTTTGCTTTTGTGAAAAGTCTAATTTCTTGATTTGTTTGTCTTCTTTTATAACTGCACAAGCAGTAAATGTGTAATGATATTCAGAAGACGAGGTGGCCGAGTGGTTAAGGCGATGGACTGCTATTCCATTGTGCTCTGCACGCGTGGGTTCGAATCCCATCCTCGTCGGCGTTTTTGCACCTAAAATGTATGTCTTTGCTTTTGTGAAAAGTCAAATTTCTTGATTTGTTTGTCTTCTTTTATAACTGCACAAGCAGCAAATGTGTACTGCTATTCTGAAGACGAGGTGGCCGAGTGGTTAAGGCGATGGACTGCTAATCCATTGTGCTCTGCACGCGTGGGTTCGAATCCCATCCTCGTCGGCGTTTTTGCACCTAAAATGTATGTCTTGAATTTTGTGAATTGTTTAATTTCTTGATTTGTTTGCCTTCTGTTTAAAACTTCACAAACAGTAAATGTCAAACGATATTCAGAAGACGAGGTGGCCGAGTGGTTAAGGCGATGGACTGCTAATCCATTGTGCTCTGCACGCGTGGGTTCGAATCCCATCCTCGTCGGCGTTTTTGCACCTAAAATGTATGTCTTTGCTTTTGTGAAAAGTCTAGTTTCTTGATTTGTTTGTCTTCTTTTATAACTGCACAAGCAGTAAATGTGTAATGATATTCAGAAGACGAGGTGGCCGAGTGGTTAAAGCGATGGACTGCTAATCCATTGTGCTCTGCACGCGTGGGTTCGAATCCCATCCTCGTCGGCGTTTTTGCACCTAAAATGTATGTCTTGAATTTTGTGAATTGTTTAATTTCTTGATTTGTTTGTCTTCTGTTTAAAACTTCACAAACAGTAAATGTCGAACGATATTCAGAAGACGAGGTGGCCGAGTGGTTAAGGCGATGGACTGCTAATCCATTGTGCTCTGCACGCGTGGGTTCGAATCCCATCCTCGTCGGCGTTTTTGCACCTAAAATGTATGTCTTTGCTTTTGTGAAAAGTCTAGTTTCTTGATTTGTTTGTCTTCTTTTATAACTGCACAAGCAGTAAATGTGTAATGATATTCAGAAGACGAGGTGGCCGAGTGGTTAAGGCGATGGACTGCTAATCCATTGTGCTCTGCACCCGTGGGTTCGAATCCCATCCTCGTCGGCGTTTTTGCACGTAAAATGTATGACTTATATTTTGATAAAAGTCTAGTTTCTTGATTTGTTTGTCTTCTTTTAATACTGCACAAAGAGTAAATGTGTAATGATATTCAGAAGACGAAGTGGCCGAGTGGTTAAGGCGATGGACTGCTAATCCATTGTGCTCTGCACGCGTGGGTTCGAATCCCATCCTCGTCGGCGTTTTTGCACCTTAAATGTATGTCTTAGCTTTTGTGAAAAGTCTAATTTCTTGATTTGTTTGTCTTCTTTTAAAAACTTCACTTAAAGAAAACGTGTTACGATATACAGAAGACGAGGTGGCCGAGTGGTTAAGGCGATGGACTGCTAATCCATTGTGCTCTGCACGCGTGGGTTCGAATCCCATCCTCGTCGGCGTTTTTGCACGTAAAATGTATGACTTAAATTTTGGTAAAAGTATAGTTTCTTGATTTGTTTGTCTTCTTTTAAAACTGCACAAAGAGTAAATGTGTAATGATATTCAGAAGACGAAGTGGCCGAGTGGTTAAGGCGATGGACTGCTAATCCATTGTGCTCTGCACGCGTGGGTTCGAATCCCATCCTCGTCGGCGTTTTTGCACCTAAAATGTATGTCTTAGCTTTTGTGAAAAGTCTAATTTCTTGATTTGTTTGTCTTCTTTTAAAAACTTCACTTAAAGTAAACGTGTTACGATATACAGAAGACGAGGTGGCCGAGTGGTTAAGGCGATGGACTGCTAATCCATTGTGCTCTGCACGCGTGGGTTCGAATCCCATCCTCGTCGGCGTTTTTGCACCTAAAATGTTAGTCTTAACTTTTGTGAAAAGTCTAATTTCTTGATTTGCTTGTCTTCTTTTATAACTGCACAAACAGTAAGCGTGTCGTGATATTCAGAAGACGAGGTGGCCGAGTGGTTAAGGCGATGGACTGCTAATCCATTGTGCTCTGCACGCGTGGGTTCGAATCCCATCCTCGTCGGCGTTTTTGCACCTAAAATGTTAGTCTTAACTTTTGTGAAAAGTCTAATTTCTTGATTTGCTTGTCTTCTTTTATAACTGCACAAACAGTAAGCGTGTCGTGATATTCAGAAGACGAGGTGGCCGAGTGGTTAAGGCGATGGACTGCTATTCCATTGTGCTCTGCACGCGTGGGTTCGAATCCCATCCTCGTCGGTGTTTTTGCACCTAAAATGTTAGTCTTAACTTTTGTGAAAAGTCTAATTTATTGATTTGCTTGTCTTATTTTATAACTGCACAAACAGTAAATGTATATTGATATTCAGAAGACGAGGTGGCCGAGTGGTTAAGGCGATGGACTGCTAATCCATTGTGCTCTGCACGCGTGGGTTCGAATCCCATCCTCGTCGGTGTTTTGCACGTAAAATAAATGTCCTATCAATTGTGAATTGTTTAATTTCTTAAATTATTTGTCTACCTTTGTAAATTTTACACACAATTATTATAGTCTAACGGTATACAGAAGACGAGGTGGCCGAGTGGTTAAGATGATGGACTGCTAATCCATTGTGCTCTGCACGCGTGGGGTTCGAATCCCATCCTCGTCGTTGGTTTTGCACGTAAAACGTATGTCTTATCTTTTGTGAATTGTTTAACTTCTTAATTTATTTGTTTTTTGGGTCTAAAATTTACAAATAATAAATGTCTAAGGATAAAACAGGAGCCGAGCTGGAGTGGTTAAGGCGCCGGATTGCTACGCTCGGCACGCGTGGATTCGAATCCATGTTTTTGCACGTAAACTGACTTTTGCGCCCTGCATGTTGTTGTTGTTGTCTGCTGCCATCAGTTTTGTATAGGTTGAACGGTTCGCACTTTTATATGTAGTAAAGGATTGCGGTAACACTATGTACTGGTAGTCTCTAAAAATGGGTTAGGTGGTTCTGAAAAGAAACGTTGGTTAAAACTCGACGTTTTGATCAGTTAAAGCTGGTTTGCACTTGTGTTTGTGCAGTTTCTGACACTCACTGAGATGTTGGTGAGAATAATGAGGACTACGGCAGTCACCGAGAGCAGGACGCGGAGTCTTTCTCCTCCAAACCGCTTCTTTAGATACTCAGGCATCGTGTAAACCTTCAAGTAATAAAACAAAGTAAATCATTACAATAATTATGGTTCCATCAATTAGTTTTACTATCCTGGGTTAAAGACACGGGCACTATTGGTAATTGTCAAAGACTGGTCTTCTCACTTGGTGTATCTCAACATATTCATAAAATAACAAACCTGTGAAAATTTTAGCTCAATTGGTCATCGAAGTTGGGAGATAATAATGAAAGAAAAAACACCCTTGTCACACGAAGTTGTGTGCGTTTAGATGGTTGATTTCGAGACCTCAAGTTCTAATTCTGAGGTCCCGAAATCAAATTCGTGGAAATTTACTTTTTTTTCTCGAAAACTATGGCACTTCAGAGGGAGCCGTTTCTCACAATGTTTTATACGGTCAACCCCTCCCCATTGCTCGTAACCGAATAAGGTTTTATGCTAGCAACTATTTTGAGTAATTACCAATAGTGTCCACTGCCTTTAAATGAGACATAACAAATAAAGCTGCACCATCAATCCTCAAACCGCTTCTTTGAATACTTGGGCATTGTGTATGGTATCTTCAATATTATTGTCCTATATGTTCTTACATGGTTAAAGAAATAACAAATAAAGCGGTTTAACATTGATAGTCATGGCCGCTTCTTTAGCTCATGCATCGGGTAAACCCCGGGTAAAACAAAATTATGACCACCTCAATTAGTTTTAATGTTCTTCTTGAATGCTTGAAAAAAATACAAAATTTTATTTTATTTGTAAGTTTGACTCACCCCAGCAGCGATGTACACCGGCATGAAGACAAAACCAAGTAGTATTAAAGAGAATAAGCCCTGAAAATGAAGAAAATAACCCCACAAATGACACAAATTTGAGGTTAAAGACGTTGTGTCAAGTCATTAAAGCTGACTTGTTTGTTCCAGAACGCATTTCACAACAACAGCAACGAACAAAGCTCCCCATAGTTCTAAAAGCATACCTGTAAGTTTTAATCACTTTTGTTGCTTTTATTGTTTACAGAATGATGCAAGAACCGCTTGAAACGCTTGAAGAAATGTCAAGAAGAAAGCCAACAGTAAGGTAAGCTCGATTTGCATTAAACTTTCTCTTATCAAACAGTCGAATTATTATTTCGCTCATCCATCCATTAATTCATTCTTTGGTTGCTTATTCGTTAAAAAATTCCCTTGAAGATAAAGACTGAAACTTTGTACATCAAGTCAAAAGGATAAAAAGGAAAGCAATCACAAAATGCGGACAGAAAGAAAAACAGTAAAAGTGCACAAGGCAGACTAATGAAGACAGCAAATTTAAAATTGCTTTTAAACAAAAACAGTAAAAGTACATAATAAGTCTTTTTTATTAACAATTATACAAAATTGTCTGAACATAAGAATAGAAAAACAAAAGTCATGGAAACGTACATGGAACTCATATGCGATGACTGCATACCCACTGGCTGATGCTGTACCAGCTAAACCAATGAATGAGCTACTTCCAATGTTGCTCACATACAGAGATAAACCAACCTGAAAAAGGGGTGTGGGGGTGGGGGAATCAAACGGAATTAGGTTTATAATAATAGTGGCATCATGGTATATATAGCGCTCATATCCGTCACTCGGTGAGGCTAAATGCGCTTCAACATTCAGTATTCTTCCTGCAAGAATGTGGAACTTTACCTTTGTATTATGAGACCTACTCATTTTGTAGTTAATGTAACGGTTTACAAACTGCTGTGGCGCAATATGCAGTCAATCAAACAAGAAACACCGGGGCGAATCCCTTCTCTTTTCGATGTTATTATACGTGCGTTACACAACACATGGGACCAACGAAAGACGATTATTTTAAGTTGATTATATTTCAACCAAACACACTATGAGAGAATCCCGGCAAACTGTATAGAAATCAGCAATCAATTCAACTTGGTGGCAGGTCAAATCTAGAAACACAAATGTACTAAATTGACTAATTGTACTAATTAAACGTGCGTTACACAACACACGGGACCAACCATCCGAAGGACGATTATTTTAAGTTGATTTAATTTCAACCAAACACACTATGAGAGAATCCCGGCAAACTGTATAGAAATCAGCAATCAATTCAACTTGGTGGCAGGTCAAATCTAGAATCGCAAATGTACTAAACATGACATCATATATAAAATTGTGATGATCAAAATTTCAAAGGCCTGTATTATATGCTCAGACTTAAAATAGTTTTCACTGATATCGCAATTCAAATTTTCAGTTTTAAGTATGAAAACTAAATGCATTTCGTGAAAAGGTACGTACACTATATGTTTGTTTGTACTCACCAGCCACCAAGACATACTCCGCCCCGCTAAGAAGTATCCGCTGGTCGTACCTCGATCTGAGACCCAGGCAGACTATGTAAGGGGAGAAATCAACCATTTTAGAATAGTGCAGTTTTGTCAGACAATTAAACAACCGAAACGGGTTGGGATCTAAAATGAATACAGAGTCTTGTGGCCAATTGACCCGGCGTTCGTTTGGTGTACCATATAAGATAATAAATCAGAACCTAAACCAACATTTTTGTGATTCTGAAATAAATGAATATGAATATTACATTTTTAAATATAAACATTATTTTCTTTACACCAAAATGGGACTGAGATGGCTTTAATACGATTATTACACAACGACCAAAGTCCAGTAGTTGGTTGTACCACAGAGGAAGGATGCTTGTACGCACTATCAAGGATTAAAATGGTATTTTAATATTTTTTAATTGACCTAAATTTCCACAACACTCTGTTTACAGTGCATGCAGAAATAAGATCGTTCGTATATAAGACTCAGTTAGTTAGTTCCCTTCTTTTCTCATACTTTAATAAATTTAATTTTTTATTTGTATGCTGCAATCTTTTGTGTCAGATGGTTGATTCCCCCCATTCATGAGTTATAGACATGATACGTCATTTTAAACTTTTGGTTTTAACCTAGAACACTTCTCAATCACTTATAGGGGGATTAGCTCAAGTGGTAGAGCGCTCGCTTAGCATGTGAGAGGTACCGGGATCGATACCCGGATTCTCCAATACTTTTTATTTGTTTATTCAATTTAAAAATATTTAATTTTATTCAGTTTTAAATCTGGCAAAGCAGAAGCAACATTTTGGTTACCGGTTCAAAACATTACCTCCCTCGCTTCCGAACCCGAACCCGGTTCCACGTTGGCCGTACCTATTTATGGGTCAGTATGACCTGGTATCTGTACAAAACAAGTCATCTTTAAACCAGGGTCAAGTTTATAGTTACTCTCTTAATGTAGAATCTTTACATTTCGAGTTGTCCCTCGTAAAATTATGGCTCTTTAAAAAAGAGTGGTGGTTATTTCACTCTTTTAGAGGGTTTCACTCCAGGACAGAGTGAAAACTCACTCAAGATGCAAACTTCAGTCTAAAAGAGTGGAAGACCACTCGTAAAAGAGTTGTCCCTCATATGGCTCAAAAGAGTGCCTTTTAACTTTTTGTTTGCATATAGAGAGTAGTTCGCTTTTTTGTCATACTTTTATTTATTCTATTTTTATTTGTAGGGTTAATTTTCCCCATTCCTGAAAGGCATGAGGGCTCATTTAAACTTTCAATTTTAAGCACAAAAGACTACTTCATAGCTCAGAGGGGGATTAGCTCAAGTGGTAGAGCGCTCGCTTAGCATGTGAGAGGTACCGGGATCGATACCCGGATTCTCCAAAGTTTTGAATGTTTTTCTTTATGTTTGTATTTTTATATTAGAGAATTATATTCAGTTTCAAAAGCATGCAGAGGAAACGTTGTATACCCTCCCCCCTTATTCCGGGTTAGAAAGGGACCCGAATCAGGTTCCCGTGGGGGGCCTGACCTATTTATGGGTCAGTATGACCTGGAGTCTGTCAAAAATGACCTAGAAATGGGTAAACTTAAGCAGTTAAAACAGAGTTAAAATTCAACTTTTAAGCAGGGTAAGGTTAGTGGACCTTCTTTTGTTGAATAGCACAGTGCAATTTCCTTTGTTTCAAACGGGTTATTTTTGTTGTTTTATTACATAGCTGTTTTGATATTTTACTATTTTTATTCAGTTTCAAATCTAGCGAATCAGAATCAACATCGTGTTACCGGTTAAAACAATACCCACCTCCCTGGGTCAGAGAGTGACCCGAACCAGGGTCAGTAGACTTGGAATCTGTCCAAATGACCCAGAAATGGGTCAAACCGACGAAGTCCAATCTGAGTTAAACTTCCATTTTTAAACCAGTTTCAGCCTGACCCAGATTTAGGCCATCAAGACCACCGTTCCAGAATCGGGTCGTTTTTCTGACCTGGGACTTGTTCAGGCTTCAATACCGCACCAGTGTTTGTCTGTTACTGTATCTGGACCTAACACTAAACAAACCTACATTCTGAAAAACAGACCAGAAATAATGCCAATATCTTACCCATAATCCGAGTGCCAGTACAAGAACAAAGACGATGACTATGATGGCAATATCCCATCCTTCCAGTCCGGTTCCTGCATCATCATAATCCATCCTGGTATCTCTTCAGAAAAAAAACCCACCTCCTTTCCTGCCAAGCCTCACCGTTTTGAATGATGTTTCGAAGACTATAATATTTTATTGTCCAAATCAAAACACGTCAGGACACTGTCATAAAGATAGCCAGAGCAAAGGTCAACGACGCCATTTATAACATAACAATGACCAATATTAACTGACGAAGTTTGTTTATTTCTACAAGAGTTCCCAAGCCCGGGCATCAGAAATTGCTGATGTCATGAAAGTATTATATTTTGATGTCACATTTTTGCCATTTTTATCCTCATTGAAAACTTTGTGTGGTGTTTTCCCCCATCAAAGATATACAAATTTGATATTTTGTGCAAACATAATTAGCAAGGCAGTATTCATTTGCCTAGACGATCTTTGATCCCAAGTAACAAGGGAACCAATGTAAACATTTATCCCATCACACTATTGCTGATAAGAAAGTTTAAATTGTCAACCGCGTTTGGAATCCCTATATTTAAGTGCTTAATTAATCATACAGTATTATTTCTTTCCCCATCTGTGGTAATAAGAGATCAGGGCTCACCCTTTACTTCTGAACTGTCTATTAATGTGCTACTAAAAACTGTGCAACCAGCTTGTCTTAAACGCTCATATTTCTCCGTTCCATTTGTGAAAAATAAATGTTAAAACGTGTAAATTGGTTTTTAACGAGTGTGTGAATATAACTCATATAACAGTTTATGACCCATATTATTCTAACCTATACGCCCATCTCTCTGCTAATCGAACTAAATTGCCACTTTATAATGTCATAGCAGTCATATATCGATATAAACTTATCTATTTGTACATAGTGGGTTGGGCATTATCAGAACATAAAAAGATTGCTTTATCTTCCAAGCTTTCTGCGGAGTCAGGGAGAGCTGGCAGCTGTGTATAGGCTATTTTTTGTTCGTTTGGGGTTTCTTTCTTTGCCGAAAACACTGGGAAACATACATCAAATAACCGACAGGACAATGTTATAACAATCAAAGCTGTAACAATTAACAGTTACGTTTTATTTCCATGATATGTTCTTGATAGCGATAACATGAATACAAAACACAGGTTAAATAAATGTAGTAACAATCGACTTCAATTTTGTTTGTATCATTGAAGCTTGAATGTTTCATTTTCATTTCAAATTGTCAAGTTTTGAGTTCTCATGTGGATGATATTTAAAAAAACAACATCAAAATTATGTTTGTATTTCACATAAATGTAACAAATTCAAAATATACCACAGTTCAACACACAGACACACCCCAACATTCCCACTTAAGGCATGAATCATGTTTAAAAGTCTGCTTAGCAGAAATGCTGCTTGACATTTTATTTGTTTAGCATAATACAGCAGGGAACACTTCGTGAATGACAAGAAATTCATGGACTAAAAAAAATAATAAAAAAAAAAATAGAAAGAAAACAAGGTTTTGGAACAACTAAACATTTGAGATTAATGAGTTACACATAAAATACAGCAGTGCAATAATATTTAAATAAACAGTTACTTTTGGCAATAGAAATGGCATAGAGTTGTTATAATACACAGTTAAATTAACAACAGTTGTTAACAATAAGTACTCAAATGTGGGTTGTATTGATACAAAAATATCCTTGAAGTAGAGCGAAGCCTCTGCGCAAACAATATTACCATTAGCCCTGAAAAAAACTTAACTGAACAATTTGACTCAAATCATATTAATACTGCATGCTTAGTCCTATTATTTCCTGCTAAAATCTAATCCACAGGTACCACTAGAGAGATTGGAGCTGGCTTCTCAGAACAGTCTAGTGAAATGATCCCACCGGAAGTACCACCCCCCCCCCCCCACCCCCCTCCAACCAAGACTCCGAGCAGGTACTTAGCATAAACAGTGCTTTATGATGACCTCGATGAACCAAAAAGGTATGTTCATTAATGGAAAAATTGAAAATATATTTAACAAATATTGGTGCGTATGAGCACAATAATAAAATGCAAAATAGTCTTGTAGAAACCTGGACTGTTCCATTTCACGAGGCAAAGTGAACAGTCCATATTTCAACAAGTAGTTTTGTTTTGTTTGATTGAAATGCATCCAATATTTGTTTTGTACCTCACACATAGATCCTTATCATTTTATGTTTTTTTTTATGTAATCCATGATATTTCATAAACAAATTACCTAAAGCATTAAAAATAAAGCATGACACATGACACCTGTTCCACATATCAACTGACAAGGATCTTTCAGTGTGGTATACATACTACAAAACCAGAATCTGCATCAAATGAGATGTAAAAGTTAGACACTTAAAAAAACCTAGAAAAGTAATGCGTATGGTATAAATTGCACTTGAGTTTTAGCAAGAAGGATGATGTCTGAATAATCATCTCAAACTAAGAGCCTCTTCATCAAAGTATAGTAAGAAATACCTGAACAAAAAGCCAACAAAATGTGTGAACATTCAACGAAACGAAGCCCCTACGACTTACATTTCGCAAACTTATTAATGAGAATGTGTGTTATACGGTTTACAAAAGTTTAACACCTATAACTTCTGTCCGGCACATTTCTCTTAGTGGTATAAAAACCCAGATAGACCTCATGCATCTCATCGCTGACATCATCATGGCCCATCTTAGAGGTTAAACAACAATGATAATTGAAAGCGCACATCTTGAGCAAAGAGTAACCTACTCAAATGATGTCTTGTACATAAGGTCATTGGAACTCTCCTTTGTGCAAATCCTTTAAAGTACAGCAACAGATTTGCTCAACCTACAATCGATTATTTTGTGATTTGCAAAAGTAGTTAATGATGGCATTGTGTTTGGAAGACACATGTGGCAGATGTCTTTAAAGCCAATAATCTGCTACATTCATAGTACAATACCTGATAAAAGGGTGACAGCCATATATTCCATAGCCCCTATGTACTGTCACCCCCCCCCCCCTAGTGATTTACATGCTAGGGTCTAGGGTTAGGAATAAGAACGGAACATAAAGGTGTCAGAGTATAGCTGTGTAACCCATAAAAGAGGGGCTCTTTCAGTTTTGTGTTACACTCATTTAGATAGAGTCCTAAAATTACAAGTCTGTAACCTCATTTTAAAACAATGCCATTATATTTGATACTCTTCCCTGGCGAATTTTGTCAGCAACAAAATCATGGATATATGGGTTTGTAAATTTTTGTACGGTTACTTCATTTAGTAAATTCCTGATCATATTCAATCAAAAAGGCCTTGAATTTCACATTATTTCTGCGGCGAAATTTACCCTTCCGAAAGTACAGACCCAGCTGTTGTTGAAACCCAATAACATATTTCAAATTTGGCAAATTTTGTTTCCACTCCAATAAGGAACTCTATCTATTGGAAAATGAGTACATCACAAAACTGAATATGACCAGGAGCTTCTTGTTAACAAACTCTATGCAGTTAATCTATATATTATTTGGATAGTATTAAGTTTAAAAAAGGCTGTTATAATATTTCAATATCACAAAATGTGCATGGAATGTCAGCAACTGTACACCACAAAAAAACGGGTTTCTAATTAGTAACAACTCACATGGACGCACTTTTTTCGGGGAAAGTGGGAAGACCAGATAAGGCATTCTAAAATATACTAGAAATATAGACATATTTCTATACTAGCAAGAGGGTATACACGTACAAATTAATCAGTATTTACTCTTAAAAAGTCCTCTGCACTTTGTGAACAAAATATGTCTAGTCACGTAAGCAGCTTCTACTATAAATATTAAATATAAATATTCCATTGCGGTTTTACAAAAAAGGTACAAGCTCATTACTTCCATGAGAGACCGAAACAGAGGTTTCCTTGGTTTTTACAGATGCAAGTTCTCATCCATTTTTCAAGATGCCAAAATGCTAATCTTGAATCTTAGGAGCTTTTTAGGTTGTCTAGTTGGAAAGTCTCCCATGGCAAGCACCGACACGTAAGCGTTAACATTAACACACAGTGTTTGTTTTTTTTACTATTAGAAACAGGTAGATCTGCTTACACGAACATGTAGCATGACTTTAATATCAAGCTACTTGTTAAATAATTTTATGATTATGGGTTGAAGCAAGACAAAATTGACTAGAGCTGAATTTGAACCAACGACCTCCAGTTTAACATGCCAGCGCTCTACCAACTGAGCTTTCTGAGTCTCCCCATATATAGCTCAGTTGGTAGAGCGGCAGCACATTAAACCGTAAGTCATTGGATCAAATCCCAATTAAGTAAATGTTTCTTTGTTTATTCCCAAATCATGAATTTTAATATTGACAATTTAAACATAAACCACAGCTACTCCACTAAACAACATGGTTAACTTGATCATCTAATGCCAGTAGGAAATGCTTTGTTGGGGACATTTTCAAGAAAGCAATAGAATGCTGTTGAAGAATCCTGACATGTTTGGCATTTTCATCAATTCATTTTAAAATATGTGACTCTTTGTGACAATATTTTTTTATATTATGACATGAATAAGTACACATGCTCCTTAAAGGGTATGGGTACTTCTTTTAGGACACAAATCACACAATGTCCAGAGATTTACATTAAACTCACACAGTTTGAAAAAAATTATGGTAGAAAGCTTTCCTTAGCTGCAGTTTCCAAGAAACAAGTAAAACGAGTCACGAAAATAATTCTCATCACTACAGATGTAAATTATTTCAGTATGTAAAACGTATTTTTGTAACTTTGTATTACTCATTTCTCAAAAACTAAAGCACCCTAGCTAGTAATATTCTAAGGGAAGCTTTCTGCTATCATTAGAACAAAAAGTACCCAAATCCTTTAAAGAAACACTCTTGTATTATCACAATCAGCCTCAAAACAACATAAAGGGCTTACGATGTTTTCACACTATAGGTTAACACACTTCTTTTTTTACCTCTCTTTGGCTTTGAATAGTTTATCCCTTTAACCTCATGGCACTTGGCGTTTCATGTGATGGGGACATGCACCACACAAGCACCGGCTCTGCCAGTATTTAAAGGAGCAAGCTGAGTAAAGAAAAGAAGTAAAGTGATTTGAGGTAAGTTTAATTCAATGTATTACTGTACAAACATATTGACCGGAAAATATAACTTGTGTATGACAATGTTCATGGTGGGTCTTTGAGTACAAGAGGGTCTGAAAGTGACCACAGAGGGTCTATGAGTGATAACGGAGGGCCTTTAAGTGACCACAGAGGGTCTGTGAGTGATAACTGAGGGCCTTTAAGTGACCACAGAGGGTCTATGAGTGATAACGGAGGGCCTTTAAGTGACCACAGAGGGTCTGTGAGTGATAACGGAGGGCCTTTAAGTGACCACAGAGTGTCTTTGAGTGCACACAAGAGGGTCTGATGGTAATAACAGAGGGTCTGTGAGTGCCCACAAGAGAGTATGTGAGTGACCACAGAAGGTATGTAAGTGACCACAGAGGGTATGTGAGTGCCCACAGAGGGCATGTGAGTGATCACAGATGGTCTGTGATGGTCTGTGAGTACCTACAAGAAGGTATGTGAGCACCCACAAGAGGGTCGGTGAGTACCTACAGTCTATGAGTGTCCAATTCAAACGGACTGACTGTGTTGCCACTCTGGGTAGTGATGATATTGTAATAAACTTACGTAATTCCACTCTCCAGAAAGTGGGTCGTAGCTCTCGACAGCATTGAGGTAACTCTGACCATCGTAACCGCCGACAGCGAAAATACGATTCCCTAGAACTGCCACACCCACCGCGTCTCGACACAGACTCATAGGAGCAACAGTACACCAGACATCGGAACGGGGGTCATACCTAAATAAATTTGTGGATGAGAAAACAGTGAGAAATCATCTTATAAAACAAAACAAAAATGCATGCTAATTGCATTCAAACAACTAGATTCAAAAATCAACTGTCCCTGAAAAAAAGCTCATTCTTTGTTCTATGATGTAAGTCTCAAACCTAGAATTTTGAGTTTAATTCTGCGATTTTTTTAAAACTGGACTATTAATAACTTTACAATTGCTCACTTCAAAGTAGCCATATATGATATGCTTGAAATGGAAAATCCTGCAATGGGCACAATTATTACCTTTCCACGCAATCAAACTGTCTGGACGACTGTTGACTTGGTGTGTCATGTCCACCTATGGCATATAGACAGCCATTGCATACAGCAACCCCAAGCCCACCACGTCGTTTACTCATAGGAGAGCACATTGTCCAGCGATTAATATGTGGATCGTATACCTCCACTGTACGAAGGCACGCACTCCCGTCCCTCCCTCCTGCTGCATACAGTCTGGTTGGAAACAATCAAGAAGAAGGAAATTTATGTTAAAAAACAGTGTGGGAAAGTGTGAAACAACACACTGAGTAACTTGGAATGGATCTCTGGTTTATTCTCGACTTTCGATAGTATTTACTCAAAACGACCTTGAACATGACAACTTGATAGATAAAAAAGGCCTTTGACAGATCAAAAAAGGCCTGTTAAGATCCATTAGTTGTTGAAATCCACTGACATAATGTTGCAAATTTTGCTCATAAAAAGTCAGTTTTAACCAAAACATCCCTGTTTGTAGAGACCCATTTTTCTCAGAGTGTAATCAGATGATTTGGACGTTGAAAACGTTTGCGCTGGAAGGGTATAGACTACAAAATGGCAATTTACACCATTTTAAGATAAGGACTCTATATATTGAAAAATGAGTACATCACATAACTGAATTGGCCATTTCCATTCCTCTTTATGGAAAGGCTGGAAACCTAGAGGGTAAATATCTACATGTGAATATAAGAAAACGCTTGCAATAATGAAATGGCACGCACTTGCCATCCAGGACAGCTACTCCTACAGTACTTCTAGGTGATGACATTGAGGACACATAGCTCCACTGTTTACTCTGTGGATCGTATCTCTCCACAGAGGACAAGTAGCTCCAACCATCATGTCCTCCCACGGCATACATCGGCCCTTCAAGCATACCCACACCTGTATCAATAATAACAACTACATTCATGTATTAAAACTGATACACATTGGTACATCACCATGTAATGCCTTCCAACCTTCACATTAGTTAAATGATTTGTGTCTCCTGGCTTTAACCCAGGAATGAAGAGAGTGAAAACCTTGCCACATTGGGTTTCTGGGTTGCCATGGATAGTAGTGGTTGTCAATTTCAGGGTTGAGTAACATAGCAATACTTGTTCTGAGGGTCTCTGAATTGTAACACTTTACATTGCTGAACTTGGGTCGTTCTAACGAAAGAACTCTCTTTTCCATGAATCTATGCCCAACTGACATTCAAATTACATGAAGGATGTTATTGAAAACCTACACTAAGCAATTTGTTCCTCTGAACTCACCCAGCCCATGTCTGTGCGTTCCCATAGGTGTAAGCATACTCCATGATTTGCCCACTGGATTGTAACACTCCACAGTGTTGAGAGTCTTCAGTCCATCCCTGCCTCCAACAACAAACAGCTTCTCCTGGCAGACTGCCACGCCGAACTGCAGCCTTCGTCCGCTCATATTGCCAATGTGAGTCCAGGCGTTTGTGCGTAAATCATATTTCTCTATACTCGTGGCTCCTGAAGTGTGGACATTATCACAAATGCATTTAAAGAGATGGTTGGAGTACCTTTTAGCAGGAAACTAAGATAAATCTAAAAAGGTCTCAAGTTAGCTTTTGACTGAAGTTCATGCACTTTTGAAAACTCAAATGAAAACTGACTGTGGCAGCATGGTAAAGGTGTTCGGGAGCTATCTTAAGATATGTCAGCAAATTATTGTTAAATGTTATAGAAGTAAGGTTCCGAAATTTATCCCATTAATTTGACGACAATGAAAGTTTTTAATTAACAATGTGAAAATTCTCACTGTTCATAATAACCAAAGACATTTCCTGTCCATTGATCAATTTGTAACCTTTTATTTCGAGCAACACATGGTTTCAACAAGTTTGAGTGTACACCAACTAAAGGTTGACCATTTTTACTCAAACCTAGGCTGGTCCACTATTGGTTGACTAATGTGCTCAACCATTTGGAACCAGCCTCAGGTCAGGACCATGCTTTCTTCGCTGGTCACAGTAGCCTGTTCCATGCCAACATGTGTAAAGCGCAGAGGGGAGTCAGTGACACTAAAGCGAATGCAGGAGGCAATGGAGTGCTGAGTACCTTGTACGGATGGTTCCAAACAAGTCATTCGTGTGAGTGCATCACTGCCAATGTACGTTGCTGGTCCGTAGTCAACTAAAATGTGCACACCTGAACTTGCTCATAGAGTCCAAATCAAAGTGGTAATCTAATCACCCTCCTCAACATGTATACCTGTACTACACAAACCCACCTTTAGTACTGTCCATTCCTCCAACTGCATACAGAGTACCAACGGTCGATTTACGTGGTCTCGTACGTGAGCTTTGCAGCAGAGGGCGCCGTTCAGGTAGGAGATGGTACTTCATGGCCTCGAAGATAAGATGCTGACATTCCTCGTCTCCTTTGAAGGGAGTGTTGTTATCGATGATGTCACTCAGGAACTAAATGAGAATTTAAAGGTAGGGTCATCGTTTTTTTTTTCAATATAGTGCTGATTTATTGAACAAATAACAAAGAAAAATACAATAAAAGCCGCTTGTGAAAGTTTCTGCTGAATCAGTGCCTAGCCTACTTGCTGAAAAAATAGCAACTATCTGTCACCATTTTCACATGAATATTAAATTTATTCATGTTTTATTATTATACTGAGGTTAACCTTCCCAGGGTTAGAGCATTTGTTCCAGTTTTGGAATAAAATAAAATACAATACAATTCAATTATTATTATTACTATTCTTATTCTCTGACCATTTTACCTGTGGAGAGAGCAGTGGCAGTCTGATGTGTTCCATGATTTTGGCAATGTGCTGACGGCGTTCAGGGAGGTTGTGATTAGCCCATGAGAGAAGGGCATAGTAGACTATCTCTTCATTAGGGACATTGAGGTCATCACTAGCGAAGAGGTCACACACATCTTTAGCATTCATCATTAGAAACTCCTGGTTGACAGTCACCTCACAGAAATGCTCCTGGATGGTTGGAAAGGAACAAGTTACAGTCAAAACAGACAGAGCCAAGGCTATCAAATCAATGATGTTCAGGGGTGATTGGATATTACCAAAAGATGGATAACAAAAAGGCAGAAAGTAAAGACTCCTTGTAAACACACTGCTTAATGGGAAACCAGTAAACAGACAAAGCCAAGACTATCAAATCAATGTCGTTTCGATGGTGATTGGATAACAAGAATGGAAAGTAAAGACTCTTCGTAAACATGCCACTTAATAGCAAAACAGTCCAAACAAAATAAATACACATCTCAACATATTTGATAGTCAAATTACTGAGAGATGACTTTGATACCATCGTGTAGTTGTGAGCAACTTTGAGTAGATCTGGGCAGCCCTGAGAGTCTGCAAAGGATCTGATGCCCAGGCAGTTGGATGGATGGAGTTGCTTGACGAGATAACCACAGCAGGCCTCTGCCACTTCTGATAACTGCAGGATGCATGCCGTGGCCAGCAGATTCTCTACAGTGTCCTCCTGGAGTAAAATCTCTCCTATTGAACATAACAAAAAAGTCCATAATATGTTAAGTCATCGAAGTGTGGGTTTGAATCCCAGTCATGGCACTTGTGTCCTTGAGTAAGATGCCTTACAACAATTGCTTCTCTTCACCCAGGGGTATAAAAGGGTACCTTCGAGGGAAGAGGCTGATATTCTTTATGAGAAAGCCAATGGAGCACCATGGCAGCTCAGGGCTGTATACTCCCCTGGGAGCTAAGATAGATAAAAAAGAAATGTTAATCAGAGTTAATCACCTGTGTATATGTATTGGATGCATGCTTTCAATGCCCTTGCATCCAGCTCTCGTAGCTCCACCTCCCCAGCTGTAGCCTCCACCACATCATTTGTGAACATCGCTGCAAAGTAATCAGAGACAGCACACAGGACCAGCCGATGTGCCGGAATGCGAACGCCTCCCGCCGTCAAGATGACATCGGTGAGCTGTTTGCGCTGAAGGTAGACTTGCATCTTCTTAAAGGTTCGCTCGGCGTGGTTGAGAGAACAGAATTTCTCCCCTTCGGAGCTGGTTGAATCGTCCATGGTGCTTTTAACCTATGTCTCTGACCCTCTGTTGTGGTTACTCAACACACGGTGTCATTGCTTTGCCAGAAAATACATACAAGGATAATTATTTGGAAATAATACATAAAACCTCAAGACCTACTTTTTCAGTCAGCCTAGTCATTAGTCCTTTGTTTTTCTGTTTTTCTTTCTTTCTTTGCTTTGTTCTTGTTTTGTTTATTTATTGTTCAGCGATTTGATCCACATTAAAGCCGCTATATAAATACATGTATTATTATTATTATTATTATTATTATTATTATTATTATTATTATTATTATTATTAATATAAGAATACCCTAAGACTAAAAGAGCATCAACTGATCAATGCATACCACATAAATGTTACAATCAATCAAACCATGTATGCCGTAGGCGTAGGCGTTTAAATTTAATTGAATTTAAGCAACATTCCACTGCTGCTCTGTGCTGGCATTTGGTTGGTTGCAACAACAAAATGGTCGGAATCGCTGTTCATGCTGTTACTGTTAGTTAGTGACAGTGCACTGTTATATAAATAAATGTTGAATTTGAATGTCGGCCTACTTTATTTCCACCTCCAACTAAAATAAATGTATAATATTAATAACAATGTTATTAAGGAAAAGTTTCCGTATGGCGCCACCACTTTTTCGTTCGAAATAAAATAATATAGTATCTAATTTACCTGATTGATATATCCCTTTTTGTAAAAATGAGTGAAAAAGTGGTGGCGCCATACGGAAAGTTATCCCTTTACAACAATTACAATTATTTAGAATTACAAAAAAACATACATTACAATTACATTACATTTCCGTATTTCCATTGAAAGATTACCTGATCTCAGCTCTTGGAATCAAACAATACATTGTACACTTAGTGCTGCTGTACTAAAGCATGACTAAAGAGACAACAAAATGCATCTGTTGCACTTGATGAAGGTGTTTCCTTGCATGAATAATGCAATCTCAGCAGGCGCCTGCTGCATAATAATTTCAGTTTAATGACATAAACAATGATTTGGGGGCTAGTCGGGTACTTCTAAGGAAACACTCATATTAATCGCTTGTGAAGTCCAGGTAAAGACACCACCAAAATGACGTGAGCATTGTCTACCGATTGGTGGCGCAATTTAGATCGACAAGTGGTCAGCTTGGCGGGCCTGCCCAGACCAAAATTTTGCTCGGCACATAACATAATCTACATAAATGGATTGCATCACACAGATAGTGATTAATTAAGCTTATCATTAAACACATAATTATGAACGATATATATAATCATCATTGATTTAACAACCTTTATTCAAAACTAACATTATTTTCCCGGATTTGAAGTTTCTCATTGAACGCTTACAGTTCACCTTCTTCGCCCATGCGGAGATGACGCACCGATCAAAGAAATCTAACATTGCTGAGCTTTTTGAGTGGAGTTATTTTTTTCCCTCCAGGTAAGGGAAATTGCTCTGTGCAGTTAATCGATGTGAAATTAAAAGTAGAAATAAATTTAAATATTCGTTACTCATTCGATTGTCATCTAGAAATACAGTTGTCTGAGATCTGTCTTTAGCTTCTTTAGGGAGCCACCTTGTGCTTCGTGGCCCCCGAAGATGAATCTTTCTTAACTTTTATTTATTTAATTAATTGACCTGTCCAGAAAATTGGCAAGGGGGTAATTTGGGGGCGTACTTGAAGTCATGGTGTTGAATTATTTTGCAGAAATCGGACGTGAAGTACACGTTTTAGACTAATTTCATTATTCGCATTATGCAAATCATTAGTAAAGTCACGTCACACTAAAGATCTGCATAAATTAAATAATTATTTTAGTACGTTTCTAGTTCTAGTACGTCCGATTTTCTACCTTGGCACCATGACACCAACAACGCACAACTATTATAGAAGCTCAAAAGGTACTACTACAACAACACCGCCGTGATTCAAATACAAATTGTATTATTTTTTCACGTGGAAAAAATGGTATGGTTCAAAAAACTTTATTTCCGTTCTATCAGAGTAAAATACAGTTCTAGTTTTAGTCAATTAAATTTGATTATTTCAAAATGAACACCACTTTATACTGATTTTATCTACGAAGTGACGATTATTAAAAACATTTGTAGTTCCTCACCTAATGCTTACTTTACATATAAAATACATAGGAACACGTTTGCCTTGGATCGGTCGAGTTTAAAGCATGTGTAAACTTGTTATGAAATGCACATGGGTAAAAAGATGTTGTAAAAGTAGAATACAATGATCCACACAAACATGCCTCGAAATTGCACGGTTTTTCTTTTACCTCGTCGACTAACACGGTCGGCCATTTTATGGGAGTCAAATTTTGACTCCCATAAATGGCCGACCGCGTTGGTTCGCACAGTAAAAGGCAAACCTCGCAATTTCGAGGCAAACTTGTGAGGATCATTGTGTTCTACTTTTACAACATCTTTTTACCCATGTACATTTTATAAAAAAATTGTTAAAAACGCTTTTTATAGACCAACTCGTCCGATCCAAGACAACGTGTTCCTTTTAAGTTGTTAAAATTAATATGACAGGTACTACGAGATTTACGTAGTAATGGAGAAATTGTTCAAAACACAACATGATGCCAATGGGCTACACACCACAGTACGTGGAAACAGCAATGGCGTCAGGGACGCCAATTAGCGTACCCACACAACCCATAGAACAAGCAAACACTAATAAACGTTATACTCCAAGAAGACCGCATTTCTAGATCGGGGCCCTATGCCAGGCCTCCAAGGCATCCGAGGGGAGCTCTATCAGCCTCCTCGGGTCGGTCGTGCTTTAATAACGGACCGCGTCTTCACCGCAAACTTTCGTGGGGCACGGAACGCCGCTGGCCCCCATAATCTCTCACACGAAAGCCCCCGACTCTGCACTATATGCCGTACTCCAAAAACACCGTCTTTCCACCAGATCGGGCCCCATGCCGGACCCCCAAGGCAGCCGGGCGAGAGCCCCAGCAGCCTCCTCGGTCGTACTCTAATAACGGACCGCGTTTTCACCGCTATAGATGCTCGTCCACCCGAGGCATCTCTCCGATGCCTCCTATATGCACTATGCCGTACTCCAAAAACACCGTCTTTCCAACAGATCGGGCCCCATGCCAGACCCCCAAGGCAGCCGGGGGGGGGGGGGGGGGAGCCTCGGCGGCCTCCTCGGTCGTACTCAATAACGGACCGCGTTTTCACCGCATGCTCGTCCCCCCGTGGCATCTCTCCCATGCCTCCGATTTTATGCACTATGCCGTACTCCAAAAACACCGTCTGTCCATCGGAAGTTTGGGCCCCGTGCCTGGCATGGCCCACGAAGGCAGCCGGGGGGGGGGGAGTTCATAGGGTTACTGAGTGGGGCTATTTTTCTCCACAAAGAGGGAGAATTGAACATTTTTAATACTCGATTTATGCCCAACTTAAGTCTTTTTTATAGTAAAGTACATTTTGTTCGCTTGTCATCTATAGTAACAGTTGTATATTATTTGTCATCTGCCTTTAGCTTCTTTAGGGAGCCACTTAGTGCTTCATGGCCCCCGGGGTGATTTTTTTCTTATCTTTTCTTGGAGAATTGTTAGCCTGTGTAAAAATTTGGCAATGGGGTAATTTGGGGATGCACTTGAAGTCATGGTGTGGAAGTAGTTTGCGGAAATCAGACGTGACGTAAACGTTTTAGACTAATTTTATTATTCGGATGATGCAAATCATTAGTAAAGGCACTGCGTCACATTAAAGATCTGCATACAAAAATGAAGTGAATAATTATTTTAAAACGTCTTTTTTTGTACGCCTGATTTCCTACTTTGAAACCATGACACCAACTACGTACCACAATTATCTAGAGAAACTAAAAGGGTATTAGCGAGTATGTATTTTTGATTTATGCCTAAATACTGTTCGTTTTGTAGAATGTTAGGGTTACCCTAAGTTTCTCAAAAGTTGTCAGTGTTTTATGTTTTTATTTATTTTGTACAAAGTTTCTGTAAATTACTGCATAAAATGTATGTATCATGGCCGTATGGCTTTATTCGGACGAATAAACCATTTTAAAAACACTAAAATACAAATTTGTATAGAAAACTTTTTTTAGATTTTTGAGATGAAGTAAAACATAATTATATTATTTTTTACGTGGAACAAAATTATTATCGTTGCTGGTCTGCGAACCCCCTGATGCCAGATCCCCCCAACCTCGTCCCCATGGTATACTTTATTTTCAAGCGTCAACCTTGTAACCGCTCTACACACCCTGGGGGGGGGGGGGGGGGGGGGGGAGGTTGAAACCCGGAGAACGCTGAGCTCGGCCGCGACCTGTGTCTTCTGAAATAAGGGCTTTTGCTTGCTAGCAACGGCTTATTTTTATGTATTTGAAGATGTAAGCAACTGCCTAGAAAAAATAATTGCTACTTTTTATGAATTCGGCCCAAAAAGACACTTTGCGTTGTCTAGGTTCCATTTCTATGGAGACCTAAAATTATTCCTCAGATCCCGCATGCTCAAAACTACCACCAAAACCAAGTGTAAAGTTTCCTTTTACTGTTCAAACAGCACAGGAATTTAGGAATAATAATGTTTGTTATGTAAAAGATAATATTTATGGTTTGGTTATTAAGTGAATGTTGGCACTAAAACAGCTAGGGCGTGTGAAAAAGGGTATGAAAACTCGGACCGTGATTGGTCGACAAAGTTTCTGGTTGCAGAGCTGCGCATGTCAACGTCTCGCTGAAGCCTCGCTTTGAATTGAACAAGATGGCGGACAGCAGAACCGCGTCCGTTGAAATCAGGAGTTTGGAATAACAAACTGTGCCTGTCAGAAAGTATTTCACTCCGGGCACGGTGTGGCAGCAAAACATTTTGTGTGTATGCAATCTGAAAATACTACGTAGGATCAAGATGGAGGCTGGGGAACTGGAGTTTTTGAGGGACCAAGGTAAGTGTCGTAAACTTGTAAGTTCTCACGTAAACTCAAAACTGGCATGACTGGGCCGTGTGTACGCGGCGGGCCGGGTCCGTACACACACCTCCCCACTCGGCCTCCCCACTGACGTTACGCTGTACTCGCTCCCGGTCGTGTCATGCCGGCGGCCTCTGCCAATAGGAAAAGTTTCCGTATGGCGCCACCACTTTTTCGTTCGTATGAAGTAAGAATTAGGGCCTATACTAATCGAATGAGATACGATGGCGCCTAGCCCACCTTGTTGAGTTGTAAATGGCTCCGCTTGTATTTTAACATCGGTCGCACCAGTGTAGTGGCGACAGTGATGAGACCGATGTTAAATTAAAAGCGGAGCCATTAACAGCTCAACAAGGTGGGCTACGATGCGCCATACGATACGGAAAATTATCCGAATATTTGATTTGGTTGGGGCATTTGGGCCATCTTCGAAATTGATCGATTATAATAAAAATAATAACGAAGTCTTATAATAATAGCGCACATATCTACCAGTCAAGGCGCTGAGTATCCTGGTGTCATGTGTTTTCAGTAGGATAACAGGAAAATTGTTCACAATCAAAAACTAACTTCTTTTTTTTCAAATCATCTATCAAATTTTTTAACAATAACACTTTCACTTCATGGTGTGTTGAAATTTTTCTAATGTAGACTTAATATTTATTACATTTATCGGAATTTATTACAGTATGCAGTAAATCAAAAAAAAAAATTGTTGAATGAAACTCAATCTCGCAGATAATTATTTTATTTTTAACTTTCGAGGTTGGATGATGTTTCTTTGACTCATTTGAATGTTGGCATAATAATGCACTAGTGCTTAGTACCAAAAATCAATCATTTTATAAATGTTTGAGCATAACCAACGACAGGAAACTTTATTCTCAGCATGATTAAGCCTGATGAAAATACAGACCGTGAGTAAACTGCATAGCTTCTGTCACCGGTGCAGCTTGCACAACTTTGCAGTAAACGGGAATCAAAGTTGGGGACTGAAAACATATGAGGGTTGATATTGTATGACGCTACGATATATACAAACTTTCAGAAAAGTTTATGATTGTATTAATTAAACTGTAAGTAAATTGTAACTTGAGGGTGACCTCTAAAAAATGGTAATCGGGGGAGGGGGTGGGGGCCGGAATGGAGAAAATTTAATAACTCTACTAACTCTACTATAACAATATTAATAAGGAAACCAGTCCTGCACGCCTAGTGCCCTCCTCAAGCTCACTGTAAAAGATGGCTTTTGACTGGTCTCTCGTCGTCGGTCATTCTGTGGATGTGTCCTATCCATCTCAGATGGCACAGCATCCAAACTATCTCAATGTCATCGACCTTTGCCACCATCAAAATGTCATCATTTGGAACAAAACCATTCCATCTGATCCGGAAACTTTGGCAAAGGTGACTGAGGTCACGGCTGTCAAAAATCTGTTCTCTCAGGTGCCCAAAGGCACAGGACGCAGCCTGGATCCTGCTCTTGAGTGTGTAATTCATCTGGCAGTCGGCAGATAGATGGCTCCCTAGGTATTGGAAGTGGTCAATGTTTTTGAGTGGCTGACCATCAATCTCAAAGGTGACGTCTGGACCAGTACACATAGTCACAGTCTTGTCTTTGTTGATGTGTAGACCCATCTGAGACGCTTCGGCATTGTAGAGCATAACGTAAGCAGACGTTGTAAATCATTCAGGTTGTCACAAAAGGTTGCAATGTCGTCAGTTATAAATAATAATGCTTTTATAATGCGTCGTCACTCTAGTTTACAACACCCTGTTCAAATGAACTAAGAATTTCTTAAAAACAAAGTATCAGATAATTGTGAAAAACTGGAGCAGCGTCTGTTTCTGAACAACTTTCCCATTAGCCAGCTAAAAACTGGTGACACAAGCAGGGTAGTTGTTGTGCCATTTTGAATCGATGTATTTTTGATCACCCATTTTTATTCCCATTTACCAAGACATGGCGCAAAATCTATGGTGATTTAAATTAATTAAAGCTGCAGGCACCATTCCTTGGCATGAGTGCAAAAAGTTGCAGTTACATGTACTTCATATCTCAGTGTGTCAGTGTCTTTAAAAGCAAGATACTACGTTTAGACAATTTCAAACTCGCGCGTTATGAATGTAAGTGCTACATGCATTTCAGGAAATAAACAGAATTTGTTTGCAGCACTTCGTTGATCAATTCAGTGTGTTTTAGTTTGATCAACATTCATGAATTTGAGCTTGAGTTTCTCAAACTCATACCTTGCGTACACTCCGGGTAGTCATGCTTGAGCACTCGAGAAGGTTCAGAAGTAGTAGGACCAGGCAGTGTCCTTTAAGCCCGGTTACGTACTTCCTGCGAAAGCGAATTTGACGTGAATTTGACGTTACAACCTCCTTTCGCACCAATATTGGCAAGTGTGTTGAGCAGAGTTCAACTGCTGCGAATTATTCCTGCGAATTTGTGGCGTCAACATTCAAAATCGCATTCGCAGTCGCAGGAAGTATGAACCGGGCATAGTTTTGGGCCATTAAACTCACAATAGGAGACTTTCTGGGATGAGAAGGTGACAGCAGACTTACTGGGTAAAGCCATTGTTCTCAGCATTATGCGCATGTTCAGAACTACGAAAACAATGGAAATTTACCTGGTAAGTCTGCTGCCAGCGTTGGAAAGTCTCCAATTTGACAGGTTCGGCAGTCTTGTGTGTTTCCATTTAATAAGTATACCTCACTTAAAAATGTTTTTTAAATTATTTTTTATTATTATTATTATTATTAGTATTAAGTTTTATTTTTACAAGCTTTCACCATGTGTACGTAAGTACCTGTAAATAGGTCAGCCCTTGTTCTGGATAAAACTTGATTTTTTTTTCTCGAAAGGATCAAATATTATGCCTGATACAAGTTGTCATGTGCCAATTTAACTAACTGTTGTACTGCTTTCAGGCATACAGCATGACAGTGTCCATACTTACTTCTCTTTTAAAATTAAATGTGGTGCACATGGTAATCACAAACCATGGAGGCATTAAATAAAACTTCAATATATTGCATCAAATTATAGCCTGTGGAGTCCATTGTTAAAATGCCATTGTCTGCATACAGTTACTAATGACATCATCCAAGCGTGGCTAATGCTTTACGTGAAGAGCAGGTGCAGATTGGCATTGCTACCCACCTCTCCTCAAGTAGTAACCATGGTGATTGGACGCAGTGTAATAATGACCTTGTGATTGTCATTTTTGAGTCTTGGTCACGGAGAGACTTGTCAACCTCAGGATACAATCAATAATGCATGGAGCATCTCATCATTCACAACCGAGATGGATTGCAAAGTCATTTTCCGGCTGGGGATTACTACATGGCAATATCGGCATACATGCAATTGGGGTTATTAGATCGGTAGCTTCATGGTAATACATAGTGCATTGGATGGAAACTGTGTGTGCAAATTGTACCTGATGAGCATCTCTCAGAGTCAATCGTCAAATTTGGACGACATCAAACTCAAATACCAGTTGCTTCAAGTTTTCTATTTAACTGTGTGGAACCAATAATTGCTTGCACATGTTTACTAAAGTGCCCGGTATGTTCCAAAGAAGTTATTATTTTTCTGAAATCTTTATTATCTACCATGTCTACATAAAAACTAACAAAATAACTTACTTGACTGAAAGCACATCACGTATCCACTGAAATTGTTTCGCTGCCGGACGTTGTTTCATTTTAAAGAAAGGTGGGGTTTTGTATCACTTTATAGCGATCGTCGACCAACCGTTGTTTGAATATCAGTTTTTTTTTACACACTGACTTTTTACACAACAAGATCTCTCTGACAGTTTAAAATTGTCACAGTTTGCTCTATTCTCAACAGTTACGGACTGACAGATGACAGGTCGTTGGAACTATATTTCATTGGCATATTAAATGTTATATTACGCTTCTTTACTGTTTCTGTACCTTTTAGTTCGGCGCTTGAATGCAGAGCTGCAGCACTACCAGGAGAGGTTCATTGCCTTAAACGAAAGTGAAAAGGTTTGTGAAAAAATACTGTGATAAATTTGGGGAAAACCCTTCCAACCAACTCAATTGTTGATATTAGATGTGTTAGACCAATTCAAGCGTGCAAGTGCTGCACGCTGCCTGTGGCTGAGCCGCCATTGCTGGGTCAGGGTAGCGCAATGTTTTGTACACAAGAACATGGCAAAGTTGTTGTCTTTTTAACTTTTTATGCAAACTACGGCCGTGTCCGAAACGACGACTTCGGCTACAGCTACGTCCAGATCAGCGCGTCTACCAGTGTTGAAGAATAGGCAGACGCGCGCGATCTAGCCGTAGCTCTAGCCAAAGTCGCCGTTTCGGACACGGCCTAAGTGTCTTCCTCATTACTCAATGATGTACACACTCTCCCTCATAGGACAGTATGACAAAATCATTTGGAATGTACCTTTGAGAAACTAAACAGAAAGTGAATGCTGAAATTCTGTCGAAAAACCTTGCTGATGCAGCACATTTTACAGACCCTGCCATGCAGTTTCTGCGTCTATCTCACTCACATAGTACTTTACATGTACTTTACAAAAAGCTTAAGTTCAGTGAAGTGAAAGGCCTGAACAATAATAAAAACAAGAATTGTCTGTTTAGTTTATTTACCTGTTTTCATTCCAGGCAACTTTACAAAAACCAGGAGATCCTCCAGCTCCATGGCTGACCAGCAAAAAGTAAGCAAATCAAGCTCCTGATTTAAAATTATTCCCCCAAGTTTCTGTTCAACTTTTTGTCCTCTCTAAAAGATTTGACCATTTCTCTTGTGTATAATTTTGAACCCGTTGTAACGACATATGAAAACAATTAAAAACAAAACATAATTGTGTGAAGTTCAAGTTCTGGTGTGTAAGTCATTGGAGTGTGGGTTCGAATCTCGTTCATGCCACTTGTGCTCTTGAGCAAGATGCTTTACTATAGGCCCTAATTGCTTCTCTCTACCCAGAGATAAAAGTATATTGGTAGAGTATGATATTGTGTTAGAAAAAGCCTTTGGAGCGCTACGGCAGCTTGGGGCTGTACAACCACCTGGGAGCTGAGAAAGATTACAGGAATGTTATTGGCCAATAATAATTGTTGTTAAATGCGCTATATAAAGACTAGTTATTATTACTATTATAATTATTTACTTGCAGTTTGTTATCACCTCTTATTGCTGAGTATGACCATCAACTAGCATCACTTCGTAAGCAGCTTAACACATACAAGGTATGTTAGGTCTAGAATTAGAAGGAGGCCATGGTCTCTATGCCCCTGGTCTTGGCCTTTGTGCCCATTCAAAACTTTCCCATAGACTTTAAGATTTTCCAATGTCAGTACCCATTGCAAAATGGAAATGGCCTTGCCCTCTCAATGATGAAATCCATGCCTTGTATGTAGTCGCCTTTTTTTGTTTAATTGTTCAGATGTCTCAAAGTTACGAAACTCTATTGGGACACTTCTGGAAAAATGAAAGCGATAGTTTCTGTTTGCATTGTTCTTAAACAAGACTCTTTTCAGCGCTCTTGTTGTTATTTACAAATTTGTCTAAGCTAATGAGGCATACACAAACAAATACATTGTGTGTAAATAGAAAACTAGTTTTTACGACATTGAACGATTTTATTCTTGTAATATATGGGGATTAAACCTGCAGCATATCTTCACATGTTTCTTGACCCCCCAACTGGCAGATCATGGGCGGACAGTAGCAGTGAAGCAATGCACAGTGTTCTAATGAGTGGAGTAATCTCTCTTGTTTTCAGGTAGAACATTTGGAGTTAGCAGGAAAGATTGACAGGCTTGTGAATGAAAACAACAGGTAATTTGCGTGTGTGAATGTTACGTATTACCTTGAGACTTGTGTGCATATAGGAATTCATCAGACTAGAGCTCAATCAAAAATCAAACTTTTGAACAATTAACATGTGGAATCTCTGCACAACAGACAACAGTGTTTGCACTCGATTCTTCAATGACATTACATAAAGTTTCCACAAGTATTTTCATCGACACAAACAATGATAATAACCAGTCACTTCGGAGGACATCATTATGTGCAAAACTCGCAAGCAACAGGCAAGGGCATCTTTTAAACTGGCATTCAAGTTTCTGTGTGTGTTTCGCAACTTTTTGTAATATAACATTGTCTCAACATTTCTTGCAACCTGTTTTTGTTGAGTAAAATTATTTCTGCGCACAGTATGTTAGTAACGTAATTCTAAATGAATGTATTTCCAGGTTGCATCGTGAATTGAAATCCAGCATAGAGGGTCAGTTGGAGGCGGTACAGCAGGTCTCCAGAGCAGACACCAGCGTACTGGAGGAGCAGAAGCTCATCGAGAATCTACAAAAGCAGATAACTCTTCTTACACAAGTATGTTAAAAATTCAGTTCAATTATTAAGCTCAACTTATTAAAAATGCACACTATTAGTATTAGAAACATACTGATCCAAACGTTGAGTTGAAACCGCTGGTTCTTTTCAGAACCACCCCAACTCAATTAGAGATTATCGTTACATGGTGATACCACAAACCTAACTAGATTGTATTTCCACCATGTAAAGTTTTTAATTCCTACTTAAACATACTATTGTTTCCAGTGTGCATTCTTACAATTAAGGCTCATATATTTGTAAAATGTACAAGAAAAAGTAAAAGATATTCAGAACTATAACAAGACATCAGGGCAAATCACACAGAGACAGAAATGTTTACAACCTTAAAAATATTAATACAAGGGTGGCCAACAAATAAATATCATCGAATGTAAAGGAGCAGTAAAAATACAAGGACAAAGGTGGCCTAAACAAAACTTTGATTGGATGCCAGCGAGCCAGGAAAAAAGGGTACAAAAAGCAAGGGATTATCTTTTGAATTTGGAGATGAATGTGTGTCTTCTTTCTTGTGATTACTCTACATAATATGTATCATTTCCCATATGACCAGTGTAATCTTTTGCCTGCCAGAAAGGCCCTGGAATGTAGACGGCCACTGTTTTTTTTGTAAACAACGGTTTCATGGCCTGTATCATAATCTGTTATTACATTGTTTGCTTGGTAAAAACAAAATAAATTTGCCAAACTCTTTGAACTTAAAGCCATTATACACTTTCGGTAAACAGTATTGTCCAAGTCCCACACTTTGTGTATCACAACTTATATATAAAATACCAAACCTGTGAAAATTTAGGCTCAATCGGTCATCGGAATCGGGAGAAAATAACGGGAAAACCCACTCCTGTTTTCGCGCATTTCGCCGTGTCATGACATGTGTTTATAATAAATCCGTAATTCTCGCTAACGAGAATTGAGTTTGTTTTAATGTTCTCTCAAAAAGTAAAGCATTTCATGGAACAATATTTCAAGAGAAGTCTTTCACCATTACCTTCTGTAAACCCTGTCAATTATTTGTAAATCTGTGATTTTTTTTTATTTTTGATGTACCGAAAGTGTATAATAGCTTTAAAATCACCACACATGTTTTGTAATGAAAGACCATTGTTATCACTGAGTGTACCCCAGCATGCATAAAATAACAAATCTGTAAAAAATTTGAGTCAATTGGTCATCAAAGTTGAAGATAATATTGAAAGAAAAAACACCCTTGTTGCATTGTGTGCTTTCAGATGCCTAAAAACAGGTCTGAACTTGTATTTTGAAATTTGAGTGAGAAATTACCTCTGTCAAGCCTAGTATCTTTTGCACACTTTTTTCACAGGAGAAGGATTCAGCTGTGGAAATGTGGCAAGAATCGGTTCTGGAAGTGGACAGACTTGCAAAGGACCATAGAGTAAGTTAACTTTTAAAATGGGAAAATGCATAGTGTAGGCCTGCATGTATCATTTTTGAAAGGGCAAGGGCACCAAGGCATTTTCTCCTTGGTGTAAAGGGCCCTATTGTAAATTTCTACTGGAGTTTTAAGGATAATCGCCTTCGGTGCCTCTGTGAAGTGTTGATTGTTTGTACTATCGCTTATATAACTTGACTACTTTTCAATCTGTAGGATCTACTGAGCAGTACAGAGGCCCAGACTCAAAGATTTCAAGCAATTCAGGTAACTTTGGTTTGATGTAAGATTCCCGTTGTGATTACTCAATTGAATAATTTATGTGTTTGTTAGTCAGTTTGATGCTGAATTTATCATTTATCATTTAACGACCACAAGAACTTGGCATCCTCATAAAAAGGGCACTACATCTTTGTGGCAGTGCAAAAAGAATATATCTCGATTTACGAAAACCTCATATCTTGCACAAAAAAGATGCGTAAATTTGTTTTGTATTGCGTGTCTATTTGTTTTTTGTGTAAATTTGGCCTTTTGTTTATAGCAAGATACAACATTTTGACACATTCAAATACACAAACAATGTAAGTGGGGTGTCGTGGCCGAGTGGATAAGAGCACCGAATCAAGCTCTGATGCTTCTGTTCAGCGGAGTGTGGGTTCGAATCCCGGTCGTGACACTTGTGTCCCTGAGCAAGACACTTAACTATAATTGCTTCTCTCCACCCAGGGGTAAATGGGTACCTGTGAGGGCAGAGAAGGTTCTTGTGATTGGTTTAGCCGAGTAGCGCATATATTGTGCACAAGCTGTATACTCCCCAGGGAGCTGAGATGATTTAAGGAATGATTTAAGGCCCAGTGACCAGGGGTAATAATGTCGGAAGCGCTTTGAGACGCCCCTCGGGCGTGAAAAGCGCTATATAAAAACGGTCTATTATTATTATTGTTATTTAAGTGACACTTTAATAGATTTTTGCACTGACACAACGATTTGCAATTCATCTCATTCATAGTTAACTTTTTATTTTGTGTCCTCAGGAGAAAGGTTCAGCTATGATGAATCAGAATCAAGGTTTGGCTACTAGCAATCAAAAACTTGAAATGGTAAGCGCAAACTCTTAACTGTACCAATAAATCATTGTGGTATGTGTGTGCTTTCAATACGAATAAAAGGCATCAGGCCTGAAGTTGTTGAATTTGAGTGAGAAATAACCTCTTTCCCAAAACTTATGTTACTTCAGAGGGAGCCGTTTCTCACAATGTTTTATATTATTAACAGCTCTCAAATGCTCATTAAAGTTTTTATGCTAAGGATTATTTTGAGTAATAACCAAAATTGTCCAGTCAGCCAGTGGCTTTACCAAGAGATTTTAAGAGAGCACTTTTTGAATTTGTGATCATCAGGCCAGTCAGCATTTACAGCAGGTGATTGCATCTCAGTCTCAGGAGCTGGAGTCACTCCGAGATCACTTAAAGAAATCCCGGGCTGACCTGAGAACAGCCAGCCTACAACTTGCAGACGCCAGGAATACGTCCGACCAACTCAAGGAGGAAAAACAAATCAAGGTAAACTTGTAGGATTGGAAACTTTTTGAGGTTTTCAGAGTTTTGAGGTTTTCAAAGCACCATGTTTAAATCTCTTTTAGTAGTGTTAGTGTTGAAAAGAACTGGTGATTGACAACCGAAGGTTTCGATCAGTATGCTCTGATCGTCTTCAGGAGGATACTGGATGCTGCATAAGTACCGCCTTGTAACTAGTAGTTGGGCTTGGTTCAATGGTGAGTGAAGGCAGGAACAGGATAAGCTGGGCTTACTCGGTGAAGCTTGTAGGCTGGGGCTGGAAACTAAACTGAATCAGTTGGTGACAAGCACAGGGAAGGAGAGGGAACCTACAAGGAGACTGAGGGTATAGATGACCCAATCTATGGAGTAGGGACCTCCCCTACTCCATAGATTGGGTCATCCCTGAACGGACAACGCTACATTTTGGCACGAATGGCTAGTGTGTAAAGCACTCACTTCTCACCAATTCTCACCCTTATCATCGGTCTCGTTATGCTTTACAATATTGACAGTCAGGTTGGTGTAGTGGTGTCTTGCCCTGCTTTCCACCTCTAGGACCCAGGTTTGAATCCCTACGGGGACACTATGTGGATTGGGTTTTCAGTCCCAACTTGACTGCATGGGTTATCCCTGGAATCATTCTGTGGGGTTTTCTTCCCACATCTAACCCTGAAATTTCTTCATTGTTTCCTCACTTCTTGTTTGGCTCTATTAAGGACATTGAGAATATCTTATCCAAATCCAAATATCTATGTTGTTTCAACGTAGGAAAGGGAAACACAGCAGGCCAAAGGGAGAGAGGAATCCGCTGATAACAGACTGACCCAACTACAAGCCATTGTTATGGACCTAGAACACAGGTAAGAAAGAAAGTTTTGTACTGGTTTCTCATGTCTGGGGCCTAATAGACCCTTCCCATATATGTAAGTTTCACACAGTGCATACGCTCTAACATTCTGAATGGCAAAATAAGGGAACATCGGGCTGTTTTTGCATCGGGATATTGGCGGCGTGACGCAGATGCGATTGTGCATATGCTGAGTGCACATCTCAACGGCTTTATCCAACCATTAAGCAACCAATAGGGTCTATACACATGCGTGAATGTAATTAACATATTTCGTTGGAAGGGTCTACTCCATAGAGCTGCTTTAGCACAAAATCTAGCTTAGCACAACAACAGTTTGCTCAACAGAATACGGATAACAGCCAAAGTACCATTTATTGTATACTACATGTATTTGTTAGTGGTATTCTTGCTCATTTTTACTCTGCAGAAAATGTAAACCAAGTATTTTCAGCTTATGTGGTTCTATGAAATTGCCCCCAGATTTCTTTACTCTTTCACATGATACATGAGCAGTGTCGCACAATTTTTGTAGAGTGCAAAACAACAACCAAAATCAAGGAATAAAAAATGTAGAAAATATAACTACAAAATTGACACAAGTATCAAAACATTCCATGATCATTTCCAAAGGTTTACAATTTCAAAAAGTCTAGCATCCTACATGTGTACTTCCATTTTCAGAGGGTTGATTCGAGTACTGGCAGTGGTGTCACTCAAATTAAATTATCAAATCACTCCATTGCCTTCATTTCAAACTCCTTTAAACTCCTGAACACAACTGTTCAAGATTAAACAATAACAAACTGGCATTTCTCCTTGCATTTCTTATCATAGATTAACCAATTTAGCGGAAGATAATGCCAAACTGCTTGTCACCAAGAAGGAACAGGAAGAGCGAGTCAAGTCATTTCATCACAAATGGTAAGTTTTAATTAAACATCAGGATTTTTCTTCTTTATGGTATGAGTGGGATTCATTGTATTCCCCTTGCACAAACATCACACTGCCGCTGCGCTGGATTGTGGAAGTTGGCTCATTTAAAGGTACAGACGCTGCTTCACCTGAAATGCCAGCTATACTGTATAAACACATAGGGCGTTGACTCCCCAAATTGTACCAAAGATTAGTGATGATGGCGTCAGGTGACAAATTATCCAAACCATATTACCCTGAGGGGAATCCTGTCTCAAAATAGTTGATTCCATCAACAGAGCTGCCACTTCTCCTTGATTCTGCAGAAAGTTCCCTGAAAATAAACCAATCTTTCCATGTTCTGATGAAGAAATTTTAAAATCTCCCTGATTATGGATAATTTATCCCCATTTTATTGAATGTAGTTTGTAATATCTCCCCGACTGTTTTACAAAATCTTCCTGATTGCAAGATGAAAAGGTTGGTACATGTAGCTCTGTATCAACAGCTGCATTGCTTCTCAAAGGATGCATATTATCTGCATGTCTGTTGTTTGTTCATGTTGGATTCATCAGTGGCTGACTTATTATCATCTTCAGGAGCCATTATCACTCCATTTGTTTGTTACTTATTTATTTAGTGGTAAAGCAGAGAGGCGTGAGCATGAAGCACTGGCTCAGGTTCGAGACAGCATCCAGATGGTAGAGAATGCTCTCTTGGAGAAGGACGAGGTATGTGACAGGAAGAGAGGTTTCTACGAAAAATTGTATTTTGAGTTTCACAGTATTTAGCATCTGTAGCTTCATTGTAGACTGTGCAAGTCTTGCGCATATTCAAACTTCTTGGACCATGTTGGTCCCAACCATAATGAGTTTTACATGATTCAACAAATAAGCTAGTTCAAGTAGTTTATGGCAATACAACTCATATCACATTGTTGGGAAAGTAAATATTAGCCTTGAATTGAAGTATAGGAAAGTACAGTAAATTTAACAAAGTAAACCTGAGAATAATATTTACCTCCTTTTCGTTCACTTGTAAACAATTAAGAAATAAGCCAAATGTATCCTTTACATGCACCTAGAGCACAGGTGGTTGGAACAACTAGCCCTGTTAAATTGGTATTGACCCCTTGCAGTTGCTGAGCGAACCTCCGCAAAATGCGTGTACATGTACGTGTACATATTTCTACCATTTTGGGGGTCATTTTCTATATGTAATTTTGACACCAAAAATAGTAGACAGGGTAGGTACACTGCTCGTCTTGCAAGGGTGTCAATACTCTCCTGCCCCACTAGCTCTTGCTACAAAATGAAGTGGTTAAGAATGGAGGTACAGGGTCACTGAACCTCGTCATAGATTGCCATTTAGTAGGAGTTTTTTATGCATTACTAGGCACTTGTGCGAGAGCAGCAAAAGACTCAGGAGTTAGGTCGACTCCAGGTGGCGCTGTCTAAGCTGATCAATGAGGCAGGCAAGAGGACCAGGCTGGAGGTGGATAATGTCAGGAAGCAGTGTAATACCAACATCGGCAAACTCATGGAGGAGATTCAGAGTCTGGAGATGGTAAGTGGATCTACTGTAGGTTTTTTCCATCCTTGTTTCATGCCTATAAACAGTTGTAAATTGAGCAGACTTTTGGCTGCACGGGTGCCATAAAATAAATAAATTGCCCCAAACACCCTGCATGTTACTCCTGGCCCTAAACTGCCTTGCCTGTTACTGCTCGCCCTAAACCACCTTGCCTGTTGCTCCTCATTTTGTCCCCAACCGCCCTGCCTGTTACTCCTGGCCTCACACTGCCCTGCCTGTTACTCCTCAAACTGCCCCTGAAAATAATCACAATGGAAGTCATCAAGTAAGGTTTCTAGGTACAGTAGAAAATCTTGTCTCTTTTCGTGCCGTCTTCATGGAATACATGATTTGATGTTTATTTGGTTGAAAGGTTAAATATAATATGCACAACTATCCAAATAGTAGCTCAGCTCTTACTCATAATTCTGTAAAAAAAAATTTTAGAACTTGGGATGCTTGTTGCGCCCTACTGAAAGCCCAAACCAAAGGTGCCTGTGTAGATGGCGTCTATCCAGAACTATCTATTGGGTTATAGAAGTATTTGTTTGTATGCCTCTCTCTTTTGTTTTTCTTTTCAGGAAACTGCAGAAAAACAAGCAGAAAACGAGAGAGCAATGAGGGAGAAAAGAGCAGTGGAACAAGAACTTGAGACTGTAAGTCGTTGCACCTTACCGTAGTACATGTACATCTCAATATTCAACCAAAATTGTCTTAAACCTTTTCTCGATGTAGTTATTGTGGCGAGTTGTGGCCGAGCACTTTTGAGCACCGAACTCAAGCTCTGGTGTCGGCAGAAAGGTTTTATAGCACCCAAGGATAAGAATGTTGTGTCTATTCTTAATGCTAGGTATATAGAGAGGGTGCCAAGGGTCCTGATGACCATCTATACCAAGAGCTACAAGGACGTCTTAATATCGCAGAGAGGATGCGAGCTGAGGCTATGGTACAGGTGCAGAAACTGGAGAAAGCTATGCACAGAACACAAAACAGGTAACATTTCAAATGTACTGTTTAATAGATGTTAATTTTGCATCAGAGATAAAGAACATTGTTTGGTTTTATTGCCCTAAAGTGTTTGAGTATCTTTTGTGTGACTCAAAACACAAACGTCCACAGATTTACATTGAACTGACATGGTTTAAAGATGTACAACGGATTTACTTGACTCTCAGATTTTCACTTTTTCAAACACTTTATGACTAATGATTCTGAAACCAGTATACAGTGCTTAATGCACATTAGTATGGGTAAGAATAAAATTGAAAAATACTTTTCAAGTACATTGCTGCTTTTGTTAAAGGCTAAACAAGTTGTCTGGAGTGCACCTTACAACCTGAACATTATAATAATAATAATAATAATAAACTACAGCATTTATAAGGCGCACTTTACTGAAAAGGAGAAACATTCAAAGGCGCCGGTCAAGTTTTGTCAAGATGTTGGAAAGCAAGCAAGAATAAGTGTGTTTTGAGTTTCTGCTGGAAGAGAGTGATGTTGTGTATTTGTCTGAGGTAATCCGGAAGTGAGTTCCAGAGTCTTGGTGCTATGTTGGAGTAAGCCCTATAGACACTTTATACTCTTTCATTAACACACAGTCATGAAGAGGAGAAATCCCAAAGCCTCTTGATCAATGAGCAGCTGAAACAGCGACTGGACAAAGTGTCTAAGGAATGTGAAGCCATATCTGAGGAGCGGCTACGACTGACGGAGGTCGTTGATGATTATAAGAAACGTCTCCTTATGGCCCAGAAAGAGAAGAAGGGAGCCGAGAGGAAATGCCTGACACAGGTATGGATAGAACTTTTAACAGCAAACTATGGTTGTCCAAGTCTTATGGGAATTAAAAAAGCAACTATCAGGGTAGTGATTTCTGCGTGTTTAACTGGAAATCCATTTTTTTTCCATAGTTAAGATAACATTTATAACAACATGAAGATAGGACACCCCAGATTGCAGGGTATAGTAGGGCTTTTAAACCAAAGATAAATGTATGAAAGCAGGCTTCGTGGTGGCCTGTGTAAATCTTCTTTAGATTGAAATCAATAAATTGAAATCAGTCATTTGTTATCGATATTTTAAAATCAATAATTTAAAATCAGTAATTTGAATCAACAATTTGGAATCTCCTATTTGAAATCAATAATCTGAAATCAATAATTTGATCTTAAGATGACGGGGGTTAACCAGGAGATGAGTCAGATGAGGGCGGAGTATGAAGCCAGGCTGGAGGGCGTGGAGCAGGGAAGCAACCGCGCCATGAAGGAACTCAGAGAAATGTTGTCAGCTCAACAAAGAATGAGTGCCAAGTAAGAGCAGCTTGACTAGTGTGCATAGTGGTTAGGCCGTGCTCTAATTGGCGGCTACACCTTTAGTATTGCTATGGCTATATTGCCACACCATTTTTCATTGAACTAAGTATGTCCTAATAAGCAGGTAGTCTTAGCCGTAGCTGTAGCCACTAATTCTGATACTGCCTTACATGTACATGTAGTTCAACACAATTATGAGTGTCGCAATAGTAACAGCAAAATACATTTTCAGATATACTCAATTCTTCACATCAAAAATTGATAGTTCATTGTCATCTCCTTCATGTCCTTGGCATAAGATTTCATGTGGTCTTACATTGAACTGTAAACTCAGGGAAATCCCTGTGAAGTAAATTGTGTATTTTTAGTATAGTTTCCTTTCTCCTGATAAATTATGTTTCCTGCCGATGACTAGAGCAAGTTAGTCCAAACGTTGAGACCAATTAAGAACTCACTCCGTGGTAGTTAAGTTAATAACACAAAGTCCCCTTGATCTACTGAAGCAAAGTAATAGTCCAGTCTTTTCAGAGCTGAGAAGTCTCCCAAATTCCCCAAATCTTCTCTGTGGTAGTAGAATATAAAGCAAGACAAGTTCTCAATTAAGTAACTTATTGCTGTTTCTTTCTACTTTAGATGGAGGGAGGAGTCCAAAACACTTGCCAAGAAGTTTGAATCAAAAGTCAATGACCTAAGGTTAGTTTTTAAATAACAGTAAGTATGTAATCCCACAGGGCTGTATTCATGATCCTGTTTATTAGATGTGTCGTGTTGTGGCTGAGCTGTCAAGCAAACTGGACTCAAGCTCTGGTGTTTCCAATCAGCAGAGTGTGGGTTCGAGTCCCGGTCTTGACTCTTGTGCCATTAAGCAAGGCACTTGACCATTATTGCTTCGTCCTTCTAAAGTGTGGAAAGCCATAGTGTTACGTGTACATAAGGCATGTAAGAACCCAGTACACTTATTACGAGAGGAGGTTCTTCCAGGTGTTTTTGATATGGTTGGCTGCAGTGCCACAAACAAACTTTTTAAAAAACCCTCTAAAAACAATGTTTGCCTTAGTCTTTTGGAATGGGTTTTTAAGTTATTGTTTTCCAAAAAAGCCCTAAGCATAACAATACAAACTAGCTACCATCTCCTGACCCAGCTCACAATTGTATTTTATTTTTGTATTGAGCTCTCTGTTTATGCTTTGTTTGTTATTTTACCTTTACAGATCAGAGATTTCAATGCATAAAAGTCGCTCAGAAGAGCTGACGACACAGCTCGGTCAACAGAGGGCACTGTTCCTGGAGGTAGAACAGAATTTAGATTCAGGGCTCAAATTATATGGGAACATCCACAAGCCGATAGGGGCTGGGTTTTTTTATTTTTACAAAACCAGAATCAAAAATAGAAGAAAAAGAATTATTACAGTTCAATATTTTAACATTTGAACAAGCACTGGGAGAAAGTTTATCTCTTGTGTCTGATGGGCAAGTTTATATCGATTCTCAACAGAAGATACTTATCAGACGCACTCTAACAGCAATTGTTTATTTTTTAAAGATGTCATATATGCAGAGTTAGGTTTTCTGACTCGCTAATTCAAAATTTCTGGACTTTTCTCAGTAGTAAGAATACTGGCCTGACACTAAATTCACTGGCTACTGGCCCAGCAGTCCAGTGTAACTTCCAAGCACTAAGATCATAATTTCAGCTTTTTGTTCTTTATAATGTGTTGTCACTTTTTGAACTTCAGAGTGAACAGAGACAGAGTGGAGAAGCAAGCAACCTACGTAAACTCAACCAAAAACTTGCTGATACAGAACTCAGGGCTGCTACAGCAACCAAAAAGGTACAAGTAGTTAACTTTCACACCAAAGAATTTGCTTTCTCAATTTATTGGTTTTGTTTGAAGCAAATAGGAACAATTTCTTCATTAAAAACAACCAAGAGATATAATGACGATAATCAGCATATCTGTTTTGTTACCCAGCTTTCTGAGCAGTTGTTGAGAGAGAAGAGATTGCTACAAGACAGGAAACACTTACAGAATGAACTGGAGAAGCTGAAGCTAGAAGCCAGTAGGACAAACAGGTGAGTTGGCTCGATTTATAAGATCAACAAATATTGATTGGCTACAGTGCTGTAACACTCTTACTTGGTACCTGTACTCGATTACTACTTGAGTATTGTTCTTACTCATTCTGCACCTTGAACACCCAGCAGGGTGGATATGTGCGCATTACAAGTCTTATTATTATTATTATTATTATTATTATTATACTTGTATCGTACTAGGCTAGAAAAGTACTTGTACTTGAAATACAAACTCCATACTCGACTGAAAATCTGACAAAAATCCATGTCTTCAATACTCGACTGAAACTCTACTACAATTTTCATTTCTTGTGGTCGAAATGTCACTTTCCTTTTCAAGTCCCTTCATGTGCGTTTAATGCAAGGATTTGATGGATAGAGGAAGAAATCTCGTGAAAAAGTGAAATACGAGTTGTCTTTGATTTATTTGTGTTTTAAAGATCATAACAAGCACACACTACTGTCTAGAAATTAGAATTACAAAGACCAATACATTGTATTTATGTTCATTTTGTAGTTTTTTTGGACTTGAACTCATACTCCGAGATCTATGTACTTGCTACTCGGCTGAGGACTCAGTACTCAGATATCAGAATACTTAGTACTTGGACAATTGTACTCGTACTCGATGGTCCTAGTACTATTACACGAGTACAAATTGCTCTACGGCACTTTATACTCGAATCAAAAGTACTTGAATTAAATTTTTCTGGGAAGAGTGTGTGTTTTAGAAGAGATACGTGTAATTAAGTAGACCTTCAATGATGAATGTATGTCTGATTCTGATTTGTTCTGTTCTGTTTTATTATAGGCTATATTAACCATTTTGATTTAGGATTAAAAATATTTTCACCAATACCACTTAAGAGGTTCTGGATTTAAATCCCACCTGAGTCCAATCCTGTGGATTATTATTCTAAAGCACTGAGTATACAATACATTGCTTATCACACATCGGTGTAGCTTAATAAACAAGAGTATTATGTTAAATGTGTTCCTTGCTAGCTTGTGGACGAACCTCTTTGTTTTTAGTTCTTTCCTGTTGCAATTAGTGTTAAGTCAGGTTAGGACATCCAAAATTCTCAAAAAAATCTCTCGAGAATAAAGATTTGTGACTTAAAAATTTGTCTTTGCATTAAAGTGAAGTATGACCCAGCTTGTTAAAAATAAAAAATATAAATGTTTATGAAGTATTAACAAATTTTATTGAGCCTTAGTGTTATTAAACAGATGATAAAGAAACTTAGCACCACCCATTGTTTACATGATGAACAAAATACTTCAAAAATAAAATGATGTTTTTTATTTTCATTAGCTAATCTGTCTTTTACACACAAACGAAGATATGGTAGAGTGCTGTCACGTTAATCGGTTCAAATCTGCTCTAGCCAATTTTGTTTTGTTCAACTCGAAAATATAAAAAACAGGAGAGGGCAAAGTTACTTGGTGTTTAAGAAATTCAAGAAAACAAATTGCTTGGGTTTTTCTACTATTTCTACCATTCTTTCTAAACATACGTAAGAAACGTTTTTTGTTTGTTAAGATTATCTGAGCAAATCCACCTGTCGGACTTGGACACCAGGCAAGATGGCGGAGGAGGGTTAGCCTCCCATCGAATGCTGAACGGCAAATCAACGGTAACCTTCGGACACCATTATAACGTAAATGGCAATAACATCAATGGAGGGGCTGCGGCCAGTGGGGGCACCGGTAGCCATGCAAGCAGTGTCCGCAGCGTGCGGTCATCGTCATCGATTGGGAGTGGAAACTCTACCCCGGATTACCTCAAATGAAAGCTGACAGTAACAAACGTGATTGGACAAGGAGAGTTGAAAAGATAGATTGGCAGTCCTGTATGCCTCGTTTTTGAAAGGGCAAGGACACCAAGGCATTTTCTCCTTGATAAAGGGCACCCTTTGAGGAAATTTCTACTGTAGCATTTTCAGGGCACTAAGGCAATGACCAGGAGGCATGGAGTCAGTCGCCTTCATTGCCTCCGTGAAGTATTAGGCCTGAGATTGCACATGATGTCATTGACCACCATCTTTGATGAAACGTGTATTCGTGAAAGGCTATCATTGGCTGAGAGTTGTGTGCAGGGCGTACACGTATGCACTTTTCCATTGTTTATCATCAAATATGGCGGTCGATGACGCTATGTGCAATCCATCTATAGGGGTGGGAGGTATCTCTGTACATGGGCTGCAATTATTTAGTGTATGAGTTTTGTTCTTGTGCCTTTGTCAGTTGTTTTTTTAAAACTCTCAGTATTCAATTTCAAAAGTTGTAAATAGCTTGCTAAGTAAGATAAGAACCAACAAAAAAGACGAGCAGAGTATACTATTTGAATCTTCGAGACTACACAGGCTCTTTTCAGTGCCAGCAGTAAGTTACACTCCAACAAAACATGGTTGTACCCGCAAGTTTAATACTTAATTCTTATTTTCCACACCATGCAAAGCTTCAAACACTTTGTTTGCTATAAGCTAAGCTCTCACTCATACAAGTGCAAGAAAATAATATTTATTATACACACCACTTGTTTTTTAGCACAGGGTTAACTAATCAGGTTTAAATGGACAATTGGCTTTAGCCAGTACTGTCTTTGCCAGGGGTCTGTTTGGAAGAGTCATAGAATTGAGTCACAATTTAGTTGAGACTAACATTAGATCAGTCCCCTGTCCTTATCCGCAAGAAGGATAAGGACAGAATAACGCTTTATAATGCACTTCGGATTTAACTGCGAATCTCATGCAGGCCATTTGAAATGATGCGAGGTCAAAGTTGATTATGTACATGTATGTGGGCTCAAATGGCAGATCTCTGGCGCAATTTACAAGCCTCAATGTGTAAGTGTCAGATGTTCAGGCTAGACTACCCTTAACCTAGAAAAGGGACCCCCCCTTATTTGAGGGGCCTTTGCTGCATACAACAGAGTGCCTGAACAAATGGGCCGGGCTTTGGGTTAACACCCAGTGGCTGATTCTTTGTGCCTTTTACAATCTTCTTAGAAATACATATTTATATGGAATTCGAAAAATTATAAGATTATAACATTTTTATATTTCTGGATGCAAATGAATCGAGGAAGGCAGGACACGAGGAAAAATTAATGATTTGTTTTTTTATAAACGATTGCTTTGTTATGAAACTTCTTGAAATTTTGTTTATCAGCGCTGAATGTTTTCAAAATTTCTAATACAATTTGAAATGTAAAGTAATTATACATGCTCTAGGAAAAATACCAGTGAGTATTCGTTTTCATATAGGAGATTCTGCTGAATATTTTCATTAATTCGTTTTCAACTGTTTTATTTATATAAAATTGTACATATGTGTGATTACTTTAAATTTATCTATAAAATATTTAAGTTGAATGACTATTTATTTGTGAATGTTATTCAAAGACAGGCCTCAAATTTTTAAGAAAAAGAGTTCATCACAAAACTTAATTCCACTTTGGAGATACTCTTTAATTGTGTAGTATTACTATATTGTACTTTATGCAAAAAAAGTAGCTTTGTTATAAAATGTTTTTGTATAGGACATTGTATGTCAGATTTTCTCCCTTGTTTTTTTGCAAAGCAAAATTTTTTGAACCATTTGATGGCATGCACAATGTCACTCAACTGTCCATTGAGTAGTGAATTCAATAGTGCCTTTTTGAATATACAAGACATTCCAGTGGTACTTAAAATGTCTTGCAAAAACATTCTTACTTTATGAAACCACAGGATATGCACCTAAACCAACCTGTGAAAACAACATCAGGGCCATTCAGAGTTATCAATGCAAAAATATGTCAATCTGTTTTTCAAATTTGACCCACCTGCCTACCTCAAGAAGGCATTCTTACTATTTTTGAATCAAGTTAAGGTACAGCATTTGGAGTACAGCATATTATTCATTTCATGTCAATTGTCTTATCAATTCAATTGTTTTATTGTCACACACATATATATATACATATACTGTACAGTGAAATTTACTTCGGTTTGCAAGTTCTAAAAATATTAAAATTACAAAAAATACAGAAAACACTTAAACCACACAGGCATACAATAACAAATAATAAATAAATAATATTACATTTATGCAAGAGACAACACATTCAACTTTGCCACCAAATTGTCTTTCCGAGTAACCACTGCTGCAACAGTATTTTCAGAGGTGCAGGGTTAATCTCATACCACAAAGTGCCATGCTTTTTTTATGCAAGACAACATTGGTATTATTAAAGTAAAGTTATTAACACCGAACAAGTTTAGGTTTAATGCAGGGTATTCTTCACCATTTCTGGAACTGAAATAAATCAAAGTAATCGTAGCAACATTGTAACAAATGGGTCTTTAAAACATGATTGATTGAGGTTGCTTGCTTGTAGTCATTAAATTTATGGTCGATTTTGTGTGAATTTTAAATCAGATTGTCACAGTTGATCATTTGCATTATAAAAACAGCTCTGACTAAAGAATATTCAGATGAGGGCAAGTTAAACAGGTGAGTTTCTTTTTATTTAACCGAAGTAGTTCCACTGCATTAAGGCATTTGAAGTTCAACTTGAACGGTGGAAGAACTACATGTAAACACTGTTATTGTTTCCATTTTACATGAAACTCTGTTAGTGTTATGTGTTGCTGATAATCTTACCTCACAATATCTCATCACACCCACCACAGCCCTCCATGTCAAAGTAACTGTTTCATATGCTGACCAGTCACTAGCGAACGGTTTAAATCTCTAAAGGAAACTAGTTGTAAAACGAAAAGAAGAAAACACAGCCACACAATTTACAGAATGGGAACAGATCACTTGAGGGTCATCGAGTGACCTGTTTAAAAATATTGAACGAGTGAACATTTAATGGGTCAATATGATCAATTTAACACTACAATAAATTGTGTATGAATGGGTAAAAGGAAAGAAAAGTGAAGATAACAGACTCTGTTATGGCAATTTGAAATGTGAATCGGAAATACTTTTTTAACTATATGAATGCAAACCGTTATATCTCTCTGCAGAGCTGTTTGTGTGAAAATCTTATGTTAAGGTCAGTGACATTTATGGAGAATACGGTAAACAACTTGGTGCATGTTTTCCACCATCCTGCAATCTAGACTGTTTTAAGAGGAATATCAATTCCTACCTTTAGATCCTAACAAATGTTTTCTGCTTCTAGCCCCTTACCAAGAGTGGCTTTTTAGCCTTGTTTGGGGTGAACTTGTGAATACAAAAGTGTAAACAAGACGGAATAAAGTTTTGTTCCATTTAGATCCTGGTTGGCAGTTTTTGCCAGGGGGGAAATGGTATGGAAAAGCTGACGCAAAAAATCTCAGTTTAGCTTTTGTGAACCAATTTTCCATTTCAGCAGTTCTACTACTTTAAATTGTTGAGTCTAAAAATACAAAATGCCCCTTGGGGACCTAAGCAAACATGTTCAAAGCTACAGCCGGCTTATCATTAGGTTTTTACAGCTTATCAGAGCGGGATTTCAGGAAATACCATTCACCTTGAAAATATAGTATTTACTTTAACGTGTTTATTATCCTTTTATAAAGCTGACATCCTGATTGTGATCGGATTAGTTGGATGTTGAATGTTACGAAAGCTTGCTCAGTGAGGGGGCTCTTTACTTCTTTTCATTTTATTGAATAGGAAAAAATATGGGCAGATTCAATCATGTTAGGAGAGTGTAGTAAATATTGACGTTATGTCTGAGTTTTGCATTGAAGTTTTAATGAAGTTGATCCTATTTTGGTATGGTGTTAGTTTTCTACCGTAGGTTATTAAACTGAGATCCATTCCAGTTTGTTGTCCACTGCAGGAAAGAAGGGAACTGTGGCTGACTGGATTTTCTACTCTGGAGGGTCATTATACTTGGACAGTTTGAAAGCTGCTGAAGAAAACCTTTCTTGAAAGGTGAATATTTACTTTTTGAAGTTGCTAAAATATTTGTATTTCTGGTAATTTTACTCTATTCAATTTAATTTAAAAATGGTTTATTGAAACATGTGTCGCAGTATAATTCAAACAGAAATTTTATTATTTGTTTACGTGTGTGGTTTATCTGTACTTCCGCTCACCAAATATGTATTGATACCTCACCATGCAATGCCTCAAATCCCACATACATTGTATCTTTAATATTTGTTTTTTACTTTGTTATTATTCTTAGTGTACATCAATGCTGCCACAGATGGAAAAACTTATTGAAAAGGTGAGAATGATTTATATTATCTTCAATAATGATTGCATTGTCGGAATATAAATTAAAATAATAAAAAAACCTGTTTATTGTTTTACTTTTGTAATTTACCTGAAGTTTGTATGTGCTTATCTGTGTCTACAAGATTTCAGCAAGGTACAAGGTACATAAATCACATTCCTTTATTCTTGAAACATTGAGGAATTAAGTTAAATTTTGATGAGGAACCCTCAGACCTCATGAAAAAAACTGTGAACTCACATGAGCATTCTCCCTTAAAGGCACTGGACACCTTTGGTAATTGTCAAAACCCAGTATTTGCACTCTGTGTGTTCCAACACAGTTTTTTTTACAAAATTTTGACTCAATAGGTCATCAAGAATAACGAAAGAAAAAACACCCTTTTTGCACAGACTTTCAGATGCCTAAATAAAGCTTTATGCCTGAAGTATTTTAACCTGAGTGAGAAAAACTCAATTTGTTTTCAAAAGGCAGAGAGACTTATTTTTAAAGTATTTTTGAATATTTAGTATTTGTTATTACTGGGAAGCTAATTTGTTATACAGCATTGCCAGTGTCTGTATAAAACCATGGTGGAAGAAAATCCTCCATGATAAAACTAAAGGAAATGTCCCAGGTCAAGGCTTGATAGTTTTGACAATACCTGAAAGGGCAGTTAGCTCAAGGACATCTACATGTAACGCAGGAAATGTAGACATAAGCTAGTTTCAATGTTGGAAAGCACTCTCAAATCAATAACATTGTGCAAAAGTTTTGTATTGCTAACTAGACGATTCAAAAGACTTTTGTCATTCTGATTGATCACTTCAGCAAATGTAAGTCCTTTATCTGTAAGTGTCAAAACACAAATTTGTAATTTTGCAGTTGTTAAACTTTCCCAACCAAGAACTTCAAGTTTCTGAGAATGGCTGGTTTTGAACGACTTCTACTAGTCTACATGTAGTTGAATAATAGAAAGTACTTTCTGATGGATTATCAACCAAATGACAGCAGCATATTTTAAAACATGGTAATGCCATCAGTATTTTGTTCAAAGAAAATGATATAACCAAACAATATATAGGCTAACAATTCAACAATGAGAAAAATTCTTTATATCAAAACTGAAAAAGTTGTTTTAATGTTGTACAAATATCAGATGCACGAGAGTGCATTGTCACCACGAGGTGAAATCTGGACTGTTCCATTTTTACAAGGGCAAGGCCAAGTGAAATGGGATAGCTAGATTTCACCGAGGTATTCTGCGACAATGCACAAACAAAATGCATTCAATATTTATTTTACTATTGACTCTTGTCATTTGAACTTTTTTTCACAAGAAAAAAAAATAGACACGGAAACGCGTCCACCCCAAGTTATGAAAATTCTTTCAAGGGGTTTGATACCTTTTGTAGATCAGGTTTTTGGCTATGACATGAATCTCTACTCACTGTGAATGAAGATGTATGTCATATAAAATATCTGTAGTTGCAGCCTCATTATTAGTTGTCAAGATTTTGAGAATGAAGGGGAAAGTCACAGAGCAGTGTTTTCTGGAGAGTCGCGTAAATCTGTTGTACATGCTAAAATAATTATTTGTGAAATTGTTCGTGAAAAAGCACCTCAGCAAGTAGTATTTTAAGGGAAACTTTCTAGCATCATTATCTACAAACTGTGTAAATTTTAAGTTAATCTGTGGACGTTTATGTCCTAAAGAAATACCCAAACCCTAGGGTGACCCTCAAAACACCAGGGCAACTCGTCTACCGGGACAAGACCTTGTTTCGTTTGGATGGGACGAATGGGCGATGACCATTGTTTTTGAAGCACCACTGCGAAGAATCGCTGCGTCCCATCAACCTACATATGTATAGGATACATTAAAGCTTGAAATGGCACGCATTGTGGCAGACAGATACATGGCAAATGACATGTGACGCATGTTCCACCAATCAAATGACAAGGATCAATGTGTTGGGCTTATATAAATTAATCTATTTTGCAAATATAACATGTCTGGCCTTATACTACTAAACAAACACTCCGCAAGCCCTTGTTGGTCACACAACCAACTTGGTTATGGTTTCCGATAACGGCTCATCATGAGTGGAGTAGCATCAGTTGATAACATTAGCAAATAGGAAAACCAGCCTTTCCTGTGATTTGTTGATACTCCTGTTAGAGTGGCCTTTAGGGGTTAGTACACAGATTAAAGTACAAAAGACTGATCGCATGTCTATGGCGGGATATGAAAGCACGCATTCGGCATGGACTATTTCTCCACTTTTATTATGGGTCATTTATATTTTACCGTTTACCGTCTGTTTCTCATTGTCTCAGTCAACTGAGACGCTTCATAACCATGTGAGTTATACTGATATAAGTTTATAACATAACTTTATTTATTTTTTGCCTATTTTTGTCCAACTTGGTCCTCCCAAGTCCCTGTACATGTAGTGTTGGGCATTAGTGGCCATTAATATTTTACTTTAGAAATGTTTATCTTTGTTTGCTGATATGTGATATCACTGTAGGATGTTTTTGATGTTACTGTAGATATTATGCTCAGAATTTCCAGGAACTTTTCTTTTCATTAAGGTGTGTGGGGGCACAATTTTGTGATGTCATTGATGGGTGTTTTTGATGTGACTGTAGATATTATGCTCTGAATCTCCAGAAACTTGTCTTGAGTGGCACCCCCCTGCATCTTCCCCCCCCCCAAAAAAAAAAAAAATTATATACAGACAACTGCGGCCTTCATGTTAAATTTTCTTAGCTCTCCAATGTTGCAGAAGAAATTTCTCGCGCGTATCTGTGTAAGCAATGAAAGTCTAGTAGGCATGTTGATGTACATGTAAGCACAGGATTCCCTGCTCCCGTAAGCGTCAATTCTTTTCCTTACAGTATGCAGAGTCATGAAATTGGGCCCTTTAAGCACCAACTCAGAGCCATAATATAGTGTGGTAAAAGTACCACAGTGCACTACACTATCTGTAGGTTCTGCAGGAAGCAATTGTACATATTATCTTTGAACATGTATCCATGCAAAGTGGATACTGACTCCACACACACCCATGTAGACCTCAAAGCTCAAGGCAAGATGCTGTAGGCAGCAAGTTTGTAATGTACAAATGTATGTGTGGGTCACTCCAGGATGGTAGGGCACATTAACACATATTCTTACATTACATCACCAGACAGTAGCAGTTCACATTACTGTGGGTCAATCCATGGTCACATTGACCAAAATGTTAATACTCTATGTGATGTGAAACACTCTACCCTCTCTACACAGCAGGCCTGGTGTGGTATAGTCCAGATGTCCAGGGAATGAGCATGGGCCTTGGACCGCAGTCTACATAGTGAATCAGGGAGGTGAGCAGATGTTATGTACTTGAGACTTGTGTCTGCACAGCTAAGCTTGGGATAAGAATACCCTATAGAGTTAAGAGGCTATCAGATCAGAATTCAAGATTGGAGAGTCTTGAGGGTAAGTTGATCTCTAATTTTTTTTGTTGGTAATTTATTAAAGTAGTTCAATTGGATTGTTAATATCGAAGTCTTATATAGCGCACGTATCTACCAAACAAGGTACCCAAGGCGCTGAGTATATACAAACTTTCAGAAAGATAGGTTATTGCAGTGATGAATTCTGAGACCCTATTATTTAGCACCTTATAAGGGTTTACAAGGTGCTACGGCGCATTAAGCAGCCACAACCAGGAACACCGGGGCGAACCCCTTCTCTTTTCGATAAGTGCACTGGGTTCTTTTACATGCGTTACACAACACATGCATGGGACCAACGGCTTTACGTCCCATCCGAAGGACGAAGCAATGGTTAAGTGTCTTGCTGAAGGACACAGTGTCACGGCTGGGGATTCGAACCCACACTCTGCCGATCAGAAACACCAGAGTTTGAATTCGGTGCTCTTAACCGCTCGGCCACGACACTTCCACGATTGTTGGTAAATCATGGATTATGACTGCAAGCGTATTTCTCTTGCGTATGCATACTTTACTTTAAGTCACTAAGCAATTCTTTGCTTACACAGGGAGCTTAAAATTTTGCCGCTTACCCTTTGAGCGGATGGTCATGACTGCCAATGTCAAAATTCCATGCTAAGCACAGACTGGTATTAATGACAAGACTTGGCTGTAAATGTTAAAAGAGAGATCACTGGGTTGGGCTGTGGGTTTTTATAGCAGCTAGAATAAGATAGCAGAAAACATTCTGTACTTTTTATCAGCAACCTTCTGACATTTGGCTTGTCAACAATTACCTCTCACTCCCATCACAGATTAAGTGGACTATATAGTTATTGGAACTGTAGACTGTGCAGGGATAGATTAACTAACTCAATCACGTTCAATCATTGCGAATGGAGTTGATTGTTGACATGAAATGTGATTGCTACTGCAGCTAAAGGCTGGACGCAGTGTTTGATGTTCAAGCTCTGGTGTATTATATAGCTCTATGGGTGTATAATAACAAATCTATAATAACAAATCTATGAAAGTTCAGGCTCAATTGGTCGTGAAAGTTGCAAGAGATTAATGAAAGACAAAACACTGTTGTTGCACAAATTTGTGTGCTTTCACATGCATCCTAATTAAGACTTCAAGCCTCAAGCCTTTTAACATAGTGAGAAATAACCCCTTTTCTAAAAAGCAGTTTCTTGCAATGTTTTAAATGTTTTAAACCATCAACAGCTCTCCATTGCTTGTTACCAAGTAAGTTTTTATATTAACAATTATTTTGAGTAACTGCCAATAGTGTCCAATGCCTTTAAGGTGAGGGCAGATCTCCATAAACAACCCTAAGGAGTAGAGGTTAAACAACTTTATTGACAAAAGGGTCATTCCGTGTCAAATCAACCAGTTTTCAGAAAAGTTCCCAGGTGACCCTCTCAGATTTTGATGAAACTTCATCAGAATGATTGGATGTGGCTCAAATGAACACATACAAAAAAGCTAAGTCGTACTCCATGTTGTTTTTGAGATATGACCCATTGAAATTTGGTCGAGGCGGCCTTTTTGTGCTCGCGCGAGACGCGAAAAGTGAATTTTGTGTTAATTTCCAACTTTGAAAGCTCATAATTTAGTTATTGTACCAGGTATAGAGAGCTCATATTTGGTATTCCATCTTACTTCTTGCCAAATTTAATGAATCTGCACTCAATTTAAATGTATCTCCTTTAATTTTCTAGTTATGGTCACTTAAAGTAGGCACTTTAATCAGCCGAAAATGTTTTTTGGGATAAATGGGGTCACCCTGTGCCAACATGAGAGGTCAAATGAATCCTATATTCCCTAGGTATTATCTATGGGTGCATGTCTATATCCATAAGCAATTATAAGCTCACCAATGCATTAATTTAGAAATAGCATGGGCCCAAAGTTGGTTCCAGCCAGAAAAAGGTGAAAAAGACCCCGCCCGTCTTGACCCCGTTTGACCCCGCGATCAATTAAAACATTTTTTGAAATTTATACCAGTTAAACATTTATATTATATCTTCTTATACACCAATTTTCAGCTTTGGCACTCAACTCCTTCATGGTGTAGTGGCAATTTGAATATTATATGTTTTTGGCACATTTTAACATAATATCATACAGTGTACATGTACATGTACATTTCATGATGTTTTTTCTCATGACCTGGCTGCCTTTTTAAAGATGCAAGTTGTCCTATACATATAGCTCATAGCATTGCTGGTGTCCTTACGTAAAATTAGGCTACATTCAAAAACAAAGTAGCTTTTCTCTAAAAATGGTAGAATTTGATGCTTGCTATTTTTTGCTTTTATGGGGTGTTGTGGTCAAAGATGGGGTGTTGTGGATAAGAGTACCAAACTCCAGCTTTGGTGCTCCTGTAAATGGGTACCTGTGATTGATTTAGCTTCGTAGCACATATTTGCACAGGCAGTAGACTCCCTAGGGAACTGAGGTAATGAATGAAATGATAATGACCCAGTGACCTGAGGTAATAATGTTGGAAGTGCTTTGAGATGTCCTTGGGGTGTTCAAAGCGCGATTTAAAAAACGATTACTATTATTAGTTTTTCCTTAAATCACATACGATCCTCCTTGCAGTGTTTTTGTATGCACATCTATTCCTTACTTTAAACTCCTCAGAGAGGCCTTCCCATTGTAATGTAATCATCAAATCCCCAACTGATAGCCTTCTGCATTCTTAAATCAATTGCTCCTCCATCTGTTTAATCATTTTATTTACATCCTTTAGTTCATCTTCCCTTCTCTGCCTAATCTCAATTGCCAGTCTTTTAATCCAGTAATGGTGCCAGCAGTCCCACAAATAAATGAGTAGGGCCTTAACAAAATTTGGAAAATGAGATTGAAGCATTTCTGGACTTGGTTGGAAAGTCTGGCCCTTCCAATGATTACCGTATATCCCTGTATCTCAAGTGTGCTAAAGAGTAACTTGCAAGTGCTGTCCAATATGTTCCATGTGACTTAAGTATTAAAGGCACTGGATACCTTTTGCAATTGTCAAAAACAAGTATTCTAACTTGGTGTATCCCAACTTAGTGCAAAAATAACAAATCTGTGAAAATTTGTGTGCTTTCAAATGCCTTAAAAAGGGTTCAGATTCTGGCCATTTCAGTCACATTATTTGTGTCCTTGAGCAAGGCAGCCAGTAAGAATGTAAATAAAATTAAGGCATCCCCTTCTGATCTTCTTTAAAATACCCTTCTCACCTCTGATGATCGAAAAATGAAAGCTAAATACTAGGGAGGCTGGTAAGGCCGGATGACACTAAGCACAGACACACCAAGGTGTCAAAGTCAATTTCAACCAGCTATCATTACATCTATCAGCACAAACTGCTAGAAGCAATTAACCCAGGAGTATTTCATACTTTAAATTCTGGATGGAATTAAAGGCATGGTACTTGTTCACAAAAGTTTTACTTTTATTTTCCAGACACATATTAATAATAATAATACCAACTCTTATAATATAGCACAATTCCAAAGAAATGATCATGGCACTTTAAACATTACTACCCCAGTCAGCATACCATTTATTTTATTCCTCGTACATCATGTTATACCATCTCAGCTCCCTTGAAGAGGGGAGTAAACGGCCTGTGCTGCCAAGTATATGTAGGGCACAAAGCAAATAGAGTGTCTTGACTAGGATTCGAACCCACTCCCTGTTGACTCAGCCATCAGAACTTGAGTCCGATGCACTAAACTGTTCGGCCCAACCACGCCACTGTGTGTCTCAAAAGTAACCTGTGAAGTATCACCGCAATTGGTACTAGTTATAATTAAAGTATAAACTTTTTTTAGAAAAATGTTTTATACTATAAATTTTTATTGGGATAAGTGAAAAAGAACTAGTAAAGTAAAAGAACTAGCCTGCCTGTAATAATAAAGAACTAGCCTGACTGTGGAGCGCATGTCACAATCACAGAGAAGTCCCTATGCGCTTTGAGATGAAAACAAAAGAGAAGCAAAAGTTAATAGAGATGTGAAGTAAATACAAAAGCAAAATTTAGTTGATACAGAAAGAAGTACTGAAGGCTATTGCAAAAATAAATGTGTTTTTAACTTTGTCTTAAATAAATTCACTGTTTGAGCTTTATGGTGTCCGGAAGACTATTCCATAATTCTGCTGCTGCTGCTGCAAAAGCTCTGGCCCCATAAAATTTATTAACAGTCGAGGGACAAACTAAGAGAGACCTATAAATGATGCAGTCAGCCACTTTTTGTTCCCTGTTTGAATGAAGAATTATCGTTTTAATAAACTGAACTTGAACCTGTGACCTCTGGATTCATGTGCGGGTGCTCTACCAACTGAGCTATCTGAGCCCTAATGTTAACAGTCACCCTATTTTTGGCAATTACTTTGTATGGGGGTGCCAGTCAGAAGCTATTCAACCCGTTACTGCTGTATAGCCAGGGATCAAACTCAAGTCTACATTTCAGTACCGTAGACAAGTTCACCTCGATTCAACCTAGGAGGGGGCGGCAGAGGGATCACCTGAAGGGGATGCGACATACAGAGCATACACTGTAACATTAGTGTATTCACCCCATAAGCAATATATTCCTATTTCTTTTTCCTGCCAGATCTTCTGGTATGATTTGATCATCCCCTGCTTCAATGATGCTAGGTTTGAAGTTTCAGATGAGATGAGATGAGGCCATGTGTCTACTCTGCTGAAAGGTAATGTGTGTTTTAATTGAATCTGTTAGTTAAACCACGCTTAGACATGCATTGCACCCTAATATTTATCTGAACTCATCCAGCCTTATAACTCCGGTCGAGCTGGTCTTCGTTGAGCATGTAAACATTTTTTGACTGCACCAAGATCTTATCGCTCTTGGGAGACACATCTTTCCATACTGCTTCCCCTTCCATTGGAAGTGCCTTTCTCGCAACATTCGCTCTAATTCTACCCTAAACTCCCTTAAAACCCACCTCCTGGCAATTACCTACAATGGAACAGTTTGAATTATACGTTTTGTTTTTCTGTTAATTGTTCCTTTTTGTTGTGCCTTTGTTCATGAGACCCTACTTGTTAAGTAGATATGTAGCACTATACAAATGTTATATTATTATTAGTTTGCATAGATTTTCTTCTAGAGAAGTATTAATAGAGAGGGGTTGTTGGTCTGCTTTTGTTTTCTTCTTAAATCTGGTTTCCGAGCACTGTGTTTCTTGCTTCAAGAATTTCTAGTTTCCTCTGAAAAATTGTGAATAAATAGCCTGATAAGTCTATTAAAGCCTATATTACCACATGAACAAGTAAGGCCTGGCCTTTTACTCAAAATTGTTCTCCTACTTTTTCCCAATGAACAAATATCATGTCCTGCTAAAGCTGTGTGCACAAAGTCAACAGATTGTCATCAAGTCTAGCTCTGCCGGCCGGCTTTCATTTGTCTGCAACCTTTATGCTGTGCTAGTGCTCTTGGAGTATTGGTTCAGGAGTATGTTATTTACATAGCTTTAATGAACGTCTGAAGTGACTTACGATGGATTGGATGGCTATATGCTTATCTTGTCCTCTTTGGTTCATTTAATGGTCAACTAGGAGTTCAAAGCAGAGATGTATATTTTTAGGATTGACTCTGAAGGCTGTTGGCAGAGATTGACCTACAATTTATGTTGCTGGCTTTGTAAAACTTTGAAGCCTTTAAATAATATGGGTAATGAAATCAAATGCCGAAGGAATGTAGAGGAAATACACAACAAAATTAGTAGTTTGGGGGACAAAATTATATAAGAATATAAGTTTTTAAAGGAAGGATGTGGCTCTCAAGGAAGATGACAACGAGGATGATTAACTTGTATTTTTTAGTAAGCTTGGCCCAACACATATTTGATTTAAGGCATAGCATGATGAGGTATCAATATAAATTTGGTTTGGGGGTAACACCATGTGTGTCTTCATTTACTTGCTAGGTAGATCATGTCCTTCTGAAAAGTATGGGGGGGGGTAGTAGATTTTTGGAATTCTGGAGACTTCTCAGAACTTCTCAGTTCAGAAAAGAACTGTCTGTTTTTTGGGGACCAACATGTTATCCAAGCTGACTAGACTGTTGAGCTCATGAAACCAGCTTACAATCGTATATCTGTCACCACCATTGCAATTTGTAGGTGAATAAATACAAATTTGTAATAAACACTCTAGATCTGTTAAAGTTTGATATTTAAAATAAACAAAGTAAATCTGCCGGGACACTGGGGTTGAAAAGGTTGAGTTCCAAAGTCAAGGGGAAGGTCGAGGAGTCCTAAATATATCAGGGTGACATTTTCCATAACTGCCATAAACAACTGTGGCAAGTAGGGATGGGAGCAAATATAATGTGTAGTTTTTGAACCTGGGATAACATTAATTTATAAACAACACAAAGAACTTTGTATTTTAGGTTGTTATACTAGATTTCCATTTCAAATGGACCTCAATTTTTGTCTTAAATAGGTCCACATGAACATGTATACTCCCCCACCACAGAAAACCAACCCCAAAACACCTGGGATTTCTTGAGCAAGAAAGTTTGCTCTTTCAAAGTTTTTCCAATTTTAAAATATGTGCGTAATAAAAATGTACAAATCCAATTTTAAAATGTTAACATAAAGTAAAGGCATTGTTGGACACTATTGGTATAAGTTACTCAAAATAATTATTAGCATAAAACCTTAATTGAACTTCAATTTGCAGTTCACCATACTTTCTCTCACAAATCTCACACAATGTACTTTTGTATCATCAATCGAACAGGATACCAAATACTTGATATTGGTCAGGAAAAAACCCCTACTTTTACATAACAAATAAACAATATTAATTCATTTAATGAAAATGATTCATAGGTCCTGAAGGGGCTTGCTATTAGGGAGGAATCCCTTGAGTCCTATCTGTGTGGATTTTCTTTTGCATCTCAAATCGTGGTACATTTTCTCTCCATCATGTTTACACAGCCGATAAGATTGTAGATAAGATTGTAGAACGTGTGTCATGTCGGCCTACAAAGCGCAAACATGCGTGGTTTATTCACTAATGAAGTGTAAAATGAGTCGCAATTGGATTGAATAATAACAGGCTGCAAAATATGTTTGTCATATTCGTCAGGAATCTGAGAATGTGTTGGATCTGAATGGACATAATGTCTTCATCCTCTGTCCCCCTACGCGATGTTTACTCAGGTTTGTTGGGCTGTCCCAGATTGCCTTACAAAGTCGGCACTTATTAAACATCTTTCCTTCCGACGGGGAAAAAAGAAAAGGAAAGCTAAGCATAAAGTATAAGTTTCTGCATGGGGGGGGGGGGGGGTAGTTATCAGGGAATGTAGGAGGGTGTGATAGTGACATTCCAAAAGTAATTTGTCAATGACAGGTGGACTAAAATTGATATAAATTGGCAAAACAAGGTTTGCCAATTTGCAAGTTAACACTCAAGGTGCTTTAACTAGTAGCATTTTTTACCAAGGCATGTGGGACTACCTTTGAGTTATGAGACCTACTATCCTTTCATAAAGCACCATGTTATGGTTTACAAGGTGCTGTGGCACAATATGCTGCTAATCAAACCAGAAACACTGAGTTCTTTTACGTGCATTACACAACACAGCTTACAGGACCAGCAGCTTTGCATCCCACACTGGCCTGTGAGGGCTCTTGCATTCCCAAATAACCCTATCAATCAATCGTGAAATTTATAAGGCGCTAATCTAACAGTCGTTGGCCGTACAGTAGGCTTTTGAAAAAAGGTGAGATTTAAGCAAAGTTTTGAAATTTGCTAATGAAGTACAATGTAGTTAACATCAGGCAATCTATTGCCTGATGTTCTGAGGAAGATGATTCCACATCCTTGGTGCTGCGATAGAAAAGGCACGATCCCCCAATTGTGTTTAGTTCTTTGAATATGAAAAGTGAAGTGTCGGAACATGAACACAGATTTCTGACAAGTTCTTTGATTGACAGTAAGTCAATGAGATATGAAGGGGCTGAGGCATTGAGGCACTGAATAACATGTGAAAGAAATGGTTTTTGATCTAACCCTAACTGAGTGCTGGTGAACATCTGCAGAGATTGAATACAATACTCTACTGGGAATTGTTAAAACATTTCTGAATTCTTGCGGGAAATTAATTTCTACTCTGCTTTTATTATTGTCAACCTCCACTTGTCTCCGTGGCATTTGACATGACCCATACATCTCAAGACCGAGATATAAATTGAATTTCTGTAACGTCTCAGAAGTACATTTAGAAATTTGTTTTGATTTGACATTTCTCAAACCTTTGTTTCTCAGTCTCTTGGTTTTTTGTTTATGAGCAACTTTTCTGGGGCATGAAGTTTCTCTTGTGGAGAAAATCAATGCTGGAAGGCATGCTAATTGGTATAGATTTGGTGTCTGGTTTTCTTGTCAACATCTCACTCAGGGATGTACTCTGAACGTGACCTTGAAGGCATTGGCATCAAAGTGGTTAAAGATCCACTTCAATGAAAATAATAGTACTTGTATAACAGAAAGGTAAATGAGTGTGTAATGATTGTATGATTGAGTGAAACTCAATAAATTTAATAGAAGGTAACTTCTATTAAATCACTGTGGTTAGGTACCCGCTGCTAAAATATAGCATTCTATTCTAGCTGCCTTTTTATCGGGCAATCTCTTTCTACTAGGCAATCTCGGTGGTCTAGTTGGTATGACACTGCTCTAGAATTGCAAAGGTCGTGGGTTCGAATCCCACCCGAGTAATATGCCTGTGATTTTTTCCCCCAGAACTCGGGAAAGTACTGAGTTTACAGTGCTTACACGTATCGGTGTTAGGGTACGACCAAAGTTATGATTCAATAATAATTGTTTCCAAATGCAAAGCCTTTGAGAAAGACAATGCTGGGGTTAAAACATCAGGTCATTAGGTTCATTTTTTTTGGTAAGCAGTTTGCAACAGCTAATTATATTCTCTTGTGAAAAAAACATACCTAAGACTTTGATCAAATGTTACACTGGGCAAAAATGCTGAGTTTGAGGAAAAGCTTTGTGACATCACAGTACAGAGCGTTCCAAACAAGACAATGGAAGATGCATAGCAACAAAGATAAGCAACCTTCATCCAGGCTGTGATGTCATGTTGTTTAGATCACAACACTGACAGGTTTTGTGCTGGTTTTGTGAGGCACTGGGTCTTCAGTGTTGTTTTCACATTGCAGTTTTTGTCGGTCTTTGCTAGGAGCCATGCAGGGCGCCGTCTTTGGGAACATAACACTGCTAGTTTAAAAATAGAAGAAGAGGTGCGGGGAGCACTAATTTAAAAAAAAAATGTGTGTACATCTCAATTTTTTCTGTCATACTAGCTGAAAAATTATTCTGAATAGCATATGGATATCTTTTGTATAGCCTGGCAATTACACATATTGATTATACTGACCGAGGAGATAAACTATATTGACTGTAACCGGGCAATCAAGATACAAAAGAATCATAATGACATGTTATCAAGAATGTGCTTGAATGATTAGCAGTTAATGGTATAAAAGATTTAGATTATGGAGAATTAACATGGATGTCATTTAAGTTTGTCAGAAGATTGAACTCTTTCAAAGCATTCTTTACAATCTTTACAAGCTCATCTTTACAAGCTCATCAAAATTGGTTAGATTAAACATTTATGTGGTGTGTTTTCTTGGCTGATGGGTGGTCTAGTTCAATGGACCAATGCTTTGGTAATATCAGAAGCAAAGTGTGGGTTCAAATCCCAGTCCTGACACTTGGGTCCTTGAGAAAACCAGTCTCAGAAATTAATTGGATTTTGGATAGTGACTTCATCTTTTGTGGCCAGCAATTTTTTATTTTTTTTTTTGACATGGTTGCTATGAGCTGAGGATTTGTACATGTAGGCATGTAGTCCTATACATTATTAAAAAATCAAATCATAAAAATGTCTTTATCATTTTACCATTTGTTTGTTTTGGATTAAGGAGAGATTTCCGGTTCAGCCTTTTGTTATGTTTATGCCATTGTTGATAAAACCAGTTCATGGAATGTCCTGTGGGTTATTTCTAAATTCAGCTATGTAAACATTCCAAGAAGTGGATAATTTAAAATTTGACTATATGCTATGCCCAACTAATTAAATACTTTCCATCACCCTGTAGAAGTGCTGTGTACTCCAAGTTAAGCCAGGTTCATACTTCCTGCGAATGCTTAAATGCTATACAAATTTGTTGACGTAAAACTGGGCCGTTTTGGCAACAAGTTTTTCGTAGGAGTTTAGCACAAGTCAACTGACGCGAGTTATTCGTTTAAAATTTGTTGCGTCAATTTTCTTATCGCATTCGCTTTAGCATTAGCAGGAAGTACATGTATGAACCAGGCTATATGCAGAACAAAACCACAGGAGACTTTGATCGGTCACCATAAACATCCTCTTCTGTTCTTCTTTAACCCCTTTTTCAGTTTTCATGTAGTCTTTCAGGAGGATTTTTGTTTGTTTCATAGTACTGCGTGCATAAAGTGAACACTTGGTAACACTAGTGTATTATGGTGCAATAAAAATGATTATTCTTTGATATTATGGTTATTATTATTATTATTATTATTATTATTATTATTATTATTATTATTATATGAACATACATATTAAGGTTCTTAGTTCATTTCAAAATTATAGAGCAGATTTTAGTGGGAGTCAAGCTACCAACATGTATTTTTTTACAAGAAACATGACTACATTTTCATAAATGCTCACTGTTGATGACATAAAACTGCTTGCTGAAACGTGCACAGCTCTGTTATTAATTTAATCAAATCCTACTTAGTGAAGCAGTGTGGCAAACATGCTGAATGTTGTTCCATGGTTGTACACAGTGCATTCTCAGGATTCAATACTTGAATAGATCAATGAAAAGACAGAAGAAAGACAGAAGAATACACTTCCATCATGCCCTATGAAGGACTGTCTGTGCATTCAGCCCACCCCTGTTAACACAATAGACTAACCCCAATTAACTCATCCAAACACAAGCCCATCCCATTCCAATACACCAAGCTATCCCCCTCCAGACACAATGGACTAGCCCTCATTATTATTCCCCGGCCGCATCGTTGACGTGAACCCCATCTCATCATACTGCACTCACTATAGCAGCAAGGATGCGTGTGTCACCCTCATAGTAGGCATTCTCTATCACTGCTCCATTAACAGTGACTGTCTCTCTTAGAAAAACAGTCAACCACGCAGTCATGATAAGAAGGTGGGTCTATTTTATTTTATTATATCAAAATAGCTTTATGTTCATACACACAGTATATCAACAAATATACATGAATTGGAATATTTTCTTTTGAAATATTATCTACAGACAACAGTGTATTTGATTACTAAACCATCATCTGTGCAGTCATGATAAGAAGGTGTGTCTGCTTTATTATTACATATCAAAATAGCTTTATAATTTCCTAAATGTAGTAAATCAACTAGGCCTATACATGAAACAGAATAGTTTGTTTGCAAATCTTCCCGTAGACATTAGTATTTGAAACCATTATTTACATCTATACCATCATCTGTGCAGTAAGAAGGTGGGTCTACTTATATCAATAAAATTTATATTCCTAAACACAGTATATTTTTAACATTAAATAGAATAGTTTTTTTTGCAAATCTCTCTATAGGCAATACTATTTGAAACCATTATTTGTATCTAAACCATCATCTGTACTAGTCATGATAAGAAGGTGGGTCCACTAAATTATAAATCAAAATAGCTTTTAAATATATTCCTAAATACAGTTTATCAACTATACATGAAATAGAACAGGTTTTTTAACATTAATCTATAGACAATAGCATATGAAACCATTTATTTGTATCTAAACAGTAATCTGTGCAGTCATGATAAGAAAGGTGGGTCTACTTTATAATTACAAAATAGCTTTATATTCCTAACACAGTATATCAACTATACCTGAAATACACAACTTGTTTTGCAAATCTATAGACAATAATTTTTAGTGTTTTACACTGCCAAGCAATTGGTTAAGAATTCGGAGCATATTCGGTACTGGCTGTTAAGGCTTTTTTTGTTCGTTCATAGCTGTAAACCGAATGCTTTTTAAAAAACAATGTTTATAGTAATGAATGTAGTAATTATTGCTGATTTTGAGAGCTCTACATTTACATACCTGCATGTGCATCTACTAACCTTATATGTATCTGTACCTGCATAATTATATTGTGTCATCCTTAAATAAAGGATATTAGTAGGCCTATGCGTTTTTTATTTATCTTTTTTTTTTTTTTTTGTAAAATGCAATACAAAGACCTTGACTGCAGTAAAATTACATGTCCCAATTTGATATTATTATTATTTTTTTAAATATTTTCTTTTAAACTCATTTTGGCAGATGATGCTTTTTCAAAGTCAAGTGAAAAGTACTAAACTTTGGCATTTCATGCAATGGACAATGCACACAATACATAACTCAAATCATCAATTTGTTTTTAATTAACCCAGTGTTGAAGTAGTAAATATCTGGCCAATATCAATCAACAGCTTCATTATAGTCGTAAAGTGTTCTTGATAATTGATTTCATTCAGCTCATTATGAAAAGAATAACCAAACACACACACATTGAACTTTGGTGTAGAGTCAAATAGAATGCAGCATGGTCGCCATATGTTAACAATATTACTAGTGCAGGCCACATGTTGTGAAGATATTAGACGGGCCTTGCGCTTGAGCTTTTTAGAAAGTACAGGTGGTCATCCGGCTAGTAAACAGTGCATTTACTTGCCCTGGAGAAGTTTAAGTGGCCCAAATTTCAAACATGTATTGTCAAAACTATATCTGTCTGATGAATTCATGGTAGCGATCACAACCAATTTATTGGTCAAATGAAATTAGTTGCATCAACATAATTTTAGAAAATAGCAATGTTTTTTATTTTTTCCCAATATACCGATACACTCAGTACGTACCTTTTAGATTTTTTTTTATTCACATTTAAAAAGGAAGAAGTATATTAAGTCTTATAAACAAGTAGGTCGAAATTTGTCAGTGGTGTTTGCTAGCCCAGAGTAGTTTTTACTACCCGTTTTGATTGGATATCATCAAAATTCAGGAATGATAAAAAATCTCTTACTAGTACAAAAATGTACAGACCATAAATTATTTGGAATGTGGCATCATCAAGCATTTTTGTATTTTGAAAAACATCGCACTTGAAGGGTATCAAACACAGTGTCATTTTAAACCGTAGAATATTGCAATTTTCCCCCATTTCCTAGGGACTCTTATCTATTGGCAAAATTGGTGCAATTGACCTATGGAGACCCTCTTTATCCAATGCCATTATTATACTGGGGGTAAAGAACAGTTAAGTTATTTTTTAAAATATAATTTGTTGGTGTTGGGTAAACACTACACCATGGACACTGCGCCTTCTACGCAACCATGGATGCAGTGATGTTTTTTTTTACATGCACAAATTTACAATGTAGGTGACACCTCTATTTCAGTAAAGTTCACACCAAAAAGTGGTCTAGACTTGTGTTCATTTAGTGGTCTTTGAACCCAGGCTCAAGGTCCTTTTTCTTCAGAAATAGTTGGTAATGAAACCAAGGATGCCTCAAAATTGGATTTAATCAATGAAGCTCACATTACAAGCCTGAGGAAATCTGTACACGATTTTTAAAGGGCTTCAAATTTTAAAGCCATCATTGTCTGGGACTGTGAAACCTTGTTTGAAGGTCAGTTTACTTTTTTGTTTCTTTCCATCATCATACAAACAGATGATTTGTCGTTATTTCATAGAGCGGATCAAATATGCTGTATGTATACAATAGCAAAGTTCATAGCTATACATTGTTGTTGTATAGATAGATTGTCATTTCAGCTGTTGATGCCCACTGAGCTAGCCACATGAGTAGCCCCCAATGTAACCATGGGACCTTGCTATGAAATCCTTGTCACCATGGTTATATATTGCCTTCTAGACAGCAGAATTTCTCTAGAATTTACAGCCTGGTTATTTTGTGTGATATTTTGAGTTGGCTCAAAATATTGAATCAATTATGAACTGAATATTTAACCTCAAAGTGTTTAATTAAACAATTTAACAAAATGAACATAAGTAAAACCCGTAAACGAGGGCCTTTGTTGCACTTAATGTTGATGTAGCCTTAACCTCATCTAACACTTAATCATGACTAGTATTTGGATGGGATTTGAATCCGCAACCTTTACCATTTTGTCTAACCACTGGAGCAACAAGCTATACATGTATATGCCCGGTGGCTAGAGGCAGTTGTTCAAATGCTAATTACATTTTTAGCAGCAGGTTCTGCAACAATGTTTATAGATTATGTCAAATAAATTGTTTTATGTACCTAATTTAGAGAGTACATGTACACATTCATAAATAATAAACTCATTTAATATCCACTTCCGTTTTAGCAATAAAAAGCCACTGCTGATTGGAGTAAAATAATTTTCAGACTAAAACGTAATGAGAAGTGGGTAGGGGTACATTTTGTCCTTCGTGCTTTTATCGTAAAAATGGCTAAATTTTTATAGCTGGTCACTTTTTCTAACTTTATTGTTTTGTGCAATAGGCTATTAACCATTATTGCTTTAACCTTTAAAAAGGACATAAGCCAGAGGTCTAGTGCATTGTGTAATAAAGAACTCAGTTAGTCACCAGGAGAAGGGGGTTTGCCCCAGTGTTTCTGGTAGTGGCTTCTGAATGCACTTTGTAAATCTTTAGAAGGAACCACATAAATTGGTTTCCTAATTCATAACTAAGTTAAAAAACATGTCTTAAAATGTTTCTGTTTGTCCCGGCGCCTTAAGTTAGAGGGGAAATACAAGCACTATTTAGGAGGGGAGTTATGAGTGCTATGACTGTATCATAGTTTTGCATGGTAAGAAAAAATACTGGATCTTGTTTTTACAAAAGTGCATCCATGACAGTCAAATTGAACGAAATTGTGTGGTTGACACAAGGTAGTGCATTATCTGATAATAACAAATTATAAACTACTTTGCATCAAACCATTTTCAGAAAATTTTTCTCATGGTGGATATACATGTAGGACATATGTTTGTATGTATTTGAGTGTAATTTGCTGTTTGTCATGGAGTGTGTCAGTGACACACGGTTGGAGGACTGTCTGGGTTGAAGTAGATAATGATGTGAAAGTACCAGGGAGGTCTTACGTTGCAAGATTTAAAGGGGAGCTGGATTGTGGTTATCAGCCTTATCTCCAATTTTACTACTGCGTACAACATTTGATTATAGCCTTCAAAAATGACTCTGCTAGGATGGAAACATCATCAGGCTTTTAACTATTTTTGTACGATGCACATTTATACCATTTTGGTTGGTGTCTGGTGTGCAGTGTGCAACAGCTAATTCTATTTTAAAGTTTGAACCTTTTGAGTTCGAGTTTAGGTGCATACATTTTGCCAAAGCGGCTCCAGTCCAGTCCAAAGTGGAAAAATCATGGGCGGATTCAGACACTAGTCCTGTCCTTTTATAACATCACTTTTCTTTGATGCTAATTTATAGGCTTACATTTACTGGAAATGTCAGTATGAATTTCCAAGTGGAATGCTCATGATTGATTATTCTTGTGGGAATTGCGGAGTTGCAGCAGGGAGCAAGGTTAGATGGGTGACCAGAGTTGACAAGACTTAACTGTGGTCTACTTGTAGATCTAAACAAATAAGTCTCTTGGCTTAAATCATCTTCTCTGCTTAATAAAAAACAAAACTAAAAGCTTCGACCTGTTTAGTTAACTTGCTCAGGTTACTTTGAGAGAATTGTAGGTTAATATTAAAAGAAAATTGGCTGCAATTCTCAGCTACTTTAGTTATATTTTCAGTTACAATTTAGTTAACATGTTAAATCCAAATTACATCTAAGGACACAGTTTTTGGAATGTTAGGGTTGAGGTGGATGGCCTCCTCCTCCCCAGAGTGCAATCAATTCAGGAGAGAAAAGATTCCCCCTGGCAACATCAATGTTCCCCCCATGGGTAGATTGTATTCTGGCCTCCTGAATGTAAATCTGTAATGTTGAGTGTCATTGTAATTTATTCACCCGCACGTTTTGTAAACGAGAGCACGGGTTGACTATTTAGCAAAAAATCTTGGTGTGGGTTTTGGGCATCTCTTACCACATCTGGGTGGTGTGTGCTTCAGCAGCAGACAGGTATGTTTGAGCATAGAGGTAGAATTCTAATTCTACCTTCATGGTTCGAGATACTGAACTGGAATCGTCATGAATGTCAAACTCTGCATCATGTTCGTATTTTGGCTTGTTCGGCTGTATGAGTCATCAGTTCATCACGCCAGGCATAATTTAGCCGCTCTAGGACAAAACGCTTGACTTAAATTTAGAGCGGATTTTTTAAGTTTCATCAGGGGCCGATTTCACAAAGAGCTAAGATTGATCTTGACTGCGAATCAATCCTAGTTGCTAAGTAAAGTGTGATGTGCCAATACAAATCACTATGGTAATACTGACAATATGTTTTGCGATGAATGTTATTGCTTTGTGTAAATTGGCTCAGGTTTGTACTCGAGAGCGAACTGTAAGTGTGGCAAGGATCTGAATGTGTGAAACAGTTATGAGTGTAATTATTACCATTGAAGGCTGTGGTGATTCTAGTGGTGAATGTCAGGGTCTATGAAGGAGACACAATGCTGTCATCAGCATCCAATGACAATTGTCCCATTATTGCTTTATAGGCACTGGACACCTTTGGTAATGGACCCTTCCCATGAAATATGCTAATCACATTCACGCATGCGTACAGACCCTGTTGGTTGGCAAACGCCATAGAGTTGTGCACTAAGCAGACGCGCAATCGCGTCTGCGTCACGCACCCATTAGCTGTGTACAAAACAGCGCGATGTTCCCTCATTTTGCCAACTTCATGGGAAGGGTCTATTGTCAAAGACCAGTACTCTCACTTGGTGTATCCCAAAAAAGCAAATCTGTGAAATTGTTTACTCAGTTGGTCATGCAAGTTGCAAGAGAATAATTAGAAAGAAAAAAACAGATGCCTAAAAAAGACTTCAGAATGTTTCAGTGAGAAATTACTTCTTTCTCAAAAACTACATTACTTGGAGGAAGCTGTTTCTCACAGTTTACACTATCAGCAGCTCTTCATTGCTTGTTGCTAAGTAAGTTTTTATGCTAACAATTATTTTAAGTAATTACACATAGTGTCCTGTGTCTTTAAATCAATATTATTTATTTGGCCAAGGATCAATACAAAATGTAGCAATTAACATTACGAGTGAAAAGGAAGCGAAAAGGAAGCGATCGACAAAACAAACATGCTCATAAACAAGTCAAAATGAAGCTGGTAGGGACAGGATGGGATAGGAAAGCAAGAACAAAGATAGAAATTAAAAAGATAATAACAGCATAACTGTTTTAAGCCGGCAAGGATAGACAAAGTGTAGGATAAACACTGTATCCCAAAGCCTGTCTATCTAAACTCAAATGGTGGTATAGTATAAAACTTGCTTAAAACCAACAACAACTTGCTGTACACCAACAAAAATAATTTAGAAATAATTTAGAAAATAAATTATTGTCAAATTTAGAGAATTTGAGACAAAATAGATGTACAAAAAGAAGAAAAGATACAATTTTTAATGCTTTGAGTTTTTCAGAAATTTATTACTAAAAGATTACTTTTAATTCATATTTTTGTAATATTTGATATTCTAGTTCTATTCTAGTTTGGTTTATGCTTGTGTGTATAGTAACTAATAAATAAGACTGTGGTGCTTATCTGGTGTTGATTTTTAAGGGAAAAGAAATAAGAGTGATTTCAAAAAATAATTTGTGGGTAATTCTTTTGATATATTTGTTTAGATATTATGTGATATTTTGATAATAATATATGTGAAAGAAATATTGCTTATGTAGAATTCTGCAAGCACAAATAAATAAATAAAAGCAAACACAAATAAATAAATAATTTGTCCTTAAAATTACTCCATCTTCTCTACTAGCCCCTTCCAATCAATATGTCTAATGACTGGTCCACATTCATCTGCATAAACCCCCTGCCTGATTAAGCAGTCGTCACTGTATAATCAGGACCATGGTATACTAAGCAGTCTACATCTCTTGCTCCTGGGTCAACATTAACAGTCTTTATAAAGCCTCACAGGGATGCAGGATGATGAGTCATGCTTATTTCTTTGGCTTCTCTTGTGTTTCTACATCCTCATCTCTTTTCTCTTCATTCACTCTTGAAGGGCAGGACACAGGAATGCAAATGAAGACCTGTTTAGAATGAAGTGGAGAATTGATTAACTAAGCACATTATAATACATGATAAATAATAATTATTAATTACACATTTTATATTGCATGATTTTGTTTATTTAATTTTAATGCCCCCACCAACCACCAGATTGTGAAATGTTTATCATAATTAAACATGTACAAATCTTTGTGGGAATGTATAATATTCAATTCACTCCTCGTGTGGTTTTACATCCTCCCTCTTTTTTCTTCTTTCACTCTTGAAGAGCAGGAATGTAGACCGGTTAAAATGAAGCTGGGAGTTATCCAAACACAGGGATGTTATGAAGCCCCCCACAACCATCAAGTTGTCAAATTTTAATTGCAAAATGTGTAAAAACCCTATGTTAGAATAATGCTGAGTATTAATGAGCCCTTGGAAAGCACTTGTATTCGCCAAGCATGATGCTCATGATGCATTAGGCAATACAAAAATAAACAGAATAACGAGTATGGAAAAGATGAGTTATGAGTGATGGTACGAAAGTTGACAGGGATTCTAGTTAGTGCAAGTGTTGAGGAAGATTGTTCCATAAATTCAGGTGTAGCACGCTATCGCGGTATCTTTCTTTGTGTTCTGTTTCTAATTGAGCATTTCGTTGACAAATACCAATTTTATGACCCTTCCGTAAAAAAAAGTTGTTGTCCATTTTATCTTGAACATAGTTCCATTTCATCTTTTCAAAGTGCATTTGGAATATGAGCCATGGTAATCTGATGTGTTGAATTCAAGACTGATTATCCCTTCAGGCATGAGAATTAGTTCACGCTGGATTATTTTTTATTTGAAACTCTTTGAGCACAAAGATGTATTATCTATTTATATGGGTATATAATCTGTTGTGTTATGTGGTATTTTAAAGAGAAGAGGGAGTTGTTTTCTTCTCTTTTGGTATACCATTTTCTCTTGCTCTCATGTTAAATAAAAAGAAGGAAAATTAAGACAGACATTATTTTTGTGAAATCGTTTTACTCATGTCTCAAAAACTAAATCACCTCAATTAGTATTATTTTAAGGAAAGCTGTCTACAATCATTATATTTATGGCAAAACTTGTAACGTAAATCTGTGGACGTTTGTGTTTTATGTCGCACCCAAACCCTTTGACATGTTTAAAGGGCAGCTGAATGAATACCTGCTCATCTTGCATGAATAACGCCTGAGTGATGGCACAACATGATTAGGTGGTAAACCAAGGATAATAAGTGTATATCTTCCCTCAAGATGCGGATGTGATAGATCTGACGTCAGCAACACTTGAATCGATTTAATCAAGCACAGCGACAAAAAGAGAGACGGGAGGAAAGGGTAGAGTGCTTATTTGTTTATAGAGGCGCTGGATGTGGGGAGAGAGGAAAAAAAAGAGAGAAATGTTTGAAGGAATGGGAGATGTGAGCATAGGTGGAAAACATCTGTTAAACATGAAGACAGATGGCTCATGAGAGCAGTGCGAGGGATAGTTGTTGAGATACATGCACTGCCTGCATGAAATGCATTCAATTTTGGTTTCAGGAAAAAAAACCAGTTCTCATGTCACTCTCTAGGAAATTCAACTTTTATTTTTCAACATTATTTCTTTTAATTAAATGTTTCTTACCTCCAATTACACATTTCACCAGTGCATCATGGCATTAGTTTTCAAGTTTCAAGTTTAATTTGGTTGATGTGATTGTTTTCCACATAAAATTTCATAAATCCTTATCAATACATCTTTGCAGGCCTAATGCATCATGTCGCCAGAGTGATACAGCAGTGTCACCAACCCTGTCGCCATGGCAGCGACACAGAGCCCCGTCGTCAAGCAAATTGATAAACAGTTCCTAGTCTGTGGCATCTGCCTAGAGCGGTACCACACCCCTAAGGTACTCCCCTGTCTCCACACCTTCTGCCAAAAGTGCCTGCAGAACTACGTCCCTGCCGAATCCCTGACCCTCTCCTGCCCTCTCTGTCGTCAGCAATCCATCCTCCCAATCGAAGGGGTGACAGGTCTACAGAACAATTTCTTCATCACCAATCTGATGGAGGTGTTAGAGGGGCCAGACAGCAGCAGCGACGATGGGGCCAGCGGAGGGGATCAGACCCACCACGCCGTGCCTTGTTGCTCCAGTCACGAGGGGGAGCCCTTGGACTATTACTGTGACGACTGTGAGACGGCCGTGTGCGGCGAGTGCACAGAGTCAGAGCATGTTGATCACCCTACAGTGCTTCTGAGTGACATCATTGATGAACACAAGGAGGTCTTAAGGGATATACTGGATAAAGCTAAGGACCAGGTAAAGATGTTATTTGTTTATTTACACCCAAAAGCTCATTAAAAAAAATCATCACACAAACAGCCCAATTGTTTGAAATAATTTTGTAAAAAATATCATCTATCCAAAGCTGTATAGATTCTCATGTATATGTTTACCATCAAAAGTTAATAAAAGTATCACACAAAAATACAATGAGATTCTCAGGTTTATAATCGTCTGAGCTGTAATTTTTCCTGGAGAGAAGTGAAGCAGAGAGAAATGAAATAGTCAACATTGGAGTGTCCAAACCTGTAGTTTAGTACACTAAGATTCATCTTAAAGGTATTGGACACCTTTGGTAATTGTCAAAGACCAGTATTTTCATTTGGTGTATTCCAACATATGCATAAAATAACAAATCTGTGAAAATTTGGACTCAATTCGGTGTCAATTGCTTGAACGAATAATGAAAAAGCACCCTTGTGGCACAAATTTGTCTTTTATTTTTTTGAGTGGGAAATGACCTCATTCTAAAAAACTGTGTTACTTCAGAGGGAGCCGTTTCTCACAATGTTTTATACTACTGTTTATACTACTGTTTTTATACTACTAACAGCTCTCCATTGCGTGTAAAAAAAGTAAGTTTTTACAGCTAACAGTTATTTTGTTCATAATTACCAGTGTCCAGTGCCTTTTAAAGGCGGAAGTTCAAATCAATTTTTTTAAAATCTGCTTTTTATTACTTCAAAAACAAACTATCTACTACTTCGCTAATAATTTGATTAAAGTATAGTGTATGAATGGACCCTGAACTTATTTTATTTTTATTTTTATTTTTATGGATACTTATAAAATTTGTGTTTAGCTTCCACGTCTTCAGGATGCCATTGAGAGAGTGACAACCATCAACCTCAACCTGGAGGAGAAGAGAAACAAAGCGGAGACGGAGATATTGACCTCCTTCGACACCTTAGAGAGGGGAATCCAAGAGAGAAAAGAAACCCTTATCAATGAGCTGAAGGGCACTCATGAGTCCAAGCAAGAGGTGCTTCACAAACAGCAGGAAAATCTGGAGAAAGAGCTTCTTAGTATAGAGCATAATTGTGACTTCACTGACCAGGCCCTGCGGAGCGGAAACGAGATGCAGATTCTACTCGTCCGGAAACAAATGGGACAGCGTCTGCGAGAACTAACAGAACAGTGTCAACATCTCCAGCCGGAGGAGAATGATTTCATTTCCTTTGCCGGTGATGTCGGCGAGATGGAGAAGTCATTGGCCAACCTCGGCACGGTGCGCAGCAACAGCGCCATTGCCCATCAGACGATAGCCGTTGGGGAGGGGCTGAAGCGAGCCTTCAGTGGGGAGCAGATGATTGTTACGATAACAACGAAGAACTATAAAGGGGTCTTAATAACCATTGGAGGAGCTGAGATCTGTGCCCAGCTATTCTCCTCAGACGGTGGGGTTCATGATACACGAGTGATTGATAACAAGAACGGTACGTATGACGTCTTGTATACAATACATAAAGAAGGCCCACATCAACTGAGTATAAAACTCTTTGGACGACACATCAAGGGGAGCCCCTTTAAGTTGCGCGTGTTGAGGGAGAGCAGCTCATCCAGTCCTAAGTCACCGACGAGTAAGATCCCACGGAGTAACATCAAACAACGTGCAATGAGAAGACCACAGAGCGCTGCCGGATCGCTGAGAGTCTATCGTAAATCCAACCCCATGGAGGACGATCTGGTACTCATCATGGGTCAGAGAGGGCGCAATAAAGGGGAGTTCACAAACCCACAGGGTGTAGGGACAACCGCTGCCAATGGTGGCCGGATTGTGGTTGCAGATAGTAACAATCAGTGCATACAAGTCTTCAATAATACTGGCGACTGCAAACACAAGTTTGGCATCCGAGGTCGCAGCAATGGCCAGCTGCAGCGGCCCACCGGAGTTGCATTCACAGCATCTGGAAACTACGTTGTTGCGGACTACGACAACAAATGGGTGAATATCTTCGGACCGGACGGCAAGTTCATCAATAAGATCGGCACGGGAAAGCTCATCGGACCAAAGGGAGTCTGCGTGGACAGTAACAACAACATCATCGTCGTCGACAACAAGTCTAGCACCATCTTGATCTTCACATCAACAGGAAAGCTCCTCAACAAGTTTGGATCTAGAGGAGCTGAGGACCAACAGCTGTGTGGACCTCACTTTGTGGATGTCAATAACAGTAACCAGATAGTGGTGTCAGACTTCCATAATCACTGCATTAAGGTGAGTCCATTTCAATCTGGAAAAAAGGAACAATGTTGGCATTTAAAAAAAAAAAAGTTTTGGTGGCAGTATTACAAAATGGCAAAAGTAAGATAAAATGATTGCATGACTTAAATCTGCAAAACTTGCTATAAACTTCACTGCATACAGTATAGCAGAAAGTTCTTTAGAAACCAAGGATGCCTCATAATAACTTTATAAAAAGTTGGGAAGGTAGTGCAATCTGCCCTACCAGCCAGGCTCCTAGTGGATGAAACCCATGCCTAAATCCTTACAGACTGAAGGCGTATTCACCTTGTTTCAGCCCCAGGAGGTGGAAACAGCCCTGATGGCTGTCAATTTGGGCTGATGGCACAATTCATCTAAGTGTAGACTTGCGAACGGATGTTAGGCGATTTTGGGGTTTTAAAGAATTTTAAAGATTTGTTTATTTGTTGACATATCCTAGGTTGATTGTACTCAGCACTGTGACGACATTATCTGATCTCTTCCCTTTCACTAGGTATTTGAGCAAGATGGGCAGCTAGTGACAATGTTTGGCTCAAGGGGTGAGGGGAATGGACAGTTCAATGCTCCTACAGGTGTTGCGGTTGACCTCATCGGGAATATCATTGTAGCTGACTGGGGTAACAGCAGAATTCAGGTAATGTGACTGCACGTTTTAAGACTCAAGAAAAAGATGGATTGCATATGACGTCATTGACCACCATCTTTGATGAAACGTGCATACGTAAAAGGCGATCATTGTGTCTGAAGCACAGCTTGTACACACGTGCATTTTTCCCATTCTTTATCATCAAATATGGCGGTTGATGACACTGTGTCCAAAATCTACAGACCATTCCTATGAAACAAAGTCTATCGTGGCCATGTGGTCAAGCTAGCACACTACATTCAAGCTCTGGTTTGTTTGATCAGCAGAGTGTGGATTCAAGTCTCGGTATTGAAACTTGTCTCCTTCACCGATTTCGTCTTTCGGGTGGGACATAAAGCTGTATATCCTGTGTGTAGTACAACACGTCTAAAAGAACCAAGTATAAACTCCCGCATGACAACAGTCCTCCTCTAAATGTAAAAAAATAAACATCTCGATTTTCAATGGGAGACTTTTGAGACACTGCTGGCAGCAGACATTACGGTCCTTTTGCGGCTCTGAATGTGCGTGAACATGCTTAGTAGTGCGCCTGTATGTCTGAGCGCGCACACTACTGGTGAAACATGTGAAAAAGGACTTTCAAAAGTTTCCCATCGTTGAATGCAGAAAACACCTTAAGATTAGAATTGAAATATTGCAAATGACTTGGATTTGATGTCAAAAAGTTCTTTAAGCCACTTCTCTCGTCCCTCTCTCAATCTTCCCCTCCCAGGTCTTTGATCATACAGGTTCCTTCCTCTCCTATGTCAACACCACCGGGGATCCTCTCTACGGCCCGCAGGATCTGGCCATCACCAGCGACGGTCACGTAGCTGTGGCAGACTCGGGTAACCACTGTGTCAAGGTATACAAGTACTTGCAGTAGAAGGTACGCCAGTGTCCCTATGTTCCATGCAGAGGGCTTATGGATATGTTATGTAGCGGGAGCGCGGCAAGAAGCGGGTCATGGCAGTATTAAAAATGAGTTGGCTATGTATGAGTGACATAAGAAATACCTACACACTCTTAAAATAACGTCCAAACAAGTTTCTGCAACTTTTGTCTGTAGAATTCTAAAAAAGCATGCAAGGAATTTTAGAGTAGAGAAAGATGCATGTGTAGAATTTAGATATTGAGATGTTAAGGCAGCACTATTTTCTAAACGGGGCTATTTCATTGATGAATTAGAGCAGGCCTCTGGCTGTACAGGGAATAATAAGCTCTCACCAAGTTACTGTACGCTTGTGTATCATTGGTGACTTGTGCTGTAACTGGGTGAGAGTTCATAATTCCATGTACAGCCACTGGCCTGCCTCCATCAAGATGACACAGTCCCTTTAAGTTATAAAGATACCACTGACCATGCACTGACCCCTGCTTTAAGCAGGATTGAAAGATAACGAAATACCGAATGTAGTAAAGCATCTTTCTACATTAAACTTTTCTGCACCAGGTTTCACCTTGATTTCCTTTTTTTGTAAGATTCATCCAAACCAGGTGAGATGTACACTGGCAGATCTCAGCCAAGAAATGTAAAATGAAAAAAAGTCTTCATACTGAATTAGTTTATAGATTCTCAACACCATGCATCTTTTTCTGATTCATTGTTTGAATATGTGAAAACACACTCAAGCAACTGGACTTTATTAAAACTAATACCATAGCCAACTCATTGTAGCATTGTAGTTAAAAACCAAACAACATTCTTCTGGTATGAATAACCCCAATTTGAAATAAGCCGCGTCTAAGTGATTTTCAAGACAAGTAAAACATACGGCTAAAATTCATGTGCAAATTTATGCCTGAAACAATTTATCAAGAGTTTAACAACTGTCACAAATTTTGACAGATCATGTTACAATTGGATATGGTTCACATCTTTGGATGATCACGCTTTTGCTTTATGCATGGAATTATTATTTTTGTATACTTTATGTTATAGTTTTGCTGCATATATTGTGTATGTAAAAATGTACATTTCTTTTGGAAATAAATGTACAGTCAAAACAATGCTTGCTAACGTTTTTTTTCTACCTTTGATCAAAAGAGTTGTGTATATTTATTTGTAATGTAAAACAAAGATGTAATATATTACTTTTGCATAAGTGTTAATAGAATGCCAACAGTGATTTTTTTTCTTCTCTTTGTTTTGATAGAAAGTACTTTAACAATTTGTTTGCTTTATCTTTCTGAAAAACTACTTGCAGCATGTTTTCCTTTTCTTTGGAGTTTCACTGGTTCAAAACTGATATCCAAGTTAACCACACAGAACATAACTTGCTTTAAAACTTTTCAGAATTATTCAAATGGGGAGTTGATAGCTTCTTGCATGTTTTGTGTCGTCGTTGTTGTTGTTGTTGTTGTGGTTTTTGTTTTTGGTTGTTGTTGTTGTTGTTTTTCCCATACACCTCAGCATAATTTGTTTGACAGAATTTAATTTGTAACATTTCTGGGGCTAATGGTCGAAAGCGGGACACTTGGCTGTTCAGGACCTCCAAATGATGAGAAGAGAAGTATCAAATCCCAGGGTCGGGATGACTAATCTTTTGAGATAGCAAACAACCATAATTGCTTCTCTCTACCCGGGAGGGTAAATGGATATCTAGAGGGCCGAGATGGACTCTTAAAATGAAGTAGGCACATTTTGTTCAGGTTGACCTGAGAGGAAAAGTCCCCTTTGTGTACTCAAAGTGGCCATGCTCATGTTGTTTACTGCATTAAAATACACACAAATCGAACTTATCAAGAAAAACAAAAAATATTTGTTCTTTTGAGCCTCAGTGTGATCTTTTTGAGGTAAAGCCCAACATGGCTATTCTACGCATGATGAAGGACTCCCTTTGGGTAGAAGCTTGTATATTCACTCACAGTTACACTTATTTGTCTGCACCTCTAAACACACTGCATGTGCATGTTTAATTCGTTGCCATCATTGAGTGCTCTGTTGATACATTTCTTTGCAATAGTTTGAATATTTTTCTCATTCCAAAGCTCTGATTAGAAATTGTACCATACTTAAACGTGCCAAAGGCAGGCATGATGCCAACTTAGCCTGGGAAAATTGTGTACATAGGTGTAAACAAAAGAAGAAAAAAAAGAGGAAAATATATGCACAAATATTAATCCATATTCGCGAATGCTCTAATACTGCCGTGCCTTTCTTCTCAATTGATAAGAGTGCTGTTAATGGATGTCAAACTTGGTATGTGTCTGGTATATTTCCGCAAATATTTTGCTGCCATTAAACTTGGTAAAGTGGCGTCATTTGCAATGACAAGCTTTGTTTCTCTAACCCTCTGTTTGGTTAGACACAAGGGAGCCAATGGGGGAAATACTCCCCAGCTTTTACACAGGAGAAAAACTGAATACTTCGATTTTTAAAGCAACATGATCATTCACTGTTGTATTAAAAAGAAGTAGCAACATGATCGTTCACTGTTGTATTAAAATAACAACCCTTTTTTAATTTGAAAACAAAGTGCTGTAAGTGGTTTCAGTATCACTGTCTCCATTCAGTTTCAGATTTCAAATCAGTTTCCTTGGCAATCACATTTAACTCCATAATTGCACTATTATGGCACAATTTGTGGATAATGAATTTGATCAAAACGAAATGGGATAGTGCAGAGAAACAGTTTTGAAAATTGCCTCCGTTGCCAATTCTGCATGCCAAGTTTTACCTCTGTGATGACATTGCTTGCAAACCCAGTACTATTTTAAACAAAAAAACAGCGAGCAACTTGATGATAAGGTTTGGAGTAGTGGGCATTTAGTGCTGGGTGACAAGCAAGATGCACTCATGTAACTCGATGCTTTCTTAAAAAATAGGAAAAGGGGAAGGGAATATTGATGTGTATATACATAGAGCTCTCTGCATGAAACTACTAACAGGAATGAACCGAACCGGAATAAACTGGATTGAGCTGGTTGACACTGGCCGGCGCTGGATCTAAGTGGGCCCTGGTGCTGTCCTGTTTGCCTCTGTAATTCATGCATGTTGTCATGGTAGCAAAAAACTATTGGGAAGTGAACTAACAGCTATTAGTCATAAACATGTAAAAACATATTTACAAACATTTATAAATTTCCGCTAAAAATAATGTTGAAATGATGGCTTCATCCATTCATACATTTGCTAATAATACTAATACTACTAACATATCATTCACACCAGTCAATACTAACCGTTCTTATTTTTGATCCTAAGTAAAAAGACCTTGTCACATAAAAGCAAGTTGGACAATAGTTTGGCAATAGTTCACAAGGATTTGACAAACATCATTTTTGTATCATTCAGCTATGTGCACATCTTTAACATAACTAACAAAATCATGAGGAAGCAAAATTTCTCAGGGGTTCCACAAATATGCTTAAAATGTTTGTTACTCATAAATGACAAGGGGGTTACTCATAAAAGAAAAGGGGGAGAATAAGATAAATAGGATAACAAAATGTCACAGTGGTTTTCATTCCCCTTACAGTACTCATGGATGGGTTTCAAATCTCTAACAAGTGGAGCAGTTGTCTTTAGTAGATGTTAAAATTTCATCAGGGAAACAGTACTTGTGTAACCCATACACCAATGTGTGTTTAAAGTTTGTGGGCAGCACTCGTCCAAAATAACGTTTCGCCAATGTTATTATTTACCGACATCACTTGAAAAGATGAATTTTCTCACTTTTCAACATCTGAATAAAACATTCTATCACAGGCTTAACATTGATATTGAAAACTTGACAAGTCAATCTTATTGGAGAACTTAATGATGAAAGAGAACTTGTAATCAAATGCAATTGCAGTTGCTCAGTTCCAAGGTTAGAGAAAGTTGGTTGGTTGGTTGGCTGGCTGGCTAACTTGTTTTCGAGCGCTGTCCTCAAAAAGAAAAATCACTAAAGTAGTCACAGCTCTCATCTTAGTACAATCAAAATTATTGAGTCACATTGTTGTCAAGGCTTGTAATGTTTGGTTGGTCCTTAGTTGTCCAGAATAGTCAACAGCCATTTAAATTACAAAGGAACAAGCAAGAACATATCATATATGAAAAAACATTGTCAAAGAATTTACAAAGATTTATTCACACAGTCTACAGTAATGATAACCATAAAACATAAAGTAATATTTGACATTTCTTGAGTTTTGGGTTGCCATGACTTTCGACATTGCCCATTGTTATTGGTCAAACAAGCAGCACCCGGGTCTTCGGCTTAGCCAGCGTGTGACGGTACCTGTATACTGCAAGCTACCTGTCGAACTTGCTAGCTAAGTACAACAAAACTGGTGTTTATGCTTGTAACTATTGGGGATAATGTATTTATAAGGCAATATTCTAGTGCAGTTAAAGGCGTTTTATCGGTACTTGTGAAAAGAGCCAAATTGAAGGATTTGTCTTTAAGAACAATATTTCCTTTCTGAAATTTGAACCCTTGGGAAATTAAAGCTTTGATGTGAGCTCAGCCCCCCCACCCCCTTAACCCCAGTGCATTTGTATGTAGACTGGTAAATTGGTGTAGAGGTTTATTTTCCTTGCCTGCCACTTGGACCCAGGTTCAGATCCTGGCAAGGCATTATGTGATTTGAGGTTTTCAGTTCCTTCCGCCAACATCATAAATTGAAACTTCCATGTTTTCTCAACATACAGTTCTCTGTTCTAAGAACCCATGGTTCCACAACCAGAATTAAGTAAAATGTGCCAATCTATAGCTTGAAAGTGCAATGAACTGGGAGAGATCACACAGGGTTCTTTTTGCTTCATTATCAATTTTGACCTAGCAGGTAATACAAACCACAAAGGAAGCTGTAATTTTGGATGGTCAATTTATTGAATGCTTGCAAGCACAGGGAGCGAGCATACTCCCTCGAAATAAAGACCACCTTCAATTCGTAGCAATGATAAATCAGGAATCGATTCCACAAAGTACTTTATAATAAGATTCATGCGCGTAAGATGAGTAAATTGTTGATTTGGACAAGGTGATTTGTAACGTTATGTCACACTTTACAATTAAGCAGTTTAGATTGAAACACAGAAACTCAGTCCTAGCTTTTGAAAAATTGGTTCCAGTGCCAAATTTCGTAGAGCAAACAATTATGGTAGCAAGCTTATTTCGGTAAGCTTAATTTTGCTATGCTTAGCTACTTATTCGATTAAGCACATCAAATAGCTAAGCACAATACAACTATGCTAACCAGAATAAGAATATCGGCAAAAATACCATGTCACATGTACAATCTTTGACTAGTGTCCTTCTTATTGCTGCTAAGCAGAAACATTTTAAGCAACACTGTCTGCTTTAGCAACTCTATGAAATGTGGCTCTGGTCTGGGGTGCTGTCCGCTTGCCCAAACGTTTGCGCAAACGTTTGTAAGTGTGTGTTGCGCAGAACGAAATGCGCTGTATAATTGTATGCCCAATCCAATCAATTTTTTGAATCAATCATTTGGCAGTATTTACAATGAATACTCCTTGTGTTGGTCAATAATTGTCGTCTGATCTTAAAAGTACATTCATTGTATGTCAGTTAAGTTACTTATGTACTTGTACTTAATTTGTTCAACTTTTTAAAAGTTCGCCGAGTGGTGTTTTTATGACAGAAAGTTACAATTCTGAGAAGAAGTTGAGTCTTTGGAGAATGTATGTAAAAACCAAGCTCAATATTATGTTTGAAGTTTTCTTGCATAAATCCTCTATGAAACACTTGCTCAATACTTACTCAATGCAACTCGCGCAGGCTTGTGGGTCCAATTTCATACAGCTGCATGCTTAGAAAGAAAATTTTGCTGCTTAGCAAAAGTGAGGAGGATACCAGGCAGTCTCAACATGTGACATGGCTGTTAGGTTGGCAACCTTATTCTGCACAATTTGATTTTGCTTAGCTTTTTTTCTGTTTAAGCAGCTCTATGAAATTGGGTGTAGAACTGCGTCGCACTTTACAAAAATATGAAACATGGGCCAAGATCGATGAGAAAACATCTGTAGCTTTTATAAGATTTTTCACAAATATATCTGATGGTATGATTGTAAAGTAAAAGAATTGTTTGCAGTCGTCATTCAGTTTGGTTAGACAATTCATGAATAAATTAAAAAATAATATGTGTAAATGTGTTATGTCAAATCGCTGAGAAAGACGATGGCTCAAGTGTGCTGTTATAAAATTTTACTATTTCACACCCGGTTAATAATTGTGTGTTTAAGTAGGACAAGGAAAAACCCTGCCAACACACAGATTTTCCGAGGCTTTATTCACTTGGAACTGATAAACACTAGAACCAAACCAAGAATTGCCCTAAAAGCTGAGGCAGTTAGATGGTCTGAACCAATCACACGCCTTTGCCAGGCATTTCGGCTGCAAGCCAAACATGTTTTCCAACAACTCGTGCTAAATTGGCCCAACTGGTTAGTGGTTAACAGTCGTTCATAACATTTGTCAACAAGCATTAAAACACTCGAACCCTTATAATTAGATGAAACCTTTTGGCGACCAAAGATAACTGGTTTATACGACGCCCTGAAATTCGAAGCTTATTCCATGTTTGTGCAAGACAATTGCCTTAGCTATGAAAGCAAGTTTAGTGCAATATTTAGCAAGTTGTAATATTTTGGCATGGAGTTTTGCAGTTGTAGTTTTAAGAGAGTATTAACAGTGTACATGTACAGTACTGCAGATGTGTAATAAGATGCAAAATAATAATTATATTAATTATGAATTAAAAGTAGTTGGTCCTATTTAAGATATCTGTAAAGTAAAAGTGGGATGGTTACAGGATTTTTGAAGTTGGAATATCCAGGGCATTGTGAGTATTTTTCTCAAGGGACTAATTGTAACAACTCATAACTCATAACTAGCTCATAACTCAGTACTCATGAAACTCATGTCAGCTGTAACAATTGACTGTAACCCCAAACCTGCCCATCCATTTGTATTATGTTGATTGCATTCTGATAGACGCATCATTCTATGCAATATCGATGATGATTTTACTGTCTGTGATTATAAAGTGACAAGTTTTATTAACAGAAAAACAATAATTATGTAACTGTTGGTGAACTGTGAAGATTTAAAGCGTTATGTGACAGGCAAATTAAAAAAACATCTAAAAAAAATGTGGAAACATGTTAATGAGAGGTTGATGTTTTCTTCTGCTGTTTTTGTTAGTAAAAGTCCTTTGTACATAATGGCCCAATTTACCTCACAATTATTTTTAGTAGGCTAATTACCAATAAGCCATTTCGGAATGTCAGTGGCGCATGTCTGTTACTGCTGACAACGGATGTTGTCTATCTCCCGTAACCTTTCGACATTACCCACTGGTGGTATTGTCAAAAGGTTATTGGAGATAGACAACATGCATTGTCAGCAGTAACAGACATGCGCAGCTGGAACTCCGAATTGGCTTATAGTGTCCAGTTCATTTTAACAGACTTCTGCTAAGTAAAAAGCAGGATACCAGTCACAGAGGGTACAGTTCAGATGCCACTTGAGCTGGCAATCTTTTTCTGTAAGCAGAAATGTTTTGTGCTCTTTGTGCTTATGCTACTTTTGAACTAGTATTGCATAACATGTGTTAAATCCTTGATTAATGTTTTTCTCAAGTTCTTAAAAAAATAATTGCAAGCTATACACAACTGATATAATCCCCTGAACTCAGAGCTAATCAAAGTTCAATCAGCATCCAGTCTAAAAGTTTGAATCAAATCAAACAAGTTTTAACTTTAAGCCTGCCCAAATTCCTGCAACAGAGGGCGCTATACACTTCCACCACTAGAACTTCGAACTTTACGTTTATTTTTGGATGCTTGAATTGATTTGACATCTGGTTGGACGGAGAAAAAACTGGCGAATATCCATATGCACTGGTACCCGTCTAACTTTAGATGAACAATTTGTATTTAAGATAATGATTTTCCACTAAGCTAGCCATAATTAGCAGGAAACCAGTCACTGGTGGTGACAGCATTATTTTATGTCAAATGATATTTTGGCTGGGCTATTTGTGCTTTAAAGCAGCTGTATGCGACTGGACCCTGCATAATGCGAAATTTTGATTTATGTAGAGGTCTACTTGAACTTGCAGCTGCAATCAGTGTTTTTCAATTCATTGTGGAAATGCATGTATTGTTTTCATCTTGGAATATTGATCGATACAAAGGGGGGGGGTACTGTTAACGACTCGAAGTTATTATATAAAAACGTGATGCGTTATTTGGATGATTTCAGTATAGGATAGTTGCTATTGTAGACTGGTTTCATAGTTCAGTTTAAGAACAAATCATTGGGTTGTTTAACCACCATGTTTGTAAGCTCCCGATACTGTACTTGCTACATACTTGTCATAGGCGTAGATTCATGCCCCCCCCCCCCCGTTGTATTTGCCCTTTACACTTTAGTAACGTACAGGAATTATCAAATAGATAAATCCCACTTGACCTCCCATGGCTTAGTTATACTTTGTATGCTGATGTGAATCGTTTGAATTTTTTTTTACAAAAGGCTCATACATGTATACAGGCCAACACAAAAGATACCCAACAATAGCAATTAAAACCATTAATGTACCGGTACTTTATGCACGTAGGCCTAACATTTATAATTTAAAACAAGTGTCAAATTATTTTAAAATTTTCACTTCATTACCACAGTGCCGTTCCGAGGCTTCAAAATGAAAACCAATTCACACAATGTCGTCGAAGTTTATCAAAGACATTATTTCTTGTCATCCTTTCGTTTGAAGTTGAAGCTATAACATTTTGGCAGAGAGAGGTCTGATTCGTTTTGCGCGGAGTTTGTCGTAGTATCCCATTGACGCTCCCACACAGGTCTGAACATCGGCAGGAAGGCTGTCCAGGGCAGGGGGAGGTTTGGGACTTTGGAACCCGCTACTCTGAAGTGCCTTCCCATAAAATCCAGCTCTCTTGTTGGCAACTTTCAGTGACTTTGACACCACCCAATTTTCGCTGCCTTCGCCTCCTGCATCCCAAGTTAGAAGCCCTGGCTGGTACGGAATGCCCATCTTGAGACAGTAGGCAGACAATAGGCCTGGTGGGTCGGCCAAGAGGTCATCGATGTCAAGGATGACAGCCTCTTGATGGAGGTCCACCTCCACGTACATAAGCAACTCGTACAGCTCTTTAAAACCAAATCCCACAGGAAACACCGTGGCTGGTATTGTGGTTAAATCATCCATCTGTTTGGCACATGATTCACCGAATGTTTGTTTGAGTGAATTTTTCCATGATAAAAAAACCTTGGCAGGATGACGAATCAGGAAGCTGTATTTGAAGCCATTTGGAAGCATGTAATACTTAGCATCGAGGTAGAAAGCCATATCCTTACAAAACAGGAGCTTGGAATCTCCATATGATGCTTTTAAGAGCTCATCTCTAACATATCTGTAAGTGCAGACTGACGCTTCATAACCGCCGACGTCTTCGTCACAGCCTGTAATATCAAGTAACCCCATCAACCGCTTCTCTACCGGGTTGTTTAGATCTGGATTTGGATTCTTTCTCTCTGGTCCTGAATGGAAGGCACACTCGTAAGGCTCGTTGACCACCTGGAGGCCTTCGACAAAACTGAGACATTTGACCAATGCGGTTGACACTGTTCGGGGCACGCACCACAGAAAGATTCGGTTCATATCATCAGACATCGTTGAATAAGTGGCTGTCTTGAACAAACTTAATGTGTTAATTGAATTGCGAGAAATAAATAGAGTATAGTGGCTGTAACTGCGAACAAGATTTTGAGAACGATATAGTTCTATATACTGGCTAAACGTCCCTGCTGTTGTAAAGAGCTCTCACAGAGTTGTCATGAAAACAGTTCATGTAGTAGTACAACGTTGTGCTCTCCATTTCCTTCACTCAATGGATTAAATGAATAACCACTGTGTATATGATCTGAATTGGTTTAGCTGAGCGTGCTGTGATCTTTGACCGGACAGCATGGTAGATGAACTTCCTGATACCGTGACGGGGAACTCCCCGAATTATACTAGTCGTGTCTCCAGTTTATTTGGATTGCACGGTTTATTACACACGACATTATACAGAGGCAACAAACTACACGGCATTTAGTAGGGCTTTAATAAGCTTGCTTTAATGTATTAATACATTTGTGATTGCATTTTCGATTTCTCTTGTATCTGCTTTTATTCAATTTTCTTCATTACTTTATTTTGTTGTTGTATTATGCTGCCGCAACTTACATTTTGTGACATTTTTTTAAAGAGGTGTGGTTAACAATTAAGTTGTTTTTAAAACATGATGACTCGTCCTATATAATGCATTAAACTCAATGGCGATTCAATGAACGGATACTTGAGTTTACTGAGCGGAATATTTGGATTTGTGACAGTTTCTCTTTTGAGATTGGAATACACGAGCCAAGATTTCATAGAAAGTAATGGTTTCATAGAAAGCCAATTGTCAAATGAATTGTGATATTATACAGAACTGTCTAAATTCCAGCTATTTATAACACATATTATGATCAAAATCTAAGATGACAACGGTCTGTACTCGGCTTTTTCTGATTTTGATGCTACACTTCAGACAGAGGTCTGATTCGTCTGGTGCGAAGCTTTTCGTAGTATCCCATCGAAGCTCTTACACAAGTCTGCACATCTGCAGGCAGGCTGTCCAGAGCAGGGGGAGGTTGTGGACTAAAAAATCCATTGCTATTAAAAGCATTATAAAAAATCCAGCTTTCTTGCTTGACCTTTTGAGTGTCTTAGATGTTACCCACTTGTCGGTGACTTCAACTCCTGCTTCCCAAGACAGAAGCTCTGGTTTGTAGGGAATACCCATCTTAAGACAATAGGCCGTCAAGATGCCAGGTGGGTCAGCTAAGAGGTCATCAGTGTCAAGTATCACAGGCTCTTGATGGAGTTCCTTCTCCACATACTCCATCAACTCGTAAAGCTCCTTGAAACCATATCCAGCAGGAACCAACGTTTTTGGTAACTTTAGCAAATCCACTTCTTTGTCAAAGTCTTCGCCATAATAAACTTTTGTCAGGGATTTTTTACCTGATGAGTATACCTTGGCCGGATGGCGAATCAAGAAGCTGTACCTGAATCCTCTGGGAAGCATGTGATACTTAGCATCAAGATAGTAAGCCATATCTTTACAAAACAGGATCTTCGTGTCTTTATAAGATGCTGACAGGAGCTCGTCCCTAACAAAGCTGTAAGTGCATTCTGAATCTTCATAACCACGAACCTCGTCGTCGACAGGTGCTGATCGTAACTCATGCAAGCGCTTCTCATACGGGTCTGTCAAGTCGGGGTTTGGATTCTTTCTCTCAGGTCCCGATTTGAAGGCACATCCGTAAGGCTCGAGAACCACCTGAAGTCCTTCAACAAAGCTGAGGCATTTGACAAGTGCTGTGGACACTGTGCGTGGTACGCACCAGACAAAGAGGCGTTTCATATCTTCTGCCATCTTCTGCGAATTCCTGTTACAAAATAGAAAACAGCAAGGTTATAAACATGCAAGGTCAATAAAAGTGAAGAAAACTTTCCTCGCATGATAACAAATTAAAAAACCATCTATTCAAGGCTACATGGTTGCAAGGATTTGCCTCCTGTCTGCCCTAAAACATGAATAGCTATATTTTTGTTTAACCAGTCACCAATTTTGGACCCAATTTCTATCATCGCTATACAATCGATTATAAAACAACTGTGCACAAATTGACCCGCTCAGTCTTTTCTACAAAGATAGATTTGTTGCACGTTCACAATACAATTAATGACAAGCGTATGTACGGGTACGGCAGGAGATTCAGTTCCAATTACATTGAGCCCCCCCCCCCCTCGTGAATTGTAGGTATGTACAAACTGTATCTATGATGAGCGCCCTACAGCTCGTCTGAATAATCGTTCTTCATTGCAAGTTACAGAATCTCTGGTGAACCGATTTCCCTATAGGGACAACGGTGTGGATGGAGCCTATTAACATGTCTCCCCCAGTGAATCTGTCTCTTTAAAACTTTCCATGGATCATTTAGGCAAAAACGTCCCTGAGACAGTATTTCCTAGGATAAACTGTCTGATATGCTTCTTTTATAACGAAAACTTGGTATATTGAATAATACCCCGATTGGTTGCACATCAGAATGATGAGGGTTTAATACTTACTTAGCCTCGAATGGTTACTCTGCAGTCGTTGAAACCCCACAGCGCTTTTGCTTACACAAATTATGTTTATGTGGTGCATAACGTTACAATGAAGTCCGTATAGACCGGCTCGGCTCGGCGTTTTTGTCGAGTGACCTTTTAATGTTTTTTTCCAGTGGCATTTACCCTGGTTGCAATGCATGTGACAATTGTTTTTTCTGTAGTGCCACTGTTGACTATCGGTGACCTCGTATTGAGCGGTACACGTAATCGCCGGGATACGAGGTCATGTTACATAATGTAGTCAGCGTATGTTTGTTTTGAAAAGAACACGATACAAATGGCTGGAAAGATATTTTAGAAGTAAACGGGGTAAGAATGACCCACTCAAATATATTTTGGTATTAAGTGGTTTTCCTTTTACTTTGTGATCTTTCACCGTCCGCCATTTTGAGTCAACAACTTGGTTAAAACAAAATGGTGAAAGATGTTAGTTTACGAATAAACCACACTATTCGAGTAACATCTAGCCAGGCTCTATTCATCTCACAATAAACGTTTTTTTTAAGCAACATTTGTTTGTGCTATTAATAACTGCTAAGCAAATAATATGCTAATTACAGTCAGTTGTGAGATGCACTGTCGGCACCCACGAACAAAAAAGAAGAAACCTTACATTTTCTGAAAATGTTATTCAAATGCCTCAGTGCAAATATGTCTCACTAAGTTTGGTTATGTCATCTGCAAAACAAATTAATTTTTCAATATAGCTGAGCTGTGCAAGTTGAATGCCATAAAATTGAAGCCTTATTCTGACTTTGGCTAAATTTATAATTTTAACGGCTTCAAGTAAAAAAAAAAATAAAAACACAGAGTCATTTTTTGTGTTCAAGTACACTGCATAAGAGGTAATGTAATCTTCAATGTTCACCCCCTTGGTATTAACAAACAATCATGATATAGGGGCCTACACAGTTTAACTGCAATTTGTACCGAAAGTACATGTAAGTGTATTCCCAAATGTAAATAAAGCCAGTTTCCCTTATAAGAGACGTGGATGACGCCACCTAATTAGAATGCAAGGCTCAGTATCGAAGTAGATAATCCATAATGTTATTAAGCATCAAACGAATAAAAGGCTATACATTTTGACAACGTGTTTTTGTAGCTCACACTGGAAATTAATGCTTTTCAAGATACGATTGACCAATCAAAGTGATCAATGGAGGGCGCCATATTTGAGTATAACGGCGCTGGTGTGTGTGACCCGGATGCACACGTGTGTGTCGTGTGCAGGTTGACAACAATCGCACGTGTGTAGCTTACGCTTCGGAAATAAGATGTTATTACAGTAAAAACCCTGGAAATATACACTGCAAAAGTTCTTCAGGAATTCTTCACCCTAAAGAGGACATTGTAAGGTAAGAATGACGAAAAGGGGAATTAATTGTTGGCATTCACAGTGTTGGAAATGAACATTTTTGGCAACTGGTTCAATGTGCAAAAGCGAAGTAAGCCATACATAAGCACATAGTCTTTGTTGTTGGGTCCATGCACCATGCAGGAAATTATATCAGAAAAGACATTAATTTGCGTCATGTGAAAACATGAATTAAGTACGTTTTACCGATTTGATTGATATTTTTGTTTAACTAGTTTGTTTTCCCCTAGTTGGTAAGACACTGCTTTAAAAAGGGTCGTGGATTCGAATCCAACCCGTGTAACATTTTTTTCCACAGCACTCAGGGAAAGTACTGAGTATACAGTGCTAACACCAGTGCACACATCGGTGTAGGGGTACAAACCAAAATGAATATTCTTTATCCCCGATGCAAATTTATTATCTATACAGATTTCTTTTAAAACAAGTTACATAATCGTGTAAATTAGCGCTTTTCATCTGTCTTTAGCTTTTTTTAGAGAGCCACGTTGTACCTCGTGGCTCCCAGGAGGACGCAGGTACAAACTGCGTCTCTCTATCGTTTTTAGTTCCAGAATGATTCAAAAGCATAGCTGAAAGTTTTTATAAGTCCGGGCTTTTTTTCAAGGCATATATTTGTTTTCTCCAATAATCACCACATGCCGTGTGTTTCATGCATTAAATGTCCCAAATTTATGGGGTGTGTCGGGTCTACTCCCTGGCCTCTAGCGTCGCTTTGAAAATCCTCATAGCATTATTTTTTGTACGAGAGGAAAGCCCTTGAAATTGTCCATCCAATGGGTCTAAACGTGTTTAGATTGAGCAATGATTTTGGCTCAAATTGACCCGTTGTACTTTTGATTTTCTCTGTGCACAAAAATCCCGTAGGGAGGCTTGTTGAGTTCGTTTCGGAGCACAGCCGCCTACTTTTAATTTTCGGTATCAAGAAGTCTGGAAGCCGCTCTAAAACTTTGAAATTTGAATTTAGGGACATGCCAGGAGGACGCAGGTACAAACTGCGTCTCTCTATCGTTTTTAGTTCCAGAATGATTCAAAAGCATAGCTGAAAGTTTTTATAAGTCCGGGCTTTTGTTCCACCACATATATTTGTTTTCTCCAATAATGACCACATGCCGTGTGTTTCATGCATTAAATGTCCCAAATTCATGGGGTGTGTCGGGTGTACTCCTTGGCCTCTAGCGTCGCTTTGAAAATCCTCATAGCATTATTTTTTGTACGAGAGGAAAGCCCTTGAAATTGTCCATCCAATGGGTCTAAACGTGTTTAGATTGAGCAATGATTTTGGGTCAAATTGACCCGTTGTACTTTTGATTTTCTCTGTGCACAAAAATCCCGTAGGGAGGCTTGTTGAGTTCGTTTCGGAGCACAGCCGCCTACTTTTAATTTTCGGTATCAAGAAGTCTGGAAGCCGCTCTAAAACTTTGAAATTTGAATTCAGGGATATGCCAGGATGACGCAGGTACAAACTGCGTCTCTCTATCGTTTTTAGTTCCAGAATGATTCAAAAGCATAGCTGAAAGTTTTTATAAGTCCGGGCTTTTTTTCCCACCACATATATTTGTTTTCTCCAATAATGACCACATGCCGTGTGTTTCATGCATTAAATGTCCCAAATTTGTGGGGTGTGTCGGGTGTACTCCCTGGCCTCTAGCGTCGCTTTGAAAATCCTCATAGCACTAATTTTGTGTACGAGAGGAAAGCCCTTGAAATTGTCCATCCAATGGGTCTAAACTTGTTTAGATTGAGCAATGATTTTGGGTCAAATTGACCCGTTGTACTTTTGATTTTCTCTGTGCACAAAAATCCCGTAGGGAGGCTTGTTGAGTTCGTTTCGGAGCACAGCCGCCTACTTTTAATTTTCGGTATCAAGAAGTCTGGAAGCCGCTCTAAAACTTTGAAATTTGAATTCCCCTGACATGCCAGGATGACGCAGGTACAAACTGCGTCTCTCTATCGTTTTTAGTTACAAAATGATTCAAAAGCATAGCTGAAAGTTTGTATAAGTCCGGGCTTTTTTTCCACCGCATATATTTGTTTTCTCCAATAATCACCACATGCCGTGTGTTTCATGCATTAAATGTCCCAAATTTATGGGGTGTGTCGGGTCTACTCCCTGGCCTCTAGCGTCGCTTTGAAAATCCTCATAGCACTAATTTTGTGTACGAGAGGAAAGCCCTTGAAATTGTCCATCCAATGGTGCTAAACTTGTTTAGATTGAGCAATGATTTTGGGTCAAATTGACCCGTTGTACTTTTGATTTTCTCTGTGCACAAAAATCCCGTAGGGAGGCTTGTTGAGTTCGTTTCGGAGCACAGCCGCCTACTTTGAATTTTCGTTATCAAGAAGTCTGGAAGCCGCTCTAAAACTTTGAAATTTGAATTCAGGGATATGCCAGGATGACGCAGGTACAAACTGCGTCTCTCTATCGTTTTTAGTTCCAGAATGATTCAAAAGCATAGCTGAAAGTTTTTATAAGTCCGGGCTTTTTTTCCACCACATATATTTGTTTTCTCCAATAATGACCACATGCCGTGTGTTTCATGCATTAAATGTCCCAAATTTGTGGGGTGTGTCGGGTGTACTCCCTGGCCTCTAGCGTCGCTTTGAAAATCCTGATAGCACTAATTTTGTGTACGAGAGGAAAGCCCTTGAAATTGTCCATCCAATGGTGCTAAACTTGTTTAGATTGAGCAATGATTTTTGGTCAAATTGACCCGTTGTACTTTTGATTTTCTCTGTGCACAAAAATCCCGTAGGGAGGCTTGTTGAGTTCGTTTCGGAGCACAGCCGCCTACTTTTAATTTTCGGTATCAAGAAGTCTGGAAGCCGCTCTAAAACTTTGAAATTTGCATTCAGGGACATGCCAGGATGACGCAGGTACAAACTGCGTCTCTCTATGGTTTTTAGTTCCAGAATGATTCAAAAGCATAGCTGAAAGTTTGTATAAGTCCGGGCTTTTTTTTCACCGCATATATTTGTTTTCTCCAATAATTACCACATGCCGTGTGTTTCATGCATTAAATGTCCCAAATTTGTGGGGTGTGTCGGGTCTACTCCCTGGCCTCTAGCGTCGCTTTGAAAATCACCATAGCACTAATATTTGTACGAGAGGAAAGCCCTTGAAATTTTCCATCCAATGGGTCTAAACTTGTTTAGATTGAGCAATGATTTTGGGTCAAATTGACCCGTTGTACTTTTGATTTTCTCTGTGCACAAAAATCCCGTAGGGAGGCTTGTTGAGTTCGTTTCGGAGCACAGCCGCCTACTATTAATTTTCGGTATCAAGAAGTCTGGAAGCCGCTCTAAAACTTTGAAATTTGAATTTAGGGACATGCCAGGATGACGCAGGTACAAACTGCGTCTCTCTTATCGCAGCCCACACTTCACACCGAGCTCCCTCAAACCTCGGTAATTTTACGTAGTCTAACCATATATTCAAAAGAAACCTCCTTTGTAGTAGAATACTGGGGACATCAAACAGCAAATGTAATTTAAATCAATGTCACAATATTCAATTTATAAAAAGGGCTCCGTTTTGAATTTAAAATGTTATTTATCGAAAATACAGCCGATTCTGGTCCATCGCTACGAGTATAAGATGTCTTAATACTGTGTAGCTGTGTTTTTCTATACCACTATAGGTCACGTGATCACATGTAAACATTGGTAGCGCAATCGGTCTATTCCACATACCAAGGGGGCGCACCCAACTAAATGGGGAGAAAACGTTCAAAGGCACTGGACACTATTGGTAATCACTCAAAATAGTTGTTAGTACAACAAATTACTTAGTAATGAACAATGGAGAGCTGATGATAGCATAAAACATTGTGAGAAACGGCTCCCTCTAAAGTAACACGTTTTTTGTGTGTTTTTTTTTTTTAGAAAGAAGTAATTTCTCAGTAAAATATTCGACTTTATTTCGAGACCTCACACGTAAAAACCACATCGAGAATTGTAGAGCGTCTTGCAAGAGCGATAGATTGAATTTAATTTTCCCAATCTGAGTTTTATTCCCGTCTTCATTAACAAAAACATTCAAAAGTGAAACACAACAAATGTTGGAACATGCATCCAGGTAAAAACAACGTTTTAGTGTTTTCCATAACATATCGGATTTACTTAATTGCTTGTCTAGTGTATTGATCCGTGAAACTTTGCATCAACAGTTCAGCTACATTTTCCCTGAAAGTATCCCATTCCGTTTGCATTATATATTTGCGCAGGGAAACCTACTTAAACACAACCTTCAAGGAAAAACGTATTTTAGGACTCAAAATGGCGGCCATATTGAATTTTGCCAATCATTTTAAACATCTGGGATGTGATTTTTTCACCCGTTATCTCTTTAACCAAGCAAGATTCTTAATTTTATTTTAACCTTTGCCTGAAAACTTGCCCCATTTTTCTCCCCCTTATGTTTATGAAAAAGGGCCATATTGAATTTTGAAATGATTTTAAATGTAAAAAGTACCAACCTAATATTTTTAGCAAAATTTGGGCTGAATCGGCTTATATTTTGAAGTTATTGCAATGGGCGATTTTTTTTTAATTGTTTCGTGGAGGAAACGGCGGCCATTTTGTTTTTGACTCAAAAATGCACTTTCGCCGGGTTAAAATTTGATACACCATCTTGACTCATGTTCAAAGTGTATAACTGCAAATTTTCATGTAAAAATATTTGATGTGAATTTTCACCATATATTCTGTTCAACACAGTTTATTCTTTTAATTTTGTTTTGACCCAATGGCCTTAAAAATTAACCCACAATTTGTTTTTCTATATTTTTAAGCAAAATGGCGGCCGTTTTGAATTTTGCAATAATTAAAAAGTTAAATGTACCATCCTAAATAATTTTCAGCCAAATTTGGGCTGAATTTGTCTCTTAGATTGTGGTTAATGTCACTGGGAGTTTTTGTAATGGTTTTGGGAGAAAACGGCGGCCATTAAATTTTTTTGACAAAAAATGCACTTTCTCCGGGTCAAAATTTGATACACCATCTTGATTCATGATCAACATGTCTAACCGCACCTGTTGATGTAAAAATATCCGGATGTGATTTTTCCCCATATTCATTAAAGTTTACTCTAACTGTGTTTCTGAGCAAATTTGCCTTAAAGGCAGTGGACACTATTGGTAATAACTCAAAATAGTTAGGTCCAAACAACAAAAACACACAGTAATAGTTACTTGTTTGTAATAAAGTAAGTTTTACTGAAGGGTATGTAGTTTGCACAGAAATAAATTAAGTCCAAACAACAAAACATTTAGTAATAGTTACTCATTTATAGACAAATTTAGTTAACTTTGGCTGTAAACTACTGTTGTTTAACAATTAAAAGAAACATTAATTTTAACGATTTAATTGTGTTGTTCTCGTTTCTTTTATGACAGATAGTCAAGATGGCAGATGCACTTGTTGTACCATCGTGCATAATGTTGAGAGTCATCATCACCGAAGGAAACATCCAGAAGCTGATTCTACCCCCTGGGCTGGAAAGTGTGCAGGATTTGAAGAACCAAGTCAAGGAGAGGTTTGAACTCAAAGGGGAATTCAGTCTCCAATTCATTGATCCGGACTTTGATAATTTCATGAGCTTATCATCACTCAAGGATATTAAAGACAGGGGAACTATCAAAGTCGTTCCACTTTCTATTCCTGATTCAGATTCAGACACAGACATTGACAGTCAGTGTGTTTGATCCTTTGAGTAATATTGATCTCTGCTGTCATCGTCACCGTCGATGTCGGAAGCATCATCCATGTCTACTGCTGTAAGTACATGTAGTACAGATAGAGCACTTCAGTGGCCTACCGTCTTTCCAATCCCATCCTTCTCAATCGACACAGAGATGAAACTTTCAAACGGGAAAAACAGTTTGAGAAGGATGGAATTTTGACAAACCCCACAGGAATGAAATCTGATATTTTGGAAAAACTTGCCGAAGCCATGTTTAGCTACAAGGCCTATCCATCAGATGATCAGTTCTGCTCTGTAGCACAAGCATTTGTCAAGAAGCACCCATACCTGAAAGAACCAGGTGCTGCCACTGGCTATAACTTGGTTGGAAAATAAGCCTTAAACTCAAGATGGGTAACTATAGATCAGAATTGCGAAATCACGGATGCACAGAACTAACTGTAAAATCACTCTAAATCAGCCAAGAACATAAAAAAACAAGAAAGGCAGAAGGCAGAAGTTAACTACCTCCCTGATTATCCTGGTGATGAAACAGCTGCAAGCTCTGAAAAGGAACGGACTGCTCTTTTTGATTAATTGAAGAAAACACACAATGGAAAAGTGATTATGGAAAAAATGGCAAAGACATTTTATTTTTTCCCACCGCAGACAAGAAGTAGTTCTTCAAAAACTATATGTTGTTCTAAAGAATAGTGATTGAAACCAGCTGACCACTTGCCAATGTAATGCTATAATTAATCCTGTATCTTTATACACATTTTACTGAACAATCCTTTTTTCTACTTATTACTTAAAGGGACATGTTGCCTTGGATTGGTCGAGTTGGTCCATGAAAAGTGTTTGAAACCGTTTGATATGAAATGTGTAAAATAAACCAAACAAACATGCCTCCAAATTGCGTGGTTTTTCTTTTACGTTGCGAACAAACACTGTCGGCCATTTTGTGGAGTAAACAAAATAGCCGGCCGTGTTTGTCAGCAACGTAAAAGAAAAACCACTCACTTTCGAGGCATGTTTGTTTGGATGTTTGGATTATTTTATTCTACTTTTAAATCATCTTTCCAACCATATACATTTCATATCAAACGGTTTCAAACACTTTTCATTGACCAACTCGACCGATCCAATGCAACGTGTCCCTTTAAAGTGATGTAAAATTAAGGTTGAGCAAGCTGAATATCTATACCCAATGCTAGGACCTAAAGTTGATTTCTCTGCACTTTTTAAGGATTTTTTTAAAGGTCAACTAAATGGGTCCTTAGCTTAAAAATTATTGTTTGTAAATAATAACCTGCAATAGGTCTCTTTGCTAGAGACACCTTATTGCAGTACATTATCTTTTATTATTCCACTAATTTTACTCGCTTAACAAAGACTAAAACAAAAATACATCTTTCGGGGGAGGGGGTGTTAACTTAAAATTTATTTTTTTAAAGAATAGTCCAAAAAAGTCATATCTTATAAATGCATCCTAAACCTGTTTGATATAGCTTGTCAGCCAGATGCTTTTTCTTCATAAGTTCTTTCTGAAAAATCTGTACTTTAGTTCCACACCGTCAAGGCTTGATTAACAACAAAATTAATAGCAATTCCTTTTATATCATTTAAAAAACTTTTCTGTCTTTTAGATAACCAACTTGCAAAATGTTAAGAAACAGGCAAGAAGCAACCTACAAGTACATACACAAAATGTTCTTACTTATGCAACCCCCCTTATCAGTTGTTTCCTCTATATACAAAACAAATAAACAACCATTTTGAGACAGCTTGTGTAAAAATAGAAGGACTGTCAGTTTGCTGGTGGATTTTTGGGTACAAACTCTAAGTTGAGGAGTACAAGAGTTGAAGACAATTTTGAACTTGAACGTCTTGGTTTTGAGGGGATTGTTTCGCCCAATCTTGAGTAAAAAATAGAGGGACTGTCTTAACTTCAAAACTTCAATACATCACATCAAGGTATTTGCCAGATATAGGCATGTGTGTGTCCATGGAGGCTAATTTATTCCTCCATGGTGTGTCTTATGAAACACTCTGTTATTAAAGATGCCTTATTTTTCAGTTTACATCGTGTTGAAAAACTTCATTTGCAAATCCTTGCTAGTGCCCTTCCACCATGCCTCTTCAGTCTTCCATCATTTCTGTTCTTACACTCCTGCATCAATGACGGACTGATGAATTGGTGGCTGATAGCAACGTATTTTCTCTTCAGACGAGGTGTCACTCTCATTTGCCTTTAGGTACTTGTTCAGGACAGAGAGGATTTGGTTGTTGAGAATCTGGTACTTGCAGATGCAGTCTACGAGACGACCGATGGGCTATCAAAGAAAATCATCAAGAAAGTTAGAACATGATTCAAAGGCGGCAGTATTTCTTATAAGCAATGGCACATAGAGAATGGTTGGGATAGACTTTTGATGTGGAAAATATTATATACTGTACAAATAAGAGGTTATGGTCCTTGCATTTAAAGTAATCGCACATAGGTAAACAGTATTGTCCAACGGCCCACACTTCGTGTATCACAACTTATATAAAAAATAACAAACCTGTGAAAATTCAAGCTCAATCGGTCATCGGAGTCTTGAGAAAATAATGGGAAAACCCACCCTTTTTTTCCGCACGTTTCGCCGTGTCATGACATGTGTTTATAATAAATCTGTTATTCTCGATATCGAGAATTGATATGTTTTAATATTTTCTCAAAAAGTAAAGCATTTCATGGAATAATATTTCAAGGGAAGTCTTTCACCATTACCTTCTGTAAACCCTGTAAGTTATTTGTAAATCTGTGAACTTTTAATTTTTGTTCTGTTCAGAAAGTGTACAATGGCTTTAAGCCTGGGCGACTAGTGCGACTATAGTGCGACTAATGATGAAGTCGAGACTATTGAATGCTTAGTCGAGTTGCGACAACCGTTTTTCAACTACTCTGTTAAACATGTCGCCACGCCAACTACAAAAAAAGTTACAACTTCCTGCTTGGTAATCCAATTGTGTCACTCACAAAATATCCTTACGAAACACAATCAGACATCAATGACACAATCATTTAATCCTTTCAGAATGTAACTATAATTGCAAACAATATGCCGCAAGCATCTTGGGAATTAAAATTAGTCGCGACTAGTGTCAAAGTCTCAACTACTTGAGGCACGACTAGTCCATTAGTAAATTTCACTAGTCCCCCAGGCTTACTTGACTTATTAAAACGGGTGACATAGGTTAACAGTTATTAAGTCACCTGCAACAGTTTTTAAGTGACTTGTTACCTGCCTCTGGGATTCAAGATAGAAATTCAGATTTGCAGTTGCTGACAAATGACCAATTCAGAAATTTATATTTATAAATGCAAGATAAGAAATTAAAGCATAAAGTCAATACATCTTCATTACAGCAACAATTATTTCAATCTCTGATTAGGAAAGAAAGTGAATGTAAAGAATACAAGAACAGATTGAGCAAAAATAGGCAATTTTCTACAAAGCTACCTCTTCAACAAATATTTTACACACACAATAGTTGTCCAACTTTTTGTGATAGCAACCATGGACTCTATTGTTTTTCTTTGTGATAGCAACCATGGACCCATTGTCCCTTTTGTTATATGTCCCGCTTTGAATGTGGATACAAACCCACACACAAACACACGCATGCTTATGGTGTAGACCGAGTACTTCTCTTTGTTCTCCCCATTGTTTTGACAGTTAATTTTTCAGACGTCCCCGATGGTTTTGTACACAAAATCTACCGAGGACTGTCCCCGGTGTGACTTTTTCCCGGATCCCTTTTGTTAATGTCCTCGGTTATACATAGTAGACATGCCCACACACATCTTTTGAATGGCAAAATATACTGGCATAAAATATACAGATTATACTTATGTATAATGTAAACGACTACAGACTGTATCGAATAACCCCTTTGTTGCAATGAAAGTGGCTGGCCGTATGCGCGTCTAAGCACGTACATCAAAGAAGAACGCAGTGTTCCTGGCTTGATTTCTATTGCACACACATGCACACCCACACGCCATGTTGTGAGACAGGTATGGTAACGTCATTATTTAATAATGTCTATTGGGTAAATATGAACTTGGTTGAGGCCAAGCTCAATGTTTGTTCCTGGTATGTTGAAGTAAACTTACAATGCCATTGATGTCTGCATCTACACCATCCACTTTCTGCACTCGTAGGATGTGGTAGCAGAAATCCAGTGCTTCAAAGCGTTTCTGTTGTCCAAGCAGAGTGATCAAGGCACAGCCGGCCCAGTTCAGCCCTTCACCATAGCTCTCCCTGGGTAAACAAAATGTAGAATCAGAGATGTGAAATCATCAAAGCAAATGGCATGGTTGGCTTGTTTGTAAAGCGCTTGCCTCTCACCAAGGTAACCCTGGTCCGATTCCCGGCCAGGGCCATATGTGAGTTGAGTTGTGCGTTGGTTCTCTGCTGTGCCACGAGGGTTATCCAGACCATCCGGTTTTCCTCCCTCAAAACATCAAAAGATTTTCGATCTTTGGCTGTGCTCTGTGGTCATAATGGGTTGATGTGGCTGGCAGCCAAAGGCGCCCTTGCATGCCTGCTTCTTGAACACGTTGTAGCCGCGTCCTTCGCAATTCAGCTCTTAACTGCGAATAAGGATGATTAGCCCCTCAAATTGTTGTTATTATTATTTATAAGTGACTAGGACTCCGTGCAGTTGAAAAAGCCACATTTTATGACACACAGCGATCAGTGGCCCAGTGCACAGGATGGGTCAATTATGAGTGACCGTCTTTCCAAGTCAAGCCAAGGACGCCCGACTCAAATAATGTTAAATGCATAAGGTCAACAAAGGCATAAGGATGATATCAAATGCATTTATTTGAAATGAACATATTGCCGTTTTGGCCAGCATAATAGCTAGAGCATGCTGCTGATTTGGTAAGACAACCTGGGCCCAATTTCGTTGAGCTGCTGGAGCAAAAAATTAAACTTGTCTGCTGAGCAAACCTTAACAGGATACCAGTCACAGATTGTACATAAGTGATTGTACTTTGGCTGGTAATCTTGTTTTGGTAAACATAATTTGTTTATGCTTAGCTTTTTGTGCTTAAGCCCAAAGTCTTTTCAGAGCTACCACCTAGTTCGAAAACAGATACACATTCATACTACACAAAAACATGTCATGAAGTTTACGAATATATGAGCAAGCAATGCAGGCTGAACTGTCATTGCTGGGAAGACTTCTTTTGTGAATTAAGTTTCTTGCTCAGCGATTTACACAATTTTCACTACAGCACAGCATGACATAACAATGTAGAACTGACCACATCTTGTTCAACTAAGAAAAGAAATCAATTAATCTTGAAAACAATGCTTAGATGAGTTTAAGTATGATATAATTGAAAACTGCTTGGTCGGGTTTGAAATCCATTACATCAGCAAGGTTCTTTGGTCAAGATTGCAGTATTCAGGTTCTGTATAGTTGCAGTTGTTTAAAAAGGAAGTTATACATTATTCATGTAATTTCTGTGAGGGAAATTGTTTGAATCGTGGAGAAAGAAACTTAATTTACATACAGACGACTTCCTGTGTTTTTATGAACAGATCCTTAAAGACACTGGACACTAATGGTCAGTCTTCTCACTTGGTGTATCAGTCTTCTCACTTGGTGTATCTCAACATATGCATATAATAACAAACGTGTGTAAAATTTAACTCAATTGGTCGTTGAAGTTGCGAGATAATAATGAAAGAATAAACACCCTTGTCACACAAAGTTGTGTGCTTTCAGATGCTTGATTTCGAGACCTCAAATTCTAAATCTGAGGTCTCGAAATCAAATTCGTGGAAAATAACTTCTTTCTCGAAAACTACTTCACTTCAGAGAGAGCCGTTTCTCAGAATGTTTTATACTACCATCATCTCCCCATTACTCGTTACCGAGCAAGGTTTTATGCTTATAACTACTTTGAGTAATAACCAATAGTGACCACTTCCTTTAAGGTCAGGCCTGGAATTTCATCTTTGAGAGAGCAAGGCCATTTCCATTTTACAAAGGGCAGTTCCCCATTGCCAAGACCAGGCAATAATATAGGCTATGGCCTCCATGAAATTTCATGCCTTTGTGCTGCCAACATCCCAGCTATGAGGATGCAGCAGTTGCGCATATCGATCGGTCTATATAAACTTGATCTTAACTTACTCAGATGTAAAGTTATGCTCCTTGAGTGGTAGGCAGTAGACAAACTGGAAGGCACTCCACAATCTGTGGACTTCAGAGCACTCATCGATGACCATGACAACATTCGCTGGTTCGGGACCCTGTAGAATGGTGTCAGATAAGAATCCCTTGATACGGTGTAGGATGATCTCAAACATGGTCAGTCCGCAACACAGTTTCTCCCTCATCAGCATGTCACCCTCTCTGGCATCAGCAATTTGTTGTTTGGTTGCAACAAGATAGATAATTTAGACAGAACTATTCTTTCTATTGTTCTTAGCAGTCATAGATCTTACTAGTTTATTTGTAATAAGCTTAAAATTGAAACTCTGAAAGGGAAGGTAAACGTTTGGTAATTACTCAAAACAAACAAATATTAACTTAAAAACTTACTTGGTATCGTGCATTGGAGAGCTGTTGATAGTATAAAACGTTGTCGGAAACGACTCCCTCTGAAGTAACGTAGTTTTTGAGAAAGAGGTAATTTCTCACTAAAATAATAAAAGACTTCTAGCTAGAAGTCTTTTATTCTCATCTGAAAGCACACAAAAATTTGTCCAACAAGCGTGTTTTTACTTTCATCATTTTCTTGTAACTTCGATGACCAAATTTTCACAGGCTTGTTATTTTATGGTTATGATGGGATACACCAAGTGAGAAGACTGGTCTTTGACAATTACCAAACATGTAACTTCCCTTTAAAGTTAGATGAGATCAACTCTCCTTTAAATTTGGTAATAAACACTCCAAACTCTTTAGTGTACAGAGAATGGCTCCCTCCGCATTTATCCAATAAACTCCACCCAACTAGCCAACCCTCTTTGTCTGACAAGGGCTGATGTAAGAAATAAGCTTGTATAAACCCCCCCCCCCACCCCCAACGTTTCAGTACAGACTATGTAACCTTGTACATTCCAAGGCCTTTCTTCTGTCAGGCAAGATACTTCAATGGTTATTTGGAAACTGTGTTCTTGAGCAAGGCACTGAACGATGAATGTTTCTCTTAACCCAGGTGTATACATGGGAACCGGGAATGTACTTTTACACTCTGAGATGCTCTCTTAACACCAATTGGAGAAAAAAACACACTAATATCAACTCGGAACAGAAAGGTTCTTACATTTGACATGCGGCTTTGGGATGTTCTGGAACGGTGAAGCGTGGAGAAGATCACAGGCCCCCCTCAACGGCAATACACTGCTCCATCATCTTCATCAAGATGATGGCATTACCAATCTCCTGGAAGTTGTGGAAGAGGTTCATCTTGAGGTTGGGGTACTGAGCAGTGTCTTGAAGATGGGCGGAGTAGTAAGCAACCACACATAGAAAACGGAAAAAGAGAAAATGTATTTAGGGAATGAAGAACCTGTTGCCAGAAGCAATGTCTTGGAGATGGGCGTAGTAAGTGAACACGCCTAGAAACGGAAACAAAGAAAAAATGTAACCCGTCGCATATCATAATAGAAGTGTCTTTTGCAATACAACAGAATGAAGAAATTTTTCTAAGATGTTATACACTCGATGTTAACATACAAGAATTCTATCCACGTTAAACATCAGTTTGGAACGTATTTCCGTTGTTTTAGTTTCCCCTCACACTGTAACATAACAGCTATTTTTGAGAGGCGAGGGTACAGGTCTTTTGTGTTTTATATTCATTGCTTCGTTAATCAAATGTAATTTTAATTTCAAAGCAATGTTTATTTGCACATATCATTATCAAAAACGTGGAGGCATGTTTGAAAAAGTGGGGCTTGTTGAGGAATAGCCTACAAAGAGAAACAACTTTACAAAAGACGACAACAGTGTGTGTTTTCGTGTTTGTCAACAACTATCAACAGTAGTAAGATGATATATAATTAAATCTGTCTGAGGTATTTACAAATAATTATTTGTTTATTTCTCAGAGTCACATACCTTTGGTCCCATATTCAAATCTTGGTAGTTTACATGATTTTGGCATGACCTCCATCAGGAGCTTAACATGTATGGAAGGATGTAGTCGTTCATCTAAAACAAAAACACAAACAAATGAGTCAAACAATTGAGCTAATTTCCATGCTCAGTAGGTCATTACTAAAACCTAGGCCAAATTTCAAAGGTCTGATCGACTCTAGTGCTTTTCCAAATTCTAGGTTACTAATAGTGGTTTAAAAAATACATAATGTAAATTAAACACATGACATGTGACATCAAATTTAATTGCTACCATCCAACCGCTCGATTTTTTTTACCCGCAGCCAAATATAGGATTTGAACTGCCTCTGGCTACCGGGCAACCTCGGTAGTCTAGTTGGTAAGACACTGCTCTAGAATGGCAAGGGTCGTGGGTTCGAATCCCTCCCGAGTCATATGACTGTGAAAAGAAAAGAAAAAATCATGTTTTAATCCTTTAAGACGTAGTTGTAAAATTAACCTGAGCCAATTTCGCATTTTTTGATGTCCACGCAGGAAGAAAAATCCCTGCAGAAATACACAATCTGAAATGTGTTATCACACGATAATCTTCTTATATTCCAATTTTGGGGAATAAAAGCGATATCTTTTACCAAAGTGGTATTAAACTACCCAAAGCTGCTGTACTTCTTACCACGTAAGTTTTTATTACGACTAATTTTCGGTCACAACCAAATGCGTACAGACCTCTTCAATCCTGGAATTTCTTCTTTGGGAGGGCAAGGTCAATTTCATTTTGTAAAGGGCACTTCCATTGGAAAATCTTAATGTCAATGGGAACCTTTTGCAGGGGCACCAAGGCCAAGACCAGGGGCAACAGATGGCTTCCGTGTCCTTTTTGTAATTCCAGGTCTACCCTGTAATATAAACCGCTCAAGCTCTTGCCAATATTTGTTGTAGTCCCTTACCGATCTTTTGATGACTTTGAGGAGTTCTTCAGGGATGTAATTGTAATGTCATCTTACAGATGTGTTTTTCTGTAAAACAATAGTGTTGTGTGTTAATTTACAATAATTTGTTATCACAGAGATGCTGTCGTACAGGCTTTCTCCTGTATTTACAGAGACACAAACTTTACATCAATGAGAAAAACTTGTGCTCTCATTATACACTTCATCATGACTTTGGTGTGACCAAAAAGGAAAAACTATGCCTCCACAAACCAATGTTCATGCTTTTAGCAATAAGATAAACCTGTGCTGTCATAGTGACTTTCTCCTGTGTTTATAAAGAGATACAAACTTTACATCAGTGAGAATAAATTGTGCCGTCACACATAATTTTTCCTGCCATTACAGAGATGCAAATTTACATAAATAAGAATAGTTTGTTCCATCACACATAATTTTTCCTGCCATTACAGAGATGCAAACTTTATAGCAATGAAAATAGTTTGTGCCGTCACACATAATTTTTCCTGTTATTACAGAGATGCAAACTTTTCATCAATGAGAAAAGTTTGTGCCGTCACACATAATTTCCCAGTGTGGGATAATAAAGTTCTTATCTTATCTTATCTTATCTTATCCTGTCATTGCAGAGTTGCAAACTTTACATCAGTGAGAATAGTTTGTACCGTAACACATAATTTTTCCTGCCATTACAGAGATGCAAACTTTTCATCAATGAGAAAAGTTTGTGCCATCACACATAATTTTTCCTGTTATTACAGAGATGCAAACTTTTCATCAATGAGAAAAGTTTGTGCCGTCACACATAATTTCCCCAGTGTGGGATAATAAAGTTCTTATCTTATCTTATCTTATCTTATCCTGTCATTACAGAGATGCAAACTTTACATCAATGAAAATAGTTTGTGCCGTCACACATACTTTTTCCTGTTATTACAGAGATGCAAACTATGCATCAATGAGAATAGTTTGTGCCGTCACACATAATTTTTTCTGCCATTACAGAGATGCAAACTTTACATCATTGAAAACAGTTTGTGCCATCAGACATAATTTTCCTGCCATTACAGAGATGCAAACTTTACATCAATAAGAATAGTTTGTTCCGTCACACATGTCACACATGTCATTACAGAGGTGCAAACTTTACATCAATGAGAACAGTTTGTGCCGTCACACATAATTTTTCCTGCCATTACAGAGATGCAAACTTAACATCAATGAGAATAGTTTGTGCCGTCACACATAATTTTTCCTGCCATTACAGAGATGCAAACTTTACATCATTGAAAACAGTTTGTGCCATCAGACATAATTTTCCTGCCATTACAGAGATGCAAACTTTACAGCAATGAGAATAGTTTGTGCCGTCACACATAATTTATCCTGCCATTACAGAGATGCAAACTTTCCATCAATGAGAATAGTTTGTCCCGTCAAACATAATTTTTCCTGTTATTACAGAGATGCAAACTTTACATCAATGAGAATAGTTTGTGCCGTCACACATAATTTTTCCTGCCATTACAGAGATGCAAACTTTACAGCAATGAGAATAGTTTGTGCCATCACACATAAATTTTCCTGCCATTACAGAGATGCAAACTTTACATCAATGAGAATAGTTTATGCCATCACACATAACTTTTCCTGCCATTACAGAGATGCAAACTTTGCAGCAATGAGAATAGCTTGTGCCATCACATATAATTTTTCCTGCCATTACAGAGACACAAACTTTACATCAATGAGAACAGTTTGTGCCATCAGACATATATAATAACTTTTCCTGTCATTACAGAGATGCAAACTTTACATCAATGAGAATAGTTTATTCCATCACAAATAATTTTTCCTGCCATTATAGAGATGCAAACTTTACATCAATGATAATAGTTTGTGCCGTCACACATAATTTTTCCTGCCATTACAGATGCAAACTTTACATCAATGAATATAGTTTGTGCCGTCACACATAATATTTCCTGCCATTACAGAGACACAAACTTTTCAGCAATGAAAATAGTTTGTGTTGTCACACATACTTTATCCTGCCATTACAGAGATGCAAACATTACAGTAAATAGGCAAGGGCAAAAATGCTAATCGATCGCTTAAAGTGCATTGAAACGTCAAGTTATCACGAATCAAGTGTCTGACACTAGAAACTGATGTCTCAATTGTTTTTATTTTTTTTTACATTTTGGGTCCTAAATAAGTGCTAAATGTAACTTTAATTTGTGTACCTTGTTTCCAGTGATCACAATCAGCCGTCCATCCAACTAATAGTTGACTCTGCTTTAGTATATTTATTCCGGCCTTAGTCAAGACAAGACACTGATGATTTAGGCGCTACCTCAATAATGACACTCATTGGACTTAGTGGTTGACTTCGTGTGTCAAAGGTGTCCTTCAGAGATGTAATTGTAATGTCATCTTGAAGATGTGTTTTTCTGTAAAACAAAAGTGTTGTGTTTTAAAGGCACTGGACACTATTGGTAATTACTCAAAATAATTATTAGCATAAAAACTTACTTGGTAATAAGCAATGAAGAGCTGTTGATAGTATACAAAATTGTGAAAAACGGCTCCCTCTGAAGTAACGTAGTTTTCGAGAAAGAAGTCCACAAATTTTCCAGATTTTCCACAAATTTGATTTCCAGACCTCTGGTCTGCCGATAATTCTATTGCTTCAACTTGCTTCAATTCAGACCTAATGCTTCAACCACAGTCCTTCATCCTGTACCCAATTATTTGTAAAGGGCTATGAGCAAAGACACCATCGACAGTACAAGGAGTCATCATTCGTTGATAGTACAAGGGGTCAAGAGCAAAGAGACCAATCACTCGTTAATAGTAACATGGATAAAGAGCAAAGAAACAAATCATTCAGTGACAGTAATAGAGGTCCAGAGCAAAGATAACAATCATTGGTTCAGAAGAAATTACAGTTTGTCTGTTTAAAATGTGTACATTCTTAAAATACAGTACATTTCTGTGACTCGTTATAAACATTTCATGTATGGAGAATAGAGGGGGGATGGGAAAACATTTTTGTCATACACTTTTCTTAATAAGTGTACAATTCGTATATGAAAATGTTGTTAACCAAGAGCGATCCCTTACCTCTCCTCAAAATGAGTTTGATGAATTTGTATGAAGTATTTGTACTAAGAAACAAAACATTCAAAAGCATTAAAATCCTTACCTTGTGACTTTTTATTTTTGAATGAATCTCCGCAGTCTTTTTCATTCAGCTTGATTGTCAAGTCGGATTGCCCTGAAAGAAAAGTAAAATGTGTACTCAGTACCAAGAAAATACAGAAAATCGGGCACTAGGTTTAAAAAGCCTTAAAGGCACTGTACATCCTATCATCGATCGCATCGCCTTCAAGATCCTCATTCTCGTTTTCCAGTCACTTCAAGGAAATTCACCGGACTACATGACAGACATCATCAGTCGACATCTACCGTCACGTAGCCTTCGTTCAAGCAGCGCCCTGCAACTGACTGTCCCCCGCACCAGTCACTCTTGGGGAGATCGGTCCTTTTCACATGCTGCTCCCAAACTCTGGAACAATCTACCCCTTGAAATTCGTCAGTCTTCTTCATTGACTGTATTTAAATCCTGCTTAAAAACCCACCCGTTTTCCTCACCATTTGTGACTAATTTGCTGTTCTTTTCTTTTCTTTCTTTTCTTTTTGTTAGTGCGCCATGATCGTCAGTCATGGCGGATACCGGCGCCTTATAAATTTTCATTATTATTATTAATATTATTATGTTTGGTAATACCTCAAAATATATATTAGTATAAAACCATACTTGGTAATGAGCAATTGAAAGCTGTTGATAGTATAAAACATTGTGGGAAACGACTCCCTCTGATGAAGTAATGTAGTTTTTGAGAAAGAGGTAATTTCTCACTAAATTAATAAAAGACTTCTAGCCAGACGCCTTTTATTTCTATCGGAAAGCACACTATTTTGTACAACAAGGGTGATATTTCTGACATCATTTTCTTGCAACTTTAATGACCAATTGAGTCCAAATTTTCACATTTTTGTATGCACATGTATACAGTGTACATTACAAGGAAAGGTTAATTGTTTTTAAAATGATCAATTGATCTGAGAAGATAATAAATGTGGTAAATTAACCGTCTGGAACTAAATTTATTCAGCATAATTTCCATCTAGTGATTCATATGGGTTAGTATGCAAAGGAAGCCCCTTAGAGAATGGTGTTATATTTCATCATTAAGGCTAAGGGGTTAAATGTATCTCTTGAACTTGTTCACGCCCACACTACAAGAGTTTTATTGTGTCAGAGATGTCCCTGATGGGCAACAGATATGTAAAGGCAATTTCAGAGAAAGGCTTTAGTTACTTTAAAGCCCGGTTCATACTCCATGCGAATGCTAAACAAATTTTGACATCACAATTTCGCAATGCAAAATTCGCAAGTTCAACTTGTATTGAAATTTGTTTATATTCTAGACAACATTCCCTGCAAAAACAGCCATGTGACTTCAAAATTTGATTCGCATTCGCAGAAAGTATGAACCAAGCTTAAGGCGATGGAAGGGATAATAAAGTGATTTAGGATACATGTAAATATCTTAATTACCAAACTTACAGACCTGAAGGGGACCAGAGATTTCCATTGTAATGCATTTAGACCACCTTTTCTAATGATCATTTGAATATTACGTGCATGATTACCAACATGGGATGAGAGAAAAATCAGATGGTCTTCATTTGGATTTGAACCCAAGACCCCCTGACACTCTGGGCAGATGTTCTACCAACTGAGCTATGAGGCACAGTGGTATACCCTCAGGTTTTCCCTAAGAACCACATTTTTCTCATGTTGTTGCAAGGATGCGCAACTGGGCATTATGAATAACATGATTATAGATGATTACTAAGGGAATAAAAAGCATGCAGGGTCGTTGCCGTGTGATAAAGGCCTTTATCACACGGCAACAACCCTGCAAGGTTTTAAACGGCCGTTAAAGAACGAGTCACTACTCTTTTATTCCCATAAATGCCTTTTTGGTTAAAAGGCGTGATAAAGTAAGAAACTGTGTAAAACTTATCTGTTTCCGACGTGCTTGAGCTCTGTACGTCCGTGTGTTGCATTGTTATGACTGAGATGCCTATTTCCGACAGTTTCCGTATTCGTTCGTGCGGTTATAGTCTTGGTGCAAGACGTTCCCGTTTTCCTTTCACACACATCGCAGCCAACTCACCGACAGCGCCCGCATCGCCCGTAACAAGAAACGTCTTGCCTCAAGACTAACGGTTATAAACAGAGCTCCAACTGGTCACTATTAACCATTTAAACACCACCACGTGACACGCTCTCCGCCAATAAGAATAGCGAAACTGTCGTCTGAGGTATTTATGAATGTAAATTTTAAACTAGATCTCATCCTTGTTGGATCCCCAACTCAGATTGCTATATCAAGTATTATTTAAAGAGAAACCAAGGGCCTTCCCATCCTCACACTTAACGTCACTGGTGTACAAGTACATAACATTGAAGCAACTCACCGTAGGAATAAGAAGTTTGGTGCATTGCTAACTGATTTTTACAGCAGCCTACGACAGTGTGACACCACTGCATGTTCTCAAAATTGCTAAACAATAAACATTTATTCCTGATGTACAACTATCAACAGGTTCGTCATGAGAGCCTGGTCGACCAATGCGACTGGTATCGAAGTCGCGACTATTGATTGCTTATAGTTGGTTAATCATGCCGCCCCCAACTATAGGCCTACTACAAAAATAGTTGTGACTTCCTGTTAGGTGAACCAATTGTGTCACTCACTACTATCCACGACAACATAATTTACTTTTAAAAGAAAAACAATTAGTGGCAAAATCCTTCAATCCTTTTAATCCAATCCTAGGGCACTGCATGCATCTTGATTGGGAATTAAAAATTACTTGTGACTAGTGTTGAAGTCGCAACTATTGAGCAGTAAACTGGTCGAGTAGTAAATTTCACTAGTCGCCCCAGCCTAATCATCTCTGGGACGGTCTAAGTCTAAACCAGTTCGGTTTATCTTTTAACACGACGTGTGGACAGAATGACATCCGGTGTAAGTCCTCCACGATGACTGTTGACTGTGTGTGGACAGATTAAAAAAGAACATAATCACTTTAGCTCATGACCTGGGACCAGGAGCGAGAGTGATTTACGTACATAGTCACTGTGGTCTCTATGGTATTGCTGAAGCAGCACAAATGTTCTTGCCACTTACCGAGTTGTCAAAACGCTCTCAGTTGGTGTATGCAGTTAACAACGGCCCACACCCATGATTAAAAAAATTCTGAAACAAAATGATATCCATAAATACCCCAGACAGTTTCTCTACTCTTATTGGTGACCGCATGTGGGGGTGTTTAAACGGTTGATAATGACCAGTGTTTATAACCGGCTGGCTTCCGCGTGACAGGAGTGCAAGATTATCAGGCGGAACACAACTCATAGCTTTTAGTAACAGCGCACAATCTACTTTTAAGCGCACGCGCAAAATCTATTTCCAAGCGCCCGCATGTACACGCAACCCACGCTCATCAGACTCTTCACAAAGCTTTTGAAAAAAGTAGATAAAACGAGGCAAAGGAATTGCCCAAGGAATATATAACAAGTTGTGTAGCTCTTGTTATAAGGTTTTACTTCCCGGTTGACCCGTAAGTAAAGGTCAACATGGGCCCACAGCTACCAAAGATTAATCTGCAATGCCAAGGAGTCTATAAAATCGGTTGTGTAGATCTTGATATATAGTCCCACTTCCGGTTGACCCAGAAGTAGAGGACAACTTGGGGTCACAGTTTTCCAAAGCTAATTTTTATTGCCTAAGAGTCTACAACTGAAGTTTGAACATTAGCTTTGTACTTTTTTAGATATGGGTTCACTTCCGGTTGACCCGGAAGTAAAGGTCAACATGGGGTCAAAGTTGTTTCAAACTAATCTTGAATGCCCAAGGAGTCTATAACTGAACCAAAATTGATAATCTGTTGTATAGTTCTTGAGATATGGTCCCACTTCCGGTTGACCAGGAAGTAGGGGTCAACTTGAGGTCACGGTTTTTTAAAGTTAATATTTTATGCCGTAGGAGTTTATAACTGAAAATATTTTTAAAATCTGCTGTATAGTTCTTGAGATATGGTGACACTTCCGGTTGACGCGGAAGTAGAGGTCAACTTGAGGTCACAGTTTTTTCAAATTAATCTCCAACCCCCAAGGAGTCTTTAAAAACAAACAGTTGAAAAGTCGGCCGTGAAGTTCTTGAGATATGATGCTGCAAAGATTTCCTAATTAATATGCATATGAGGGTCACTGGTGGTTAATTAATAAAGAATTTTAATATGTTTTATGATAGGAATTAAGCTAAACATCCTAAAGCTTCCATTTGATATTATTTTACGTGTTTAAAAACACATAATTAATTTGTAGGATACTCCTTTATTTTCCTACTCCTGCCGATAGGGGGCGCTCTTATGAGACATTTCAATTGCACGATTTCTGCACCGTAATGTCTGTATCTGACTGTATTTGTATGTGTACGTCGCAGAGACCAAAACTGTCATAAAATGTCAAGCTATAATTTCCCCTATAGAACACGGCCAAGTTTTATGGCTCTGTCTGCTTCAACCAAACTCTGCCCATTTATTATACAACCACCATTCTCCGCTTACTGTGCAGGCGCTGAAATATCTGTACAATTAGTTCAAAGCAAAGATTACATATGATAAGTTTCCCCGCGCACAAGCAAAAATATCCCTGCTAAGCTGTGAAATATGCTTAAAGTAAGCGATAATATCCGCGCTTCTGATGTGTCAATTCTTTGCTTACGCAGTGAAGCAGAGTCAAATTGGACCAGTTTCACAAGATTTCCCCTCATGTACTAACAATCTTTTTTGACTTTACATGTTTGAAGTGTAGGCCTTACCAAACCTACTTACAGGGCAAAATTACATGGTTCTCATGACCACCAAAGTCTGCGCTTACGATCACCATTTTCCGCTTTACTGTGATGTGCAAGCTTGGAAAATAATGTGCGAACTTGGAAGCACACAAACAAAAGAAATCACTGCTATAAGCAGTCTATTTCGCTTGACGTAAGCGCAGAATTCAATGCTTCTGCAGAGCACTGAATCTTTTTCATTAAGCAAGTTGCCATCATAACTCGACTAGTCGAACCTCAAACCTAACTACGACACTTGTCGAGATATAATATAGATTCTCAAGATTTGTGCCGCTATGTGCCGCAAAGGCAATATTAATTATGTTGCGAATGGGTGACTAGTGAATTTTACTACTCGACTAGCCGCACCTCAAACCTGACTACGACACTTGTCGAGATAAAATACGGATTCTCAAGATTTGTACCACTATGTGCCGCAAGGGCAATATTAATTATGTTGCGAATGGGTGTGACTAGTGAAATTTACTACTCGACTAGTCGCACTTCAAACCTAACTACGACACTTGTCGAGATAAAGTACGGATTCTCAAGATTTTTACCGCTATGCCGCAAGGACAATATAAATTATGTTGCGAATAGTAGTAAGCAACACAACTGGTTCACCAAACAGGTAGTCGGGACAAATTTTTAATTATGTTGCGAATGGGTGTGACTAGTGAAATTTACTACTCGACTAGTCGCACTTCAAACCTAACTACGACACTTGTCGAGATAAAGTACGGATTCTCAAGATTTGTGCCGCTATGCCGCAAGGGCAATATTAATTATGTTGCGAATAGTAGTACGCAACACAACTGGTTCACCAAACAGGTAGTCGGGACAAATTTTGTAGTCGATGTGTGGACACGATTATAACGGAGTAGAGAAAAACAGTAGTCGCGACTCAAATAATAATTTGTAGTCGCGACTTTACCACTAAAGCACACTAGTCGCCACTGCGTACTTTTGTCTCAAGTAAAGCATGGTTTTTCCTGTGAATGCAAATCAAATTTTTAAGTCACTGTTTTCGCAGTGAAAGTTTCGCAGGAGTTGAGCACAATTAGTCAATTGTAGCAATTTTTTTATGCGAATTGTGACGTGAAGAACACATTCCCTGGTAAGCACAGTTCCCTGATTACGTAAGCGCTGCGATTCATTCCTTTAAAAGCCATTGGCCCAGGACCAAACTACATAATAGCTTTTTAAACACAAAAAGCAGCTTAACCATGCCTCATGTTCAAGTTGTGAATCCAGGTGTTCTGCTCAATTTCTGCAATTTTGTACAGCAAAATGTTTTGCCTGTTTATTATAAGCAGCTCTATAAAACTGAGCCACTCAACCACCACCAGAGAAACGATCAGCATAATCAAATCTCTGCTTTTGTATTCCTGTCAAAGAGTTTTTGTTTGTCATGGTCTAATTTCCGAACGTAACGCGAAACACTGGAATTAGTTTAGGCAATTGGTCCTTTACCCGTAAATCATTCCAAATCCCCGGGCGGTCTATTTTCGTCGTCTACGCTCGTCGCCTGAAACGAGCCCGGTCAAAGACGCGCCATGCTCAGAGCTCAATACGTTTTTACATGCTTTGCTAAAACCATGTGCCATTTCTACCTCCATGCTAAAACTGAGACTAAACTAGTTTTCGTGACATTTATTTTTTACTCCTTTCTCAAAAACTTCAACAACACGGCAAGCTTTCAACTATCATTATCTTCCCTCCATGCTTCGTAACGTAGAACCATGTACATGTATGTAGACTCTCCTCCATACAAGAACGTACACCAAAGATCGTGCTGCGCGAGGACAAAATCAGGACCGTTTTATTTTCCAGGAAAGAAGCTTCTCATGAGCCAAAAATTTGGGGAAAAAGAACATGTTGTACAGATCGTTTTAATGTAGATACATATTTCTGATTGTAAAAAAAAATGTAAAATGTATCCCTCTATATATTGATTTCGTTGAGGTTCCCAGAGGATTCGAACTCAGATCACCTGGGTAATAGCACCCGCGTTTAACCGCGGCCCCATTGGATCTATCAATACAAACTTCGTGGTTTTATTCCTTATATAATAACTATAAACATTTAATAAAAATAATTACAAGATGACGTGAGATATAAAATTACTTCATTTTGCACATCTTCAATACCCAGAGAATCAATATATGAAGAATTTTTGAAAATCGGACGTTTATTTTGGGAGATATGCTGTTAACAAGATTGCCTAATTAAATATTCATATCTTTAATAACTCGGCTAATTGATTAAGAGATTAAAAATCATACGTAGAAAAACTAAGTTACGTACTAAGCTTCGATTTAATATAGAACTCAAGTCTTTCATTTCTACCGTTTTTAAGATTATCTTGCCACAAAAAAGTCGTGCGTTATAAACCTATGGCGTTTTGAAAAAAAAACGTTTCTAAAACGTTTAAAAAAACTCGACGAAAACAATACCTGTTCCGATGGACGGTCGGAACAGCTAAAAATAATGATTTTGTTTCATCAACATGAAGCCTAAAAACCAATAAGTTTAAGAGGATAAAATATGACTATTTATTTTAGCAAATGAAGCCTTAAATTATCTTATGCTCAGGATCATCAATTGCAATTGTGTTTACTCTACGCATTACAGGCAAAGTCTGCCTCGATTGACGTCACGAACAGCGCCCTCTCGGGTCGGGGTCTACTCTTAAATTTGTAAATAACACAAGAACTGATTTTTTAAAACCTTAGTTATAACTGTTCATTCACATTCCACACATCAAAACACAAATATTAGTGACAAAAGCTTTATTTTGAAAAAATACCACTTCCAGGTGACTTTAAGCTGCCCAAATGATTGTTCAATTACCACTCAGTTTCTCTTGTGCAGTTTGTTGAAGTGATTCTGGATAGGGTCGCTTGGCTCACTGAATGGCGTAATCATATATGGGGCTATCCCATACCCAGAATCCCCGAGCAAAACTCCTTGAACATTTCTTGAAACCGCGTCATACACTGCTGATGTTTGAAATATGCGTTGATCCAGGCCAACCGACATCAACACTAGTGAAGGCCCATTTTTCATTACATGTTGCTTGTACGTTGTAGGAGGGGAAGTTCTTGCGGTTGATGAAGTCATCCCCGAACTGTCCGCCAGGTTTGTTTATGCGCACATGAGTGCAGTCTATGGCACCAAGAGTGTAGGGAAACCCAAGCGTTTCGGCCCACTGTTGCTTTGCATTGGTCACTTCTGTGTGTTTGATGTCGGGAACTTAATCCAGGTTTCATGCTGTGCAGATATGCGATCCAAAGTATCTGCAATGACAATACAGGCTGTAGGCTGAGTTATGCCCATCACCTTTGCAACCGATGTCTGAAAACCAGGATCCGCTAAGTAACGCAGAGTCGTTTCCATACGTTCAACTGGCGACAAATATCCACCACGAGACTCATTATTTTCTGGCAGGAAAGTCCCTGGAAGAGCCCCTCCGCATGCTCCTTATTAAATTGATAACTGGCACGATTGACTTCTTCATGGTTCATTCTCATCTGATACACCTTAGGATGTGCTCTTGCATTCAGGAATAGCGCCATGATGACAACGCTTGCACCATATAAGACACTGCTGTTTAAGTAAACGTGCAAGCTCCTCATGCAGCATCTTGTAAAACTACAAGTCACTGCTACAGGACAATAGTAAGAGGTCGTCTTTATTTATATGTTAATAAGTAACAGCTAATCCCGCGAGCACTTGCGCTAAACTCCAAGCATTGACTTTTACTATTGTGCAATCATCCGACAATTTACTTATCCAATCAATAAGTGTTTTGTCAAGTAAACGGTTATTTATAGAGATTTCAGCAATTGCTTGAGCCCGATCTTTTACTTATCAACCTTTTGCTAATGCTGGACATTTTACTTGATAAGCAATTGCTGCTTTTTATTTATCCAGCCCAATGCTTCTCACAGCACTGCCATCCCATAGTGGTATCCATCAGCGATCCCGTGGATGTGCTTATTGTTGGTTCCGTTGCTAGCATGCTAAACTTGCTTATTAAGGAGAATTAACTGTGTGTTGCAGTGGGTGCAAGCTAGGGTGTGTAGACCGTACTGTAGGGGTACAATCACAACATTGTCAGCAAATGTTGGACGTACTGAAAAATGTACTATGTATATACGCAACTTGCACATGTGGTGTCAATTATAAAGGAATACGAATAAAAAAATACTAGAACCAGCTTTTGAGAGATCGCAACATCCAATCGACTGAGTTACAAATTATGCATTTATTAAATCAAAACTGTTGGTATAAAAACACAAAAATATTCTGATGGAATATGGATGCTAGTTCAGTGATTCTCTTTGGCAGTTTGTATTAATTTTATTTATACTTTACAGTCATGTTTGGTTTGTTTAATTCATTTTTTGTTTGTTCTTGTCTGTTTCAAGTGCTCGCCCTTCCTACGGTAAAACTGTTTTCCGTGTTCGGTTGAGAGCCTTGTCATCCAATACAACAAAAATTATCGTCCAGCGGGGCACTCGGCAGGAGTATCTTGGCTTGTGATTTCTGATGAATTAAATATTCCAGATGATAGAGTAATTGGGTCACATCTGCTTTGACCTCTTAAAACCAAAGTTAAACCGTATGAGGTTTAACTCAGTGCCATCTGAATGCAAGGGGACGGTTTCTTTTACGACTACACCACTCTGTTCAAAAAAGTTAAGTTGATTGTGGTCTAACTTTATAGTACGCTGTCTGAACGCCTCCCTCTGAAGTACCATAGTTTTTGAAAAAGAGGTAATTTCTCACTCAATTAATACAAAGCCTTTTTTTATGCATCTGAAAGCACACAAAGTAATGCAACAAGGTTGTTTTTTCTTTCATTATTCTCTTGCAACTTCGATGACCAATTGACCTCAACCTTTTTTATGCAAATTCTGGGATACACCAAGTGAGGATACTGGTCTTTGACAATTAACAAATTATTTTTCAACTAGAACAGTAAAGCTGCCATGGCGAGCTGCTGATCACCAGATAGAACCAATGACTGACAGAAAAACCAATCATTCGATCAACTGATGGTCAAAGGGGTGGTGATGTTGACAAGTATGAAGTTATGACATTTAAGGTTTTCATTGATTTAGCTCATTCAACTGGAACCAGTGATCTTTGAGTTTTATCTTTTCATATTATATGCATCTAAGCAGCAATAATTATTTGATTAAAACTTTGCACTCTTCAGTGATGCACTCGTTGAGTTTTATCCTTTTATGTAAAAAGTAATATTTTATTAAGGTTTCAAGTGAGTACATCATGGAAATAAGGAGTTATGCCTATTCAATTTGTTCATTGTTTTAGCTCATCAACTGAAACCAGTGATTAATTCTTTAAGTTTTATCTCTTCATATTAATCTTTATGTAAGAAGCAAAATTTGACTTAAGTTGCAAGTCAGAACATCATTGCAATCAGGAGTTATGACCATTTAAGGTTGTCATTGTTTCAGCTCATTCAACTGGAACCAGTGATGCACAAAGGGAGGTTTATATTTTCTTATGAATCTATATGTAAAAAGCAATAGTTTGAAGTCAGTTCATCATTGAAATTAGGAGTTAAGTCTATTTAATGTTTCATTGTTTTAGATCATTCAACTAAAACCAGTGATTAGGTCTTTGAGTTTTATCTTTTCATATGAATCTACTTGTTAGAAGCAATGTTTGACTTAGTTTCAAGTTAGTACATCATTGAAATAAGGAGTTATGACCATTTAATGTTTTTCATTGTTTTAGCTCATTCAACTAAAACCTGTGATTAATTATTTGAGTTTTATCTTTTCATATGAGTCTACATGTAAGAAGCAATGTTTGACTTAAGTTTCAAGTCAGTACATCGTTTCAACAAGGAGTTATGACCATTTAATGTTTTTCGTTGTTTTAGCTCATTCAACTAAAACCTGTGATTAATTATTTGAGTTTTATCGTTTCATATGAAACTACAAGTAAGAAGCAATGTTTGACTTAAGTTTCAAGTCAGTACAGCGTTGCAATAAGGAGTTATGACCATTTAATGTTTTTCATTGTTTTAGCTCATTCAACTGAAACCTGTGTTTAATTCTTTGAGTTTTATCTTTTCATATGAATCTATGTAAGAAGCAATGTTTGACTTAAGTTTCAAGTCAGTACATCATTGCAATAAGGAGTTATGACCATTTAATGGACGGACGGACAGACGGACGGAAATTGGTATTACATAGGCTCACACTGCTCTGCAGCTCGCCAAAAAGGGCACTTTTATTAGAAAATCTACAAAATCTAGGGGCAACGAGTCATGGCCTCAGTGCAAGTCTAGGGGCAACGAGTCATGGCCTCAATGCAAGTCTAGGGGCAACGAGTCATGGCCTCAGTGCAAGTCTAGGGGCAACGAGTCATGGCCTCAGTGCAATCTAGGGGCAACGAGTCATGGCCTCAGTGCAATCTAGGGGCAACGAGTCATGGCCTCAGTGCAATCTAGGGGCAACGAGTCATGGCCTCAGTGCAAGTCTAGGGGCAACGAGTCATGGCCTCAGTGCAAGTCTAGGGGCAACGAGTCATGGCCTCAGTGCAATCTAGGGGCAACGAGTCATGGCCTCAGTGCAATCTAGGGGCAACGAGTCATGGCCTCAGTGCAATCTAGGGGCAACGAGTCATGGCCTCAGTGCAATCTAGGGGCAACGAGTCATGGCCTCAATGCAAGTCTAGGGGCAACGAGTCATGGCCTCAGTGCAAGTCTAGGGGCAACGAGTCATGGCCTCAGTGCAATCTAGGGGCAACGAGTCATGGCCTCAGTGCAATCTAGGGGCAATGAGTCATGGCCTCAGTGCAATCTAGGGGCAACGAGTCATGGCCTCAGTGCAATCTAGGGGCAACGAGTCATGGCCTCAGTGCAATCTAGGGGCAATGAGTCATGGCCTCAGTGCAAGTCTAAGCCTGAAACACAACATGTGAAGTGCAAAAAAACCTCATTACATGTACACGTGTAGGATTTGATTTTTTGCATTATAGAAGTTTGACGACATCCAATCTCAATCCCGAACGTTCATTTACCTTGCAGGGTAGTGGCCGTGCGATAAAGGACCTCATCTCCAGCTTTATTTTATTTTCCAACAAAGTTTTATGTATAGGCACGCTTGCTACATTAGGGTGCATTTGAGAAGGCACTGATAGGCGACTGTCATCACTTGCTGATTGCACAGCATAACATAAATTGACAAAAGCCATAGGGGCACTTATTGCAGATGAAAAGGAGTGAGAGTTACAGCAAAGCAATCATGACAATGTTTATCTGTTTGAGCTGATTACTACTGACATTTAAAGGGTTTGGGTACTTTTTGTACTCAACACAAAACATATCATAAGCACTTAGAGACTTTATTTTGTATTATGCGCTAAGCTTGGGCGATATCACGATATTATCGAATATCGCGATATTAATTGCGATATCGGATCGATTTGGTTTTAATCGAAATAACGATGTATCGCGATATATCGCGATATATTGCTATATCGATTAATTATTGCAATATCACGATGTATTTGCTAGCTGAGACATCTTGCACCCCATAGGTTTGGAGTAAAACCAGAAGAATAGGTCATTAGAACACCTCTCTTATGCTAGGACTGTCTCTTCTACAACTTTCACTTGGAGTTTGAAGACTGCTGATGTCAAAATTATCGCCCAAGCTTAATATGCGCTATATAAGAACTGTTTATTATTATTATTATTATTATTATTATTATTATTATTATCCACAGATTGACATTAAAGTTACACATGTATGCAGTTTAAAGATATTGACAGAAAACTTCCAAATTGACCCGCGATGGACTCGAGTCCGAGTCCTGGACTCGAGTCATACAACACTGCCTGTATGTGTATCGATTTTGATTTCTGTTGGTGATACAGGGGTCCAAACTAAAAACACAATCACCACAAAACATCTAGTAGCCAGACACAAGGATCAACCACTATAGGCAACAAATGGTGTGTAACATTTTTTTTTTCCATAAGTGAACTTACATGAAAGTCGTCGGTCTGTGTCCAGACCGAGTCCTCGTGAACATTTTGCATCGAGTATTGGCAAAGGAGTGACGCACTCATCTGTGTGAATCGGCGATCAAGACATCTTTCAGGAAAGGGCAACATTTTCTGGATAGATAGGAGATATAAAGATACTAAAATTCCGTATTCAATTTTTTTAAATTTAAAACAGGCATGTGAGCGGGTCATGGAAAAAAACGCAGAAATTCTTTTTTTTTGTCCGGATTTTGGGCCAGCGCTACGAGTCTGAATAACAGGCTTTGTACTGCAGCGTAGACAAAACATTAACAGAAACATAGGCCACAATCGTACCTGGTAATAGTGTGTTGTTTGCCTCATTTTTAAGATGTTTTTTTTTGTGACAAGCGCGATGCGTCCTCGACTACCATTCTTAGTTTCCAACTTGTCGACGTGAAAGACAATGTGCACCTAGTCTTGGCTCAAGGTGTTGGCTTTTTAATAGTTTTTAGTAAAGCGCCCTCTCTTGGTGGAATGGGACAACGACATGGGCAAAAGTACCCATCGTGCTTAACGAAAAACGAACAACGGCTTTAGTCCAAGACTATCACCAAGATGACAGGTTCCCTTTCTCTGCTCTGTGTGAGTGTTGTGCAGTAAAATTACTTGCTGCTTGTGACAAAAAATGAAAAACGCGGACCGGCCTTTCATGGCAGAGTCATGAAAAACGCAGAGCCCGCAAGAAATAGCATAAAACCTTACTTGGTAATGAGTAATGGGGAGAGGTTGATAGTATAAAACATTGTGAGAAGTGGCTCCGTCTGAAGTAACATACATGTAGTTTTTGAGAAACAAGTAATTTTCTGAAAATTTGATTTTGAGACCTCAGAATTAGACCTTCAGGTCTCAAAATCAAGCATCTGAAAGCACACATTTCAAAAAGTCCTATACTACTCCAACATACCTCATTTTATTCCTTACATTTGTGGAATTACTATATCACATAACAGGGCTTACTAAATGATGACTTTGTCCAGATGTGATGATTTGAAAATTGGTCCAAAAAAACGTGTACAAAAATTACATTTACTATAAGGTGGGCTGTAATGGTGACAGTGATGTTAAAAGCTGAGCCATTAACAGCTCAACAAGGTGGGGTAGTGTTTTCAGTAGGATGACAGGAAAATTGTTCACCATCAAAAACTAAATGATTATTTTTAAAATCATCTCTCCAACCTTTTAACAATGAAACTTGCACTTCATCATGGATTCGTGTGTTGAAATCTTTAAAAAAATTAAAGCGAAGTTCCTTTCATTGGTTGGTATTTTATTGACTATTCAGAAGCTAGTAGGGCGTACAAAATAAATCAAAAATCTCTTTCAACTATTATTAAACAATATTAAATACATTTTTGTCTCAAGAAATATGGCTACTATATTAGAATCCGGATATATCACAAGGCATGACAGTAAAACACCTCGACCCTCTTGAAGCACAAACACTTCAAAACAATCTGTTTTCCCCCATTTCAGACCAGAACTTGCACAGTCTCGCGGTACACGGAATCAAAGTTTGGGTTCCAAAACATATGACTTATAATTTATATGAGGGTCGATAACAATACATTATGACCCTACGAAATGTAATATATAGACGGAATTTCAACTTCTCAAGTCAGGTAAAAAATAAAGTTCGCATTTTAAAGAAGCTTTATAACCAAGGACGTCAGTGTAGTGGCACTTATTTCTTCCTCCATGGTGGCACTGACCATTGACGTCCTCGGTACCAGGTGCTAATTGTGTAACCGCCCAATCAATTACCGAACTGTACACGACATTAAACTTAAAATGCCCCAAATGGGTCACAATAAGCAGCAATAATTTTTAAAAACTCACCTCAACACTATCAGGTATTATACTCTATCCTAACTTTAGCTTTAGTATGTAAAAGAAAAGATGGTGGAAACTCGCACAAAAGAATTTTTGCTGGCCATTTTTTTGGCGACGTGACTTCCTACTTTTTCACCAGACGCCATTTTGAAACCGCATTACGGGAAGAACTGGCAAACTACTCCGCCATTATTTAATTACTTCAAACAAAACTTCTTATTTTCACAAGATTATCCCAACCATAGAATTTGTACATGTTTAATGGTTTTCACTACTTTTAACGTGATAAAACAAGATGTTAGACTAAAACTTGCCTACTCTTTAGTTTACAGCCTACTTTTTTACGCGTAAGGGTACATCATGCAGTTTGAGATGCTTGATGAGCGAGATTTGCCTGGATGTGCTGCATATGCGTACAGGGACACAGTGGTTGACGAATGGTCACTGCTTGAACTTAGCCGGCCCTTGCTGACCAGTTCCATAAAGCCTGTAAGCATAACAAATTGCTAAGCATTAACTTTCTTCCTTGATAAAAACAAGATTACCAACCAAAAAGCCACGTGATTTTCAGGAGAAGCAAACAACAGTTAAAACCACTATCAAGCAATATACAACAAATGGACATTAGGTTGGTAATCCTGTTTTTATCAAGGAATAAATTTCATGCTAAGCACATTTTTTTGCTTACAGGATTTACGAAATTGGGCCCAGGGCCCAAAATTATAAAGCTGTTTGACAGAAAATATTGTTGCTGAGCAAGAAACGAGTGGGCACCAGCCACAACAACGGACACTTTATGGAATGCAAGCGATCGAGTAACCTGTTTTTTTGCAACTTAGATTTGCCTGTGTTTAGCAGGATTTATTTGTGTTTAGGCTTGATGTTGGCCCTGTCGCACACGCCCAATGTCCACAGCCATAATTTTGTATTTGCTACAAAAACACTGACACGAACACCAGACACAATTTGAGAAACTCTTTGCAGACACAAACAATTTCAGCTATTGTTAATCGGTATTTTAGTGACATTGAGACAACTGACTCATTTTCATAAAATGGACACGAACAAAAAATGTGTAGGCGTAACCCACGAATGTGGCTGTGAATGGTTATGGCACTAGTATTAAGCAAAACAAGTGCCAGATTTAATCATAATTTCAGACGAACGTAAATTAAGAAAGCCTCAAAGCCTTCGCTGGACTTTCCGTCAAATGTTTTTTTTTAAAGGGTTCTCCATGATTGGCAATATTATGCAATAAAGATGACAAGGAATTCACGAGTGCATAATCATGACTGACAGCTACGAATGAGTGTTTTATTACTCCATTGAATTATCACTCATAACTAGACTATATACGGTTGCCATAATTATATTTTCAATAGAAATGCAATTCATTAACCTGATGAAAACGATTTTACATTTTCTGTTGTTGCAGTAATTGGCATTCGAGCTGAATGCAAGTCTATTTCTCATTAAGAAAACATATTAAAGTCTGGCTCTCGGCGCGGCAGACATTACTCTTGATTAAAGGAACTGGACACTATTGGTAATTACTCAAAATAATTGTTGACATAAAAATTTACTTGGTTACAAGCAATGGAGAGCTGTTGATAGCTACATTATGAGAAACGGCTCCTTCTGAAGTAACATAGTTTTTGAGAAAGAAGTAATTTCTCACTAAAATACTCGAATTCAAGGCATCTAAAAGCACACAACTTGTGCGACGAGGGTGTTTTTTCGACTTCGACGACCAATTAAGTTCAAACTTTCAAATGTTTGTTAATATTTTGTAAATAAAAAAATGTTATGGTACACCAAGTGAGAATACTGGTCTTTGACAATTACCAAAAGTGTCTAGTGCCTTTAAAGATAAATGAATTCCTAGATACGCTTGTCAATTGAAAACAAAGCTCATGGATGTATCACGTCAAACAATACAATCCCAAAAAAAATTGACATACAAACCAAGCAAACAATGAAACATCTTTTCTAAGTAGTTTGGGTTTGAAACAGTAGACAAATAATTGAAAAACATGATTAATGTTTATGAACGTACATGTCTCGTTAATACGACACATGGGACCTATTATAGCTGATGGACCTTTTGAATGGGGCATCGTGAAATATGCATAAAAATTGTCATATTATCTACATTTAGATTTCTTTACTATGTATATTATAGTAAATACATTTTTTATATTTTAAATGAGCAAGGTCTGGGAGAGGGCACTTTTTTTATGAGAGTTTCTTATTACTTTTTGCCTTTCACTGGACGGCGTCTGGTTGTTGTAAAAAATAACATCTAAAGAGCCCATGGAGTATTTAGTGTAACTCGGCTTCTATCTCATCGCCTCACGCATGCCCAGCTTATTGCAAAATTGAAATATTATGGTTTTCATGATGCTAGACTCAACAGGGTTGTAAAGGCACTGGATACATTTGGTAAATTGTCAAAGACCAGTATTCTCACTTGGTGTATCCCAACATATGCATAAAATAACAAGTCTGTGAAAATTTTGACTCTATTTATTTGTCATCGAAGTTGCAAAAAAAAAATAAAAAAAAAAATTAAAAAATGGCTCTTTCGTAAGTATTTTAATATTTGAGTGAGAAATTTTCTCTTTCTAAAAATACGTTACTTCAGAGGAAGCCGTTCATCAAAGTGTTGTATACTATCAACAACTCCGCACCTCTCATTACCAAGTAAATGTTTATGTTAACAATTATGTTGAGTAAACACCAAGAGCGTCCATTGCCTTTTGACCGAAAATAAGCTGTGCCCAGTAGACCTTTATCACGGTGTGGCCATCTTGATTTTGCTCCATTCCAACTCATTATAACCAAACTGACGCTGGACGAAATAATAGTCTGGTGCCATGTTTGCGCAAAGAATGCGACAGCATGATGGCGACAGCATGTTAAAGGTCTATAGACCCATTGCTGATAATAGCAGTTGCTTATAGTATCCTTGCACGATGTCAGTAAATCGGAGTTTCTTGTTATTTTATGTTATTAGCCAATGAAAGCAGATAACAAGAGGGGGAATATAAACAATTGTAATAATCATGCTCTCCAATGTAGTGACATTCAAAATCACGGAGGAACCATATATATATGTATTTTTAAATAATTTGTATGAGAACAAGATTTCCATGTATATTTGATTTTACAGTAACACCATGTGTGTATCTACCTGCCAGGTTAGAGTTTGTTCTGAGAGAACTGTCTTGCTTTATTCTTCTACCGCGGAGTAGATAATCGGAGGTTCGGGAGACTTCTCAGTTCCGAAAAGATCTGTCCTGCTTTTTAACTATTACCAGGGCGGATGGTATAGAAAATAGACTGGACTACTAATTTAGCATATAGGATCATCTGTACTGCCGCGGAGTCAGTTCTGAATTGGTCTCAACGTTTCGACTAGCTTGCTCTAGTCATCGTCAGGAGACGAATCAATACAAACCAAATAATTATACATTGATACCTTACCATGCAATGCCTCAAATTCTATAACAAGATTTCCTGTATTGACTTCCAAATTAGCATTATGTATCCATATTGTTCCGCCCTCGTCTTTTAATCTTTGAGGAGTCACATCTGCTTTTAGTTAATGATATTTAATAATACGACGTGAACCGTGAACACGTTTAATATTTAATTATCCAATTAAAATTAAATTGTTTAATAAAAAATCCTTCAGCATTTACAACTTATAAGGCAAAAGTGCAGGTTTCCCGTGACTCCAAAGGTTAGGCCCATAATATATCACGGCCAGTAAAGAGAAAACTGCTGAATTATGAATTATTAAGCCAGCTATTTCAAATAAATCTGTCAAAGAAAGGGTGATTTTTAAATGTTGGCAAATAAACGATAAGTTGACAGTATTTTTGTATAACAATAAACGGTTAGGCCTACCTTGAAGTCTACATGCAATGATAATGTTATGAAAATATTCTACAATGTTTGATTTTAATAATAGTCATTGTTGTACAGTTTTCAATCTGTAGAATTCAAAATTCGAATGAATAGCTGCTTACATCTACAAGTTTATGTCATGGGAGTTATCACAAGAATTCCGAAACCGTACATTGTGAATAACATCAATTAACAATAATGATGTGCTTGCCAATACTGGTAAAATTCCTCAAATTGTTCCTGCCAACCTTGTCAATCCTTCCATGCACCATTGTCAGAACAAATCTACCTATGTCATATATTTTGTGCTATAATTGTGTTTAGAAAATCATAGAAAATGTTGGTTGATAAATAACATTTAAACTACATCAGTTGGTTATCTCAGAACACAATTTTGCTCAAATGTCCATCGATGTCGCAAGAGAATAATGAAAGAAACGAGCAACCTTGTTGCACAAACTTGTTTGCTTTCACATATCTAAATAAAAGGCTTCAGGCCTGAAGTATTTTAATATTTGAGTGAGAAATTACCGGTTAAAAAAAAATCAACAGCTTCCCATGGCTCGTTACCAAGTTAGCTTTTATGCTAACAACTACTTTGAGTAATTACCAATAGTGTCCAGTGCATGCCTTGGACGAGTCACGTTTGAACTGAATTAATGATTTTTAATATACGGCATGAATGGTCTGGCATGTTGACGTCTAATCACCCAATTAATATTAAATCGCTTAATCACGATGAAAACCTCTAAGGATTGACGGTCATTAAAATAAAAGAGGAGTTTTCTGGGCTTGAGAGGTTGTGCCCATCTAAAATGCTATTCAATTATAACGGCAAGTATCCAAAATATTGAGTTTCTGCCAACTATTTCGAATAACGGTAATATGATTTTTAATTTTATTTATTTGGGCATAATAAGTGGTGTACTTATTTGGATAGCTTTATAAAAAACACACAATTAAATTCAGCATTTTAGGTATACACACAGAAGCCAATATTGGCCATCTCAATGTGATACGTGACTTTGTTATTGAAGCTATTCAGTTTAGCAATAACGTCAATGGACATCGAAAGCTGGTTTGCAATACGAACAGAAACTCTTTCTCTTGGATAAGAAAAACAAATCTTCAAAATTTGAAGGGTTTGGGTACTTGTGGTACGACACAAAATATACAATTTTACATTTTAACGTTAGACTTACGCGGTTTAAAGACGACACTATTGGTAAATGTAAAAAACCAGTCTTCATAGTTGGTGTATCACACCATATGCATACAATAACAAACCTGTGCAAATATGAGCTCAATCGGTCGTCGAAGTTGCGAGATATTAATGAATTAAGAAAAAACACCCCTGTCGCACCATGGTCACACGAAGCTGTGTGCTTTCAGATGCTTGATTTCGAGACCTCAAATTCTTAATCTGAGGTCTCAAAATCAAGTTCGTCGAAAATTACTTGAGAAATGGGTAAAACAACTTTCGATAATTGTTTCGCGGATTCACGCGACTCTCCTGAAAACATTGCTCTGTAAATTTCCCCTTTTTCCCCTCAAAAACTTGACGACTATACAATGAAGCTGAAACTTATAACATATTATACATTATGAACAAACATCTTCTTTCAAGTTGACTAGGGATTCATGTCATAGCCAAACCAAAACTATACACAAAGGGTGTCAAAACCCATTTTGTTTTTGTACATGGCTGATAAAAAATAAAAATAGAAATAATGATAATAATAATCTCAACGTGTTCTTCCTTGTGCAGAAATTGTTTTTCTGATCATCATTAAAGACACTGGACACTATTGGTAGTTGTCAAAGACCGGTCTTCTCACTTGGTGTATCTCAACATATGCATAAAATAACAAACCTGTACAAATTTTGGCTCAATTGGTCATCAAATTTGCATAGAATAATGGAAGAAAAACACTTTTGTTGCAATATTTTGTGTGCTTTCAGATGCATAATAAAAAGGCTTCCTATTTGAGTGAGAAATTACCGCTTTCTCAAAAACTAGAGAAAGAGGGAGTCGTTGCTCACAATGTGTTTTACTTCCAAAATTGCTAACAATTATTTTAAGTAATTACCAATAGTGTTCAGTGTCTTTAAGGAACAGCTGTTTTGCTTGCCTCCCGAATGCATCCGATCTTCCCCTACCCTGACGGTCTATAAGTGACATAATATGATTTACCTGAAAAGGGTATGTGGGCGTACATTATCGATCAGTACAGGCTAACTCAACATATACTCAAGGTTTACTCCAATACCAATTGTATTGTGTCCTTTACGGACAAGCTAAACCGACATTTTAAAATATCAAACTGCATTTTGTTGTCATTGATTTTGGGAGCCTATATTCTGCTAATTATACTGTTTGAGTAATACTTATATCAAACTGCATTGTTTCCTTCATTGACTTGGAAGATTTAACAAACTATACTGTTTGAATTGGAGTGTGTGTTTTTTTTTTAATACGAGATGAATGTTATTGTAATATCATGACAGATTCAACAACAATATTAAATGCAAAACAATTGGAGTAAACGATATTCAATGAAGTTATTATATATAAATATTTGTAATAAGTTTGATTGTATTTTCGTATTCATTAAAACATATTGTTTGAGGTAAGGGTTTTTAACACATTACATAATACTGCAAAAGATGCACAAGTTGAAACAACTGTGGAGCAAGAGAAATGACCTATATTTGATGGCAATGCAGAGAATGTTCACTGAGTTAGCAACAAGAGGTCCTGCATCCGCATATTGGCTTAAAGGCACTGAACATTATTGGTAAATGCTCAAAATAATTTTAAGCATACAAACTTTCTTGCTAGCAAAGGAGAGCTGTTGATAGTATAAAACATTGTGAGAAACGGCTTCCTCTGAAACGAGATAATTTCTCACTCAAATAATAGAAGACTTAGCTGAAGCCTTTTACCATGCATATCCTGAAAGCACTGAAAGTAATGCAGTAAAGGTGTTTTTTCTTTCAATATTCTCTTGAAATTCGATTACCAATTGAGACCAAATTTGGGATACACCAAGTGATGGGAAGAGATGGATTGTACTAAGCGTCACCAACCGCCATATTTGATGAAATGTGCACGCGTTCAAGGCTATCATTGGCTAAGAGCTGTGTAGCGCGTACAATGTATGCACTTTTGCATAATGTATAGATCGAAAATGGCGGATGATGACGCTAAGTGCAATCCATCTAGGCCATATACTGGTCCTTGACAATTGCCAAACGTGTCCAGTGACTTTAAGGCACAATGTAGCCTCATCGGCTAAGTCGATCATCACGGCGTCAAATAGAATGTGGCTGATGATGAATGAGATTGACATAAGAATCTGGGAGTTTGTATCATAAGTTCGAAGTTTCTCTGAAGTTTTTTTCTCTACTCGTTGTAACGCTTTGATGGCATCTACCAGGCATGCAGGCAGTCGTAACACCCTTACATGAAAACAACAAACGGAAAGCTTTCCTATAGCGAGGGTTTGCAACATTATAGATCAATGGATTGATAGCAGAATTAAGGTACATCATCATCCGGAAAACTTGCATCGCAGATACAAAGTTACCATTAGTTGGGGTCAAGATCATAAGAAGAGCCGAGAAAAGTTCAAATGGAGCAAGACAGAGGAAGAAAATCACCCCTGTTGCAACCACCATTCGTGTTATCCTAACTTCAATAACTGACGCCCCACTGGGGATTGAACGCGCGTTTGGGCGGGCTGTACTGCAGTTCACAGCGCGGGTGATTTTCCCATAGAATAAAAAGTTAATTCCCATAGCGAGAACAAAGATGACAATCTGGACGCATTTTGTTGCGTATGAAATCCATTCTTTAGGTGGCCGACATTCCCCAATAATCTCTGGATATTCTTCATAAGAGTCCGGCCATATAAGACAATAAATTTGGAATTGATACGAGGCGGATATACGTAGACTTGATACAGCCAGTGAGGTAACCCATGCTGCTATGGTCAACTTAGCAGTCCGATATCGAAGTTTGGTTCCACTGTCTCGTCTTTGCTTCAAGGGGCGACACGCCGCGTTGAACCGTTCCATAGATATGCATGTTACCAGAAAGATCGACGAGAAAAAGCAGAAATCTTTAATGAAGGGAATCAGAATACACCCTGTAGCACCTTTCGGATAGTCGTCATATATAAAAGGTGTCGATGAGTATTGGTGCAGTTTCTCTCCGATAGCCACAACTAAGAAAGTTATATCAGCCATCGCCAAGTTCACCAAATAGAAATTAGTGATTGTTCGCATCCATTGGATTTTAGCCACAGCGACTAGAATGGTCAAGTTCCCAAAGAGCCCAACGGTTAAAATAAAGGGCATCAACACAATGTGTATGACTGCATCACTCCGGGTGTAAGCGTGCAACTCAATAAACGTGTCCGCGTCACTTCCAACAGTTAAATCAAGAGTTTCTGTCGGTAAACATTCAACTTGAGAATGTTCTCTCATGAAGTCTGTAGTATTATTAAAGGCATCCATAGTTACTATTCCTTCTGCGTTGATGTACTGGTTTCAGACTACACTACTGCTAGATTAGACCTTGTATGTAGCCTGTGACAACACAACATAATGCTAGCAGGCTCCAGAGACTCTAGGTTTGTACTAATACTGTTACGACCACGTTTTCCACCTAAAGCGACCGCGGTATTAGTAAGATGTATCTAGCTTCTGGGCAGGATGAACACTGGCTTGTATTTTAATTCCGACTGTTGACAGAGTACGGCCAATGCACACGTCAGATAATTTACTTCTGCTCCTTGTGAAAGGTTTTTAAATGACCGATGCTTAGAGGGTACTTGAGGCCCACGATACAGCACTTAAGTTGATCCAACGGTGACTGACGAGTAGAGATGAACAAAATGACAAGCTCATTAAGTATCAACAACAGCAGCGTTTAAACACGTTATTTCATTACGTTGCACGGACGTTAAATATTGCAACTGTTTGTATCCTTGGTTTTAGCTGGATTTCGTGGCCAGGCCCACATCTAAAATTGGCTCTCGATGCCGAAAGGGGTTTTGATATGAAGTCGATAGACAGGCACTTTGCGCTCACAGCGGGGTTGGAATTAAGCGAATTCAAACTATTATTACGCTTGTCAATTTCAGAAATAGGACTTTGCGTTAGCATGGCCAGTCTGAATTTCATTTGGATTATTGATACAACTGTTACTCTACGTCCTCGCTGTGACAGAAATCCGTGCTATAGGCCTATATACCTTCCTATTGCAACGTCACAACCCGAGTTTTGCCAACCGAGGTTGGAAAACTATGGTAAGCCATAAACGCAAATCAAAAACAGCCATAGTTTGTATTATAGAAATGCTATACAAAAATACTCAAAAATATGTTGGACTTGTCGGAAACTAATCTACAAAATCATAACAGATATTTCAGCTAATGAATCTTTACAGAACATGTTGAATTCGGTCACAGTTGTTTTTAACACAATATGATTTGCTCACAATCGGCCGGCAATGCCAACCGGCGCATACACTTGACATGTTTTTGTGGAACAGAAATGAATTTACATCATTATGTTTACCCACAAGAGGAGACGAGTCTTAATGACATTGACAACATACTTTCCACCGTAACTTATACTGGTCTCATTGCATTTTGCAAGTCCAACAAAACAGAAGCAAGAGGCTATACTGTCTTGGCGATAGGCCGGCAAAATGTTTCCAAGAACCAAACTAAAATTCAAGACGTTCCCATAACATTCTACCATTATGTGAAGGCTCTTTAATGTGCCCCATATGCACTTTTGATAATCACACTTGAACATAAACTCAAAGTGACATGGCCAGTATGCAGAACACTGTGCCTGGAAGTAGAAACATTCCCTGTTCACTTTAAAGGGTATATGTACTTTTTCCTTACAAAAAACACAATGTCCACAGATACACATAAACTTACACTGTTTGAAGATTATGATAGTAGAAAGCTTCCCTTGAAATTGTACTTACTGAGGGGCTGTAGTTTTTGAGAAATGAGCAAAAGTAATAATTTTCGTCTCAGTTTTAGCATGTAAAAACGTATCAACCAATTATGCTATGGTTTTGGTATAATATCATAACTGGTTAAGGGTATTTTACATGCTAAAATAGTTTTGGTCTCAAGAGACCAAAACTATTTTGTGACTTGTTTTACTCATTTCTCAAAAACTACACAACCTTAGTTAGTAATATTTGAAGGGAAGCTTTCCACTATCATTATCTTCAAACCCTGTAAGTTTAATGCAAATATGTGGACATTTTGAAAAAGTACCCGAATCCTTTAAAGGCATTGGACACTATTGGTTGTTATTCAAAATAAGTATTGACAGAAAAAACTTACTTTGTAAAGAGAAATTAAGAAGTAGCGTAGTTTTTCTAGAGAAAGTGGTAGTTTCGTACTCAAATGTTAAAAGACTTCAAGCCTGAAGCTTTTTTGATATTATTCTTTTGCAACTTCAATGACCCATTGTGTCAATGTTTACAGATTTTGTTATTATGCATAAGTTGGGTGAGATACATCAAGTGAGAATATTGGTCTTTGACAAAGTTCTACCAAACATGTCCAGTGCCTCCGACGGTTTGCAGTCACATAGCTCTGTTTTGAAATCACCAGAAACTACACGATGCAATAAAAGGGTCCCCGAATGCCGGATTGAGGGATACCAATCGGCATAAATAAGGGAATCAATGTGTGGTGAAGAGGTTTTCAACTAGTGGTTTAATCACAACGAGGCCTGGTTCTTGATAATTATCAAGAACCAGACCTCGGCGGGTTTAAACCACTAGTTGAAAACCGATTCAAGACACTTTGATTCCCATTCATAAATACCTTTTCGGTCAAAAGACATCAACACTTTTTGGTCAAAAAGTAAAAAAAAAAAAAAAAAAAATTATAACTTTTCAATGATTTATTTCAACACAACACCCCTCCAGCTATGAAATGGTAAGGCCCAGTCAAGTCCCTCTGGTAAACAACTCCTTATAAGGGAATGCTGTGCGCGTCGCGCGTATCGCGTGATGTTGCACAACTGTTTCAGCCGTTAATCTCGACCAATAGGAATGAAGAAACAGTCTTAAAAGCACAGGTGCAAGTTCGCGTGTCACGCCCATGTTTCAACACTTTTTACTGGTCATAAACAAAGGTTTATACACACCATAGTGACGCGCTCTCCACCAATAGGAATAGGGAAACTGTCTGAGGTATTTATGAATGAGATTTTCAACTCAGTTTGTTTAAAACGGTTTAAAGACACTGGACACTATTGGTAATTGTCAAAGACCAGTCTTCTCACTTGGTGTATCTCAATATATGCATAAAAAAACAAATCTGTGAAAATTTTGACCAAATTGTTCATTGAAGTTGCAAGGGAACAATTAAAAGCAAAAACACCATTGTTGCAGAAATGTGTATACTTTGAGATGCCTAAAAACCGCTTCAGCTGATGTCTTTCAACATTTGAGTGAGAAATTAACATTTGACGTTTCTCACAATGTTTTATTATTTCAACAGCTCTCCATTTTCATTTCCAAGTAAGTTTTTACGCTTACAATTATTTGAGTTTTTACCAATAGTATCCACTGCCTTTAAACGAAACACACCTTTGGCAATTCGAGTCTGATTGTTTTGCTATATAGACGTATTCAAATTATAGTGCCGAAGCCATTGATTGCAAATAGTTGTCATTGATTGGAAATAGTTTCATTTTAGCTCAAGTCATAAATCACGGTGACCAAGCTTCGTGATTTGGTAACTGCTGATACATAGACACTGGGAATGTGACACCGTTATAAAGGACTGGTGAACAGTCAGTGTCAAATTCATTATTAATAATGTTCAATAGACTATCTTTGCAAGTGAACTGGTGCATATGCTCATGTTTTGATGACTTAACTAGCTGTTCCGACCCACTGTCGGAACAGGAATAGTCTTCGTCGAGATTTTTATTATTTTTATTTTTATTATTTTTATTTTTATTTTTTGTTTCTCCCTAAATCCCCACAGCATTTGCACACGTTTGTTTAAATCTTAAAAACTAAATTAATGAAATGAAAGATTTAACAGATTCCTGTTAATGTGATGCCGGCATAAAATTCTGGACGACGTCAATATGACGTCATGTATTGCACGTTTTGTGTCTGTGCACAAACACAATGGCTCTTCAAACGTAAGTTTTTAACTGGTCAAAAACACAATAACTTCAAAATAATTTATTTTTTTGTTTCCTAAATATCATATTATGTGTTAAAAAATATACTGATTCTAATAAGATGAGTTTCATTCCATTAAAAGCAATCAAGGTACGTCTAAAATTAATAAATAAATTAAAATTTTGGCGTAATGGATACAACGTACAACGAGTACTTCATAAATTGGGTGCAGTCACTTTCAATGTATTGTAACCTTCCCTATATGGTTATTGGTGTTGACCTTCACGGGTTGATGACTTACATGACGGGAGTCTAAGACATTGTCGGGAAGTTGGCATCTTTTTTTTTTTCTTTCTTTTTTTGTAAATAAATGTTTAAATTCGTAATTTTCAACCATGTGACCCTCATTTGCATATTTAATTAGCACCTTATCTCAAGAAGTACATGGCCGGTTTTTAAACTGTTTGTAGTTATAGTGTCCTTGGGGATTGGAGATTAATTTTGAAAACCATGACCTCAATTGACCTCTACTTCCGGGTCAACTGGAAGTGGGACCATATCTTAAGAACTACACGGCCGATTTTTAATCTGTTTGTAGTTATAGACTCGACCTTTGGGATTGGAGATTAACTTCAAAACCGTGAACTTAAGTTGACCTCTACCTCCGGGTCAACTGGAAGTTGGACAATATCTCAAGAACTACACAACCGCACGGCCAGGACCCTGCAAGGTTTTAAACGGACGTTTAAGAACGAGTCACTACTTTTTTATTCCCGTTCATAAATGCCCTTATGTTCTAAAGCGAAATAATCTCACAATTATAGACAATTGCCAGTTTCTTTTGCGAATTTTGGGAATTTTCAAAAACTTTTGTAAAAATGTTTTGTGCGCGTCGGTCGGTGTGTATACGCGCGTGTACACGCATATTATGCGCTGTAACTAAAAGCTATGAGTTGCGTAATTTAAATTGGCGTCGGTAGGTTGCGTGCCCAAAACGTGAAGCCAGCCCAGTCTTAAACAGCTTCAGCTGTGTCTTTATCAACCGTTTAAACACACCCATGACACGCTCTCCACCAATAGGATTAGCGAAACTGTCCACGGTATTTATGAATAAGGGAATAAAAGGGTAGCGACGAGTTCTTCAACGACCGTTTAAAGCCGGCAGGGTCGGCGGCCGTGTGATAAAAGCCCGAGCTTGGCTCGGGTCTTTATTGCACGGCAACGACCCTGCAAGGTTCTTAAACAGACGTTTAAGAATGAGTCACTATTCTTTCATTCCCATTCATGCCCAAATGCCCTTTTGTTAAACAACGTTAAAAAAATACAATTATAGACACTTTAACAATTGAAAATTCGAGGTTTGAAATATTGTTTTCAAAAACTTTGTGAAGAATCTGTTCGATGTGCGTGGATTGTGTGTACGCGCGCGTGCTTCGATTACGCGCTGTTACTAAAGCTATGAATTGCATTCCGCGTGATAGTCTTGCACGCCCGACACCAGCCGGTTATAAACACTGGTCATTATCAAAGGTGTATACACCCCCACGTGACGCGCTCTCCACCAATAGGAATAGCAAAACTGTCTGAGGTATTTATGAATGGTCGATAACATCATCTATGAGTGCTTTCTGGGTGATGACGTCAGTGTGAATCTTCAAAGCAACGAGACGGTGGCCCACAACTGTCACGGCAAAACAAAAAGCGCCAAGGCAAAACAAAAAGCGCCACGGCAAAACAAAAAGCGCCACGGCAAAACAAAAAGCGCCACGGCAAAACAAAAAGCGCCACGGCAAAACAAAAAGCGCCACGGCAAAACAAAAAGCGCCACGGCAAAACAAAAAGCGCCACGGCAAAACGAAAAGCGCCACGGCAAAACGAAAAGAGCCACGGCAAAACGCAAAGAGCCACGGCAAAACGCAAAGAGCCACGGCAAAACGAAAAGCATGCGGGTTAAAGGTCGAAAGGAGTCGCGATGATTCCTGGGATAGGTTATAAAAGGTCAGCACGCGCAGTGTTCAGTTGATCTTTAGGCCCACGTTATGTGTACACACGTTCAGGTCCCACAGTTCCAAGCCAACTCGGTACAAGTCAACTCGGTCCCAAGTCAACTGGGTCCCAGGTCAACTCGGTCCTTCGACCAACCTTCATGTTTTTAAAATTATTTTATTGTACTGTTTCGTGTAAGTTAACTTGATAATAATATTATGTTCGTGTAAGTTTACTTACTTTTTGTTTTCAACCAACCTTAATGTGTTTTGTTCATTATTATTTTATTGGTAGGTCCAGTGTTTTGATTTGTTTTACTACGTGTAATTGTTAACTGGAATTTTTTTATTATTATTATTATTTTTACACAAACATTAATTTTCTCATAAATCGTACATTGAACTCATTGTTTTTCAGTTGAAATTTATTCGCCCAACACAATTATTCCAAAGTGAAACAAACACGTGTTGAATATAAAAACAAATGAGACGCTATTGAAGGTATCGAATATACCCTAGAGATCGGTACACACTCATCTCGTTTAATGTACAAAGTCAAAGGACATTTAGTTAATTGTTTTCCAAGTCAAAGAACTTTCCGTCAACCATACGGACCGAGTTGACTTGGGAACGAGTTGACTCATAAGCATAATTATAGCATGCGAGATAATTAGCATATTTTCCAGGTTTCATTTGCAGTCGCGCGGCGCACTCGGACCCTTCGAGATTTCGCGTGACAGCGCGAGAACTCGGAGACGATGTGCAAAATTGGCTATAGGTCCCAGCAAGAGGGCAGTGTTGGGTCAAGTGGTAAGTTTCTTGAACATTTTCCTCGTAAAACAAACCCATTTTTACCGGATTTTCGAGACCAAATACATGTGAATCTTTGTCTGAAATGTGGTTAAAGTTTTACACTTTATGTTGATAAGCTTTACACTTAGGTGCCCCGACTGTTTCGAGCACGATTGGGACAAACGGAGTCCATATTCTGATACACGAAGGTTCTTTCTTTTGGTACCACATAAACTTCTGCAGGTTTGGCCGTTGATATTTTTTTCAGTGCCAAAAATGTGCAAAAATCACTGTTTGTGCCGCTGCGTTTTAGCTTACGTGACGTCATCATGTAAGAAAAAGGCCTTGTGTTGTGTACTGTTCGTACGGCGATATTTTTCCACGATCGTTGTGAAAAAATAAAACAAAATTAAATTATGAAGAAATACAATTTTCTCATGAAAACAAAATGAATAATATCAAAAATTAAAATGTCCATCAATAATAACAAAACATGGTAGTTTGATGCAGGATTGGAATATTATGGAATTGTTATGGGTTTTCTTCGTGGTGGGTCTGTCTTGTCGAGACTCTGTGAAATCATGTGTAGAGTAATAGTAGGTCTTCTATTTCTATGATTCGAATCTAAGTTCTATTTTACATTATTACTAATAATTCAAAAAAATTGAATATTTTTTTAATTACCTGAAAGTATATTCAATATTTGTTGACACTTGTTGAGAAAATAAATAATCGATTGAGTTTCAATTTGATCAGGTGGTCAATACCTTTTGCTAGTTCATACTGGGTTAAATCATATTGATTTAAGACAGTCTTGGTTAACGCTTAATCAAAAAGGGAATGGTCAAACATGTCTAACTTTAATTTCACACAGCAAAAATATTTCACTTGGGGATTGCAATTTATTGGTAATAACTGTAGTCCATGTCAGTGTATAGACGGGTGTGCGGCACCATAATGTAGCCCGAGCCCTAAATGTAGCCCGGACCTAAATGTAGCCCCAAACATGCCCTAAATGTAGCCCGACCTAAATGTAGCCCCAAACATGTACCTAAATGTAGCCCGGACCTAAATGTAGCCCCAAGGTGCAACCAATAACTGATTTGTTGAACGAACGGCGTGCAGGAGTTTTGGGAAATTTTGTGCACTGGTAGATGTTAAAACTACTTGACTGCGTAGAGCAGTAAGAACACTCGATCTACAGCTCAAAGACAAACCAAAGTTACCAATAAAGGTGTTACACTATTTGAGAAGTATTACACCTCATACTTAGTTTTGTTTTGTGTGTGGTTTATAGCGCATCCTATGATACGTGCATATATTTTAATACAATGTTTGAAATTTAATTATGAAAAAACAAAGCAAAGGTGGGACAAACAAAACAACTTATTTTTAATAGATGTCAAATTTACATCTGGTATAAAGAGTATTAATTTTTTGTCTCACCCAATACACTGATGTGTGTTAGCACAAATAAAATTAAGCAAAAGGTTTTCCCCCGATTCAACAGAGCTTCCCTGTCATTTCTTTGCAATAAATTCCAGCTCAAAGGCATTCAGAACAACCTCACTGCTCAAAAGAACTTCAGCCTTGAAAATTTAAAGATCAACTTTGTTTGCCCATCAATGAAAATAAAAAAAAAACTATATAATTATATTTAATTGTTGGCATGAGTCTGGTTTTACACATCTCAAGATGGCAGTTTTTATACGTTTGTCTAACCTTGACAGCCTCTGTCCAACTAGTAACCATTGTGTACATGTCTAAAGCTTTCAAATAAATAAATAAATAAAATAAAATAAGAATAACAACAATGTGTTGGGTTTTGTTTATGGTCGTCCAAAAACTTGTCTAGTTACCGGCCGTAAACGTTTTATCCTTTTTTAAATATATTAAGTATCATATGTATTTTTCTTTAAGCACAAAAGCAACTAAATACCAAGAGAGCAATTTTTTCAAAATAGTAATAATATTTGCATGTAACATTAGCCATTTGGAGAAATTGACCTCGACACAAGCTTCTTTGCATTGGGATTGGCTTGGATCAGACGAGTTTGTCTATGAAAAGCAATTGTAACCGTTTTTGTAAAATGCATTGGTTGAAAAGATGTTTTAAAAGTAGAATACAATGATCCACACAAATTGGCCTCGAAATTGCGTGGTTTTCCTTTTACTGTGCGAACTAACATGGTCGGCCAATGTGAGTCAAAAATATGACTCCATAAAATAATGGCCGACCGTGTTTTAGTCGTCGAGGTAAAAGGAAAACCGTGCCTTTTCGAGGCATGTTTGTGTGGATTATTGTATTCTACTTTTACAACCTCTTTCTAACCATATGCATTTTATAACAAACGGTTACAAACGCTTTTCAAAGACCAACTCGACCGATCCCAGGCAACGTGTTCTTTTAAGCCCGTTTATTCGTCCTGCGAATGCGAAACAAACGTTGACGTCACTAATTCGGAACAAATAATTCGCATCAGCCTCGCGAAAAATTCACCGCTATAGGGAAAGCACGACGTCAAATTCGTATCGAGTTCACGGTCGCAGAAAGTATAAACCGGGCTTGTATTCAACACATCATGTTTGCTGTGAACAAATCCCCCAAAAAATGTATTGGGAAAACGTGTTCAAGTCTTTTTAGGTTTTATAGTTTCGCAATTTAAATCAGAATCAGTGGTTTCAGTGGCTAAAAGTGGTAAACGCTTGCCTTTGACAATACGTAGCAAGTTGGGCTGGTTCAGTTGACTGGTATAATCTATGATTATAAGAGAAGTAAAATTTGCATCGGGGATAAAGAATATTAATTTTGGTTTTTACCCATACACCGATGTGTGTTAGCACTGTATACTAAACCCAAATTATCAATATATGATGTTGATGACATGTCAGATTATAGAATAACATCATAACATTAATTTTGTATTAAAAGTAACCGCATGAAATAAAGATAATCTTGGCGTAATCCAAGTATAGCACAACCAGGATCAAACAGGGATCAACTTATTATGGAGGCAATCTTATTTTCATCTCCGAGGTTTTGAGAGAGTATGTTTGCCCCAACCATGTTACCCAAACAACTCCTCGGCCACCCTGAGTCGTGGTCCCGCTAAGATAGTCCCCGTTAAGATTAGACGCGTGGCAGTTCGTGTACCACCAGGCACCATGATAATCAACGGCACAGTTCCCGCTGGAACGACTGTCGTTGTCTACGTCTTTAGTACTAAACTGTTGGCCATTGTGGGAGACCATCGAATCACCTGAAACAAAGAACAATTTTACAGTCATACATGATGAACTGAATCGGAGTCAGATAAACCTTAATCTATATTATTTCGTTGCCTGCGTTCTACCTGGGAGTTCTTGTCTACAATTGTTTTGCAAAAAACATAATCATGAGGAGAGAGAGGGAAGGTACATTGAGGTTTTGAAGAAAAAAGTTTGTTTATCTACCAGTAGTTAACATGGACTCTCTGGAACAATTTTACCTTTCCCTAGAGGACAATGAGAGGTCAACCTGTAACCAAAATAGGGCAGAAATACGAAACACCTCGACTGAGATACCAATATACACACACACACACATTGCAACACAGCAAGTAATTTCAGTTTTGTTTAACCTATTTCGGGTACAGTTTAACCCCTCTGAAGGAAGGTCAAAGTGTTCCGTAAATTTACCCTATTTTGGGTACAGTTTGACCTCTCATTGTCCTCTAGGGGAAAGGTCAAAGTGTTCCAGAGAGTCTATATTAACTACTCTTACCTGCGTCTCCTGAATAACCCGCCACTGTCAGCCTGTATCTGTCAGTGACGTCACTAACATGAAACAACCCATACTTGGCGTACCGAATCCCTTTCTCAAAATCTGAGAGATCGACGCGCAGTTCATGCAATCCCCCTTCAGTCAGACGGTGCAAGAACTCATTGCCGAGCCAAAATTCACCTTCAAGATCACCGAAGCCCCGGCTGTAATTGGCAAAATTCTGGTAGAAGTCGACACTGCCGTCCTTCCGCCTCTGGAATACCTGTAGATGAATCATAGTGTTTATGAATTGCTCATGTAAAAAAAAAGTAAACAGCTATAAACAAGCCAAACATTTGAACAAAGTAATTGACATAAATCCAACTCACCGTCCATCCCCCACCGTCAGTGTCCATATCACAGTAGACATTGAAGGGTCGACCGGAGTCTAGAGGTTGAATTGCATAGACTCCACTCTCCGTCACACCCAATGTCAGCGCATCTGAACAATCCTTCGGGAGTAAGGCCGAATCTGTAACGAAACATGTAATTCTACCATGGTAGTTAAAGGGATGACCAATCAAATAAATAATTCATCATAATACTTCGCGGTATAGGCCTATATAAAATAATACAAGTATTTTATTGCAACATTCTTAAAACTCTGAATGTTTGGCCTCTGTCACGAAGTGTAGGTTTTTCTGAACACTACCATGAAACAATAACTTAAATCGATAAACTATTTTAACCAAACCCTTTTTCTTTTCAACTCTTGTTCTATTATTCGTCGTCTTTAAGACGACTCTCCGGTTTTATCGAATTGTCGCCAAGAGCAGTTGAAACCAAAATTCAAAATTTAACCTCCTTGACCTCCATGCAGTGAGTCAATTTCATTCAATTTTAGAGAAGAATGGACAATGTTAAAAGTAGTTACACATAAGCCATACAATCCAATGAAACCTAAGTTGAATCAGGGCGATTAGAGCAGATCTACGGCAATTTTGAGTTGGACACTGCTTGGAGATGTTTCCCACTTGTCCGTGCAACCCTATATAACGCTACCTACACTTACCTTCCGCAGCGCTAACCAAGGTAGACACTGTTTCTTGCAACTTTCCCAACTGTGTTTTCATCTCGTTAAGCTCCTTAGTATTAACAATGGTGCATTCCAAGTCACCTCCAGTTTTAGCGGGGTTGGTAATGGTGACTTGTGGTTGACACACACATCTTGCTGAATCGATGGAGTTATAAGTCTCAGTCTGAGTCTCTATGGGGTTATAAGTCTCAGTCTGAGTCTCTATGGGGTTATAAGTCTCAGTCTGATTCTCTATGGGGTTATAAGTCTCAGTCTGAGTCTCTATGGGGTTATAAGTCTCAGTCTGAGTCTCTATGGGGTTATAAGTCTCAGTCTGATTCTCTATGGGGTTATAAGTCTCAGTCTGAGTCTCTATGGGGTTATAAGTCTCAGTCTGATTCTCTATGGGGTTATAAGTCTCAGTCTGAGTCTCTATGGGGTTATAAGTCTCAGTCTGAGTCTCTATGGGGTTATAAGTCTCAGTCTGAGTCTCTATGGGGTTATAAGTCTCAGTCTGATTCTCTATGGGGTTATAAGTCTCAGTCTGAGTCTCTATGGGGTTATAAGTCTCAGTCTGATTCTCTATGGGGTTATAAGTCTCAGTCTGAGTCTCTATGGGGTTATAAGTCTCAGTCTGAGTCTCTATGGGGTTATAAGTCTCAGTCTGATTCTCTATGGGGTTATAAGTCTCAGTCTGAGTCTCTATGGGGTTATAAGTCTCAGTCTGAGTCATAGTCTGATCCTCTATGGTCTGACGAACCGCGTTCATGACTAACATGGACAAACACAACACCCTCAGGATTCTTAAACTGATCAGCGCCATTTTAAGACAACAGCTCAACAGTAAAGAAAATCTCAGCGTGTAGTTTGCGTTCGACTTAACCTTAAAGAAACCGAAAACGAAACAAAAACTACACACCAGACTACACAGAGTGTGAGCTACAGTTGTTATGAAGCATCCAGAAAATTACGCGGTCTCATGTATAGTGTTCATTGGTTTTGGAGGTACGTCGGCCGGTCGAGCACGTCTGAGCCAATGAACAGCTCTCCCTGGGTAGCTTCCCCCACAATTTACATACACACGAACGTTGCAGAGGTTTCCTTTATTCTGATTCATTACAGCAGGGCGAATATTCATGCATCGACCTCTGCGATGACGAAACATGTAAACGTACCCGCGCTATTCAAAGGCGAATGAATAGACTGTGTGCTCGTGACGTAACAAGTTTACACAAAGAGTTCCTTCTGTTAAAACAGTGCAGGACTCTCTCAACTCACGTTGGCTGTTAATGAACTCTTTGTTTTACTGGGTATGTCACGATCACACAGTCTATTCATTCGCCTTTACACGGTTAGCTTACCAGGGGCTTTGTCATCGCAGAGGCCGATGAATATTCACCCTGTAAATGACTTAAGCCCGGTTCATACTTCCTGCGAATGCGAATACGAAGCGAATGTTGACGTCACAAATTCGCAACGAACAATTCGCAGAAGTTGAACTCTGCTCTACTCCCTTGCGAATATCGCTGCGAAAGGAGGGTTGTAACGTCACATTCACGTCAAATTCGCTTCGCATTCGCTTTCGCATGAAGTATATGAACCGGGCTTAACACGAAAGGAATCTTGTGTAACGTTCGTCGGGTATGTAAATTGTGGTTGGAGCTACACAGGGAGAGCTGTTCATTGGCTCTGACCATGGAGGAAGGAAGAGAAGGAGCTCGAACAAAGGGACTTCAAAAGTCGAACCCGTGGTACCGCGGTCATTTAAAACGACACCTCGTAATCACCCACATACCTTATACAGACAATGGGCGACCTGGCGTATGTTAGTTTGCGCGTGCGCACTTGGTTCTTCACTCAACTAAGGTGTCGTATGTCGTATGGACATAATACAGAAGAAAAAAAAAACTTTTTTGAGACCTGATAAAAATTTGGAACCACCGCTAGTTACCGGAAAGTCACAAAAAATGTTTTAAAAAATAATATGCCATGATGTTTCCGTGAAACACCACAAACAGTAAATGAAAACGTGTATATTCACAATTCTTGTCTCCAATGATTCAACTTTACAAGCAGGCAACAGCGCAAACTGGCGGTACCACACGTTCTGTACAAAGAGATTTAATCCCGCTCGTTAATCGGCCGTCCAGCTGGAGGTCCCCTATCTATTCCCACTGGCCAGACAGGGGCATTGTCAGAGTATGTTTTTGTTACTCTGCGGTTTTGCGGGTCGTTCGATCTCCCTCTCGTCCTTCCTCCATGCTCTGACGTGGTCGACCGGCCGACGTGCCTCCCAAACCAATGAACACTACTTACAGTACGGTGCCCTCTGACCTATGACGTCAAGATTACAGTGTAGTTTAACTCACTTAAAAACACTGATTTTTGCAACTGTTACTAAACTCAGTAAGTTAAATCGTGGAGGAAATTAATCGAACAGAAACAGCAAGGACTAAAGATGCTATGTCAGATTTTTGGCCGATTTGACCCAAAAATGTTGATCTAAAATTCAATAGGTATTTTGATGGGGGTTGAGAAAGTGACAAGCCAATTATTAGTAGCAGTGAAATAAAGTGCTCAAAATTAGTTTTTGTCGGGATCCCGAAAATATATCACGTGACCAATTATTATTTGTTTTATAAGAAAACGTTTTAAGTTTTTGTCATGGTTCCTGACCATTAAAAGTAAAAGTTAAACCTTTTTTCGTTAGAGCGGGTGATACTCTTTGAAATACCATTCACTCAACAAATCTATTTTTTAGTGTTTGAGGCAAAAAATCTGACATAGCATCTTCAAACGAATTTAAACAGTGTTAAAAACACCTTAAATTCAACATGCTTCCTCAAGCGGTACAGAGTAGCGGTTTCTACGTCTTAATTATGTAAATATTCACGATTTCTGTGAAAAAAAAAATCGAAATATTTTACGAAAATATTCAGAAGTCGATATTGATATAGATTTTATAGTAAAATCACCCAAAAACGCTAATGCTGTACATGTGTACATGTGTTGTTTTTGTTTTCGATTGGATATAGGAAGCGTTACCGCGGTAATTATTTAAAGATTGTGTACCCAATTTATTTTATCACATTTATTAGGTGTTCATATTAGGTGTTCAGGCCAACAGCTCGGAACGCCTCTTATTTTATTCGTTTTTGTTTTGTTATTGTGTGTTTGTTTGTTTAGGTGTTCGGGCAACCGAACAACTCTTTGTTATTGTTCGGTTTTGTAGGTGCAACAGCCCGAACAACTCTTTGTTATTGTTCGGGTTTTTTTCCCCAGGTGTTCGGGCGAACAACTCTCTGTTAGTGTTCGGTTTGTTTAGGTGTTTGGGCAACAGCCCGAACAACTTTTTGTAATTGTTCGTTTTTTAGGTGTTCGGGCAACAGCTTTGCAAAGATTGTACATGTACAACACGTGTAGTATAGTGTCACGCTCCAGTGTAGAGCGCCCTAGCTTCGTGTATAGTCTGCGTTTGAGGCGTTTTCAAAATACATTTCCCCTTTCAATTAGTTAGTCTCTTCTGCAGTCGTCAGTGTTTAATAAGTTCATAATTATATCATCAACCACATAAGCTATTTTGACAATCTTTACATCAAATGAAAGAGCTCTACGTACTTCATAAAAATGGATATGTTGGTGACCTTCTCTTCACCTTATTATGAAATGAAACATTTGCTAGGTGCGCCCAATAAGCACGAACTCGACCGTTAAGTGGGCCCTGCTCTAGCAGCGGTAAAAGATCTGCTCCAGCAGTCCAAACCTTGTAGGTTCGAATCCCACCCATTTTATAAAACACATTGGATTATGATTAAAGGGGTTTTTAAAGTTTTGATTAAAAAATGAGATGCGTACAACGAACAATTTGTGTTTGTAAATACACAACCACTACAATTCCCCATGTAAATTTGTCTTATAAATCTTTTTCGAAAGAACCATATACCTGAAGATACTCGTGTAGTGGTTAAGAAATGTCAGTTTTAGATGTGGTAGGCAACCATTATAGAGGGAAACCCCAAAGAATCACGTAGGGTCTCAACAATCGATCCACACGATTTAAGCCTTCGTCCCAAGATTTAAACTGGGGTGCACTGAAAGTTCACATGCTAAAATAATCACCTTAATTTGAATTGGTGAATTATTCACGTTTGGAACATTATTAAGGGTTCCAACAGCCGGTGTGGCTGTTTTGTTGTTTACATCTGTTTTCATAAATATGAAAGTCATAAGAAACCTTATTATCTTCGCAAGCATATCAATCTGAAAAGTACAAATCAATACATGCAGTAAGTGGAATAATTATGTCAAACAGCAGTGCAAGATGAAATTTGAATTAACTTCAGGGGTAGAGCATTGGAGCATTATTAAGGATTACAACAGCCGGTGTGGACGTTTTGTTATTGTCATTTATGAGCAAGCAAACTATTAGTGCAACTGATGACATTACAAACAATGTTAGTTCTCCATTTAATTGTAAGGTGTTTACAATTTCTCCTGGCACTTCAAAAAGACTCCCAGCCAAGAGTAGATAAAATAGTGTGTGTGGAAGTTCTCCGGGGGAGCAAAAGGATAGCTTCACCAGCACTGTTTTGGATTATATCAAGTTTGGAAAGAAACACTTTGGCAGCATCACAATAATCAAAGTGAGGGAGAATCAGAGTTTTGTAAAACAGGTTTAAAGTATGTTGGTGAAGAACACTTCTTATCCTCCGGAGAACCCCCACACGTTTATTAAAAGTCTTAGTACTTTTCTCAATGTGCACACTCCAAGATAAAGATTGATCTAGCCAGACACCTAAGTACTTAAAATGATCAACATTGTCAATGGTATTGGAACCGATCTTCACATGTAATTTTCTTCAATACGGCGAAGTTTAGCTTGAGTTCCAAATAACATACTCTTAGTTTTGCTTGTATTAAGAGTTTAAAAAATTAGTCTGCAGCCATTTGGAAACCTCAATCATATCTGCACTGAGGGCTCTGTTAATAAGACCAATAGATTAAGCACGAGTAAAAATAGCTGTGTCATCAGCATAAAAATACATTTTAGAGTCTATCGGAAGAATATTGACAAAATCATTTATGTACAATGTAAAAAGAAGGGGCCCAAGCACAGAACCCCGAGGCACACCGGAAGTCACTATACAGTAGACGGGGAATAGTGTTCACCAATTTGTGTCAGCACCTATTTGCGACCATTTAGATAAGAAGAAAACCAGTCGAGCTCCAGACCATGCACTCCAATATTTGTTAGCTATTTGAGAAGATGTTCATGGTGAACAGTGTCAAACGCTTTCTTTAGATCCAGAAAGACTGCTCCCGTGAGGTACCCTGAGTTCATATTTTCCAGGAGGTAATCAGAAACATTAAGAAGACAAGTTTGTGTGGAGTGCATAGGTCTAAAGCCAGACTGGTTCTCTGTTAAAGTTTTGTTTTGCTCCATGAAGCCTAAACAACTGTTTATGAATAAGTTTCTCAAAAATTTTCATGCGGGTTGGAATAACAGAAATAGGCCGATAGTTATTATACACATATTGACTGACAATGAGGTAACTAGTGTACGTCTATTCCCCGAGGGACTTTGAATGACCAGAAGAGCGACCTATTTCCCGAGGTCGAAGGCCGAGGGAAATAGGCCCCTCTTCTGGTCACTCCAGGCCCGAGGGGGAATAGACCTACACTAGTTACCGAATTATGCCAGCCAATTTGTGTTTTATAACACAGCTCGGTCTTAAATTACAAATAAGAACAGAAATCTGGAAAGAAAGGAGGTTTTATAGTTACAGTTCACGGTTCAAGTCCAGAGTGGGCGCTGTAACCGGGCACTACTTTAAAAGACAAGTCCCGCTCGGGTACTAGTTCCCGCAAAACACGCGCGCGCGATCACAAGACTATATTAGTTCATCCCACGTGACCGTGTTTCAGCCAACCAGAATACAGAACAAGCAAGAGGTGTGTTATAATGGTGTTTAGTTTATCGCCTTCTTTAAAATAAGCTGATATACGACTAAGTTTCCAGGCAGATGGCACAGAGCCAGTGGAGAGGCTCAAGTTCATGATACGAGTTCATGATGTGAGTCTGGTTTTCTGCTATGTACACATACAAATACAGAGTCAGATCCAGACATTGTGCCGAAGTCGTGCAATGGGAGACTTTTGGGACGCTTGGTGGCAGCAGACTTACCAGGTAAAATCCATTGTTCTCGGTCATGTGCGCACGCTCAGAACTACGTAAACAATGGAAATTTACCCGGTAAGTATGCTGCCACCTAGCGTCCCAAAGTCTCTCATTGAAATGACTCATAAGAGCGCCCCCTATCGGCAGGAGTAGGAAAGGAATATCCTACAAAACTACAGTATGTGTTTTTAAACACGTATTATTTCAACGAGAGTTATGAGAAATCAGACCCAATTGCTAGCTGGCAAATTGTGCCATGATTGCACAATCACGGCTACGTGTAATTCTACCTCCATGGTGAACTGTAAGACTGCCCTGGAATGGGAATCCTAAACGAAGAGGATAACGTACATTCTAACACTGATAGGGTTTTCAAGGCATTGGATTGTAGCATCAAATTATTAGTTTGACAAAAAAAACAAACATTTTTGTTACTCTGAAATCATCGGGTGTCAAATTACGGTAGTTAAAAGCACTAATGAATTTTCTCTTAATTCCTAATGTAAAAATTGTTAAAATTCTTGATTAGTCAACCAAGTTAAATAATGAGTGTTTCTTTGCAACACCATTATCTCAAGAAGTATACGGCCGATTTCAAACCTGTTTTCAGTAATAGGCATAGGAGATTAGCCTTGGGTAACCGTGACCCCGAATTGACCTCTACTTCCGGGTAAACCGGAAGTGGGATCGTATTTCAAGAGTTACACAACCGATTTCAATTTTTTCTTAAGTTAAAAACTCCTAGGCATTAAATATCAACTTTGAAAACCGTGATCCCATGTTGACCTTTTATTCCGGGTCAATCGGAAGTGGGACCTTATCTCAAGAACTACACAACCGATTTTCAAACTTTGTTCTTTTATGGACTCATTTGGCATTGGACATTGTATTGGATAGGCGTGACCCCATGTTGACCTTTACTTCCGGGTCAACCGGAAGTGGGACCATATCCAAAGAACCACACAACCGATTTTGTTTTCTTTCAGTTATTAACCCCTTGGGCAGTGGAGATCAGTCTTGGGTAACCGTGACCCATTAATTACCTTTACTTCCAATTCAACCGGAAGTGGAACCGTAATTTCAAGAAATACACAACATATTTTCTTTGTTGTCATATTCTTTAAATACTGTTGCGATCCTGCAACAAGCATATTAGTTAGAGCTAGAGTACTATATATAATACTTAGTGTATAACCCCACCCATAGACCTTTATTTAAGATAGCAATTTTGAACAACTGCGCATGTGCGCGCTAAGGACTGTGGGAAAAATTTGGCACCTCGCTCAAAAAAGTAAACAACGTTCAACGTTCGTACACGATCGATCGGTTTGCAAAATGGATGTGGCAGGAGTGACCGAGAAAGAGCTGCTTGATAGAATAAATAGTTCTGGCATAGACGAATTAAGGTAATCTTTAGCTAAAGTGAGTGTGCCAAGACACAGTAGTTAAAGACAAACTCCAAAGGCGACATTTTTTCGCGATAAAATTACTGTTTTTTTTAGGTTTGCCCGTCTACGTCTGTAGGGCGTCGGAAGACTGACATTGACAAGGTCAATGGCAAGAAGTTGCAACACGAAGTTGCATTATTGTCGTAGTTTTTTATATTAATAATACACATCTGACATGGCTAAATAAAGCATGGAGGTACACCCATTCGTGGGTGAAACTGTCTTCCGCCACAGAAGCATGACCGTCCACCACAAACAATGACAATGTTTACAAACTTATTGTTTACAAAAAAACTTTGTGGAACACGTTATACGTGACGACCGTATAACTGGAGGTGCAAAATATTTCCCACAATCCTTTGCGGGACGTCGAATTTTTCAATCTTCAATAAGGTCTATGGTCAGAGTATTCCCACAGTAGCCCATGTAGCCCCATCACCACTGTACAGTTGTTGTACTGTGATAATTCGCATACACTATACACAAAGTACATGTACATCTGTAGATTGCTACAGAAACTAAGTCAGCCCATTGACAATACACACACTGGCCTCTTCCCAAAGACCAAGTACAAGTGCCGCTCAACTGTTGACCCCGCCTCCAATTCCACACCCTGATCAAAGCTCTTTGGGTACCGCTGAACCCCTCCACACAGACCCATGAAAATGACCAGAGCAGCCCCGCTCACAGAACCCCTCCACAGACCCATGAGAATGACCAGAACAGTCCCGCTCACAGAGTACCGAAGCTCCGTAACAGAGCCAGGCAAAGCTCCACCACTAATTTCAAGGTCACATTCTCCGGCATTATGGCCTCTACAAAGTTTGAGTGTTAGTCACACAAATACCATGCCATTAGTATAGCACACAGATACATATTAATGAGTTCAGAAATCCAGCCATCCCATTGGTTGTCACTTAGGCCCAGAAGTGTATAAATTGAGGAGTCTGAGCCACCTTATAAGCCAGACACTCTCTGAACTCACCAGAGAAAAGACCAGCTATGCGCCATGAATGCCCTTAGACTTGTGCATTAAGACTATTGACAGACAAGCAGTACCCAGGGGCAGATTTTACAAAGCAATAAAATTCATCGCAAGACAATTTTTCAGTATCATCATAGTAATTTGTATTAAATTTGTGACATCACCATTTTCATAGCAACTACGATTGATTTGCAGTTACGATCAATCTTAGATAACTTTATACGCTACCACTCACTACTGTTGTACCACTAGTTGTATCCACAGACAGGTATTATAATGTCTGTGGTTGTATCACTACCCTATTATGGGACAGCGCCCTCTATTGTCCTATTGATGATTGTCCATCCAGTCTCAGAATCAAGATCAAGTAACCTCATGTCATAAAGTTGTAATGTGTGTGTTTTATTGTACCTTAGAACAGCTGTGTGATTGTTTACAGTCACTATCTCTACAGTTTATCTTTAGAGATTGTTTGCTATTATCTAGGTCTGATTTGTTTAAAAGCGCAAGTGCAGTGTATATAATGTCAGGTTTAATATTATTCCGAAAATACTCCAACGATCACAAGAAAAACAGTATGAAACCATTAGCGCCTATAATAAGGAGTGGTTTAAAAAAATGCATGTAATGGCATACTCTGTAAACACACTGAACTATCTAAAAGGGGCTTTCTGTTAAGGACGTTTTTAAATAAAAACACGTAGAAAAATTAAAAAATTCTGACTCCATTTTGAAAGAAATCCAACGATTTATGTCAACACTGTACAGTTCAGAAGGTTTTATGACAAACACAAATATTTGGTTGAACGTTTCTGGTGAAAATCAAAAGATTTTGCCAAAGAGGTTATTTGCTGTACTTCTTTCATCTAGTGAGCAGACAGATGACTCTGTGCGTTTCTGTTGCCAGTTTTGTTTTACTTCCATCAAAGATTTTACTGCATAGCGCCCTCTCGCGAATAACCGTGACTTAACTTCCAGTAATGCATGTACGTGTACTGGCGAACAAGTTTATCATACCACAGTGCAGGGTCCGTGTTCTATGATCATACGAACTGAAAGTATTTCAACCTTTGTACATTGTTTGCGATATTCGTAATAATAAATAACTTAAAGCTATGTATGAAATATATATTCAAGCAAGTACCACGCTAAAACGTGCTCAGTCTGAGTGAAATCAATGTCCTACCAGTTGCAAAATGTGGGTCGCGAGTGCCATGTCAACGGTCACTGTAATTAAAAGGGGGATTTACCAATTCCAATGGAACGTTTGCTGTAATATTTTGCTCAAATAAACACAGCAAATATAAATATAATTGCAGCAGGCTGACCCAATTGCAGCGTGAACGGCTGGCTATAGCTACATAACTGTCACATTAAATTCCTACAATAATAATTCTGACTTAATACCCAAAGAATGTTTGGCGCCCTCTCCTGTTATTTAATTGCAATACGGGATGGTTCCGTTATGAAAAACTTCTTGCTGTCAAGGTCAAGGATGTCAGTGAAGTCGCACTGTAAACCAATCAAAGCACATAACGAGTGATGTCAGGCAGGCAAATTGTTTTGAGTTATTTTGTTAGTAATACAAAGATTACTGTTAAGCAGAAGCCGTAAAAAACATGTCTTTTAAAAACAGGCACCCTTCCAGTCCTTGGTCATTTAAAAGAGTAAAAAGGATTTGTTTTATAAAAATAATATGACGGACCCAGAAAATAAACAACTTGAACAGTTCTCACACAGACCGTGTTTTATGGTTCCTCTACCTCATAGTAACACGCGTGTCACAAAGGTAAGGCATCATTGCCTCTGGTCTTGTTGGTGCCCTTCAAAAGATTCCAATTGAAATACACAGTTGGTCAATGGCGAAGTGCCCTTTGCAAAATTAAAATGGTCTTGCCCTTTAAAAGATGAATTCAAGGCCTGCATATTTCCACGAATACATTCAAAAGGGGCACCAGGTAAAAAAGGGGCAACACAATCAATCAAAAGAGACCACATATGGAAAGGTTTGCGGTAACACCATGTAATGGCTATCTCTAAATGAGTTGGGGTGGTTCTGAAAAGAACCGTTGGGGTTAACTCGACGTTTCGATCAGTATGCTCTGATCATCTTCTGGAGAAAACAGACAAAGAGACAACGCTTATTATATGAGAAAATATAATTATTTGTTACAAACTGCTTACCAACCAAAAGGATCTATGGTATAAATACAGAGAATATCCTAACGTTTCAACCCAACTATTTCAGAGTCTTTCTCGAAGAATAACAGCACAACAGACATGGAAAGGTACCTATAAAGTTACATCTTTGAGTTACCTGCAGCCGATTTCAAGAAACGCTTTGATTAATCCTCAAGTTACTCGTCCTAAACTTAGGATAGGTTCAGCGCGACCTAACGTCTTCGGGTACGGAACTGAACTCGTCCTAAAGGCCCTGTCACACCATGGCGTATCGCCTGAACGTTTGCCAACGTATGCACAAAATAGTTCGAAAGTTTTTAAAGTCCAAGAACGCCAAACTTCCCAACGAATTGCATCGAAAAAGTCTACATCAGTGTTGGAAAGGACTTATCCATAGCGTATCCGTAGCGTATTGAACTTATACATAGCGTGTGACTAACGCAATGATAGCATTTCACTAACTAATTAACAAAGTTATGACAGCGTATCATAGCGTATGCAAGCGTATGAGTAACGTATTGATGGGTTGATGCGTTCAGCACGACCGACCATGAAGAAATGAGGATGAGTGAAGGCCCTGTCACACCATGGCGTTTCGCCTGAACGTAAGCCAACGTATGCGAAATATCGGAAATACGTTGGTGTACGCTGATATAAGTTTAGGGTAAGTTGGGGATACGTCGTTTACGTTAAGAGCACGCTGGAATACGCTGTTAAAATTTTGAACACGTCGAGCCCGCGAAATATTTTTTAGCATGTTCAAAATTTCTCGGCGTACTGAACGTGTGCTTCATACGCTCTGCATAAGTTCCCCGTAAGTTCATGGTACGTTAGACATACGTTGAAATACGTTGACATACGCCGGCATACGTTATAGGAACGTTGCTCGTAGGTTGGTATGCGTTGATGTACGTCTGCTAACGGGGAAACGTACAGCAAACGTAGTGATAACGAGATGATAACGTATATCCATATCTTTTTGAACGTATACATAGCAGTCAGTGCGCAACTTCGAGATAATGAAGCTGGCGCGCAGAGTTTCTTTGCAAAATCGTGATCAGAAAAGCGCTCTCGAACCCTTTGAGAATTCACGAGCAAAATGCGAGTGTTCATTAGCGCGTCAGTAAACCGTTTCGTTTGGTGGGAAATGTTTCAACGAAAAAACTTAAAATGAAGGAGGAATATCTTGAGATGTTTTTTTCTAAATGAAGAGTTATCAAATGTGTTAATTATGTGTATATTATGCACATTTTAAATAAAAACCATCGCACAGTGTGACATGAATAAAACTTTTTTATGAACCCTTCACGTTTGCCGTGACCCTGACTGTTTCCCGTTACTTCGTTGATTATAATGGATATTTTTAATATATTGAAGAATTTTGCAGTCCTTAGGTTTTTAAATTTTTTACTGCGGGAAAACGGGGAACACATTTTTGTTTGCGTCAAAACAGGGGAAAACTTTTAAAAACTATGAGGATGAGTTACTCAAGGGACCCACATATATATATACTGACCCCCCCCCATAAGTTCATAGAACGCCGAATACTTGCTAGATCTAGGGCACATACGCTAGCTGTACTGTATCAACGTATACCAACCTACGAGTAACGTCCCTATAACGTATGCCAGCGTATGTCTAACGTACCATGAACTTACGGGGAACTTATGCATAACGTATGAAGCACACGTTCAGTACGCCGAGAAATTTTGAACATGCTCAAACAAAATTCGCGGGCTCGACGAGTTCAAATTTTAACAGCGTATCCCAGCGAGCTCTTAACGTTAACGACGTATCCCCAACTTACCCCAAACTTGTATCAGCGTACACCAACGTATTTTCGATATTTCGCATACGTTGGCTTACGCTCAGGCGATACGCCATGGTGTGACAGGGCCTTAACGTTGGGAAGAGTTTGGTGAAATCGACGGCTGTTCACGTGTTGTTATTTAGCCTTCGAGAAAGACTCTAGCTAGTGTTATAGGCTCGAAACTTCAGGACAGGATGTTAACTATTTTTTTGCAACGCTTATTTTGCGCTGAACTTCCTTCTTAATCCGTGCATTTTCCCTTTACACAGACACAAACTTAGCAGGAACAAAACACCCGTCGGACACTTCAAGACACTCTTGCAGACCTGTTTGTTTCCTTTAAGCGAGCATTGTGATCGATTTATTTCATGAGGGAGTTCTGTAGATGTTGATGTTACATCATGTGCTGCCTTCTCAGAGATTCAGGTTACGACTAGAATATAGGATTCTGTTTTAGTTTTGGTGCGAATGAATGTTTTATTCTTGCTTAGTGTCTCCAAATAACCTTGTGTACAACATGTGCAGCTGTATACCTGTTAAACAATCATTTTAACCTTTTATGGCCATCACCAGGCCTGACACTTCACGGAGGCAACGGAGCGATTGCCTCCGTTGCCCCCTTGCCATTGCCTTGGTGCCCTTGAAATGCTCCAGTAGAAATTTACAATTTCCTCATAGGGTTCCCTTTACCAAAGAGAAAATGCATGGGTGCCCTTGCCCTTTCAAAAACGAAGCATACGGGCCTGCATCACTATTATTAAAAATGTTTAATTCATTGTTTTTTGTACACAACTCGAAGCAGCGGCTACATGGGCCTGCGATTATTAACACCATGATAGCCCTTGTCAAAGGAGTATAGCCACACATGTTAAGAGTCCGTTGCAAATATCTCCACTTTACACGTAGACATGTGCAACTATATGTGCATATTTTGAAATCAATATAATTATGTAACCGTTTAATGACTATCACCCTTATGTGACGGTCATGAACTATTACATATGCCCACAGTCTATTTTGTATTTAACTTCACCCTCTTACGTAATACCTCCATATAGCGCCCTCCAGCGATCTCATTTTCGCGGGCTTTCAGTTCATAAGATCCTTAGACGAAGATCTCATCACACCGTATTTATCTTCGTCAACAGGTAATTATGTTTTATATTGTTTAATGCTTACCTTTTGCGTTAATATTGTTTAACTAAATCATTCATTATGTTCCGTTTACCGTCATAGTCTAAGTTGTATATATTTACTGTTTAAATCTTTGATTTATTGACTCGTTTTCCATGTATTACGGAGTCAAACGAGAGTTACCCTTAGGTCATGTTCATGCCTTAAGACAAGTTATGTATTCGTTTTGTAAATTACATCTGGACAAGTCAGTCCCTTTAGTGTAAATATATCTTTAGTGCGTTTATTAAGTAAAAAATATTAAGCTCTGTTTTGGATCCAGCTTACGGTTAGTTTATATTTTCCTTTGATTTCCAAGATGGCGGACGACGCCTAGAATTATGGCGTGAACCGCAGGGAGAACTGTTTGTTTATTTATTAGTGTTAATTTAATATTCATAATTATTATTGTAAAAGTGCATAAGATCCTTAGACGAAGATCTCATCACACCGTATTTATCTTCGTCAACAGATTCATGAGTGTAAATAAACTACTGGGAAGCTAACAACTGAACAGCCGTGTCAATCTTGAATACAGTCAGAGGGGTCACACTGGTGGAGAATCCCGGTTTGAAGAACACAACGTCAGCTTTTTCAAGTTCTTCAACCAACAAATCAACCTCTCTGATCGTTTCAACCAACTTGACCGGCACCGGAGACCAGCGCCCGGCCCTGCACCAGAGCCCGGTCGGCACCACAGCCCGCCTGGCACCAGAACCCGCCCGGCACCAGAGCCCGGTCGGCGCCAGAGCCCGGTCGTCACCAGAGCCCGGTCGGCACCAGAGCCCGGTCGGCACAAGAACCCGCCCGGCTGCACCAGAGCCCGTTCGGTTTCTCGCAGCCGGCTGAACCCCCAAACCCGCCGTCCAGAGGACTGGACAAGCACCGGTGAATTGTGAATCAACTCGTACCTCGGATCCTGGGTTAAAACATGATTGAACAACAGAACTGACAGCGAAGCTACTATTCAACATGGACGATTTGTGCATAGAGTGATTCAAGCAACTTTACTTGAATTCCAAACTACGGAGTATTTGCTACCGGTAGCAAAAGCAGCCCAATAACAATAACACTGAACTGATGAGTCTTGTTGCTACCTATCCCTGGTAGTAACCACAGGAATTCCGATTCACAATTGAACAGTTTAACTTGCATTGTTGTACTGATTGAACCGCTTGTAACTTTGGCATTGTATAAAACCATTACTGACACCGAGCCAAACCACAGGTTAAAGTGTTTCATTGTTATAGCTCTTTTGGGTTGCAATTACTGCGCTCAAAGCGAAACCTGTCTCAAAAGCCAAAAGAATCATGCCTCATTAGCTCTCACTGCTACCGTGAATGAAAGGCGTAATTCGGCAGCAGATTGTAAGTAATCACTTGGGAATTCGGTGTTTCGTGTTTTTATGCTTGCCAAAGTTACCCTGTTGAATGAATTTAAAATTTAATGGAAAGTAGTTCGACTTACCTGTTTCAGTTGAAAGTTCATTTTGAAAGATCACGTTGCTAAACAGACAAACAAACAACGGTTTTTTGGTACAACCGCTGCTAACAACTGAATAGGGTGTTGATTGTTGCACATCAATTGGAATTTGAATCTGCCATTCAATTTTTTATGCAAATTATTGAACCTGATATTGAATATTGTTATATTGCTCATCAATTTGTTCATATTGTTTGAGTGTGTGCAAATTTAGGACACCGTGTGCAGCATGGCTACCTCTAGAAAACCACAAGAAGACGAACTATATCAATCTCCATCGTCAACTCGTTGGCATCCATCAACCCAAAGTCAACCTTTGTCAACTCCAGTAGTCAGCCATCATCCGAACCAGACTTCTCGTAGGCCACATACCATATCTCTACCAAATAGATCACAGAGAGTAGACGACCGTGACCCCAGTGAACCATTTCTGTCTGACCTTCACACTGGAGCGTCGACTCTCCCAAGCCAGGTCAAGGCATCTGCCCCCACCAGAATTGCAACGGGAAGAACCAACACACGGTACCACTAGACCGGCTCCAAGACGGAGTATCTCTCCTTCAGTATACCATGGTACGTCACCTCCAAGACACCGCCACCATTCAGTCTCTCTTCAGAACCCTTATTCTCCGTCAATGCCAAGCAGAGCTAAAGGCCTAGTTCGGCGACAGTCTGATGTCAGGTGACCCACTGGCTGAGTTCTACGAACGTGTACGACTACCAAAGGAGTCGCCTGGCATCTATGCAGTTGAGTTGGAAGCCACGCTCCGTACAGTGGAAGAAAGAATGAACAAAACCCAACCTTGGCCAAACAGAAATAAGATGCTTACTCAACAATTTATGAGAGGAGTGAGAAATGAGAAAATAACCAACAGACTTGCTCCGATGAAACCACGTGAGATGTTATTCAGAGAACTACAAATTGAATTGTGCTCAACCCAAGCAGTCTAAGGCAGCTGCTACACAAGTCACTCAACGACTAGCACAACATTCTTCTAACGATCAAGTGCTACAATATCTCATCTTAACTGTGCAAAAGCTTGCACTTAAGGTTGACCAGATGTCTACATCACTGCCCCAGCAAAGCCAGTACCGAAGACAAGAACCTCAAGCCACATCTCGACAGATAACTTGCCATAAATGTGGACAAGAGGGACACATAGCCAGAGGTTGTCGCAACATGCCGTTAAACTACCAAGGCCCACGGCCACAGGGCAAGCCGTACGAGGCCCAGAAAGACCAAGCCCTATAGACAAGAAATCTGCGAAGTCATTTCAGAGCCGCACCACACCAAATTACCAGCAACTCATTGGGCCAAACAATGAAGACACCGTCGACATACATGGACAAGATTGCACTGCTCTCATCGATTCAGGCTCACATGTTGATCGAAACCGGAGGATTCCTGTACGTCTCTGCAATATTACCGCCAAGCCCATCACAATTAGACGTAATTGTAAGCTTGCACAAGTTTCCTCCATCATCCATGTGGACAACGAATCTCTACCCATGCAACCACAGGACAGACGAGGCCTAGCAGAAACTGCTGATAGTCTCCATCCAACAAATCTCCATCCAACTAATGATCTCCTTTAAACGAATCTCCATCCAACAAAACACCAACAACCAACAGTAGGCAGAAGCAGAAATGTTACAGCATCTGAAGATTTTGCTAACATCCCATCTTTGGACTTATCCTATGGCAAGCTTGATAATGACACACAGAGAGAACAACTAGCAGCTCTTCTTCACAAACATGCAGATGTATTCTCCGTCAATTCACTGGATTATGGGTGCACTTCAACAATCAAGCACACCATACCCCTGATAGACACCCATCCATTCCGTCTTCCTCACCGTCGTATACCACCAACACAGTACCACGCCGTAAGAGAACATCTTAAAGGTATGGAAGAGTCAGGAGCCATCCGTCGTAGCTGTTCTCCATATGCCTCTCCGATGGTCATAGTCCACAAGAAAGACGGGTCTCTTCGAATATGCATTGACTATAGACAGCTAAACAACAGGACTGTGCGTGACGCATTTCCTCTTCCGAGAATAGAAGAAGCATTGGATGCACTAGGCAGTGCAACTTTCTTCACGACACTGGACTTCCACCTTCCAACGCCTGATGTTATCATGCCTAGGTGACAAGAACTACTCAACCGTTCTACTCTACCTGGACGACATAATAGTCTTCTCGTCAACATTTGAGGAACATCTCGAGCGCCTTGACCAGGTATTCTCATGTCTTCGTCAGCATGGTTTGAAAGTAAAACCATCGAAATGCCACCTACTCCAACAAGAAGTGAAATATCTGGGTCACATCGTCTCAGCTAAGGGCATATCTGCTGATCCAGAGAAAATATCACAAGTCAGTGGTTGGCAGACACCCTCTAACCGAAAGGAACTTCAAAGTTTCTTGGGTTTCACTGGGTATTACAGACGCTTCATAAAGGGCTACTCCGACATCGTAGCACCACTCTACAAATTAACATCTGGTGAACCGAGACGTAAGAAAAGACGTACGAAAACCAAGCAGCATGATCCTCCACCTCCATTCATATGGACAACAGAACATCAACAAGCTATGGATACACTCAAAGATCATCTGACATCGGCACCTATCCTGGCGTATGCAGATTTTACTGCACCCTTCATCCTACAGACCGATGCGTCCGGTGTTGGACTTGGGGCAGTTCTGAGTCAAATCCAGAATGGGACCGAACGTGTCATTGCTTACGTCAGTAGAGGATTTAACCCCGCAGAGTCTCACTATCCAGCTCATAAACTAGAGTTTTTAGCATTGAAATGGGCTGTGACAGACAAGCTCCGCGATTATCTACTGGGCACCGGCAACAGCTTCACTGTCCTTACGGATAACAACCCCCTACTGTACGTGACTTCATCAGCAAAACTTGACGCTACTGGACAGAGATGGGTGGCTGCGTTGTCCCAGTTCAACTTCACAATTAAGTACAGACCGGGAAAGAACAACGCTGCTGCAGACGCCTTATCGAGGAAGCCCCAGAATGAGATGACTAGAAACTCCAGAGAATTCCAGCGAGAGGCAGTGACTATCCCTGCTAATAGTGTACAAGCCATCTGTGATGGATATACTTCTGCATCTCAACCATATCTAGAAGCTTCTAATACTGTACACTGTGAGGTTATAACTCGACAAGCAGCTAAGACCACCACCAAACAGCAGAACACAACCGAAGAAGGATTACCACGTGTGTCTAAACAAGAACTTGCCATCGCACAGAGAGACGATCCAGTCATATCTCGTGTTTTATTCTTCGTCGACCGAAACCATAGACCGACAAAATCTGAACGGGTTCGAGAATCACCAGAGTGTTCCATCTACTTCAGACAATGGGAAAGACTCATCATCAAAGATAACATCCTGTGTAGACAAAGGAAGACACCAGATGACAAGATGTCACTACAACTGGTTCTACCTCAACAATTCAAAGTGTTGGCAATGACATCACTTCACGAAGACCTAGGTCATTTGGGCTTTGAGAGAACAATAGACATGATCAGAAACAGATTCTTTTGGCCCAAGATGGCGGACGAAGTAAAAAAATGGTGCGACCAGTGCAAAAGATGTTGCCTACGTAAAACCAGACCCAGCAGGACGACCAGAGTGCCACTTGTCAGCATCAATACAACAGAGCCACTAGAGTTAATCTGCATAGACTTTCTGAAACTCGAGAAGTCAAAAGGAGGATTTGAAAACATCCTAGTCATCACCGACCATTTCACTAAATATGCACAAGCTCATCCAACACGTGACCAGAAAGCATTAACAGTCGCCAAAATTCTGTGGGAAGATTTCATCCAACACTACGGATTTCCAGTGCGAATCTGCCAGTATATGTAGTCTGCTCACTGAACGATGGTAAAGAAAGAACGCTACATCGTAACCTTCTGACCCCATGCATGTTCCTTCCAGTAGATATGCAGTCTCCTTCAAAAGATGACACAGTTGAAGACAAATCTCCTTCCGACGATCAAACCGTTGCAGACAAATCTTCTTCAGAAGCAGATAATACAGTTGAAGACAAATCTCCTTCCGACGATCAAACCGTTGCAGACAAATCTTCTTCAGAAGCAGATAATACAGTTGAAGACAAATCTCCTTCGGAAGATGACACAGTCAAAGAAAAATCTTCGTCAGAAACAGATGACACCGTCGCTGAAAAATCTCCTTCAAAAAATGATGACACTTCAAGCGACGAAGAGGTTGATATTGCATTTATCCCTGTCATGGTGCAGCCGAACAACACACGAAACATCAATCGGCCCGAAAACCACTCACAAACACAGTCAGTTGATGACGTAAGTAAAACGTCAGTTGACGTAAGTGAAACGTCAAGTTTCTCTCTTCTTCCTGAGTCAAGTTCAACACTAACCACAGACAGCACCTCAAAATCTTCTTCAGAGTCCTCAAGAGAACAAATACAATCGGTGGCATCACTTGATCAGCCAAGTCCAGAAACGGAGAAGTCTACTTCTAGTCCAGAAACAGAGAAGTCTACTTCTAGTCCAGACACAGAGAAATCTACTGACGTCATGGACGCATCAACAGATGAACCCGACCTACTTCTTCGTCGCTCAAGAAGAATCCGCAAACCAGTCGAAAGGCTGATGTATGACTATCTTGGGCAGACGAAGTCACATAGAATAAGAAACGAAGACGAAGTACAGCTCCAGTCAAAACTACTAGAAATTGTTAGCAAAATGGAAGAGTCCTCAAATGACTGCAAGAAGAAAAATGGCCAGCATGAGATTTTTCCTACAGGAACATAGCTAAAGCATTTTGGTGTTTTTATTAACCCCCCGCCATGTTTTATGTATTTCTACAAGTATATCCCATGACGACAATAGTTGTGGATATAACTTGATAGTTAGTTTAGTTTATTAAGTAACGGTTAATTAGTTTCTAAGTTACAGTCTCATCACACCGTATTTATCTTCGTCAACAGGTAATTATGTTTTATATTGTTTAATGCTTACCTTTTGCGTTAATATTGTTTAACTAAATCATTCATTATGTTCCGTTTACCGTCATAGTCTAAGTTGTATATATTTACTGTTTAAATCTTTGATTTATTGACTCGTTTGCCATGTATTACGGAGTCAAACGAGAGTTACCCTTAGGTCATGTTCATGCCTTAAGACAAGTTATGTATTCGTTTTGTAAATTACATCTGGACAAGTCAGTCCCTTTAGTGTAAATATATCTTTAGTGCATTAATTAAGTAAGCTCTGTTTTGGATCCAGCTTACGGTTAGTTTATATTTTCTTTGATTTCCAAGTTGGCGGACGACGCCTAGAATTATGGCGTGAACCGCAGGGAGAACTGTTTGTTTATTTATTAGTGTTAATTTAATATTCATAATTATTATTGTAAAAGTGCTTAAGATCCTTAGACGAAGATCTCATCACACCGTATTTATCTTCGTCAACAGATTCATGAGTGTAAATAAACTACTGGAAAGCTAACAACTGAACAGCCGTGTCAATCTTGAATACAGTCAGAGGGGTCACACTTATAAACATGTTTTATTCATTGTTTTTTTTGCACACAGCTCGAATTAGCGGTTTCATGGGCCTGCAACACTAATGGCGAAGGGGTATGGCCGCATATTAAAGAGCCCATTGCAAATGACTATGGCAGCTATGTACTTGTTATAAAATGATCGTATGTAACCTTTTATTGACTATCACTCTTACGGGGAAATGTTTAATTCATTGTTCTTTGCACATACTCGAAGCAGCAGCTACATGAGCCTGCAAACATCACCACATTAATACATAGCCTTTGGCGAAGGAATATAGCCACACATTTTTCAGAGCCCAAAGTTCACTCGTGTGTAATTTAATTTAAGTGGCAACTGCCCACGTTTGAACTGCAGATTTAAACATGAATAAAAAAAACCCAGGGTAGGTTGAGACAAGATCAAATATTAAATTGGCCTAGCCTACTTATCCTTCCGCTACATGCAACACATTGAATCTTGAAGTGTACTGCACTTCAAGAAAGATTCAATCACTATAGAGGACTGTCTTCAGGATAAGAGCGTGCACCGCCCAAGGGCATACTGATAGAATCTCAGTCTAGGGCAAAATATCAAGAAAGTTCCATCTAAAAAAGGACAGAGGTGTGTCACGAAGGAAAACTTCATTGAGAAGCTCTTAGAAATGGGAAAACAAGAATTGCAAATGAATGGTTGCAATAAATGGTTAGAAAAACACTTGAATACCAAGGAAAGATACGGAGCCCTGGTAAGGGACAGTGGAGGAAACAAAATACTTTGAACGAAATAATAATAATCAGTTCGCATGGTTTAGTTGTAAGTTCTAACGAACTATACATGCGTTTGCAAGGCTTAGTAATCCGTTCGAACGAATAGCAATCCGTTTGAACGGTTTAGTTATCCGTTCGAACAAAATAGCAATCCGTTCGCACGGTTTAGTAATCAATTTGAACGCATTAGTAAATCGCTCGCACGGTTTAGTAAATCGTAGTAACGATTTAATAATCCACTCGCATGGCTTAAATTAGTCAAGACATGAAATAGTGCTGCACGCACGCTGATTATTAATTCGGTTAAACGGATTATCTAACTGTGCAAACGGATTTTTTCCTGCATACGGAAATAACCAAACCGTGCGAACGGATTAACTATTCGTTCGAACGGATTACTTAACCATGCAAACGGATAAGCCCCTGCCTAATTGTTGTTTACCACTGTCCTTTCCCGGGCTTCGTAGAAAGATACCGTCGTGGATGACATATCATGTAATAACGTTGACATGGCTATAACAATTGGAAGCACCTAAAAAAAACTAAATACTCACTCACGGCATACATGGCCCATCATCGCGTCTGTTTTTAATTTCTCTCTGGGTAAAAAAGGCCTATGGGGAAAAGAGCATCTGTCTCTTAAAAAAACTAAGATAATACAATATTGGTCCGAGTTTACTTATATCGTGTCAAGTTATAAACTATGAATCCATATGCTTCTGTTCACACATTCATGGTGAAAAATAGGACGCGTGACAGCAGAGAGAAGGTTGTTACAGGTTTGAATAAGAGCCCACTTCAACAGCGTGGGCAGAACACACTTCTCACGACAGTTAATGATATGTTTTTAAAGAAACAGGTTAAATTTACGCATCGACGCTACAAACTAACGATCGTAAATCACCAAGCGTGTTGAAATTGACGCTCTGTGTAATTTCTGAATCAATTTAGAAATATAATTATCGCTCTCTCTCTCTCTCTCTCTCTCTCTCTCTTGGAAACGGTTTTAATTAAGACCTGTATACGACTATAGAACGGGACACGAAAGAGGTCTTTTTTTACCTGCAGCAGCGTAAGACACGCCGATGGCGTGGTTCTCACTAAGGCTATAATACTATAAGAGATGTTAAGTTTGCATCGGGGATAGAGAATATTAATTTTTTTACCCCATGACACTGATGTGTGTTAGCACTGTATACTCAGTACTTTCCAGAGTCCTGTGAACAAAATATCGGAGGCATAATACTCGGGTGGGATTCTAACCCACGATCCTTGCAATTCTAGAGCAGTGTCTACCTAACTAGACTACCGAGGTTGCCCGGTAGGTAGAGGCAGTGCGAATCATATTGTTTTGGCAGCGGGTACCGCAACGATATAAGAGGAGGACGAGGAACGATATAAGAGGAGGACTATAATAGTTACACCTAAGACTTTGTGGAGAGAAGCCGGGTATGTTATAAGGACCTCACCATAACCTATCTGCGTTTTATATCATCAGGCTCCTGACGGTGGCTAGAGAAAGCTAGTTGAAATGTTGAGAAATGTACAGAATTCACTCCGTGGTAGTCAAACTGCTAATAACATTCCTATAATCTAAAGTAGTAGTCCCAGCCGATTTCTACCTTCCACCCAGGTAGTAGTTAACAAGCAGGACAGTTCTTTTCAGAACTGAGAAGTCTCCCGAAAAATCCGGAAATCTACTCCGCGGTAGTAGAATATAATAGTTGACACACACATGGTGTTGCCGCAAACCAAAATATTATCTTTGGTTAACAAATACTGTATCATATGCGACAAACGCAATTTGGGGAGCCCGAATGCCATTTTACACACGAAGAAGCATTGCGTTGGTTAAGACGACACACAGCGTAAACTTCGGCCTCAATCGAAGACAATTGTATTGCGCAAAGTCAGCAATTCAATTCCAGCCATGCAGCCCTGACAAAAACAATCAAGGGTAGAGATGCAAATGTTATCAAACATATCGGATTAGGATCAGACTTTACTTTCAAACAAGATGTAAAGCGTCGATCGAAGAACATTCACCGAACAGATTGCATAACAATGAGTGGACACTATTGGTAATTGTCAAAGACTAGCCTCCACAGTTAGTGTATCTCAACATATGCATAAAATAACAAACCTGTGAAAGTTTGAGCTCAATCGGTCATCAAAGTTGCGAGATAATAATGAAAGAAGAAAACAACCTAGTCACACGAAGCTGTGTGCGTTTAGATAGTTGATTTCGAGACCTCAAGTTCTAAACTTGAGGTCTCGAAATCAAATTCGTGGAAAATTACTTCTTTCTCGAAAACTATGGCACTTCAGAGGGAGCCATTTCTTACAATGTTTTATACCATCAACCTCTCCCCATTACTCGTGATCATAAAGGTTTTACGCTAATAATTATTTTGAGTAATTACCAATAGTGTCCACTGCCTTTAACCTTCTTTTGAACATTTCAACAATCAGCTCCCCCACCAGACGAAATGACATTACTGAGACGCTTCAAAAAGACAGTCAATTCTAAAGCATGTATGACATCTGGATAACAAAATATAAGGCTTCCAACATGATTTGTTTCAATTCGCATCATATCAACGACAATAGCAGCCCATGCTGTAAACAGACCCAGAACAAGTTGAAAACCATCATTGAATTTGTGTGCAAGTTGTAATAAACCCTCTCATAACAAATGTCTTAAAAGGAGGATGCTTAATAGTGAAACTTTATTTACGAAAAATGTATCAAAAATGTTAAACATTTATATTTTAACTGATGGTAATGAGCGTTGGTTTTGTTTTGAAATATTATTTTAATGTTAGGTAAACCATGATGACTACATTCTAAAAACTAAAGAGTTGAATCTAACACTTGCATGAGCTCGGTGAGTGACTACACTTTGAAAGTGTTGAACCCAGCATTTTATATGTTTAATCCAGCATTTCAAAGTATTCGGTCAACAGTTTAACATTTAAAAAGCTGACCCAACAATTCCAAGGATTTTTTTGAGAAATGTTGAAATAACACTTAAATTGTTTATATAACCCTTTTTGCGTTGGATCACAAATTTAAAATGCTAGATTTAACAAACAAAACGCTTGATCCAACACTTTCAAAGTGTAGTCACTCACCGAACTCATGCAAGTTTTGGATTCAACCCTTTAGTTTTTAGAGTGTACAGTGCCAGAAATTGCAAAAGAATGGCGGGCGTGGGAGGGGAAGACACAAAAGTACAACACTGAGTCTATCATAATAGGTTTCTTGTTATTGACTTAAAGGCACTGGACAGTGGACACTATTGGTAACTACTCAAAATGATGATTGTTAGTATACAAACTTACTTCGTAACGAGCAATGGAGAGCTGTTGAAAGTATAATACACTGTGTGAAACGGCTCCCTCTGAAGTAATGTTAGTTTTTTTTACCAATTGAGTCCAAATTTTCACAAGTTTGTTATTTTATGCATATGTTGGATACACCAAGTTGATAATACTGGTCGTTGACGATTACCAAAGGTGTCCAGTGCCACAGCAAGTTGTTAACATGAAGAAAGACTTCCCTGCATGAAAACGGAGTCTGAAGGACTTGTATCTAAATATGTGAACACATTGGATGCCTGGTAAAACACTTTAAGGCAGGGAAGATCTTGGTATTAACATTCTCAAAAATCCCTGTTGGTCTCAATAACTCTTCCCATTAATCATCCGTTAGTCAACTGCACTTTTCCCAACTAAACATTTGTTTGTATGTGATACTTTGCATTATGCGTATCCAGCAATTTGATGATTGAATTCGGGTAATTTGCACATAGATAACTATATACTTAGTCAGTTTGACAATTAGATTTGTTCTTGAATACGTTGAGATCGTGAGTTATTTCGCTTGCTAATAATAGGACTGAACTTCCTTGAACCCGTTCAGAAAAAGAAAAGAAAACTGCTACTCCTTTTCAAGTTGCCGATGACAAGTAAGTGACATTTCTAAATCATAAACAAATATTGTCAAACATTTGTCGTGTTTTTAATGACCACACAAGTTTCACCGAATTTATTTCTGGCGACTAGCGCAGGCATATTGTTATATAGCGCCACCTCTGTTTTAGCGTTTGGTTCTGTAAACATAATTATGTTAACAATATTATTCAGCGTTCAACTGTTCATTAGTTGTCTTCATATAATTTTAATGTAAAAGCTTTGAAATGCATAACTGTTTTCCTTAGTTTTGAGCACAAAGGTGAGGATAATCTCTCTCGTATTTTATAATAACAATAAGGGTTTCATATAGCGAGCATATCTGTCAGTTGGTGACGTCCAATGCGCTTTAAAGGGTGTATGTACTTTTTGTAAAAACACAATGACCACAGATTTACACTAAACTTACACAGTTTGAAGATAATGATAGTAGAAAGCTTCCCTGAAAATGTTACGTGCTGAGGTGCTGTAGTTTTTGGGTAATGAGTAAAACAATGTCATGAAAATAATTTTGGTCTCACGAGACGAAAATTATTACATTACATAACACACGGAACCAGTCGCTTAACGTCCCTTACGAAAGACGAAGCATCATAAAAAGTCTTGCTTAAGGACACATGTGTCAAGACTGGGACTCGAACCCACACTGCTAATCAGAAACACCATGGCACAATTTCATGGCGCAGCTTTACGGTAAGCCAGTTTTCATGCTTAATGTATAGCAGAATCGTGCAATCGTATTTCATAGGTTTAGCGGAAAAATTAGGTGGCCATATTATATTGCGCGTTTACTATGGATTTGCATTGACGTCATTTATGTTCGTGCAGTATTAGCACCGACAGGTTAGCACGCCTTTTCGTGCGCCTTTTCGTAGCAGCGCTATGAAATTTGAAATCAGACAGCAAAAACAAAAAAACGGCCGTTAAATGTCTCTCTTAAGTTAGGCCCAGAGCTTGAGTACGGTGCTCTTAACCGCTAGGCCATGACATGCAACTCTATAAAGAGACCGATGAATCGATGAATTTGTTAAATTGCGGGACACTTGAAACTGAAAGTCATAACTGACTGTCGATATGGAGGTTTGTTTTTCAGCATTCTTCAAGTTTCACTGGTGTTTTATAGCTCCTAAATTAATTAATTTCAAAACGTCATGCAAATTAACATCCCTGATGCGCCAATGCCAGCAGTCAACGGAAAATGTGGTTGTAATTCCATATTGTTGATTGAGAAACATATTCAATTTTGTGGGCTTTTTCTTGGAAATTCATTCAGGATTAAGGCACAGTAACTTTGATACAAAACCGCATTGAAATGCAATGGCGTAAGATTTCAATTAACAAACCATGGGTCGTTGCAACATAGAAACGGGTTGCTTTTTTCTCCGTAAACAAGAAGGGAAAGTATTGTGTGTGTCTTCATTTTAATCAGGGGGTTGCGGTGGACGTTTGGTATTCCGTTCCTGTGATGGAAACTATTATTTTCTATTTTGTTGTACATTTTGTTGTACATAATTATATGAACTTATCAAGGGCTCAAAGAAAAGAACACTTAAAATTCAATTCAGTTCAAGAATACTTTTATTGCCATACTCTCATAAAAGAATAAAAACAGTTACATTTATTACGGAGTAAAGCAAAACATTTCTTTAAGTAAGAGTAAACATGAATAAATAAATAGAGTACGGGGCCGTTTTGGTAAGCATAAGCTTGTCAAAAACAGCCAGACAGACAATAAAACGAGAAACCAGACAGACAGACAGACAGACAGACAGACAGACAGACATACAGACAGACAGACAGACAGACAGACAGACATACAGACAGACAGACAGACAGACAGACAGACAGACAGACAGGCAGACAGACAGACAGACAGACAAGAGACAGACAAACAGACAGACAAAAAGGACAGATGGACATAATACATGACACAACAAATTCGTAATAGAAGCGACAAGATGGCAGATCAGTTAAAGCTGAAAATAAATAAGAACACAATGTTCGAAGCCTAACAGTTTTGTTAAAAGTACAACAAAAACAAACTAATTGTAGCTCAATTTACAACCTTTTCTTACTGTAACACTGTTATTCAGCAAAGATGACTGACAGGACCCGAATAAATGACAACATTTCATTAGTCTTAATCCGGATCTATATCAGACAGCATTGAGTATCTTGTGTCTGATTAAAACATTGACGTGATAGCAGTGACAATCATAGCAACAAAAACAGGAAATACCGCGAGATTTGCGGCTTAAGGCATTGGCAGTGGTATACTATTGGTAATTACTCAAAATAATTGATAGCATAACAAACTTATTGGTAACGAAACATTGGTATCATTGTGAGAAACGGATCCCTCAAAAGTAACTTAGTTTTTGAGAAAAACGTTATTGCTCACTCAAATATTACTTTAGACTCGAAGCCCTTTTAGGCATCGAAAAGTACACAAATTTGTGCAACAAATGTGTTTTTCTTGTATTGCTCTCTTGCAATTTCGTTGACCAATGAGTAAAACTATCACAGTTGTTATTTGTTTGCAAATGTTTGGATACACCAAGAGAGAATACTGGTCTTTGACAATTACCAAATGTACCCGGTGCCTTTCAAGTTTAAAAAACGAAGGTAAATAAACTATGTGCTTTAAGACTGAAACTGGTGCGACACAGTGTATCCATTGGAAACATAGTTGCTACACCTTACGGAATGAGTAAAAGACAGTGGCTCGAGAGACAATGAAAGTGCCATTTCAAACGTGACATAAGTACCGCACGACTGTGTCGTAATACGTGACCACCCATCGACTCAAATTCATTAATGGTTTACTCTTCAAAAACAAATTTCCCAGGACGACCAAAGGTCGAACTACCGGAAAACATACGAAAATTTTAAATTATGATGAAAATACAGAATTACAAAATCGAGACATCAAAATTCTCCTGAAGACGAGCAGAGTGTACTGTTCGAAACGTCGAGACCAAAGCGGCTCTTTTCAGAGCCAACACACGCACTAAAGAGATTTACACATGGTTGTACCCGCAAGTTTACTATATATTCTTTGTTTAGTTCTACACCATGCAAAGCTTCAAACAATATTTACACCAAAATTGGTTTATGATGGGGAAAAAAAGGAAAACAGTTGGAAACAATTGTAGGTGCATCCCATTTTAATGTAAAAGAATTCTCACTTGGTGTATCCCAACACGCATAAAGGCCTGAAGTAATAATTTGAGTGAGGAATTATCTCTTTCTCAAAAACAACGTTACTTCAGAGGGAGCCGTTTCTCACAATGATTAATTCTATCAACAGCTCTCCATTGCTCGTTACCAAGTGCGTTTTTTGTGCTAACAATCGTTGTGAATAAAAACCAACAGTGTCTAGTGCCTTTAAAGACACTGGACACACTATTGGTAATTGTCAAAGACCGTCCTTTACAGTTGGTCTCAACATATGCATAAAAATATAGTAACAAACCTGTGAAAATTTGAGCTCAATCGGTCGTCGAAGTTGCGAGACAATATTAATAGGAAAAAACACCCTTGTCACACGAAGTTGTGTGCTTTCAGAAGCTTGATTTCGAGACCTCAAATTCTAAATCTGAGGTCTCGAAATCAAATTCGTGGAAAATTACTTGTTTCTCGAAAACTACATTACTTTAGAGGGAGCCGTTTCTTACAATGTTTTATACTATCAACCTCTCCCCATTACTCATTACAAAGAAAGGTGTTGCGCTAATAATTATTTCGAGTAATGACCAATAGTATCCATTGCCTTTAAAGACGCAGCCACTTTTGAACTGACACGTAGTTTAGACATGATTGCGGTTAATATCAATTTGTAGTCCCCGTTTAAAGTCCCGTTTAAACAAGGAGCACCTGGGCAGATGCAACAACAATTCTCTATCTAACACAGCAGGTGCATTTGTCAAATTAACATTATGGCTTTGAGAGGGGTTGACAGCATGAGCAGTTCAGGGGCCAATTGCATAGAGCTGCTTAAGCAGGAAATATTGCCTTACCATTTTCTGCTAAACATAACGGATCAGGATACCAGTCATAAATTGTAACAGTGACATTGTATTTTGGCTGGTAACCTTTTCCTGGTAAGCATACTTATTTTGTGGTGAGCTCTTTTTGTGCTTAAAGTCACCTGGAAGTGGTATTTTGTCAAAATAAAGCTTTTGTCACTAATATATGTGTTTTGATGAGTGGAATGTGAATAAACAGTTATCTAAGGTTCTAAAAAATTAGTTCTTACATTATTTCAAATTTAAGAGTAAGCCCCGACCCGAGAGGGCGCTGTTCGTGACGTCAATCGAGGCGCGATATTTGAAAAGAAAATGCTGCACAGCGCTGAAAAATACGTCGGACCGGAACACTAGGCACGTTTTCTCTCGTTAGTCTGACCAACCATGCGGACTGACCCCATCTTTAGTTATTTTGCTGGATCCAGCAGCAATACACTTGGTCGGCATTGCCCGAAAAATGCAAGATAATTTTTTTTTTTCGAAACGTTCAAGCTCACGACTTGGACTTGCATGTACTTTGCACGGGTGTTTACTCTACGCATCAAGGCAAAGTCTGCCTCGATTAACGTGACAAAAGGGGTAGGCGGAGTCATTCCCCACACAACTTTATATATATTTTAAACAAAATCGTTACAAACAGTTACTTAAACATGTTTTATTGTCACTTAAAGGATTCGGGTACTTTTTTAAAATGTCCACAGATTTGCATTAAACTTACAGGGTTTGGTGATAATGATAGTGGAAAGCTTCCCTTCAAATATTACTAACTATTAAAAGTTGTGTAGTTTTTGAGAAATTAGTAAAACAAGTCACAAAATAATTTTGGTCTCATGAGACCAAAATTATTTTAGCATGTAAAATCCCCTTAACCAGTTATGATATTACACCAAAACCATAGCATAACTGGTTAGTACGTTTTACATGCTAAAACTGAGACGAAAATTATTACTTTTACTCATTTCTCAAAAACTACAGCACCTCAGTAAGTAAAATTCACTAATTATTTTTTTTTATCTCCCTCTTCCCACTCTTGATATTGGCCTTCGGGTTTCCATCTTCTCGTAGTCCAACCAGCCCATTCCCTCCAACCCCGTCTCCCCATGCCCATGTATTCGTTATCCCTTTCCTGTGTGCCTCCATACCCCCCCCCCCCCCCCCTTTCTCCCTCTTCCCACTCTTGATATTGGCCTTCGGGTTTCCATCTTCTCGTAGTCCAACCAGCCCATTCCCTCCAACCCCGTCTCCCCATGTATTCGTTATCCCTTTTCTGTGTGCCTCCATACCCCCCCCCCCCTTTCTCCCTCTTCCCACTCTTCCTGTGTGCCTCCATACCCCCCCCCCCTTTCTCCCTCTTCCCACTCTTGATATTGGCCTTCGAGTTTCCATCTTCTCGTAGTCCAACCAGCCCATTCCCTTTAACCCCGTCTCCCCATGTATTCGTTATCCCTTTCCTGTGTGCCTCCAGACCCCCCCCTTTCTCCCTCTTCCCACTCTTGATATTGGCCTTCGAGTTTCCATCTTCTCGTAGTCCAACCAGCCCATTCCCTTTAACCCCGTCTCCCCATGTATTCGTTAACCCTTTCCTGTGTGCCTCCAGACCCCCCCCTTTCTCCCTCTTCCCACTCTTGATATTGGCCTTCGAGTGTCCATCTTCTCGTAGTCCAACCAGCCCATTCCCTCTAACCCCGTCTCCCCATGTATTCGTTATCCCTTTCCTGTGTGCCTCCAGACCCCCCCCCCCTTTCTCCCTCTTCCCACTCTTGATATTGGCCTTCGAGTTTCCATCTTCTCGTAGTCCAACCAGCCCATTCCCTCTAACCCCGTCTCCCCATGTATTCGTTATCCCTTTCCTGTGTGCCTCCAGACCCCCCCCCCCCTTTCTCCCTCTTCCCACTCTTGATATTGGCCTTCGAGTTTCCATCTTCTCGTAGTCCAACCAGCCCATTCCCTCTAACCCCGTCTCCCCATGTATTCGTTATCCCTTTCCTGTGTGCCTCCAGACCCCCCCCCCCTTTCTCCCTCTTCCCACTCTTGATATTGGCCTTCGAGTTTCCATCTTCTCGTAGTCCAACCAGCCCATTCCCTCTAACCCCGTCTCCCCATGTATTCGTTATCCCTTTCCTGTGTGCCTCCAGACCCCCCCCCCCTTTCTCCCTCTTCCCACTCTTGATATTGGCCTTCGAGTTTCCATCTTCTCGTAGTCCAACCAGCCCATTCCCTCTAACCCCGTCTCCCCATGTATTCGTTATCCCTTTCCTGTGTGCCTCCAGACCCCCCCCCCCTTTCTCCCTCTTCCCACTCTTGATATTGGCCTTCGAGTTTCCATCTTCTCGTAGTCCAACCAGCCCATTCCCTCTAACCCCGTCTCCCCATGTATTCGTTATCCCTTTCCTGTGTGCCTCCAGACCCCCCCCCCTTTCTCCCTCTTCCCACTCTTGATATTGGCCTTCGAGTTTCCATCTTCTCGTAGTCCAACCAGCCCATTCCCTCTAACCCCGTCTCCCCATGTATTCGTTATCCCTTTCCTGTGTGCCTCCAGACCCCCCCCCCCTTTCTCCCTCTTCCCACTCTTGATATTGGCCTTCGAGTTTCCATCTTCTCGTAGTCCAACCAGCCCATTCCCTCTAACCCCGTCTCCCCATGTATTCGTTATCCCTTTCCTGTGTGCCTCCAGACCCCCCCCCCTTCTCACTCTCTCACTCTCTCTCTTCGTTCATGTATTTCCACTTCACTGCTTATGTTACACTTTTATAGTTACCTGTTCAATTTTGTTGTGTTGTCATCCGAGAAAGACCCTGCTATGGTAGAATCGTCAGGCCATTAAAGGCAGTGGACACTATTGGTAATTACTCAAAATAATTATTGGCATAAAACCTTACTTGGTAAAGAGTAATGGGGAGAGGTTGATAGTATAAAACATTGTGAGAAACGGCTCCCTCTGAAGTGATGTAGTTTTGGAGAAAGAAGTAATTTTCCACGAATTTGATTTCGAGACCTCAAATTTAGAACTTGAGGTCTCGAAATCAAGCATCTGAAAGCACACAACTTCGTGCGACAAGGGTGTTTTTTCTTTCATAGTTATCTCGCAACTCCGACGACCGATCGCGCTCAAATTTTCACAGCTTTGTTATTTTATTCATATGTTGAGATACACCAAGTAAGAAGACTGGTCTTTGACAATTACCAATAGTGTCCACTGGCTTTAACTATTTTTTGCGACTATATTTTGTAAAGATAGTTTGACGTGAGTGTAAAAGCAAATGTCTGCGTGTAAAATGTAAGCATAGTTTTAAAACATTGAAATTATCACTATTTAGGTCAAAAACTTATTATTGTAAAACTTAATTATGGAAGTTTTTAATCTCAAAAGGGGGGTGGGGGTACATTGACAGCAGTTGGGGATTGATGTGGGCACGTGCCACCCGCGCACCCCAGCTTCGCTACTTGCTCTGAATCATCCTGAGATTAACACACTGCCATGAGACGACGTGACACATCTAAGAAGCTTCTTACATCGACCCACGAATCAGTCAAGATTACCCCGTACATGAAAGCTAACCATTAGCGTATGGGTACGCTTCAGTTTTTAAAGCCCGGTTATTTCCTGCGAATGCGATACGACGTTGACGTCACAGCCCTGTTTTTGCTGCGAATGTTTCACAGGAGTTGAGCACATTTTCGTTTAAACTTTGTGACGTCAAAGATACCACCTGAAGGTAGTATGAACCGGGTTTAAGAGGGGGGGGGGGGGGGGCAGAGGGCTTGATGTTTACAAGGTGCCACGGCGCATATAGCAGCCACAGCCAGGAACACCGGGGCGACCCCTTCTCAATTCGATACATAAAGTGTACTGGGTTCTTTTACATGCGTTACACAAAACATGGGACCAGCGGCTTTACGTCCCATCCGAAGGACGAAGCAATGGTGGTTAAGTGTCTTGCTTAAGGACACAAGTGTCACGGCTGGGGATTCAAGCCCACACTCTGCTGAAACACCAGAGTTTGAATTCGGTGCTCTTAACCGCTCGGCGTAAGAATGCATGTCTTTGACAATAACCAAAGGTGTCCACCTTTAACCTGATTAAAGTACACACAGTAGAGACAGGTTTAGTTCAACATAACTCTACATTCGTAAATTACTCGAGAAAGATTACTGGCTATATAGCGACACACAGTTGCTAATATTGTGGACACAGACATGATTACAATACGTAAGAGAATCAAAATGCGGAAAATGGTACACCAGAACTTTATCAAAATATGGGTCATTTCGCAGAAGTATTTGTTCTCATGTCGAGTGTTTGCTGCATCAATTTAGGGAGAGAGCGAGGAGGAAGTTATGCCCTACATGGCGAGGACCTATAATATGCTGAAATCCATTAACTCTTAGGTTTAGTCATTCAATTATCCACTAGTAGTAAACCCACAAGCAGGTTTGAGCAGCGGGTGGTCTCGCACAAATAGAAAATGCAATCCAACGAAAAAGTCAATAACTTTTGATTGATAGTGATATTTGATTCAATTTGTTTTTTTCCAATGCATTTCATTGACTGCGCCTTAAAGCGGTTTTAATCCAATCTGTAACCAGTTTTATCTTGAAGTGGCACCTATTGTGAATCCAAAAGCGATGAAAGATTGAATTTCATTTTGATACAGTCACAGATTCGGAAGCTCAACAATTGGTCTTTATGCATATTATTTGAATCAGTGTATTGAGATGTATGCCAACGGATATGAAATTGACGACTGAAAGTCGGGTCTTGCCAATTTCTATTCATTATGGTAGGTTTCAAAACATCTAACTCCCACACGATAAGATTAATTATAAACGCTGTCTTATGTTGTTCAATATTCTAAAAAATCTCATATTTGTGGGAAAACACGCACAAAATGCTCTTTTTAAACTCGGAGAAGTGGGTTAAATGTAGATATATTATCAGCGAAGTTAACAACCAGCCAAATTTATAACCAATAGTAATTCGAGATGAGTGAAAGCGATCCATGGGTTTGATATAATCCCTTTCACAAAGTTGAAAAGGAAATCTAAGCCTGCAGGTGCCACCAATCGGAGTGGAATTTTATATAATTGGTGTATATGATGCGTATCGTGTTATGCCAGGACGAACCCCTGACGTTAAAGGGATACTTTAATTATTGGACATAAAATACACGCTTTGAAAAAAGTGTTCCGGTAGTGAATAAACATATGGCCCACGCTGTAAAAACTCTGTTTAGAGTTTAATAACAATTGTTGACCCACTTTTAAAAAACATGTTTGAAGGATAAACATGGTTTGTATGCATTCAAACACAAACAAACATCTAAACATGTTTAAGGTTATACGCGTCAAAAAGGGGGTACAAAACTTATGCTTAGACGTGTTTTGAAATTCAAAACTGTCTTTTACAGTAAAATAAGTAAAGTAAGTAATAAAAAAATTAAAAAAAATAAATAAAAACGGCCATATCGAAAAGTAATGATAAAGAAACAGAGTCAGTATCCAATCTTACTATAATTGAATAATTAAACAAAACTCTGTTGTGAAGCGAGTTCTTGCCAACTGTATCATGAGCCACCTACATTTCTGTTCGGTGCAGTGTTTTCACAGAAGTCTGCTTTTAGCATTTGAAGTTCGAAAAGCTTGTTTGTGTTATCCGTGCGTGTGTTTGCGCAGCCGTGCAACACACATGACCATGCATAAAGCCGCGATCATAATGCGACCTTATTAGTCTACGTGCATTGTTTCAGCGCTAACCCAATATGTATTTGTCTACCCCTCAAAATAAAAAAATAAAAAAATTAAAACAATTCTCAAAATGGTTTTTTTTCTACTTGACCGATATATACTGGTGCTGAACAAAAATATAATTTATATGTCTAGTTTGTATTAGCCCATATGCAACAGACAACAGACAGAGTGAAATAAATAAAGAATTATAAATAAATAAAATCTTGATGTTTAAGGAAGAGATTAGTTTGTAAGGACTCGCTAAGTTAGCAATGATCATATGAGTGGAACTTTAGAGGAATTACTCCGTGGCAGATGCCATCGCAAGAATAAGCAGCTTTATATTTCCGCACAGAAGAAGACAGATTGTGTGTTAAACCATCCTCTCTAGAGAATCCTAAACACAATGTTATCCTCTCAAACATGCAATGAAGTAAAACCACTTCTCTAAAAATAAAGATTCAAAGGAACAAGTAAACGGCTGATTATACAAATACGCACAATTTGGACTAAATTTGGTGGGTTAAAGATTGCAATTTCCATTTTGTTATGCACCGGTGTTTTCCAGATCACATAGCCCCTCTTCACACCAGGGTCCCCTGGTAAATTAAAGCGTAGTTGTAATATTTTACAAAATGTACCATGCGTGAAATGACAACATTTTTTGTTCGGTTCACGGTCCCCTCTTGTCAAATATTGCTACGTTTTACAACCATGCTAAATTTAAGCAAATGACCCCTGTTAGATTGCTGTCATGTGAATAGGGCTTAAGATATCCATCTCGTTGGTTCTGCAACAAGTCAGTTGGCCACAGTGGCACTAAAGTGAGCTTGCCGTACACACACACACTATTACACAATATTCCCAAATGGTATAGGTACCTGTCTTCGTTTTTATGGATTCGCCTTCGATTGGCAAGCCTTTGTCAGATCACGTACGGGGTCCTTGTCCGGCCATCTAAGTGCAGAGTCACACTTTCATGACCGTCGAAGAATATCATAGATGCAGCCACAGACTCTACACTTAGGACGGAAGGAAGCAAGAAGCCAGGACTAGCTATTTACAACAAGAGCTAAAAGGGCTAATTCGCACGCCAGCAAAATGCATTAGACCGTAGGCTGATGAGATTGCACGAGCGGTCCGTACCACATTCTGCGTGGACATGTAATATATAAGGACAGACAAGTAGTTGCATCCTCTGGAACCACTTAAACAAACTTGAGCTTGGTTAGAGCACATAGCAGGATGGTGAGAGTGGGCTTACCTAAACTTCCCAATAAGCCTGCCGTGTTTCTACATACACAGACCGCAAGAAACTTCACCCAATGAGCATACATCCAATGTACCCCACAAGCAACTTTACCTTTACCTTGCTCAGTGAACTTATTTTGCTTTAAAGGGAATCAAGATAACACGAATAGCAATCTGAAGATCACTCAAATCACTAAAATTACTCAAACTACTCAAATCGTACCATCAACGACACCGACCATACCATGGACATTACAGGAAAGTGTGGCCCTATCGTCGTATGTGACAACCACTAAAGACAGCAATATTGGCAAACGGTCGTAGAGCGTTCATAATCTCGACACCGTTTTTCGAAGTGATTGCACTCTTCACTCCACCGATAACCTAAATTGCTTCGAGAAGTTAAATGAGTTACACGGTTTTTTTTTCAACAAAACCAAAGTCCTTGGGTACACTACTGGGAATTACTCAAAATAATTGTGAGCATAAAACTTACTTGATAACGAGCAATGGAGAGCTGTTGATAGCAAACAACATTGTGAGAAACGGCTCCCTCTCAAGTCACGCAGTTTTTGAGAAAGAGGTAATTTCTTACTTAAATATTACAAGCCTTCAGGCCTGAAGCATTTTAATATAAATATTATGCTTCTGAAAGTACACAAATATGTACAACAGGGGTGTTTTTTCTTTCATTATTCTCTTGCAAATTCGATGATTAGTTGAGTCCAAATTTTCACTGGTTTGTTATTTGATGTATATGCTGGGAGAGTGAGAAAACTGGTCTTTGACAAACGACCAAGGTGTCCAGCAGCCGATTTCACGAAACGCTATTGATTAACCCTATCTCGAGTTTGGACGAGTAAGTTGTCCTTACTTGGATGGGTTGAATGAGTTCTAACGTCTATGGTTACGGAACTTAACTCATCCTGAGATTTATTTCTAAGTTAGAAATAGTTTGGTGAAATCGACGGCACTGCCTTCAAGAAATCGCGCTATATAATAAGCCTCTATGGTACGTATTTAAGGAGCGCGTGCGAAATGCGATTAAGTTTCAATGTTAACACGGCATGCCCCTAAGGGGTTCCAGCTTTCAGGCAGCGGCTCAACTAGTACGTTTATTTGTTTACATAGAATCTGGCTTTCTTTGGGGAAATTAAATAATCTTAGAGTAGAAAATATGGGCCTCAGTGTTAAAAATACATAAAGAAAATACCCCAGAAAATCAGGTCAATTTATGAAGCCGTGAAGTAAACTGTGTGGAGAAACCTTGTATTTTACATTTGACTAAGAAACTCCAGCTTCAAGGCAAAACTTGTTTGCTACTGAAGTTTCACTATTTAGCAAACCAAACCAACGGGGAATTCAACCCAAATCTAACAATGTAATCGTTTTTATTTTGAGAGCAGAAACAAGCTAAAGTTTTGAATGTTTGATTGATTAACTTCTGGTGTGTAAAATGGCGGCTTCATTCAAACGTGAAAAAAACACGTGTTCATGCAACAATCGCCTCACAGTCTCAAGCATCTTTGCAGCTGCTTTTTTAATAATAATATTACTAATAATTTATTGAATTTATGTTGCACTTTCTCTAGAACCAGCCGTTTCGAGGTGTACCAACAGAAAATGTAAAAGAAAAAGTACATCAGGGGTGGATTTCAAAAAGAGTTAATGAAGACTCATCTTATCGAGAGTTAGAACGAGTTACTCGTCCTAACTTAGGACTAGGCTCAAGTTGTTCACATCTCCTAGGACTATAGTCCTAAGTTAGGACTAATCCAAACTCTTTGTGAAATCGACCCCAGTATAGATAAGCAAAGTAGAAGTCATTTCAAGCATTATTGACAAAAAAGATTCATGAACACCTTAGGCCTATTACTGTATAAAAATTAATCTCAAAAACCCACTGAATGTCTGTTTTTTCCCTCCTACCCACGCCTTCCTTTTCTATGACTCTAGTTACTTGTCATGTATGGCAATATATATTTTGAATGTTCTATAGTATGGACCAAGCACCATCCCACGAGTACATTCGTACGCGCTCACTTCATCTGACTTGAATCACAAGTACTCATTAAATCTATACCATCGGCAATGTCTATAGCTTATTGAAATACGGTTTATCATCTGAAAGATAGGCCCATCATGTCAAGCAGGAAAACAAATAAAGCACTTCACGTTGACCCCATAATTTAAAAGCATGGTTTTAAAGGAAGGAGGATTTGAAATGCACCTCTCGTCCACGAGCCCCCACTTCGTTGCCCGACCAGCCTGGTCGCATTTGCAATCGCGTCTTCTTTAAAGGCACTACACACTATTGGTAATTACTCAAAATGATTGTCAGCATAAAACATTACTTGGTAACGAGCAATTGAGAGCTGTTGGTAGTATAAAATATTGTGAGAAACGGCTCCCTCTGAAGTAACGTAGTTTTTGAGAAAGAGGTCATTTCTCACTCAAATAATAAAAATACTTAAAGTCACCTGGAAGTGGTATTTTTTCAAAATAAAGCTTTTGTCACTAATATATGTGTTTTGATGAGTGGAATGTGAATAAACAGTTAACTAAGGTTTTAAAAAATCAGTTCTTATGTTATTTACAAATTTAAGAGTAGACCCCGACCCGAGAGGGCGCTGTTCGTGACGTCAATCGAGGCAGACTTTGCCTGTAATGCGTAGAGTAAACACAATTGCAAAATACATGTACGGACAAAGTCGTGAGTTTGTACGTTTAAAAAAAAAATGTTTTTTTTTCTTTTCCGGCAATGCCGACCAGGTGTACGTATTGCTGCTGAATGCAGAAAAACACTTTTTGAAATGTACCAACTTACGACTTGGACGTACATGCACTTTGCACGTGTGTTTACTATACGCATTGCAGGCAAAGTCTGCCTCGATTGACGCCCCCCAAACAACTTTATATATTTTTTAAACATATAAATCGTGACAAACAATTACTCAACAAATAGTTTTATTGTTCGTAAGCATATACTCTTATGGTTGAAAAAAAAAATTATATTTCCAGGTGACTTTTAGCCGAAGCCTTTTTTTGTGCATCTGAAAGGACAAATTTTGAGCAACAAGGGTGTTTTTTCTTCCATTGTTCTCTGTCAGCTTCGAGGAACAACTGAGCCCAAATATTTACAGGTTTGTTATTTGATGCAAATATCTGGATATGCAGAGTGAGATTACTGGTCTTTAACAATTACCAAAGGTGTCCAGTGCCTTTAACTCTAGGCCCGTTGGGATGATACCTGACAAACTTCCCCGGATTGAGCCCCGATTCCCTACGGGTTACCGTCAATTTGTAGGGATGCAAATCTCTCTCCCTTTGCATTCGGATCTTATAGTTGTCGGCTGGTTCAGTTTATTGCACTTGTTCTGAATATATCTGAATATTGATTTCAAACGAGTTGGCTACTGCACTTAAAGAAACACTATTACCTATATTTAATTGTTTTTGTTTGAGGGGTAGACGGGATTGTATAAACAACTTGTACTGTATGTGGTAAAGTGGACTTAATAACTAATAACTAATATTATTTCACATTACTCTATGGCTTTTTTAAAAACATTGACTAGAATATTGAATTAAGTTGACATTTACAACCTCAGAAACTGTCAGGACTTTGTATTGATCCCCCCTTATATTCATAGATTTCAGGATCATTTTATTAAAGTTATGTCCGTTAAAGACACTGGACACATTTCTTTTAGTAATTGTCAAATACCAGTATTCTCCCTTGGTGTATCCCAACATTTGCATACACTATGAAATCTGTGAACATTTTGACTCACTTGGTCATCGAAGTTGCAAGAGAATATTTTGAAAGAAAAACAGCCTTCTGCACACATTTGTGTGCCTTCAGACGCCCAAATAAAATGCTTCAATCTTGAAGTCTCTTAATATTTCAGTTAGAAATTACCCTTCTCTTAAAAAACTACGCTGCTTCAAAGGGCGCCGTTTCTCACAATGTTTTATACTATCATTGCTCGTTTAATACCAAGTAAGTTTTTATGGTAACAGTGATTTTGCGTAATTACCAACGTACGATAATGAATGACACGAATTACAACCTTTAAGAACCCATCACGTTCACAAACTTGAGTACTTCACGATTCTTCCGTTTCTTGTGTATTTTAGCACATTGAGCACCAGGTATCTCTAGGGATCAGTTGACTGCTGAAAATCACGCCGAAATACAACACCATGGTTTAATGTCCACACTGTGTGAGAAGCCTTCGAGTTGCCCGCGGCACTCATTGTACCCGGAAGGAAACGGAACCCTGGAGAACAATTAGGGTCATCCTTACCACCTTGAAAAGAGACAAGACTACCTTGATGTTTGGACACTCAGCTCTTCAACATCTCAGATTCTGTAATCGGTAGATCAAAGGTCTCCAAGGATATAACAAAAACATAAGACATCACAAAGGAACCCGCCAAACCGACTGATTAAACGAGTACTGGTAATAAACCCCGAGAGAGACTACATAAACTCATTGAATGAACAGCCTAATGGCCTTTTATGATCTTCAAACTGCTCTAAACACTAGCTTGTAGTTTCACACATCATGAAGTGTTGGAATTCTGCTTACGGTGTCACTTACTACAGTGACGTCAGTGTTGTAATAGTCAGAAAATAAGCCTATTCGGAGTTCGAGCTGTGTTACTGCTGACAACGCAATTTGTTGCTCTCCCGTGACCTTTTGACACACGGGAGAGCAACAAATTGCGTTGACAGCAGTAACATACATGCGCAGCTGGAACTCCGAATATGCTTATAACTAACTACAAACTATGGCGTTTCTGATCAGCAGAGTGTGGGTTGAATCCCAGTCTGGACACTTGTCACAAGTGTCTTGCTTTAAGGACACAAGTGACCTTTAAAGTAAGACACTAAACCATTGCTTCGTCCTTCTGATGGGACGTAAAGCAGTTGGTCCCATGTGTTGTGTAACGCATGCGAATGAACCCAGTACACACATCGAAGCGAGAAGCGGTTCGCCCTTGTGTTCCTGGCTGTGGCTGCTAAAATGCGCCGGCCATGGCCTCTTGTAAACCCTTGTAAAGTTTTACAGAATTCATCACTTCAATAACCTCTCTTCCTGCAAAAATGCATATACCTTGAGTAACCTGTCGGTAGAAACGTGCGCAATATAAGACTTTGACATTATTATATGATGTGTACAAATTAAAGACCGCCTTTTATTTGAAGACCTATGAAAACTTTAAATATCGCCTTTACGTAACCAATTCGCACAAGAATGTCCTCTCCCTTTGCAGTGGGACTCTTGAATATCCTAGTGAAAATGTGACGGACTAGTGAAAATGACAAGATAACTGGCCCTGCTGGTGAGTCACTGAAACAGTTAAAGGCAAACCCTGATTCAATGCCATTCAGTAACAATTGCAAGGAGGTTAAAGAGTTACATATAGTCTATAACAACGACGAGTGGCCCAAGAAGGTTTATTGTCTTTCCTGGCTTGATGCTATCTTAAAGACACTATAAACAAATTTGATAATTGTCAAAGACTATCAGTTGGTGTATCCCAACATATTTGTATGCATAAAAGATCGGTGGGCTCAATATTGGTCATCGAATTTGCAAGAGAATGATGAACGAAAATACACCCTTGTTAATATTAACAATTACATTATGTGCTTTCAGGCATAATAAAAGGCTTTCATCTGAAGTCTTTTATTATTTGGGTGAGAAATCACCTCCCCATCAAAAACTATACGTTCCTTCAGAGAAAGCCGTTGATCAAAATACAGCTCTCTGTTGCTCGTTACAAAGACCGTGCCTTTAAGTCTTTAAATTTACTGAGTTCGCAAAAACGGAGCTTTGGCTCCACGCGAGTTGATCTCGCAATGGTGCTTTTAAAAACAAAGAACCGTGAACGAGAATTGGCGTTCAAATAACTCGGAGCCAAATTGACGTCCGCGCTGGAATGGGGTTAGCTGAATCAACCTTATTATTACTAACCGGCAAAGAGCCAGGTTATTACAGGGTTTTGCACAGTCAACATGTCTGTATGTATTACACAACCTATACTCAGTAAATGAATTATGTCCCTAATAGGGTTGAAGCTAGACCAATATCAGTGGTGAGCATTAAATCATTTTTTTCCGGAGTCCACCAAGGTCGAGCGGATTAAAAATTATTCATATTCAATTATGGGCCATTATTGCTGAAGTGCAAGTTTCAGGCACGATGCCAGGTTTTCATACTGTTCGTGTTATAGGGCTTTTGACCGTGTACTTTCACTGTAACATTTGATAGGTAAACTCATTAGCTGTGTCTCAGATCAATGCACATTGGTAAACAAAATATTGACTATTCTAGGGGAAATCTTTGCTGGGCGACACACTGTATTTTGGGCATACTGCACAAAATGTGAGTCCTTGCCGATTTGATGAAACGCTGGGATTGAAGGCAGGTAACACTGTTGGTAATTACTCAAAATAATTATCAGCATAAAACCTCACTTGGTAACAAGTAATGGGGAAAGGTTGATACATAGTATAAAACATTGTGAGTAACGGCTCCCTCTGAAGTGACGTAGTTTTCGAGAAAGAAGTAATTTTCCACGAATTTGATTTTGAGACCTCAGATTAAGAATTTGAAGTCTCGAAATCAAGCATCTGAAAGCACATAACTTCGTGTGACAAGGTTTTTAAAAATATTCTTTCATAGTTATCTCGCAACTCGGACGATTTATGAAGCTCAAATTTTCACAGATTCGTTATTTTATGCTCATGTTGAGATGCACCAAGTGAGAAGACTGCTCTTTGACAATTACCAATAGTGTTCACTGTCTTTAATCCTCGAGTTTTTTAGGACGAGTAACCCGTCCTAACTAGGATGGGTTCAATGCGTCCTATAACATCTATAGATACGGTACTGAACTCGTCCTATAAGCCCAAAGATTAATCCTGAGTTGGGAGGAGTTTGGTAAAATCGAAGGTTGGGCAGGGCCACCCATCAGCACCGCCCACCGTGGCTACAACCCTGGTTCCTACCATTACAACACATTTAATAAGCAGATTTACAGAGCCAAGCCTTAGCCCTTCATTAAGCAGAGCACATCAAACTGATTGAACCCAAATCTCAAGATGCGGTGACTGTCAAGTCTTTCGCTTATCTTTTCTTTTCATTAAATGGCTGTGAAGTTCAAGATGGAAGTTCAATGCCCTGATGCTCAACAGTGCACGCAATCTAACCCTTGTACTAAAACAAAATCAATATCTCCCCATACGAGACTACAGCGCATGGTTGTCGCAACCGCTCAGTCAGCCTTGCAGATAATTTTCTTTAAGGCAATTGCTTACATTCCAAAGTGATATAGCCGTTCAGTGATTTCACTTTATAAAATCGAGATGAAGCCATCAGCTCAGCGTTTAATTATTATTATTGGGGGCAATTGTGAAGTGAAGAGAAACACCTTCCTGGTGACTTCATAATAATTAATGAACCCCTGAATGAAGCAAGGACCATCCATGCATCTGTATGGCTCAACATACATGACCAAGCATGCTTCATTTGTAAAGGGGCATAAAAGGGCACCAAAGCCATTTTCTCCATGGTAATGGGCACCTAGTATAAATAGGAAATAGTACATTTCTACTGGAGCATTTCAATGGCACCAAGGCCCTTTCTCCTTAGTAAAGAGCATCACATGAGGACATTGTACGTTTCTACTAGAACATTTCAAGGGCATTGTATGACCAAATTGTAAACTTCTACTACAACATTTCCAGGCCACAAAGGCATTTTCTCCGTGGTAAAGGGCACCCACCCTATGACAAAATTGTAGATTTCTACTATAGCATTTCAAGGGCACCTGTGCATTTTATCTTTGGTATAAGGGCACCCTATGAGGAAAGTGTACATTTCTACTGATGCATTTTAAGGGCACCAAGCCAATGACCAGGGGGCACGGAGGCAATCGCCTTCGTTGCCTCTGTGAAGTATCGGGCCTGAAAACGTTTTTTTTTAAACCTTGGTAAAGGGCACCCTAGTATGCGTAGTATTGTAAAATTCTATACTTGATGAGCTTTTCAAGGGCACCGAGGCAATGACCAGAGGGCATGGAGGCAATCGCATTCGTTGTCTCCGCAAGGTATCAAGCCTGAACAAGTGACAGTGAAAGTAATTCTGCCACCGGATAATGTGTAATTAAGGTTGGGTACGAGACGACACGATACATTAAGACACAGGTGAACGAACGCAGGAACCGATTCTGACGTCTATCGGCTTGAATGTGTGAAGAATCTAATTATTCATGATCGAAGTAATGGGAAGAACTGTACGACAAGTTGACAACGTTGAAAACGCTTACCCCTGATCTTTAAACCAAGCTCAGACTACCTCCCCGAGCTTGAGTAGTGGGGGTTTTATTAATTGACAGCACATCCAGAGGTATGTCCACTGGGTAAACAAGTCCTTAGAAGCATAACGAAATCAAAACAAGAGATTTCAAAAATACTTGCTTTTGAAGATAACCGATCGAACATTTTAATATTGATTCGTATGCTCTATGATTTCCCACTTGTTCCGTCTTTGGTTATTGGGCCGCAGTTCTTTTTAAATAACAACATTTTCGGTCAGGTAAAATGCAGAAATGATTCGTTTCTGCTCATAATCATAACAGCATGAACTGTGGCTTAAAATCACTAAACACTATTGTATTAACTCAAAACAATTGTTAGACTACACACTTACTTGGTAACGAGCAACGGAGATATGTTGATTAGTATATAAAACATTGTGAGAAACGGCTCCCTCTGAGCATGGAGGAAGGAAGAGAAGGAGATCGAACGATCCGCAAAACCGCAGAGTAACAAAAGAATACTCTGACAATGCCCCTGTCTGGCCAGTGGAAATAGATAGGGGACCTCCAGCTGGACGGCCGATTAACGGGCGGGATTAAATCTCTTTGTGCAGAACGTGTGGTACCGCCAGTCTGCGCTCTTGCCTGCGTGTAAAGTTGAATCATTTGAGACTAGAATTGTGAATATACACGTTTTCATTTACTGTTTGTGGTGTGTCACGGAAACATCATGACATATTTTTACATTTTTTGTGACTTTCCGGTCACTAGCGGTGGTTCATAATTTGGGTATTAGCACACGAGGGTGGTTGGTATTCAATTGTGTTTTTCGATTTGGTGAGCACAAGTGTACACAATTTTTATCAGGTCTCAAAAAAGTTGTTTTTTTCTGTACTATATCCATACGACATACGACACCATAGTTGAGTGAAGAACCAAGTGCGCACGCTCAAACTCACATACGCCAGGTCGCCCATTGTCTGTTTAAGGTATGTGGGTAATTACGAGGTGTCGTTATACGACCGCGGTACCGCGGGTTCGACTTTTGAAGTCCCTTCGTTCGAGCTCCTTCTCTTCCTTCCTCCATGCTCTAAGTAACTGAGTTTTTCAGAAAGAAATAGTTTCTCACTAAAATATTTGAATTGAAAATAGAGACCTCAGCTGAGGTTTTTGTGTAACTGAAATATTACAAGACTTCAGGCCTGAAGCCCCTTTTTCGGCTGAAAGCACACGAATTTGTGCACCAGTTGTATTTTTTTCTTTTCTTTTTTCTTCATAACCAATTGAGTAAAAAAAATTCACAGGTGTGTTATTTGATACATCTGTTGGGATACACCAAGTGGGAATACTGGTCTTTGACAATTACTAAACATGTCCAATGCCTTTAAAGGTCTAACAGAACTTTGCGTCAGACACAAACAAAGATTGCTCGTAAACCAATCACGTTTATGATATCAAATTATTCTCTATGGGATATGTGTGTATTAAAAGTACAGTCCCGGTACCCGCATTGAGTAATTGTGCACAAAATCATTAGGCTATTACTGACTTATTATTCTGAAACATAAAAAAGAATAAGTTCAGCTGAAGATAAACGCTTTTGACAACATCAATCCTTTCCACTTAGTCTAAGATTTACCTTTTTCATAAAGCACATAGTCACAGTGACACCTTTAACCGGGTAAAGTTTCATTCATTCTACAGCTTTAGAAATTTCTACTGGGTGTAAATTACACTGCAGGTTGAAACACGTGAGTAACATTCTCCAAACTAATCCTTCTAATTGCCGGCGCAGTGGTCCATCGATGCCATGGTTATCGATTCACCAGATCAGTTTTCCTATTCCGTAATGAAAGCGCCAATGATATACGGAAATGTTTGGATTGTTCAGTGAGGTGCGTGTAAAACGACTTGGGCGTTCCTTGGTTGAGAATACGTCTTAATTGAAATACTGGACAAGGCTCTCTTGTTGGAGACAATGTGATCGTCGTGTCCTTCTCATGTCTTTGACAACTGAACAAAATTGTATAGGAGGTCTTGTTCGCAGTCATAACAAAAACAAAACAGGATAATAATAAAAATTAGTCTGATTTTGTTTTCCAATTTGGCTTCCACAGACTGGTACAAAAACATACACTGCAGTGTAACAGCTTATCTTCAGCGTATAGCATTTCATCAATATGCAGATATACAGCATGACCAAACACTAATTGATAATGGTGGCTTGCTTTTTTGTTTAAAGACACCTACCTTTGTTAGTCTGTCTTTTGTGTCCCTTGTCTTTCATATATTGGTTGTGCCATATGTTTGTCTGTCCATTGGTTAGTGTATACAAATGCATTCGCTCCACCTAATACTTAAATGTTGTCTTATATTAAGGGAATCAATGTGTGGTAAAGAGTTTTTCAACTAGTGGTTTAACCCCAACGAGGCCTGGTTCTTGGTAATTTTACTGAGACGAAGTCGAGGTTTAATACATTATCAAGAACCAGGCCTCGGCGGGTTTCAACCACTAGTTGAAAACCGATTCAACACACTTGGATTCCCATTCATAAATACCTTTTCGGTCAAAAAACATCAACACTTTATTATAGTTGTTTAATTTTTTTCTTATAACACAGCACCCCTCCAGCTATGAAACGGTAAAACCCTCCGCCGCCCTCGGGTAAACAACTCCTTATAGGGGAATGCTGTGCGCGTCGCGCGTATCGCGTGATGTGGCACAACTGTTTCAGCCGTTGCTCTCGACCAATAGGAATGAAGAAACTGACTTATAAGCACAGGTGCAAGCTCGCGTGTCACACCCATGTTTCAACACTTTTTACTGGTCATAAACAAAGGTTTATACACACCCACGTGACGCGCTCTCCACCAATAGGAATAGCGAAACTGTCTGTGAGGTATTTATGAATGAACCATTGTGTACCCCATACTATATTGCTTTTATTATTACGCTATTTCATTGCAAGTATTTAAAGGCATTGGCCTCTATTACTCAACAAATAAGATATAAAAACTTACTTGGTATTAGGTAATGGAGAACTGTTGATAGCAACATCCGGAACTATACCAAACAGCATTGAGTCTCTTGTGTCTGATTAAAACATTGACGTGAAAGCATTGACGATAATAGTAACAAAAACAGGAAATAACGCGAGATTTGCGGCTTAAGGCATTGGTATGCATTGGTAGTTACTTAAAATAATTGATAGAATAAAAACAAACATTGGTATAAAATGTTGTGCGAAACGGCTCAGTCTGAAGTAACGTAGTTTTCACTCAAATATTCAAAGACATCAGGCCTGGAGCCCTTTTTGGGCATCTGAAAACACACACATTGTGCAACAAGGGTGTGTTTGTTTTTTCGTTTATCCTGTAACTTCCATGACAAATCGAGCTCAAATTTAATGTTCACAGATTTGTTATTACATTACTTAAGTTGGGATACACCCAGTGAGAAAACTGATGCCCAGTGCCTTTAAGAAGCGCCACTTGTGTTTTACTATGCACGCGGTACTGAATTTAATCAAGACGGTTAATGTTGTTGGTAAGCAAACATAATTAGGTATTCTAGTCGTGTTACTATTTCAATTTGATATGTTCATCAGTACCAAAGTGGTACTATTAAGGGGGTCTGGCGAAATGAATATTAAAATCAATAAATTCCAGCTCATTTTGAAGAAGAAAAAAAATTCACGAGAAAGGAATACACTCATTGGTGCCTATAGTTATACATGCAACCAATACTGACGTCAACTATAGAACAAGTGTTTAATGGATTGTATGTAAGTAGTTCAATACACAATTTTAACAGGAGTTTGTTTTTAATGCTTTTGTATGAGAAGTGCTACATAAATGGGTGTTTTCGGCACAGATGGTGGGCTCATGGTCTCCAAGGCGAAACTTCATTGTTATTAATCTTTATATGGCACGTGTTATCCCATCTAATTCAATTCAATTCAACTTATTACTCACATCACGTTAAAACAATGAAAATTGCCTTCCAGTGTGCATCATAAAAAACACAGTATTTAATCAACATAAATATAAACTACATGTATAAAAGTATAAACGGGACAAAAACACCGAGACAAAGATATTTACAATCATCCAAAAACTTACAGGGGATATGACAACAAATATAAAAATCACAAAAGAGGAGCAATAATAAAAAAATAAAAAAAAAACTTAAGAACAAATTGACAGTGACCCAGCAAACCATCTTGCAACCTGCTTTATTGTTCTACGTGACGGTACGTCTTTAAACCGAACACCAGGCTATCTAGCCATAGGCATTATACTACAACCTGTGTATCACTCAACGTAAATCGATTCCTATGATGGTGAAGTCAAATTTCATACAGTTCCTCATATCGCTTGCTTTGAATGTGAAATGGCATACTCTGGTGCCAGCGCCTTGAAAACTTTATGGAATTTGGAGAGAAGGTTGAATACTGTGGTACTATGGAGTTAAGTTACATTTTCTATTGATTGGAACTGGCTTGATTGACGAATGAAGAAAGGCGAGAGGGCGCTACTTAGAACCAATTGCAAATCAATGCCTGGAGATTGCAACTGATTCTGTCGACACTGGGTCTGACAACTGATACCTGAAGATGGCTTAGGTGCTGGTGTATCCCATCTCACGAAACCTCCCCAAGCAATTATTGTATGGCTGATACATATCTCTTGGTTAGCTCACAGAGGAGCAATTGAGTTTATTGAAAACCCCACCAATGATGTGGAATGTGTGAGATATATTATACAGGTAGATTGCCGCCCATAGCTTAGGGAAATAATGGTGGAAGGCTGGTGCAACTCTACACCCGTATGTGTCTAATTGGAATCCTAGGCTAAATTGTACCAGAGTGGCTGTAGCCACTTTTCTCTTCTCCGTGTCTCTCTGATTTTTGTCAACAACTACCCCCCTATTCCTTGATTAAAACTCTCAGTATGCTACATATCACTTAACTCGTCCAAGAAGATTTTCTTAAAACGATTTTCACCACCGTGCAGACTATTCAGAAAGAAAGAAAAACATGAGGAGACCACAGACCTATGAACTAGGTCAGAAACATGAGTTAAAGGCAGTGAACACTACTGGTACTCAAAATAATTGTTAACATAAAAAAGCTTACTCGGTAACGAGCAAAGGAGAGTTGTTGATAACATTGTGAGAAAAGGCTCCCTCTGACGTAACGAATAGTTTTTGAGAAAGAGGTAATTGCTCACTCAAATAATAAAAGACTTAAGGTATGAAGCCATATGTAGGCATCTTAAAGCACAAACATTGGGCAACAAGCGTGTTTTTCGTTCATTATTCTCTTGCAACTTCGATAACCAAATTTCTACAGATTGTATGCATAATTATGTTGGGATACGTCAGGTTAAAGGCAGTGGACACTATTGGTAATTACTCAAAATAATTATTAGCATCAAACCTTTCTTGGTGACAAGTAATGGGGAGAGGTTGGTGGTATAAAACATTGTGGGAAACAGCTCCCTCTGAAGTGCCATACTTTTTGAGAATGAAGTAATTTTCCACGAATTTGATTTTGAGACCTCAGGTTTAGAACTTGAGGTCTCGAAATCAACCATCTAAATGCACACAACTTCGTGTGACAAGGGTGTTTTCTTCTTTCATTATTATCTTGCAACTTTGATGACCGATTGAGCTCAAATTTTCACAGGTTAGTTATTTTATGCATATGTTGAGATACACCAACTGTGAAGGCTAGTCTTTGACCGTTACCAATAGTGTCCACTGCCTTTAAAGGGGGTCCAGTGCCTTCAAGTCCCTAAATTCAGTTCAATCCAACACCCAAAACCCGCAGTTAATTTCCCAACTGTAAATTGACAAAAGTTTTGAGACAGTGATGAGAAGTAAACAACTCTCCCATGGTAACACTCTCGAGTAAATATCAGCCACCCATCGGCCAAGCTGAGACTGTCAGTTCCATGCTAACCGAAGACGCTATCAAATATTAGCACAGCGGCATGCTGTGTGCTCTATACAAGGCGTGTCAGTCAAAACCAAAGACTTTTAATTGCTTTGGTGTGATTAATTACGTCACAGATGCAATAAATGGCAAATATATCATGTTGGGAAGATTTATTGACTAATTGGCGCGCTTGGCGCGCATCGCTATATTGTATATATCAACAGCGAAAGTCTCTCCGTATTAAAGAAGGAAAGACAGGGCGGGTGTACCCCAATGTCAGTCATTTCACTGTGATTGTCTGTGCACTCGAACGCCCATTTCCTCGGCTTTGACAGTACTTTAAATGGACAAATTTATCTGGTTATTACTGTCCGGTTTGAATTGTATACACTAAGTTGTTCCAACGGCCTTTTTAAATCCTGATTTTACTGAAACTGCGGATTGTGTTGTACAATCGGTTAGGTAGTGATTACTTTTTATAAACCAGGCAGGGGAAGATTGCTTCTCCTTTGCTTGTGAATATACAATCAGTTGATACAACAATGAGCCAAGACGATCAGACGAAAGGGCTTTGTAGATTTCGGTCAATTAAGAAATGTGACCTCTTCTTAAAAATCAAATAAATACAAATTTGCAAAGTCCCTTGATAATTCAAGTGAGTCTAAACAAACTTTCTCTGCACAACTGCACGATCGACGACTAACATCAAGACCAAATGACCGTATAGCCACACTTTGATCTCCACAGCATTTAGATATGTTAATTATTGAACGCACTGGACACCTTTGGTAATTGTCAAAGACCAGTATTCTCACTTGGTGTATCCCAACATATGAATAAACAAAACAAAACTGTGAACGATTTAGCTCAGTTGGTCATCGAAGTTGCAAGAGACAAATTTGTGCGATTTCGGGTGCCTAAACTTTCTCAAAAACTACGTTACTTCAGAAGGAGCCGTTTCTCACACTGTTTTATACTATCAACAGCTCTCTATTGCTCGTTTTAATTAAAAACAATTTTCATGCTAACAACTATTTCGAGTAACTACTTAATTACCAATAGTGCCCAGTGCATTAGATTAACAAAGGGAGTGGACCAGAAGGCAAGTGATCGTATAACCAGGATTGGTTGGGGTGTGTTGTTCAGGGCCAAATTGTTTGGCTCTGCTTACCACGAAAACTGTGCTTATGGCATCCTGTAAATCACAAGGGCCATAAGCGCAGAATTTATTAGTATAATGAGGTGGCCGTGATGCCAACGACTTCTCCCATACAGTTCAATTATTCAAACCATTGGTTGTTTATTACTTTACAACAGTAACGAAGGAAACCGATGCAGCTTCAAATCATATATAATTCAGATCTACTTTATACATTGTTTATCAGCTAAAAGTGTGTATTCTATATATCTTATTGCCATTGGCTGGTTCTCGTCACGTCCCTCTTGTGTTGTTTGACGTCCGTGGTTACATACGGTTGCTTGTGGGAGACGTAGCAAAAACAAGGCCGCGAGACCAAGTGTAAATTATAAATTATTTGTCTCCTTGGTCACAATACTTGCTGGATTCTATGCAACCAGGATTTATGAATTGGGATTTCACCATCTGGTGTTGACGTCTATGTCATTACACAATAACTTCATATGGACCTAGTAAATGCAGTTGTGTCCTCGTTTTAACGAAGAGTTTATACCAGTGTTCCAATAAAACATTAGGCCTATGTATACATGTCTTTATGGAAATATAGTTATCACTCTTCAAATCAACGCCAATAAAACCCTGTGGATAGAAGCCTATACGACAGCTGTTGTCTGTCGATAGTATAGAGCATTTGGGGAAACATTTCACGTCCAAGTAATGAGGTTATGTAAGAAGATGTAAGTTTTAATGCCCAACAAATTGAATCTAAGAATCGCAGTAACGCGGAGATCGCTCAAATATTCAGCGATATCGAAAAAAAACCCCAAAAACGCGACCTTTACCTTTATTGTATACATCTACATTTATATCGAATTAACACAATCAAACGTTCTGCTATACACTTTGCCTTTAAAGCCAGTGGACACTATTGGTAACTGTCAAACACCGGTCTTCTCACTTGTTCTCACTTGGTGTATCTCAACATATGCATAAAATAACAAACCTGTGACAATTTGAAAGAAAAAAAGACTCTTGTCGCATCATGGTCGCACGAAGTTGTGTGCCTTCAGATGGTTCGAGACCTCAAATTCTAAATCTCAGGTCTCGAAATCAAATTCGTGGAAAATTACTTTTTTTCCCGAAAACTACGTCACTTCAGAGGGGCCGTTTGTCACAATGTTTTATGCTATCAACCTCTCCCCGTTACTCGTTACCAAGAAAGGTTTTATGATAATAATATTACAAATAGTGTCCTTTGCCTTTAAGTAGTAAAATGAAAGTTCAGATGAAACGGTTTTAGTGTTATTGGCAATCCGTGGAGTATAATGACTTTTCAGCTACCTCAAAAAGCAAGTTTTAACGTTTGAAGGGAATTCCAGCTGAAGCACGGCCAAATTATCCACAAGAATTTGATCAGCTAAGATACTGATACAGAGCATACCTGCTTTATGCCACAAGCTGACCTAATTTATTTGCTCAAAAACATGACTCGTAAGAAAATCCATCCGATCGCGGAGTGAATGGCACTTGAAAATATCACACTACAGCCTTGTGAAGGCATACTTGTAGCGTTCTGGTGAAGGTCCAGTTGTGTACAATACTACATTGTATAATATAATATACAGGACTCATTTGAGTAATATAATATGCGAAAAAGGGGTAAAAACAAAAATACTGCAAACACGTGTGTTCTTGTACTTGTGAAGGCACGATTGTGTACAGTACATTGTTTATAAGATACAGGCCTTATTTTAGTAAAATAATATGCGACAAAGTGTACACAAAATAAAATAATGCACACACTTGTGAAATTCAAGAACTGGTGTGACACTTCAAGGGGGCAAAATAGACTTAGTCTTACTTCAGAGCACAAGGTTCCAATAGTGTACTTAAAACCTTATTCTTTACGATACTACATTGTATATAAGACACAGAACTAACTTTTAGTAAACAGTGATGTGTATGTAAGACCCAATTCTTCACAATTAAAATGCGCACTGTATACAGGACTAACTTATAGTAAAAAGTGAGCGACAAAGTAAAACCAAAAAAAACCTAATTACTGCAAACACTTGAGTGTTTAAGATCCAGTTCTTTACAATACTACGTGTACATTGTATATAAGACCCAGGACTAATTTTAGTAAAATAATATCCGACAAAGTAAAAACAAAAATACTGAAGAAGAAAAAAAGACGCGTATGTGCAGTGAGAGTATAGAACTCTGGGTTTAGACTGGAGTGTTTTGACTCGAGGCGTAGTTCAGGTCATTCAGAATGCAAGAGTTTTGTCCGAGTGGTCAGGCTAATTTGCAAAATGGCCAGCTGATATATAACCTACACTTGACAATTGTCAAGTCCATATGGAAACTCAAACTCGAGGAGAAGATGCATGGGTGAATTGGGTTTATCTTTGCGTCTAAAAACCATCTAAAAAGAAGTACCGTTTTGTGAGGACATTTGGAGATTAAGTATAATTCCTTCTGTAGATAAGGGAACTTGAGTTCGAAAGAGATTCAATTTGAAAACGCTCGTGGATTAGAAAAGGCCACTTGTTTATTTTACCGGAGTTTAAACACAATTCTGAGAATGGGACAAAATACTTTGCATAATGTTTTGGACACGATATCTTTCACTGTATCAAGAGTATCTTGATACAGACAATTGAGTAGAAAAGGCCATTTCCCTTAGAAAAGCAGAAAACCATCACAATAACAACTGTTTTTTGATAACTAGGTCATCCCGTGATCCCAGCCTGATACAAAACATACAAAACTGACCATGATGGAAGTTATATTGCGACAATACGATCATAGTTCAAGCAAACTCGCGTTCAACGCTATTCCAAGCGTTATGCGTTACGATTCAAACAGTCTAAATAATATAAAAATTATTACTGCCGCAGGCCTGCATGCTTAGTTTTTGAAAGGGCAATGGCACCAAGTAATTTTCTCCTTGGTAAAGGTATGAGGAAATTGTACATTTCTACTGGAGCATTCCAAGTGCACCGAGGCAATGACCAGGAGGAATCGCCTTCATTGCCTCCGTGAAATATCACGCCTGCTGCCATGTGTTACTTTTCCTATAAATAACAGAAATGAAATGTACAGGTATTATCTTTCCCAAACTCAATGTTCTATAAACAGACCTGACAAAATACTGTATCGTTCTTGCAGTTAAGGAGCCATCCCTAGTATTTGAATGGTTATAACATTTCGTAACTAAATATTGGTCTTCCGCTTGTCGAAGCTTACAGTTCGGTTGCCAGACTACCTGGGTACCATAACGTCCTTCACAAGTAACCCGAGTCGTGCCTATAATCACTTCGTCAAAAATTCGTCCGCGTTGTTGGTGTGGGCGATATGCATGTAAAGCAACATATAAATATGTGACTTCAGGTTCGTTAGAATAATACGGCAGCCCTAGCTCAGTATTTCCATGTTAACGCCAACACACAGGCATGTGACTGTGTAACTTACCAGAAAAGATGAAATTACATAACTCCAATGGTTTTGTTTAAGTATAAGCATTGCAGTGTTTTGTTTCCGTTTGAATTGCACAAATGGGAACAAAAAAGAGAGATATCAATCCGAGGTAAAGTTGCATACATGCAATACAGTTACACTTCAAACGCCCACTTAAAGTAAAAAAACAAGATTTGAAGAATTATTATTTTATGAATAAATGTATGTTTTACACAAACGGAGCCAACTTCAAAACTTATTAGAAATGGGAGTCATTCTTGCTTGGTATTATAGACCTGACTTGCTTATAGGCTGACTTGCTTTCGCAACTTATAAATGGATTTTGTTTGCTTGTTATTTTTGTAATGTTTGTAATTGTTTAACAAGATAAGAGGCGGTGGACAATAAATGAGTATCACTCGAGAAAAAAAAAACTTGTGAAATTTCAGCTTCTCAATATCGAAAAGAAGCATCAAGAGTGTTAAATTCATTATGAAGTACTATATTATTGTTGAAGTACTATATTATTGTTGAAGTACTATATTATTGTTGAAGTACTATATTAGACAGAATAGCACAACAAATGAATATCTAGGCCTAAGCATGGGGGTTAGGAAAAGAATTTTGTATAATTACATCATCACGCTGGACCCTTGAACTGTAAATTGTGTTAGTGGTTTGTTCTTATATGGAGATTAAAAAAAAGCAGGTCAGATAAGTCGTAGGGTACTTCAGGACCTCGAGCGTGTTTGCCATTGAAATCTCAGTGAGAAAATACTTACCACAGACACCGTGAATAGCGTGTGTTCTCTCATTGTTGATAGATCAGAACAAATGAAATTACAGCCACTCAATGTGTGGCATATCTAGCTTAATTGTCGACCCATGGGTTCATGAGCGTTCTCCTGACGTTAAATTCATCAAAGTATCTTTTTCACTCAGCGAGACTCCCGTCCTCCTTGTTGCAGAGTTTGAGAGGGAATTGCCCGAGCAATTAAGACGTAGGGGCCAGTCTGTCAATCTTGTGAGGTAAAGGGTTAAGGGTCCAGCTGGGTATCATGTCCGATTGGACAGCTTCTGCAGGTGCTTTCGTGTCCAGGGAATGCACTGATCTGTCAAGCCAACCAACTACTGAAATGCAAACCAGAATTGCTTTAAATTGTCTCCCCGCCATGGGACACTGCTAAGTGCCCACTCTTGTCAGTAAACAAGTACTGTGGTAAAATTAGGCACAAACTGTATTCATGTATTGACGGTAGCGGTACTTCCTATATCTACATATAGGCCTACATCATACCAAAGAGTAAAGACAGAGGAAAACACTATAAAACAAATCAACACAGTCAAATGATGAGATACGACAATAATTGAATCATGAGTCACTGATGTCCTTATTGACATTCGGGCATCGATGCATAGAAAGATTTCATGACTGCCCTTTTTACCAACTGTTTAATAAAGTCGTTCTGCCTGGCGTCGTTCATGTCATAAACGTTCCGTGGCAAGCACATGGTGCAATATAAAAACATCCATCGCTGTTATTAGAAACATAGCATTATTATTAATGATAACACATCATTTATAGCACATCTGGCTGTGTATTGCTCACGGTTATTTCCCCTAGAAAATCGGGAGATTCTTATTTCAGGATACGCTTCGTGAACTTGTTTATCATTAATTACCGTCGCGGTATAAATCCCCAATCATGCCATCTCTAGATCCTGGCTCATCGCTTTTGTCAGTCCTTGGATCTATACTTTAAAGACACTGTAACCCTTTGCCAATTGTCAAAGACCAGTTTTCTCACTTGGTGTATCTCAACATATGCGTACAAGTTTTAAAGGCTGTGGACACTATTGGTAATTACTCAAAATAATTATCATCATTAAACCTTTCTTGATTACTAGTAATGGGGAGAGGTTGATAGTATAAAACATTGTGAGAAACAGCTCCCTCTGAAGTAACGTAGCTTTTGGGAAAGAAGTAACTTTCCACGAATTTGATTTCGAGACCTCAAGTTTATAATTTGAGGTCTCGAAATCAAGCATCAGAAAGCACACAACTTCGTGTGACAAGGTTTTTTTTTTTATTATTATCTCGCAACTTCGACGACCGATTGAGCTGAAACTTTCACAGGTTTGTTATTTTATGCATATGTTGAGATACACCAACTGTGAAGACTAGTCTTTGACAAGAACCAATAGTGTCCATGTCTTTGTGAGAACAATGAAAGAAAAAACACTCTTGTTGCAAAATGTGGACTGTGCTTTCAGATGCTTAGCAAGGGCTTTAGGCCTGAAGTTTGTAAATGTTTGAGTAAAAAATTACCTCTTTTTTAAAAACCATGTCTCTCACAATATCTTGTATTACAACAGCTCTCTATTGCTCGTTACAAAGTAGTTTTTTTTGCTATCAATTATTTTGAATTCTTACTAATAGTGTCCAGTGCCTTTAAACAGTGGATTACCTCCAAGTACAGCGACCTGACACAATTGCTTATGTAAAATTTTTCAGACTATAATCACTCAACACATTCTTGTCAAGATTTCAACCTCAATTTGTAAACGACTTTATCCAACTTCATCCAAGCTCCTCCGAACGACAAGGTCAGCCAAGCACCTAGTTCATCAAGGCCTACAAATGTGCCACCATGAGGCGAGGTAAACATGAGGGATGGGGAGAATGTCAACATGTTGAAAGATTGATTATTGATGCAATAAACTTAGAAAGGCACAATCTATATATGTGACTGACATAGGCCTACGATTCGGATTTGGAGAGTAATTTACACATTATGGATAGTTTTGTTTAACCTTATTATTATTAACCTAGATTATTTTATTAGTGTAGGTGTATACAATAAAACAAACATGTGGAAATGTCAGTTCAGGTTGTTGCGTTTTTGAGATATCGCGTTTCTGAGATATCGCTGAGAATCCTGAGCAAACATGTCCAAGCAGAAACAAAAGGAATACACAATCTGTGAAACGTCACTGCATTAACGCTTCTCAGATTCAAATGTTGGGTCTTGAAAACTGGTAAATATATACATGACCACATTACATGGAAGTGAAATGTTTCCCAAAAATGCTGGGGACGAACGAAAGCTGTTGTTGGCTTCTAACCAATAGTTTTATTGCCATTAATTTTGAGAAAGATTTTGACACGTCCTTCGCTTTAACCAGAAACTCAATATTTACAATGAAGACATGATCGGTAATGCTAAAACAATACTTTCGAAGAAAACACCTCGGTTCTAAACAAACACGATTGTTTTGATATCATTAAATTAACAATTCCATCACTCAAACAGGTCGCCGTCTCTACGTAAATATCCACAGGTTTTAATCCATCATGGTTACTTTTCATTTTATACCTGGTGTATCCCAACATAATATATAAAATAACAAATCTGTGAACATTTTGGCTCGATTGGTCATCGAAGCTGCAAGAAAATAATGACAGGAAACACACCCTTGTTGCACAAATCTGTGTGCTTTCAGATGCCTCGAAACAGGCTTCAGACCTGAAGTTTTTTAATATTTGAGTGAGAAATAACCTCTTTCTAAAAAAACTACATTACTTCAGAGGGAGCCATTACCCGCAATGTTTTACACTATCAACAGCTCGCCATTCCTTGTAACCCAGTAAGTTTTTATGCTAACAATTACTTTGACAATTACCAAGTTTCCCACAGTGGCTTTAATTGATAACTCGGCAACACACTTCTCAGAGTTACATGCATATAAATCCATTTATCACTCTACTTCCACAGACAAACTCAAAGCTCATACAAAAGCTTTAATGGTGCACTTCTGGTTTAATTATGGTAATGTATTTGTTTTTTTGATGACAAGGGAATTGACTGTTTGATGAATTTGTACATGTAGCTATGCTCTAAAAAATCTCATCCGAACAAAAACAATTGCCTAATGACAATTGCTATCATCATCTGTTCCGGTTTTATAATGTTGTGAATTGACTAAAGAGATGGTGCGAGGTGTTTACGGGTATTACCCGACGCTTGGAATGAGGTGTGAACAATATGCCAACCTATCACTGAAAACGAGTCGGGCTTTCGGATCGGTACCTTATTCACGCACAATGTAGATTGAATGTCAAACCGGGACACAAACAGACACATTGCAAAACTGTTCTTGAAAATGAACATTTGTTTCATGTGGTTGATCGAATTATTTCAAATGATAAAATATATGGACAGTGAAACGTTAGTTATTACATTTCTAACATTTCTATACGCGAATAAAATAAAATTACAAGTTAATCAGCAAATCGGTTTACTGACAGGAACATTTAAAGCCAGGTATCATTGTCAAAACCTCTCGGTTTAAAAAGATGTCAAGTGAAATTTATATCAGATTTATGTTCATTGTATTATTTAATATGATGAAAGTTGCGAATAAACAAAATCCCTGTTCGCACTTTAAGAGGCGATTGTGACTGTAGGGTTTTTGTATTTATGTATTGGGAAATATATTTGAATGAGAAGGTATACCTTAAAATGTCAAGTTTGTATATTTTGAACAGAGGTCAAAAATAACGAGGATCTAAATGTTACATTTTACCCGACTGATTGGGGTAAATGGAACGCCTAATTTGAGGTAATTGAAACACATATCTTTAGTTTAATGCACACAAGTAGACACTTAAATCATTAGATAATTTAATTAATATTATCATCTCCACTCTTCAAGATAATTTTAACGAAAGATAATAATCTCACAGTTCAAGTCTTATGCAGATACAATAACAAATTGCATTGTTACTCCTGACCAGTAAAATAATGTATTTAGTGAAAAACATCAAACAAGCCCGTCTTCGCGCCTCTATGCATTCATTTGTTTTACATTCGAATGGTCCCACATCACAAAATGGCTTTCTAAAATGTCCCTGTCCAGCATACAATGGTCAATCTCACAGTTCAAGTCTTATGCAGACCTTATGCTCCAGTTATCAACACTGACAACACTGCTAAACCCCACCAGCTCAATTCTTGTCCATGTTATTCCTTTCTCAATAGATTCTCCCCCGGCTGCCAACTTTTCCAATAATGTCCTAATTTTTTAATATCGATCCTTAAAAGGTGTTTGAGAGATTAATATCCAGAGCGGACGCACTTGGTGCCGAGAGAATCGAAATGACCTTATCATTGCTATAGTGCGGGTTAGTAAAGGGTGGCATCAACCAAGCAGATTTACTGCGTTATCGTTTCATAATATAGAGATGTCATGGTTTGACAAGAGTCACTCTAAACGTTGATTTGCCAAGTAATACTATATCAAAATACTAAGATCAATATTACTAAGAAAACACCATATATATATCTTCTAAAGGGTGACAAGGAGATCTCCTTTTTCAGTGTGTCATTTATCATTATTTTGCGACTCTTTTTGACATCTATACTCAGGATTCTGAAATTGTTTGAAGAGGTTGGTTTTTGGTTATGATTTACTCCCCATAATCAAAAGCACCAAAAAGAGCAGCTGTGAATCTGAACATAATTGGGTCGCAAATGTTGAGTAGTGACATATTGTCTTTGCTGCTTTAATTAAATACTGACCCATTTTTCGGCAAAGTATATTAATCAATAGTGATATATGACTTCATGCTTTCTAGGGCTTAGGCCCATATGGGACGGAGTCATTCATTTCAAAAAAAGTAAAATAAATCGAGCAGATTTGGAGCTGTCAACTTCAATTTTTACAGCACATCACAGTAATTTGTCCTCAAACGCAGGTTCAGCCTGGAAACTGAATGTTGAAAAGCGGTTTTGTTTTTGTAACAGTGGTAGGATTTTAGATGTTAGTAACCTTCTGCTGATGGTGCCAAGGCAAGAGTGTCTGGCGATGAAATGTGCCTGTTGACCACTATTATTATAATGGTTGCATAATTTTGCAAGATGGAAATGGACATGCCTCTGTTATCTGACATTGTGTTTCAAGTACGCTGGTGAAAGTTCCGTTTTCGATAACAGTATTTCGGCAAAACCCACTTATCTTGAACACGCGTCTTCTTAAAAAACATCTCCTTGCCCACCTTTGTGTCTTGGGTCGGCCAGGCAGACCCAATAACGTGCCCGTGTCACGTCTATTGGCAGAGAATGTCTTACGCGCCAAATGAAAGCGTGTTGGCGGAGTAAATAATCGCACATCTTGACTTAGGTCATTGGAGATAGATCCAGTAGCTATAGAGTGAGTAGTATGCAAGCAATACACTGCATCTACCGGGGTATCTATCACCTTCCCTTATGGGCGTCTAGAACACGATTTCACTCCTTTTTTATTAAGAAATCTCAAAATTACTTCTTTTTGCTTGTCAGCACGATTTAATTATTTCACAAAACTAGTGTGGAGCTTCTTAAACATGTAGCTCCCAAATTTAGATTTATTTGGTGAAAGCACGAAACAGTTTTACGGGGTAAACGGAGGTGATGTTTTTTTTAACAAACAAAGTAAAGTATATTCACAGTTTAAGGACAGAATATGTGTGTGTTTTTTAGCTTCGGGGCATTGACGACAATTACTACCGGACAAGTAATTCCCCGCGGCAGGGTTTCAGTTTCGAGAAATCGAAAATATGCGAATCATATATTGAATGATCAATTTTAGAATGAATATTAAATACAAGTTTTAAATTCATGCCAGTGTCCTATTTGAAAGTAGTACAGTCTATGAACCCAGCTTAGGCGTCGAAAACGGTTTTTATGGGTATGATGATCGTGTAATTCAATGACTATGTTATGGATTGTAGATACCGTACATTTAATTAACATCTAAATGAGGGAAATAATTACGTTAATACCCTCACGACACATCCCACTGCATCGGTGCCTACAGGACATGCTCAATGATTAATGGACAAAATAAACGAGGAAGAGTTGTCTTGTTCACTTCAGAACTAAATCCCTCGCGTATTTGACCCACCACTGCTTCTATCCCTGTTTGCTATTAAAACGTTGTGACATGAAGCTAACTCACCGGTAACAACCTAACTTTAAATTCTAAAAACGTGTGAAGATTTTATTGCTGCACAAAGTCAACACGTGGAAAGTAGAGCACTGATGTGTATATATGCCGTTTGTGCCCAGACTACGACCGGCCAGAAATGCTGCTAGGTTTCTACGACTTTTTTTTCTCTCTAGTAAGCCAACCCTCTCTTCAACAACTGTAAAACGTTAGTCATGTTGGTCAAACTACTTCAGGAGTAGGTTTTCTGTCTCCGAACCAAGAAGTTCACCAAAAGAGCCACCATAACAAAACATTGAATCGAATGTGCAATATAAATCATGTATAAACATTCATTCATAAATACCTCAGACAGTTTCGCTATTCCTATTGGTTGAGAGAGCGTCACGTGGGTGTGTATAAACCTTTGTTTATGACAAGTAAAAAGTGTTGAAACATGGGCGTGACACGCGAGCTTGCACCTGTGCTTATAAGACAATTTCTTCATTCCTATTGGTCGACAGCAACGGCCGCGACAGTTGTGCCACATCACGCGATACGCGCGACGCGCACAGCATTCCCTTATAAGGAGTTGTTATAGGGCCTTACCATTTCATAGCTGGAGGGGGGGGGGGGGGGGGGGGTGTTGTGTTGAAAGAAATCATTTAACAATATAATTTTTTCATTTATTTTAATTTTACTTTTTGAATAAAAGAGTTGATTTTTTTTGGGACGGAAAGGGCATTTATGAATGGGAATCAAAGTGTGTTGAGTCGGTTTTCAAATAGTGATTTAAACCCGCCGATGCCTGAAACCCGCCGATGGTTGATTTCGAGACCTCAAATTCTAAATCTAAGGTCTCAAAACCAAATTCGTGGACAATTGCTTCTTTCTCGAAAACTACGTCACTTCAGAGGGAGATGTTTCTCACAATGTTTTATACCATCAACCTCTCCCCATTACTCGTTACCAAGAAAGGTTTTATGCTAATAATTATTTTGAGTAATTACCAATAGTGTCCACTGCCTTTAATAGAAATACGATACAAACTTAGGAGATTTGTTCTTCTGACGCTATGAACCTTCTGTATAATGTATGCCAACACTCACAACTTTTGCAATCATTTCAATTTCAATCAAAAAGATGTCAATTCCTCGTTAAAGGGAAAAGTTGCCCACAAATTACTCTACAAAATGGCTGACCGTGTTAGTTTACGACGTATAAGAAAAACCGGGCAATTTCGAGGCATATTTGTGAGGATCATTATATTCTACAGTTAAAATATCCCTCTAACCATATTATATGCAGTTCTTAATAAACAGTTTTAAATGCTTTTGACCAACTCGACCGATCCAAAGCAACGTACCATTGTCCCTTTAAGCCATTAGCTGATGGATCACGTGAGAGTAGGGATTTAATGTAAAAGCTAACTGTGGCCCGTCTTCCAATCATAGTCCTTATCATTCGTAAACACCACTGCGTGAAATGCAGACAGACACCATCACTCATTGCAACATGTCAATCTAGGAAATGGACGATTGCAATTCAGCAGAAAAACAGCAAAAGGACAATGGAGGACAAAAACTGTATATCATCTCCTTGAGAAACCTGAACGAACCTTAAAGGAACATTACAAATTTTGGTTTTGCTAACAAAACAGTTGCTTGCAGTGTAGACCCTTTATGTATTCCACCTCTATAAATAAACCATAGAGAATGGACCACTTCCCAAAACTGACCAACCTGTAGAAGTTTGAGACCAATCGGTCATCTGGATCACGAGAAAATAGTTTAAAAAAGATAAAACATGTTGCAAGACATCGATTTAAAAAACGCTCACTGAGCGATAAACTTAAACTGGAAATAAGTTTTACTTGTTTCTAATCAAATATGACATTTCAGACACAAATATTTCAAGTGATGTTTTCTACTATCTTCACCATTAGACCGTGTAAGTTTCAAGTAAATCTGTAATCTTAGAAAAGTTTTTTTTCTTACCAATGCTGTAATGATCCTTTAAAGTTTATTTAGACTGTCTGCGAGATTAAGGTATAACGTGCAATCTCCTGCACCACTCTAGCGAAGCAGGATGGAATAAGATTCATTACTACATCAGGCAGGCTGTGTTGGCCCAGTACACATTTAATGTATATCTAAAACAGCTCCATTTCTTTGCACACCCGAAATCAAACACTGAAGTTTCGCGCAACATCGTCTGGCTTACTGAGTCAATTTGCACGGAGTTGACAGTGTGTACGAACACTTCAAATAACGACATTGCGAGCCTGTTATAACGATTTAAGATACATTTTAAAATTCAAGGTATTAGAGGCTGCATGTGATGAAGATTGACTTAATGAGTGTGTGACATAACACATTAGAATCGCTTTAAGTGCTGTTCCCGAACAGCAAGATTTTGCAAGAGAACTTGGACAGTATACAAAAATTATTGTCCTTTCACGAGGTAGGCTACATTTTGTGAAATTTTACAACATGGTACAATTTAGCAAGGTACTAAATTGCTCTCGTGTGGAAAGGGGCTTATGTCGATGATGGCGCTGACCAAAAAATATGCGACTGCAATCGGCCTTGGGCCTGGTATTCAAACCATGCGTTCGTCTCTTAGAGATTTGTATTGCGATAAAAACGTAGCAATTGGATTAACCTTAAAGCTTGAGACGGGGAGGAAAGTCACGATGGAGCCAAGATGATCCTGGGGTAACAACGTTCCCTTACCATGCAAGGAGATCAAACGATTTATCATGGCGAGGTATCACAGGAGCTTCCCGCATTGTTAGGTTTCTAGACACAACAAAACTGTTCCCGCCTGTGGAGTCTGACTGGATCACACACACTCTACAATAATCTATCTACAAGGATTGATCCTGACGTGGTGAAGACTGCCCATAATGCTGTAAAGCACTGAGTGAGAAGCAGTCCTTATTATTCTGGCCTGTAGCTTTATATGATCCCATCTTGAAAGACTGGAGCCAAGATTGCACGTGGCTGATGAATAATTATTCCATATAGACAAACCACGAGCTACAAACCCCTAACAGGTTATACATTTAAGTCATAGAGTGAACAACTGATAATGATAAGGTTTTTTTTTACTGCTGGCAGTCTTGTTGTCATCTTAAAGACGTAAATACAGATCAACGCATCATGAAAACATAACATTAAGACCCTCCAGACTTTTCAATATCATTTAAAGGGACTCAGAAAGGGTTGGTACAGCTATATGATACACACAGCCATATCTCATACATACGATTTGTCTTGTCTCGCCTTCCACCTCTGGGACCCCGGTTCGGATCCCACCGGGGGCACTATGTGGTTTGGGTTTTCAATCCCTACTATTGACTGCGTGGGTTTTCCCTGGAATAATATTCTCTTGGATTTTCCTCCCACATCAAAACTGAAATTTCTTCATTGTATTCTCTCTTCTTGTTTGGTTCTAATAAGAGCATTGAGAATCCAGATGCAGTTCGAGGATGGGGGATTATAAATCCTGCTTAAAGCCATTGGACCCTTTCAGTAAACAGTATTGTCCAAGGCCCACACTTCGTGTATCACAACTTCTATATCAAATAACAAACCTATGAAAATTTGGGCTTAATCAGTCATCGGAGTCGGGAGAAAATAACGGGAAAACCCACCCTTGTTTCCGAGCGTTTCGCCGTGTCATGACATGTGTTTAAAATAAATCCGTAATTCTCGTTAACGAGAATTGATATTGTTTTACTGTTTTCTCAAAAAGAAAAGCATTTCATGGAATAATATTTCAAGAGAAGTATTTCACCACTACCTTCTGTAAACCCTATAAGTTATTTGTAAATCTGTGACCCCTTTTTTTTTTTCTGTACTGAAAGGGTCCAATGGATCTAATAGTCAAAACAATACAACAGTTTATGCTGAATTACATAAACTATTTTATCCACTATAATTAAACCAAATAAGAGTTCAAATTAATGGTTTACCGTTTCTTCAAAACCTACGACCAATTTAGCAGTGATGATGCGTTTCACATTGTTGACAGCAGTTTGACATACGGATTCAAAGGCTGAAACACCTCGCCAACACGGATTGATGGAGGCTGCCACAGTAATAAGAAAGTTATTGCGACTAGAGAAGTAGAGTGATTCACAGTGATGAAGGAGTTTACCTACAGTCAAAAGAGCAAGCAACCCTGTTTATGTACTTTGCTGATTACAAGTTGTCAAGTAACTACCGCAACGTATAAATTAATCGGATGAAAAATCACCCCTTGCGTTTAAACATAAACTTAATTAAAGTTTAAACTTTGTGACCAGTCGGATTATTTGTGTACAACGGTTTCGCAACTGCCGGAAACCCAGAAAATGAATAGGCCACAAAATGAGATTGTTCCGAAATGAGATTACGGAATTTATCACAGTTTATGTTATCTTGATATATATTCTTAACAGCAGAAATAGTATAAAGTGTCTAAATGATCTTGTTAGCCTACTATGTGCGCTACATATTGTAAAATAACAGCAAGTTATTAGATCTGAAGTTTATATTTGCAATGAGGTTTAATTTAAAGTTATACGTATTTGAGCGCGTCATTTACAGACACTGGACACTATTGGTAATTGTCAAGTTGGTGTATCTCAACATATGCATAAAATAACAAGCCTGTGAAAATTTGAGCTCAATTGGTCGTCGAAGTTGTGAGATAACAATGAAAGAAAAAACACCCTTGTCATGCGAAGTAGTGTGCTTTAGATGCTTGATTTCGAGACCTCACATTCTAAATCTGAGGTCTCGAAATCAAATTCGTGGAAAATCACTTCTTCTCGAAAACTACGTTACTTCAGAGAGAGCCGTTTCTCACAATGTTTTATACTATCAACCTCTCCCCATTACTCGTTACCAAGAGAGGTTTCATGCTAATAGTTATTTTGAGTAACTACCAATAGTGTCCACTGCCTTTAAGTTTGACTTGGACTTTCTTAGGACTTTTCGCCTTACTTAGGCTTGATCCTGCTATTTATGGAGTGATGCATCTCTCAATGTAATCACATTATTTTAAAACGAGAAAATAGAATTAGCTGTTGCAAACAGCTTCAACCAAAATGACCTATGGTTTAAATGCAAATAAATGGTTAGTGGCATGACATTTCGAGCCATACCAGCTTTCTTGAAGGCTAAATGAGAACACAACAAACATGAGCAGGTAACTAGGTGCAACATGAGCAATGAAGAGGAAATACACGAATAGAGAGAATCAAAGCACATTAAACTCAAACTGTCTCCCTTGCCAATGAGGACAAAAGATGAGACGTTTTTTTCCATCTCATCTGGGTCAGTCTTATTCATCTTTGTCGCCCATGCACGGCAACAATTCTCATCGTAAATTGCCTCCGTTTTTACAGGAAATAAATACAAAAACAACACCCACAAAAAAAATCAGGTAAATCTAAACCGGAGATCGTGCAGCCATTTCCGTTATAACCATTTAACTACGATACATCAATTTGCCCAGCGGCGTAAGACGTTGATGAAAACATCGGACCTCTTGTCACCCTCAGGCTTCGGAAAGCTTACTTTCAAAGCAGCGCCTTAAGAAAATAGCCTCGCCGTTGTTTTCAGCACCTTTTCTATTCGGTGACGACCTTCTTTATCAGTCTACCCGCTTTGCCTCTATGCCCGTCAGGACATTTACTAAACGATTTTTCCATGAAACAAAAAACACAATTTGACGCGAGGTTTTTCAATCTGTTACAAGTCGGTGGTTTTGTACCCCCAGAATACCTGTGGCAAGGTCAAATATGTAAGTCGCATTGTCGTACTAAGTGCCCATGTGTGTTTGTAAAATGGCGGGGGTGGGGGCAGAAATGGCAAATGTGATTTATGTTTTTTTTATAATGTTAAATATATCAAGTCGACAGCAGTCACCGTCCCTGAAGTTACTGGTACTCGATCGAATAATACAATAACATGTCTGTAGTTTCAAGCAATTTAGGTATCCTGTCAGACAAGCGGAAAACTGATGCTACGACAACATTTCCACTGATTGGATCCCTTCCCCACCATTTCTAACTACTCTTTATAAATGGATTCCACATAACGTCATTGGGCGCAAAATTTTGTGATAAACAATGGAAAAGTGCAAGCGTGTAGACGCTGTGCTAAACTCTCAGCCAATGACAGCCTTCAAGCGTTCACGTTTCATCAAAGCTGGCGGCCTATGCAAGGCGTCTATTACTAAAACCGCGTTTCGTCACAATTCCTCACAGTTTAATTTCCAAACATTCTTCAACAAATTTTGTGATTAACAAACCCATATTCAAGTCTTACAATTCAAGCCTCCTTTTTGAGCCCGTATCCAATCATTCATGGAGAGACCGATCTTTCTCATCACATTGCTACTCCACGCCTATGGAACAAATTGCCTGCACTATAGTTAAACCATCCATTTCTTGCCCAAATTTAAAAACAAACCTTAAGATACATCTTTTCAATCAAGTATTTAAGTACATGGTTTGATGTTTACCATCCGATGTTTTCTTAGATATTGCATTTGTGTTGTCTTTCTCTACCACATGTTCTTGATTTCTTCTTAGCTTAGGCTTACGTTTAAATGTTGGTTATTGTACGCATGCGTATGATATTGTTTGTAATTAGAGCCATAAATAAGCACTTTGATTGGTTTGTGCGCTTTATAAGTTTTCATTATTATTTTTACATTAAGAGTAGAGTAGCCTAATGATTATTGCATCCCATACAAACATATAATAATAACAACCAATAATCAGTTATTCATAGATTCATTGAAGCGAGGAACACTGCCACCAATATGGCGGGATTTCCAGACAACACGTATCACATTATAACCGCCTCATTACGTTCAGCTCAATCGCAAAGAAAAGACCCTTCTGACATCAATGACGAAGAATGTTCATCATTAAACCAAACTAAATAAATCAATGCATTGCAATGCAAACAAATAATGTATAAAACGTGTATTTAAACTCACCACTCATGTGCTGCAGTGCAAATCTCGTATCTGTGCAAGAAAAAACGAAAAATAATCAAGGTTATTATAATCGAAGGTTTTATAACAAGGGTTAATCGAGCAAGGATGACAAGATTGATTTCTTAAAGCAGATACGTTGGTTTGAGTGGGTTTATATTTCATGGCATTGCACTTTTCTATGATCATCGTATCATCAAGTTTCTTTTTAGAGTCCAACTAGACTTGAAGTGAAGTGTAGAGGCCTAAAGACCCTTTTATCATCATCATCATTTAGGCCATGTTCATCTAGTGTAAGATGTAGCCCTCCTTATGTCAATGCCATCCATTTCTATTTCTTGCAGTTCTGGTCCATGTTGTTCCTGCATATACCCTGATTTCATCTCTCCATCTTCTTCTCCGTCTACCTCTTTTCATTTTCCATGTCCTTGGTTGCCCGATCCACTATTCTTGTTGTCCATCTATTTCTCCGGGAAGTGTGTCGACCCATCTCTATTTAGCTTGTTTTATTGTCCTTATAATGTCCCCTACTCCAGTTTCTTTCGTTATTCTGTGCACCTTTTATAGCCAATACAAGATGGAGAAAGTGTAGTGCACAATAATGCTTCTCCAAGCATCCAACATTGAGCGTTTCCGCAAAATGTTATCTCAAACCCATCAGTTTTGTTATTTCAAAAGTGTTATGAAAACCTTTTGCCCGTGGAGAAATGTTTTGTTGGCCCCATTTGCACAAGTTCTCCTAAACTGGAAACCAATATGCAATAGCACGTTAACGCACAATAAAATGAAGCATGTAGACGCTCGACATTTTTGTAAAGTTGAGTTTAGACAAGAAGGGGAGACGGAATGTTCCATTTAATAAGAAATAGATGGATGTGGACATTTCATCGAGAAAATGACAACGATTGGTAGTTTAAAGCCACTGGACACGTTTGTAAATGTCTAAGACAAATATTCTCTCTGGCATATCCCAATGCATAAAATAACAAATCTGTGAAAGTTTTGACCACATTAATTGGTCATCAACTATACAATATAGATAGTTGCAAGAATAATGAAAGTAAAAACACCCTTTTTGCAAAAATGTGTGTGATTTAAGATGCCTGTAAGGTTTCAGGCCTGAAGTCTTTTAATATTTGGAGTGAGAAATTACCTCTTTCTCAAAAATTATACGTTATTCGGAGGGAACCGTTTCTCACAACAGTCAACAGCTCACCATTGCTCGTTGCCAAGTAAGTTTTTATGCTAACAATTATTGTAAGTATAGTACAGTGCCTTTAAAGGCACATAATTTTCATTAGGCCTATACTATTGAGAGTTGGACAGGAATTCTCAACAACAAAAACGGGACAAGTGTACAAGAACTGGCTCTCAGATTGATTAGCTTGAAAGCAATGTCGATGTTTCATTATACCCAGCGTTGGGAATGTGATTTGTTTTTACATCAAGAACAAAAAGCTCCTACATTTCTGACATATATGTCGGTCGTTAATGTTCCAACCGTGGAAGCAATGCAGTGACCAATCCCTTCATATAATTTAAAGGCAGTGGACACTAAGGTAATTTAATACTCAAAATAATTATTAGCATCAAACACTACTTGGTAACGAGTAATAGGGAGAGGTTGATGGTATAAAACATTGTATGAAACAGCTCCCTCTGAAGTGACGTAGTTTTCGAGAAAGAAATAATTTTCCACGAATTTGATTTCGAGACCTCAGATTTAGAATTTGAGGTCTCGAAATCAAGCATCTGAAAGCACACAACTTCGTGTGACAAGGGTGTTTTTTCTTTCATGATTATCTCGCAACTTCGACGGCCGATTAAGCTCAAATGGTCACAGGTTTGTTATTTTATGTATATGTTGAGGTACACCAAGTGAGAAGATTGGTCTCAGACAATTACCAATAGTGTCCAATGTCTCTAATCATGTAGGCTTTGCGTTTGTAACAGGGAGAGACAGATACTTTATATAACAATTATTTCATCTCAACTATACGTACATCATTAAGTTGACTAATCTTTTTTCTTTCGAAATAATCCATCAATAATTAGGCGAGTGAGAGTTGACAGTGTTTTTAATTGCTTTGCATAAAAAAAAACCCACACACGGTGAAAAATCCTTTAACCTTTGCTGTTTAAATTAACAAATGAAAGATACAATTTCAAAGTACACGAAGGCCTGCGTGTTTTACCAAACATGATTTTTTCGACCATGTAAAACTCCCCAATTGTGTTGTACACTGATCAACTGGTTGGCTTACTACCACCCAACAACAACAAGTTTTGCTGGCGTCGAGAGCAACCCAAAAATGCAATAACTGGATTTAAAGCTCTATACTTTGGATAAATACATCTCCATCACCAACGATTCCACTGTTAATTTTCACAAAAAATGGGACTCTTTCAAACTATTGGTTCAAGGTTAACATCGTATTGTGTATGTTGTTTGTTTTTTTTGCTGTTAATGTTACGTATTTTCAGCGTGTTTGTAATATGAGGAGTATTCAATTTTTAATAATAATGAATTATCAGTTTTATCAAATGTTTATCAAATTTAATCTAATTTTTATCTTTTTTGTGCATTCATGCCTGGAGCTTTTCTTCTCTTCTTTTAAGTCTGTGTTTTTTGTCATTGCTTACATTAATGTATGTAAACACGTCAATTTAAGTCTTTTTAACTTCTGTCGTGTATTTTGTGATATTTTTAATAAACCTTAATGAATTGAATTGAAATTGAATTGAATTGAATGAAATACAGCAATCTCGGTGGTCTAATTGGTGAGACGCTGCTCTAAAATTGCAAAGTACGTGGGTTCGAATCTAACCTGAGTAACATGCCTGTGATTTTTGTTCACAGAGCTCGGGAAAGTACTGTGTATACAGTACTAACACACATCGGTGTACATGGGTAAAACCCAAATTGATATTCTTTATCCCCAATGCAAATTTCCTCCATTTAAACAACTCAATGGTTGCACCCATTTTTTCTTTCTTTTTTAAAATGCAAGTTCGCCCCAAACAAGGCTAAAGCCTATGGGCTACAAGAAAAAATATATATCGTCAGGCTTTAAGTGTGCATTAAAAAACCTTATTTTTATCATTAAATACAGGTAATTAAACATCGAAAGAAGCACTGAACACGCCTCAAAAAGTATATTGCCCCTATACATATTGAGTTTAACGTTAATGACGCCCATGAATATCGTTCAGTCGCATCGACAGTAAAACAAAACCATGTTTGGAATTTCGGCAAACTCCTTGGCGGTTTAAATTTAGATAACCTTCGAGCATTGTCTGGACTACTGGTACATCATCGGTCAAGAGTGCTTCAAAAACCTCTTCAACTCGTCATTCGTTCATTTTATCAAACAGGCACAGTGGCGCTGCTCATATTGTATGTAACCTATAAACGGTAGCAAAAAAGACAGTTTAAAAACCCAATTCTGCAGCGAGCTTACTTCTTTATTCAGAGCGTTAAAGTCACATGCAACGCAAGATTGTATTCACTTGGCATGGATGTAGTCCAACATCTGTGTGATCAATTTATCTCTGCATCTTAGTGACGCGGGCATCACTGGATTTAGCCTATTAAAACAAATCCTCTTTAGACAGAATTTACATGGGAGGAGTAGAGCAGACACAGAAGGACAAACAATCAGAAATATAGCTGCATCGTTACTTTAATCATGGAGGAAGGAAAACACCTTCCTCCGTGCTTTAATGGTGAAACTGCTTCCAGTAGAATTCTTTAGGTTGCTCTTTGCTCTAAGGCTTCAAGGGTTGATATCGCCTGCAGGACCGTGTAAAACTTCTTCATGCACGACCGATGTGACTCCCTGTGCCCTCACACACGGCGTATCTCACCCGGGTTTAAATGAGACTATACTGTTCCAAGACAACGCGCTGCGATTACGGTCTTGACAGGTTTGGAAATCCGGCAACTTAAATGAAGCTCATCGGAACTCGAGGCAAAAGGATTCAGTGGAGGGCCTATCCCAACAAATTGCAAATAACACCTGAGATAACAACTATACGTACCGTATAGAACGAGCAGACCAGTCTTACGTGGGTTTAGAACACCAATATGCACTGAGTTTTGCTAGCGGGGAACTGATAATAAATTATTGGTTGAGTTAGTCAAGTCGGACATTAGCATGCAGCTGCCTGCTCCGGTGGAGTTTGTAATTGATTTACTTAAGTATCGAAAACAAAGTTAAAAGGATTATCTGTGTATACCTTTGCCGTGCTAGCCCCTTAAACGTATTTCTCTTGGCATCGGCTCTAGAGATATACACCTCGGGGCACTTTAGATCCAAATAAAACCCTATCAAAATACGACAAATAAATAAGAAAAATTAAACCATAATTCAGTTATGGATTAGTGCTAAGCCGTCTTGAAAAATTTCAGGGTATAGAATAGAAGACACATCATCAAAACACACACCTAAGATTTCTTTGTGATAAACAGTTTGCAATACTGGGGGAATACTTTGACACTTAGTGAAGGATGTACTGAAATATCACGCGTACAAACAGCTAAAAAGAGGCAAGTATCGCATTCCAAAGCCTTGCTTTGGGGGAATTCCAAGGAGAATTTGTATTCATTAAATCTGCAAAGCTACGAAAAACCAAATTGATTTTTACATCGTCTTGGCCCGCCGCTATCTTATAACAATCTCATCTAATACCAGCCTACTACTACTACTAGTAAGAAACACGAGTGTGGGCTGGAGTGCTCCACGTCAGATAAAAGGATTCATTGGCAAAGATGTTCCCGACAGATCTATTCCTCTTCAACGCTGAGAGTTGGTAGTCTATAATGTATATTCAAGTAACCTTTCTTTCTCTTTCCAAACTAATATTTTCTCAAGGTGCGAATTTGCATATATGGCCTTGTTATTTCCAGGGAACCAGTGCTCCTTAAGGTGGCGGCGGCAAGACCGACGGATGCCTGATTCCCCCTTACGCTCATGGGGGTTGTTATGACAACCGACAAGACGTCCTCACAGAGAACTCCTAGGTGAATATAACTACAAACCAAAATTAAGAAATGTCTTAAATTTTACTCTTACTTAACTTTACTTTGTTGTTTGATATAAAGTTATCATTTTAATAAATCTATGCCTTCTTGATTTGATTAATGTGTTTGTGAGCAGTAATTATCCAACGTCCTCTACACGATGTTCAAAGGTAAAGCTATCTGCCGCACGGCTAAAGGTTGACATCCGATTATTGACTTCAGATCAACTTTTCTTAGTCGGACGTGTCAAGTGGAAAATAGGTTAATTGCACTTTTATGCTGTGGGATCTCCGTAGTGAAGCGGTTATATTACTCAAGGAAGAGTGTGTGTCAATACAAGGTGAATATCAGAAGGAGCTTGCCTATTGATGCTGCACGACCACCCCCCCCCCCCCCATTCCCCCCCCCCCCTTCTCGCAATATCTTATCTATGCAGCCGAGTTTATGTCACAGCCGCGTATAATTGAAGCGGTCGATTCAAGCCCCTTCGTGGCTATTGATAGCCCCCCCCCCCCTCCCACATCATTCCAACCCGTTTTCCAAGTCAAAACCTAAGCACCAAGTTTCTTATATAGTCTCATCAATATTAGGCCTATTGAGAGCCGGGGTTCTGGATACAATGCTATTTGCGTGTATTGGATGAAGAGTCGATTGCAAGACATCAGAATAGTGCGAACACAAGGGGGTTATATATTACCGGGTGAGCATTTACCACCGGGGCTAGAAGGCATTGAGATACGGGCGAAAACACCGCACCTCCCCCCATGAATATGGACCGAGAGCGGGACGGAGACACGTTACAACTCCAGCAGATCACTATCGATAATCATTGCCCACACATGACGTGAGCAAAATATTCCTCTATCACTGACTTGAACCGGCCTATGCAGGGGTGTATGCAGATCTACAGATTATCTGTACCATACACATACGTACATCTTTTACTTTCGTTTTCTATCAAGTTTTTTCTCTAATCTCTCTGTCTCATCTTTCTCAAAGGAACATTATAAGGGACCGCTGTGCGCGTCGCGCGTATTGCGTGATGTGGCACAACTGTTTCTCGACCAATAGGAATGAAGAAACTGTCTTATAAGAACAGGTGCAAGCTCGCGTGTCACGCCCATGTTTCAACACTTTTTACTGGTGTTATATCATCCGTTCAAACAACCCCTCGTGATGCCCTCTCGACCAATCAGAATGGATAAACTGTCCTATGTATTTATGAATGTTCCTTTAAACACCCTTTGCAAACACGAGTGGGTGTTTTTAGTTCTCGAATGTTTAACATTTTTTCGAGGTTTAAAAGTGCACCAAAGGCATAATATATAGTAAACGACTGGTGCAATCAAAGCATTTCAAGTTTAACTTTACTTATCAGATGGATTGTTATTAATCTGACGTCATTGGCCGCCATCTTTTATGAAACGTGCACGCGTGAAAGGCTATGATTGGCTGAGAGTTGTGCAAAGTACTGTTGTACGTACCTGCGTGCATGCACTTTTCAATTGTGGCGGTCGGTGACGCTGTGACATCCATCTATTGTTTGACTTTGAAAATATATCTTCTACGCAAATTATGTTAAAGATTTATGTTTCATCTTTTTCCCTGCTCTTTGCAGCAAATAAGGATTATAAAAATTCATTTGATTTTTAGTTTAGTTTCCTTACTTTGGTACTTCACTTACATTATTTTGTAGGCCCATCTATTCGCGTAAGTGTTGACATTTGTTATTTTCGTAGATTTGTTTATTTGATTTTCTTTTTCCACTTGAGGTTTACTTTATCCATTGAAATTGTTTTGAACTATTGTTATATTTATTCATATTTTTATTCCATATAATTATCAAGGACTACTTTTTAGGGATATCAGCTTCAATTCAACGTGTCCCTTATATAATTCAGCAAAGATTGTAGAGCGCCGAAGGCGCAAGATGCGGAACTCGGGCTGAATGTGAAATACCACTGGACGCCATTTTAGCGCCTTCGGCGCTCTATAATCTTTGCTTTTCAGTAACACCTCGCAGGCCTGTCGCCAAACCTCGTTGAATGGCAATATTTTATTCGTATACAATAACACAACATAGAGTAAACTATATTGCCTCAAATACCGGAAGATCCCTCACAAGCGCCTAATACTGAAATAGTTGCCGCTTACTTGTTTTTGTCACGTTCAATGCATTACTTCTAGTAAATTCGACAGTATGTCCAAGGTACTTCGGTATATAATCAAGACTTGGATGAATATGCCAGATATAATGGATATTAATAATGGGCAATGTCCTTCAATAATAACACCACATAATCCATTAGTCGGCATCTCCCTTTGAGCCAATGTATATTAATGTTGACCGTCTGGGAGAACTCATGCACATGGGCCATATAGTCTGCAAATTAGATAACGATGAAATAGAATAACAGGTACGTGCGTCTGACAACTGTTCTACCATTAACAGTCATCTTATTTGCCAAAAGGATAACAAGTGAAACGCAAATATTTAAATAACATCTATACGATCCAATTCAAATACATCTCAAGAAATTGGTGTATGCTCAAGCAATGAAATGCATTATCATGGCATCGATTACGGCACATCCATGTACAGAAGAGGTATCCGCCAGAGGGGGGGGGGGGGGGATCACGAGTTCGTCTTCCATTTTTTTTTTAATTTAATTTTCTTTTTTTAGGATGAGGGAAGTATAATTTAGTAAAAATAATTGTTTTACCCGTATAAGTTTTACTTTTTTACTGACTTGATATGTCCCCAACTTACTGGTACTAGAAAATGATGTATGCCTTCTTGGTAAACAATTCCCTCTATAACTAAGTTGCAGCTTAATGGTTTAATTCAGTTTCACTACTCGAGTGTTTTATCCGTACATTTCTGTTTTCAACACTGAAGGTTTTTCATTTCTAATGTCTTGGTAGTGATGGCCCCAACTTACTGGTACTTATGGAAAATGGTGTATGTCTTCTTGGTAAACAATTCACATTTAAGTATTACTACATAATTGTTTTACCCGTACATTTTTATTTGTTTAGCATTGAAAGTTTTACTTTTTTACTGACTTGATGTCCCCAACTTACTGGTACTAGAAAATGATGTATGCCTTCTTGGTAAACAATTCCCTCTGTAAGTAAGTTGCAGCTTCACTCAATCTTTGTTTTATCTTTTAGTCTTTTAGTCATTTCTTATTTATTTATTTCTTCTTGGTAAACAATTCACATTTAAGTATTACTACATAATTGTTGTACCCGTACAATTTTATATGTTCAGAATTGAAGGTTTTTCTTTTCTAATGTCTTTATACGGCCCCAAACTTACTGGTACTGTGAAAGACGGTGTATGCCTTCTTGGTAAACAATTCCCATTTGAATAAGTTGCAGCGCCAGCTTAACAGATTATTTGGGACTTAGTGTCCAAGCATGCATTTAGAAGCTATAGACATAGTTATGAAATCCCAATGGTTGTAAAAGACCAGTGTTCTCACTTGGTGTATCCCACCATATGCATAAAACCACAAATCTGTGAACATTTTGACTCACCTTTTTAGCCCAAGTTTGTTTTCTGTAAGATGCCAAAAAAATAACCTCTTTCTCAAAAAGAAGAAAAACAAGAAAAAAAGGAGAAATAATATTACCTCTTTCTCAAAAACGGCTGTCTATTGCGTGTTACCATGTAGGCCTAAAGTTTTATGTTAACATTTATTTTGAGTAATTACCAACAGTGTCTAGTGCCGTAAATACACAAACAGCGACTCTAAAAACAGACTCTGAATTGATGCTGTTTCATTATTGTTGTTGTCGTCGTCGTCGTCGTCGTCGTCGTCGTCGTCGTCGTCGTCGTCGTCGTCGACGTCGTCGTCGTCGTCGTCGTCGTCGTCGTCGTCGACGTCGTCGTCGTCGTCGTCGTCGTCGTCGTCGTCGTCGTCGTCGTCGTCGTCGTCGTCGTCGTCGTCGTCGTCGTTGTTATTGTTATTATTATTATTATTATTATTATTATTATTATTATCATCTTAGTTGGTCAATTGTTGTCACTGAATGTGTGTTACTTTAAAATATTACGTTGATTTGACAACGGTATGTTTAATCACGACAAATTTATCAGAATAATAATAATAATAATAATAATAATAATAATAACAATAACAACGACGACGACGATGACGACGTCGTCGTCGTCGTCGTCGTCGTCGTCGTCGTCGTCGTCGTCGTCGTCGTCGTCGTCGTCGTCCTCGTCGTCGTCGTCGTTGTTATTGTTATTATTATTATTATTATTATTATTATTATTATTATTATTATTATCATCTTAGTTGGTCAATTGTTGTCACTGAATGTGTGTTACTTTAAAATATTACGTTGATTTGACAACGGTATGTTTAATCACGACAAATTTATCAGAACTGCTGTTTAAATCTTATAACTCACACTCTGGACATAACGAACAAAATGTCACTCGCAATGCAAATTATATTTCATGATATTATTTTTGTGAAATGTGTATGTATTGGCCGATTACAAAATTATTCGAGCTCCAACCAAAATTGAAATTGACGAGTTTGGAGAAATCAATGTCAATTTGCTACGGGTCATTTGAATCCTAAAAATCAATGAGAACAGCTTCATGTTATTAATATTTTTCACACGCGCTGAACATAATATCATAAAAAAGAGTGTCAACACAAGGTTTAAGCTACTACCTATAACTTCAATACTTGTCATTTGTGGATTTTTTGTTTACAGTGGACCAGGGCTTTTAAGCCTAAAAAGTCATCCATTTTAACAGTGGTGTATTTTACACGGTTGTACAGAAATTCACTGAGTGTTACATTGATTGATGCACAGTCACAACGCGTGACATATCACGATTTATTCAAATTATGACGACTTTATCTCGTATTTCTAATTCAATGCATGGCTGCCCATCTGTAGAGACTTGAGCAGAGCCTTTCCAAATTTGCTTTTTTTTTATTTTTCAGTACCTTATATGAGATGCTATGCGAAATGTTATAGTCCTGTATGTGCTTGCTGTGTCGCGATCCGTTGTCGACAGTTTTGTACTTGTTCTCTGTGAGATGTGAGCAGCATCAACAACTGGCAACGACATCCTCCTTGTTGTACTCCCACGCTACCCCTCATCTTCTCACCATCACCCTTCTCTTCTTCTCTGTGAGATGTGAGAAGCATCAACAACTGGCAACGACATCCTCCTTGTTGTACTCCCACGCTACCCCTCATCTTCTCACCATCACCCTTCTCTTCTTCTTCTCTGTGAGATGTGAGAAGCATCAACACCTGGCAACGACATCCTCCTTGTTGTTCTCCCACGCTACCCTCATCTTCTCACCATCACCCTTCACTTCTTCTTCTCTGTGAGATGTGAGAAGCATCAATACCTGGCAACGACATCCTCCTTGTTGTACTCCCACGCTACCCCTCATCTTCTCACCATCACCCTTCTCTTCTTCTTCTCTGTGAGATGTGAGAAGCATCAACACCTGGCAACGACATCCTCCTTGTTGTACTCCCACGCTACCCCTCATCTTCTCACCATCACCCTTCTCTTCTTGTTCTCTGTGAGATGTGAGAAGCATCAACACCTGGCAACGACATCCTCCTTGTTGTACTCCCACGCTACCCCTCATCTTCTCACCATCACCCTTCTCTTCTTGTTCTCTGTGAGATGTGAGAAGCATCAACACCTGGCAACGACATCCTCCTTGTTGTACTCCCACGCTACCCCTCATCTTCTCACCATCACCCTTCTCTTCTTGTTCTCTGTGAGATGTGAGAAGCATCAACACCTGGCAACGACATCCTCCTTGTTGTTCTCCCACGCTACCCCTAATCTTCTCACAATCACCCTTCTCTTCTCCACTAATGTGCTGAAAACTAACGTGTCAAGTGTCACCATTCATCAAAACGGTTCAGTTCTTCACGTCACTTTCCAAACCACCAAGTTGAGATGAAAAGAAACACTTTTTAACACTTGACTAAAACTTGTTTCCCTTGATTGCACACAACATATTTACCGCAAATGGAAGGCACAATATTATTCACCCAAAACTGTAGCTCTAGCGTTATATGACGCATTATGGTAACTCAAAGACACAAAATATGAAACACAATGTTGCCAAAATACCTCCCCTATATGCTAGAGTTTTTAATAATGTTAGAAAAACAAGTTACACTTAAGAAATGATTTCATGGTATGTTTTTAGACTTGCTTTTTATAAAAACCGGGATTCACGAAGAATTTTGATGTAGCCAAAAATACAAATTCACTGAACCAAAACATTTTGATGACAATACTGGTTATTTATTCGGGCCTACGAACATGGGATGAATTTATTACAAGGGCGTCGATGTCTACTGAAAAGTAGGGGGACGGGCCAGCGTGTCTGAAAAATACATCTTACATTATTTGCACACACTATTTTACATTTAATTTCTAAGTTACACTTGTTCTCTTGTTGTTGTTGACCAGATTTCCAATAATAACATAAAAATATCAATATATGATGGCACATTAACTGCAAAATTTTCGTTTTTAATTTCTTCACAATTATAGTTTTTTTTTTTTTTTTTTTTTTTTTTTTTTTATCTTATAAAAACAAGTAACACTTAAGTGTTTCCATGGTATACTTTAAGACTTGATTTTGATGAAAAAAATGTGATTCAGGAAGAATTTTGATGACAAATATACAATTTCTTTGAACCAAAATATTTTGATCAGAACAGTGGTTATTTATTCGGGCTCTACAAATGAAATGCTAACAATGGGCTGACAAGCCGTGCAGGTCGACAAATACAGATGGCAGGCCTCAAAATAATCCACGGCACCCACAACAATTGCCGTGGTGCCCTGAGGTGCTTGTGCCGTGGTGCCCTTTGCAAAGTTCCAATACAAATTTACATTTTCCTCATAACAGAGCAAAGTTAAAGGCCAAAAATGATCTGGCGACTCTCATATCAAACATTTTGTTAACAATATGTATTTAAACTATTTATATGCAAGAGGTGCGAATATTTGTTTCTATACCTTATAAGTACTTAAAGTTTGGTCATGATAAATGCATTTCTTAAGAGTCCCTACCCTGCCTGTAAGAGTGTACCAAGTGGTGATTCATGGGTTCTCAGATCTTCTTCTAAAAAATTAGAGTGATACATCATCATACCAAACGAATAAATCCAAAACTTTAGTTTGCTGACGCTTTCGGTTTTGGAGTTACCAGTTATCAAAGTTTCGGCCTAAAAGCCCTCGAGAAACGAATAGTACATTCCCTGTAAACACAAAAATGTGCGCCAAGGTCATCCCAACAAGTAAAACATTTTTTAAAACCTCCAGGTGGGCTTATATTAAAACAAAAGTAAAAAAAAAAATTGGGATCTCGTTGGCGCATCATGTTACGCGCACCTGAACCTTTGACGAACAGTGCCCTCATGCCATTTTCAACGCCTCATAACTCAGCGCGCCTATAAGATCCCATGAATTAAACAAGTTCAAATGAAAGAGCTTACATCCCTAAAACAAATTTAAGTGCAAAGTGCGTGGGATCTCGTTGGCGCAGAGAGATAATAGAGGTCAAAGTTCAAATTTTACCAATATATTGCGTTTTCGCACCTCCGTAACTTCGCGCGCCAACAACAAAAAATTGTTCTTATGGCAACAGTTTTCATCTAAAGACAAATGAAAAAAAGAATCTTGGGATCTCTGCAACTTGCATGTCAAAAGATTTTTTGAAAATTTTCTAAAGTATTGTCATTCCACACAATTTGGCCTAAATTGGCACAACATTCACTTTTTTCATCACTGTAAGTATCTGTTCCAACAAGATCCCATCAATGTTTTCTTGTATTTGGTTAAGTTGAGTGTTCCTAAACAGATTTCAATTGAAAAATAATTGGGATCATGTTGGCCCACCAATATAACAAAGGTCAAAGGTCATATGAAACTACACTACTGCCTATTTCGGGCGATTTTGCGTCGTCTAGAAATCCACGCGCCAATATGATCCCATTAAGTTGTCTGCGTTTTATGATTATATAGATTCTCAGCAACATATAAAAAGCAAAAACCAAATGGGATTTGAGTGGCGCTAACAAATATTACAGATCAAAAGTTCACAATACAATCATGCCTATACTTATGCATTGGCTGTGGCAACCGAAAGTGAGAAATATCCTCCAATTTCAAAATGTTGGCAAACCATGAAGGGGATAGGTCTCCAAAACGAATTTTGGTCAAGATATAGAATGGACTTGTTTTTACAAATGGTGTTAGTTTAATGTTGGTTGGTAACTGTTGCCAAGGTCAAAGGTTACAAAGAATATGGGTGTTTTTTATATTTCTGTCACGAGCCAACTTCAGAGCCTTTTCAAGATTTTATTTAATGAACAAGGGCTCTATCCTTTCAGTTTGGGACAGCCACTTATAATATCTAGGCACATGGTTGTCCCAAATTAATTATAGAGCCCTTCCTTATTTGATAAAATGTTGACAGGGCTTCGAAGTTGGTTCTTGACAGAAAATGCATTACAAAACACCATTACATGACGCGCCAACGAGATCCCAAATTGTTTTTTTACTTTTGTTATAAGCCCAACTGGAGGTTTCAAAAAATGTTTTACTTTTTTTGGGATGACCTTGGCGCACGTTTTTGTGTTTACAGGGAATGTACTATTCGTTTCTCGAGGGCTTTTTGGCCCAAACTTTGATAACTGGTAACTCCAAAACCGAAAGCGTCAGCAAACTAAATTTTTTGATTTATTCGTTTGGTATGATGGTGTATCACTCTAATTTTTTGGAAGAAGATCTGCGAACCCATGAATCACCCCCCCCCCTAATTTGGTCCATTCTCACAGGCAGGGACTCTTAACCATTTTCCTATAAGTGATGTAACGTTAACTGCTAGCTGTCAATAACAGAGTATCAGAATATGAATTTTTTCAAATCTACATGAATATGATATGGCACACGTACGGTGCTAGCCTCAGCTCGTCCCTTCCAAATGACATTTTTATCCCCCACTAAAGGCCCAAGGGTAAACACGGAATAAAACGAAACACCCGAGCTTCTGTGAAACATCTTTTCTCGCCCACTTTCAAAGAGTCGGACGCCTTTGAGGTGTGCAGCCTCAACGCACGGAATTTCAAACATTCGTTTAATGCAAATGTTTTTAGCTCCCCGTCCAACTACCTTGCCTTAAGCTAGGCTTTAATTAATGGTACGCATGCACTGACAAAATACTATCCATACATCACACAATATTGGCCACGTGAAGGTTGATTGGAAGAAGTTGATTAGCTTCAGCTCAAGTCTCTAGAGGCAAAACCCTTCCCTTTTAAAAACAAAAGATTTCAACAAAAAAACAATATTAACCAAATTTGGACACTATGTAATAAAGCATAAGATAAACATTTGCGAAAAACAAAAATATGGTTGCTAGGTTCGTCTTGCAATGGTACATAATTACATGTGGAAATTGTTAAAAACCGGTATTCTAACTTGGTGTTACAGGATCCCCAAAAAAACTCAAAAAACTTCATTATATCTGAGGGAGCCGTTTCTCACAATGTTCGTATACTACCAAAAGCTCCACATTGCTTGTTTAAGTGAGTTTTTTTATGCTAACAATACTTTTGAATAATAACCAAAAGTGTCCAGTTTTAATAATTACAAACTTTACTTCAAGTTTATTTTTTTTTAATCCCAGTGAAATAAAACTACATGAACTGTTGCAAAGTATTTTTTTATTTTTTATTGACGAACCCAAAAGAAATATTACATAAATGGTTTTCGCTAACAAAACAGTAAGAACTTCATGCAATCCACCATATACATTAACTAACAAACATGTAGACGTTTGAGATCGATCGGCTATCTGGGTCACGAAAAAATAGTGAAAACCCATTACACATTTTGCATGACATCGATTACACAAAAACGAATAAAAAACGCTCACTGAGCGATAAACTCCAAAAGGGAATTTAGTGTTATTAATTTCTCATCAAATATTTCAAGGTATGTTTTATACTCTCATCATCATTAGACCGTGTAAGTTTTATGTAAATCTTACTTAGACTAGTTTTTCCCATACCAATTCCGTAATGTTCATTCAACATACGCTCAGTCAAGTATGAACTGAACGAGTATGTCAGTCATTTGGTTCAACAACTCGCGAAACGGTTAGTATTGACGTTCGTTTGAATTAACAGAAACACGAGGATTCAATCAAAACAGCCATAAATCACATGAATGAGCAGAATGTATACAGACCCACGAACGTCTACTGAGATAATTAATGACTTTCCCAGAAACACCGTTTGCATAAGACTTGTACGTTTATTTAGGTCACCACGAAAACATAAATAATTTAGGGCCAAAAATGTTTTGAAATCTCAAGTCCATGATACGGGATGTTATTTTGTCAGTAATTCATATACTATTCCAACATGTGTACAACTACTGCACAAGTCACTGTAATAACACACGCCCACATGGATAACAAAAAACAAGTTTTGTTCAGAACTTATAGCACCATGAGCTCATGTTGATCTAATGCAAATCCAGACACGTTTTCAGACCAAACTGAGGCCTGCCATTTTGTCCGGTCACGTACGACCTTTAACACTTTCATGTCAATGCCAATCAACATAGTGCAAACCGATAATGGCGGCATTTTCAAACAGCTCTGTTTCACAACATCTTTTCTTACCTTGCTCACCCCTCTTGCAATTTATTCCAGGCCCTCCAGAGTTGGGTTTTCCTTCCACTTCGTCGGGAACATTTAACTGTTCAAGAAAATATATTCCTGGGGTTTTGGGGCTCATCAGAACATCCGCTGTCGTCATTTTAAAAACGAAGAATTTCGAGAACAACTCCAAACAGACGCACAAGGTTTGAGCAGACGTTATTTTGTGGTTGTTTGGTAATGTTTCACCTATGCGCACCACACACGCGTACAGCACGCGAGTGAAACCGGTCATAACCGGTATTGTTCGGCAACAGGTGGTGCACGCGCCGGGCTAATTTGCATATTTACATTTCTTTTAAGAAAGGAATGTAAGAACGTCTACTGCAAAAGTAAATGGCATCTCCCAAAGAATGTTGTGAGCCTGTAATTTAGGTGATGTATTACCAAAATTTCACTCAAATAGTTGGGAATAGCATAATATTATAACTTATTGTGAGAAGCTTCTGAAACTTCATCTTCTCAACTACCTCATTATTATTAATTTATTTGGTAAACCTATTTCTCGGGGAAGGGGCGTTTCAGGTAATGAAGACACGCGACTGTTTTAACCGATAAACGACTGTTTTATGCTTAATCGAAACTGAACAGTGGGTAAAACCTATATCAGGCCGTGTGGAAAGAAAGTGAAGTGTGCCCCTGGCGGGTATGTAGTTTTGGTTAATTTCATAAAGCTGTTTAGCATAAAACACTGCTGAGCAAATTGTTTTGCTTAGCAAAATGAGTGCGGTACCAGGGCCCAATTTCATAGAGCTGCAAAGCACAAAAATTTGCTTAGCATGAAATTTCTTCCTTAATAAAAACAGGATTGCCAACCAAGTTTTAATTTGTTGCATATTGCTTGTTACTGGCATTCAGCTGTTGTTTGCTTATCCTGAAAATCATGTGTAAATTTGGTTGGCAATCCTGTTTTTATCAAGGAAGAAATGTCATGCTAAGCAAATTTTTGTGCTGAGCAGCTCTATGAAATTGGGCCCAGTGACAGTGTAAACTTTATGGAGTTTTGGCTGGGAACCAGTTTTCTGTTAAGCAATATATTTGTTTCTGTGCTGAGCAATTTTTTCATGCTTCAGAGGTTTTATGAAATTGAGCCCTGGTTCAAATTTCCTTGAGCCACTTTTAAGCGTCACACTAAGTAAGCACAAAAAGTAACTTAATATGACAAAACTGTGTTTCTCAGAATAAGTTTACCAGCTAAACTACCATGTCACCCGTGACTGGCATAATTCCCATTTCCGTTAAGCAGACAACTGTTAAGCAACATTCTCTGCTCAAGCAGCTCTATGACATTAGGCCCTGCAGCCGATTTTACAAAGTGCTAGGATCAATCCTATCTCGATTTAGGACGAGTAACCTGTCCTAACTTAGGATGGGTTCAATGTGTCCTAACGTCTTTGGATACGAAATTTAAAGCCATTGGACACTTTCGGTAAACAGTATTGTCCAAAGGCCCACACTTCGTGTATCACAACTTATATATAAAATAACAAACCTGTGAACATTTAGGCTCGATCGGTCATAGGAGTCGGGAGATAATAACGGGAAAAGCTATTCGCGTTTTTGCACGTTTCGCCGTGTCATGACATGTGTTTACTATAAATCCGTAATTCTCGATGTCGAGAATTGATAATTCTGTCAATGTTTTCTCACAAAGTAAAGCATTTCATGGAATAATATTTCAAGAGAAGTTTTTTACCATTACCTTCTGTGAACCCTGTAAAATATTTGTAAATCTGTGAACTTTTATTTTTTTTTTCTGTTTCGAAAGTGAATGGCTTTAACTCGTCCCAAGTCCTAAGATTAATCCTGATATAGGAAGAGTTTGGTGAAATCAACGGCTGGTCATCTACGAATGCCGGGTGCGGGAGCGTGAATGTTCCGTGGAAGCATACGGGGCTCGGCTTCGAGTCTCCTGCATGACTCAAAGTATCCGCAAGCAAACATTTGCAGGGAACAAGTCGCAAACACTAAACATTACAATGTGTTGTGGCTGTTCACCTGCTTCCACTAAGCAAATATTTTCAGTGCTAAGCAACATTTTGTTCTGTCCTTTGTGTGGGTTTGCGTTGCGGGGGTTGCTAATTGGTAAATTGCCTCATAAAACCTGTTTTCGCTAAGTAATATTTTTTCGTGCTAAGCAATATTTTGCTGTGTCATTTTGAGTGCGTGTGCGTTGCGGGAAGCTGCTGCTTAGGTAAGGCATATCAAATTGCTTCGAGAAAAAAAAAGTGTTTGTGCTAAGCAATATTTGTTTGTGCTAAGCAATATTTTGCTCTGTCCTTTTGTTAGCGTGTGCGTTGCGGAAGCTGCTGCTTAGGTAAGGCATATCAAACTGCTTTGAAAAATTGTAATCTTTTGCGGAGTTTACCCCAGGTATGATACCACCTCTAGCTCTGTTAACCAATCAGGCGATCAGGCAGCACGTTTACAGGTTTTACTATCTGTGCCAAATGTAACGCTGTCGTCGTGCTAAATTTCAAACTCAGGAGAGCTGCTAACTGCATTAGTATTTACATCAATTCGGCGTTGTAACTTGAGCTTGAGTATAGAGGAGCAATAGCATGTATTAATATGGGGTATGCTATATATGGAACAGAATTCATGTATCATATAACAAACTCTTAGAGAGATTCGCTTGGTATTAATGGTCCTTACTGTCAGAGCAATAAACCTTTGCTATACGTGTTGTCATAAACTTGCTGGGACTGCTACTATATGGAGCGTTTCAATATACGAAAATGCAATCAATAAAAGGAATATTATTATGGACTAAAATGACATGGAGACATTTTATGTAGAACGTGTGTCCTGAAAGTGTCTGCAGTGGCGACTGTTTGACTGTGCTGAGAGAGATTTCTTATATAAACGGGCACGTGTTGCTTGCTGACAGTTCGTACCATAATTAAATTCAAACTCGTAGAAGTTTTAAAACATCCACAAATTTGACACTGGACACGTTTGGTAAATGCCAAAGACCAGTATTCTCATTTGTTGTACCTAACATATGCATAAAATAACAAATCTATGAAAACTCGTAGAAGTTTTAAAAAATCCACAAGATTGACTCTAAAGGCACTGTATACATTTCGTCAAAGACCAGCATTATCACTTGGTGCATAAAATAACAACCATGTGAAAATCTGGGCTCTTATTGGTAATTGAATTTGCAAGAAAATAATGAAAGAGGGAACACCCTTGTTGCATTACTTTGTGTGCTATCAGAAGCATAATCATGGCTTCAGCTGAAGTTTTTTTTTATTTGAGTGAGAAACTTATTTCTCAAAAACTACGTTTGTTTGTTTGTTTCATGAGATGATCTTCCCATCAAGGGAACTCGGCAACCTCCCACAAAGGGATTATAAACACCAAGCTGGCAACAACCAATCTCTCTCATACATACATTGGTTTAACGTTAGGCCTACTTCACAGGGAGCCGTTTCTCACAATGTTGTATACTATCAACATATCTCCATTGCTCTTTACCAAGTAATTTGGTATGTTTATCATTATTTTGAGTAATTGCAACTAGTGCACAGTGCCTTTAAATTAAGTCCAGATTGATCGAACGAACTCTTTATTCTTAGAAAACGCCTGCTTAAAAAACAATTATTTTGACCAACTCACCCTATAGGGTGACTAATGAAAAGGGATTTTCTTTGGCTTGGACAGGTTATGATTGTTTTTCCGGCTCTTCCGTTCTGAGTCACTATTTCTCAAATTATTTAATCCAATTAATACACCGTGTCGAGATGTGTCAAAACAACAAAAGTATAATGGCGTCAAACCGGACGTTTTAGTTTTTGAAAAAAACACGCCCAACAAAACAGTTCGTATAATTGAACGAGGTATAGGCCTACAACTGAGCCTTAAAGGCAGTGGACACTATTGGTAATTACTCAAAATAGTTATTAGAATAAAACCTTTCTTGGTGACAAGTAATGGGGAGAGGTTGGTGGTATAAAACATTGTGAGAAACAGCTCCCTCTGAAGTGCCATAGTTTTGGAGAAAGAAGTAATTTTCCACGAACTTGATTTCGAGACCTCAAGTTTAGAACTTGAGGTCTCGAAATCAACCATCTAAACGCACACAACTTCGTGTGACAAGGGTGTTTTCTTCTTTCATTATTATCTCGCAACTTTGATGGCCGATTGAGCTCAAATTTTCACAGGTTTGTTATTTTATGCATGTTTTGAGATACACCAACTGTGAAGGCTAGTCTTTGACAATTACCAATAGTGTCCACTGTCTTTAAAGGGAAGGTACACGTTTGGTAATTACTCAAAACAAATATAAACTTAAAAACTGACTCTGTAACGAGCATTGGAGAGCTGTTGATAGTATAACACATTGTAAGAAATGGCTCCCTCTGAAGTAACGTAGTTTTTAAAAAGAGGTAATTTCTCACCATAATAATAAAACACTTCTAGCTAGAAGTGTTTTATTCCTATCTGAGAGCACACAAATTCGTCCAACATGGATGTTTTTCTCTCATCATTTTCTCACAACTTCGATGACCAACTCCGCTCAAATGTTCACAGGCTTGTTATTTTGTGCTTATGTTGGGATAAACCAAAGACTGGTCTTTGACAATTACCAAACGTGTACTTTCCCTTTAAATAATATTAAACCGATAATCTTTGAAAAGACACAATTAAGGAGAATGGACGAGAAAGTGTAGATTCGTGGTTAGAATGTAAAAGTCGAAGGCGAGTGCATTGTAGTCACGAATCTACACTTCAGAGTCAATTCTCTGACTTAAACTATAGTTAACGAATTCCCCCATTGATTACGTATAAAATTGTAATTATATATAATAATAAAACTTATTAGTCTATGATTTCGTGTACTTTGTCAAACTATTTTGCAAAATATATAGGCATAATTTATATAGCGCTTACAACATTATCGAATACAATGTCAGTTTACTCGGTTAACAATAAATAAATGTGTTAATAAAGTGAATATTTTAACTTATTTTTTTTGTGTAAACTAAAAAATAACATATTAAGTTCAGCTGTGCTTTGCCGCACATCATGTTATCTTTCAGTTTGGAAAGACAGTCATTTTCAAATTGAACTAATTGCTTTAGAGTTTGTAACGAATCGAAAGTTTGAGTGTAGATTCGGTTGAGTCCAGATTCGTAAAAATAATCTACATTGTCATCGATAGAGTGACGTCACAGAAATAGTTGAACGCAATAACCATTTGCTCCTAGATGTTGTCTGCATTACCAATAACCTAGGCCTACATGGTAACAAGAATCAGCAAAGCTGCAGTCAACTGTCTTCAACGATCAGCTCTCAAAGCACAGCTAACCAATTTAATTACCACGCCGGCATAAAACAGGCATCACCATAGCATACAACATAACTGTCGATATACGTTACATTTGACACAGTTAACCTGGAATCTAATCATTTTACGCACCAAAAGCATTGAGAATACGTCCAGATTTTGTTGCCTTTTAAGGCTTTGTCATGTGCTAATTTTAATCGTGACATGAATGTTACACTTGGCATGATATAGAGCTTTATCATGCTGCCTCCGTCTTGGTCATGGTCCTCGTATCCAATTACATTAATGGATGCTAATAAGCATTTTGCAAATAGGAACCAGTCTAATTTGTTGTCCCAACCTCGGTTTGGTAACATTGGTATCAATGGGAGAAATTCAAGATGGCTGCACCATGATAAAGGTATTTTGTGTGGGACATTCGAACAGTGGTTGACTACTACACGTCCGTATACAGTAACTAATGGTGTTAGCGGTTGCTTCGATAAACATAATTTGTTATATTCCATATTTATACACCACACTTTCATTTTAGTTAAATAAGCGTTTTTGTAAGTTATTTTGTTCTTATTCGTACGTTTGTCCGTTTATCTTTGTCTCTGTCTGTGTCCACAGGCTGATTTACTACAAGCCTCAGCTTATTAAATCGGCCTCCATACTTTTCATTTTCTTTGATTGTAAAATAAAAAACCTTAATCTACGATGTCCGCTATTACATGAATGCATTCTGTAATGTTAAGTTTTAGCAGTATGGAAATAAATGCGAGTTTAATTGAATTGAATTGAATATCTCGATTCCAATGTATGCCATTCATCCTGTCTATGTTGATGTAATCCATTAAGATTCATTACGTTTGTAACCTTCACCAATTTAATGCACATTTATTTTGCAATCTTTATCTGCAACCAACCCTACTTAAATTATTTTGCAATCTTTATCTGCAACCAACCCTACTTAATAGGTACGTTAACAAAATGGATATTTTAAATTCCCATCTTTTATACCAACATTCCATTGACATACCATTCTGAATGGAAATTACTGTATCGTCCTCAAAGATAATCACTGTTATGCATTGGGCATTTGTTGCTTTTATATTTGATCCTTGGTTAAGATTGGCTTATTTTGAGTTTTAGTTTGACATAATCCTATTGTTACAATAGACCCCTTGATTTTGTTGAATATGCATGATGTATCCATACGTCAAGGCTAGTGACCCTTGACCTGTTGAGTTTAAGGTAAATAACTTTTCCCAACATGGCGACGTCCAGTCAAGTTCAACGTGTGTCTTTGTCCAGTCATTTGTGTCACCAAACTAAAGTCCAACATTACTATACATCATTGGCCGCCATCTTTGATGACACTTGCACGTGTGAAAAGCTATCATTGGCTGAGAGACGTGCGCAGTGCATACACGAGTGTCATCAAAGATGGCGGTCAATGACGTCATGTACAATTCGTCTATTGGAAGAATGGGCCAATAGCACACAACGTTATAACCACTAAATTACTTCATAAATATACTGTACACTTTCTTTTCTTCTAAAATGTTCAAACATATCAAAGTTCTGTCTGGTCTGGTGTCCAATTTATACAAGTCAAAGATCATGGTGGAATAATATTCTGCTATTTTAAACAGTCCATATTATAGACGATGTGACCTGTGACATCACATGTTTACAAAAGAGCCACAGAGCCTGGACTTCCTGCAGGCACGATTTGTACACAGCTTAATGGAAGAAAATATAAAATCTTATATTTTAAGGTGATTGCACTGTCTAATTCTTATCAACTTTTAATATGATTAAAGGAGGCACATCTCAAAACTTGTTCAGCTTTGACTTTCATAACTCTTGGTTTTATGTTGAAATTATGACACAAAATGTCAACTTTCCCATAGGACCAGTGAGGTACAGTGCCTGCCAGAATACTTCAAGAAAGTACAAGGTCACACTTATTGTAAACAAGGTTCACATGGTCTATAAAACGACACTTCTTGGCACACAGTCCAGCATACAAGTCACAACCAACCACTTAGTTTCTAATGGGTAACAACACAAACGAAGTATGTGCTAGCAACGTCCACAAGAAAATGAATTAAATTATATGCCCGTATAATTTTGAAATTATTTTTGTACATGATTTATATACACCATCTAGCAATTCAAGTACAACACGTGCTAGCCTCCACTATTATTTGTTTAACTCTAAATTTAGAAACATATTTTTTTAATTATCTTCATCATATTATTTAGACCTGTTCGTTTATTAAATGTACACTATAGGTCTACGCTATAAATACACTCAATATACCGATGAATGAGAACAACAAATTTACTCATAGCTAAAATAATCCATTAAGTTGGAGTCTCGGATGGGAGCAAATACCCGGGGAAAACATTTCCTTTGTGCGATGTTTTCTAAAAGGAAATCCCGCCACCTAATTCGAATCCACGGTAATTGCTTTTTTCCCCTAGAAGGGCGGACACGACAAACTATTTGGATTAAATCCAGCAGTCTTAACAAAACGGTCTTCCTTTGAGCAAATTTACACTTATAATTTTATTCATTGTCCGGCGTTCGTGACCCATAAATATCATCATGATATTGCAAAGTAACCTAAATCCATTGACATTTTCAACCCTGACAAAGTCGAGAGAAGGTGAACATGCATAAACGCCCACGAACACCACGCATTGTTACTTCAAAATCTCGACTCCGCCACACCGACAGTACCACGAAGTGATTTGCACATCAGAGCAGATCACGTTTTTCTTGTTCTTTAAAGGCACTTGACACTATAGACCTTTTTCATGGTCCCTCCATCTTGGTCATGTTCTTCTTCCTCCTACCAAATAACAATATTATTGTGTGCTACAAACCATTTTGCAAATAGGAACCAGACTATTTTGTTCGTCCAGCCTCGTTTCGGTTACATTTATATCAATGGAGGAAAAAACAAAGATGGGTGCACGATAAAGGATGTTAAAGGTATTTTGGTATTACTCAAAACATTTGTTATTTAGCATACAAAAAATACTCGGTACCCACGAGTAATAGAGAGCTGTTTATAGTATAAACCATTGTGAGAAACAGCTCCCTCTGACGTAATGTTGTTTTTGAAACAGAGGTAAATTTCTCACTCAAATAATAAAATATCTCAGCTGAAACTAGCCTTTCATTATGCATCTCTGAAAGCACAAAAAGTATTGCAACAAGGTTTTTTCCCGTTCGTTATTCTCTTCTAAATCGATGACCAATTTTGTTTCAGCCCAAATTTTCACAGACTTGTGGTTTTATGCTTTTGAGATACACAAAGTGAGAATACTGGTCTTTGACAATTACCAATAGTGTCCAGTGCCTTTAAAACGTATGCCATTTTGTACTTTTGTATTAACGGCTGTTAACAATGCCTTTGATCATCAGCATGCTGTCACTACAGCTCGTGTCTAATATACCGGTAGTTTTTAATCAAGAGGTACAATGTCATTGTGAACAAACAGGGTAGTGTTAAAAGGAGATACGTGTATGCCATGCATACACAGTAATTGCGTTATTTCCTCTACGTCTGAAGCACATTGAATCAAGGCTATGACCTAAGAATATTGTCATCCGGAAATAAGTACACCGTCATCAATTTTAATTAATAGGTAATAAAACGTGCTGGTAATAATGGTGCATACAAAATGGACCTGCTTGTGATTTAAATATGTTCTGTTTATAGTCTACATGGATCGTTCACTATAGTTGTTAATACTTATAGGCACTGGACACTATTGGTATATTACTCAAAATAATTGCTAGCATAACAATTTAGTTGGTAACAAGCAATGGAGAGCTGTTGATAGTATAAAACATTGTAAGAAACGGCTCCCTCTGAAGTAAAGTGGTTTTCGAGAAAGAGGTAATTTTCCACTAAAAATATGTGAATTTGATTTCGAGACCTCGGAATTAGATTTCGAGGTCCCGAAATGAGGCATCTGAAAGCACACAACTTTGTGTGAAAATTGTGTTTTTTCTTCCATTATTCTCTCGTAACTTCGACGACCAATTGAGTTCAAATTTTCACAGGTTTGTTATTTGTGTGCATAATGTTGAGATATACCAAGTGAGAAGACTAGTCGTTGACAATTATCAAAGGTGTCTAGTGCCTTTAAGCACGAATATAGGCCTGTCGTATACTGAGTACACAATTTCGAAACAAAACCAGACGTCGGTCCAAGTGCAATTGCTCTTAAAACAAACCTTGTATCACATTCTATTTAAAATAGTACAATCTTAAAATAAATATATATCATTTCAATATTGATTTCACTCACTAAATAATAACACTAACCAAATATCCATTAGTAATGAAAGTCTATTTTAAAAACACAATGACAATCCATCGCGTATCTTTGGCTCAAGAATAAATACCTGAAGAGAAGAGCGGAAAGACAGTATACTCCATTAAAAGCATCTTGCCGACGGCTAGAATTAAGCCATAATTGACCGCCATTACCTCGTCCACTCTAACTAAAGAGATTTATACGATACATCAAAGATTGGTTGAGACCTACACTGTGTTTTCACCAGGGAAATCAGCTAAAATACTAAACGTGTCTGCTTTCAATGGTTTCCGTCGCATTGTTGGATTCAGAATAAAATATCAAAATAAGCAACTTGGGCTAAATCTACCCAGGACAGAGTCTGGTACCTATACTGTGAACACTGTCAACGGTAAATATGAATACATTCCAGACTTCGATTAAAATAAGAACTGCACCCATTAATACCGTTTGGCAAATTTACATTCTCAAATCTAACACAAGTCGTCAAATAAGGATGCAGAGTCAAGTCTGATATAGGTCTATTATATAGAGTGGTTAGATTGGGAGTACTTTTGATTTACATCCACTTTGCACAATTAGAGATAGGATAGAATGCACAGGAATACAAACGAAAACTGGAGTGAAGAGACATCATCATAAAGGACAAGAAAGCAAGCTAAATGGAGATGGGCTGGACACGCTGCCCAAAGAAAAGACAATTAGATGACAACAAGATTCAAGAATAATGGATTGGCAACCAAGGACAGGGAAAAGGGAAAGAGGTAAGACAGAGAAGAAGATGGAGAGATGACATCAGGGTATATGCAGGAACAACATGGACTAGAGCTGCAAGACATAGAAACGAATGGCGTCGACATGAGGAGAGCTACATGTTAACACTGGACACTGTTATAAAATAATGGCCGGAATCGTTCCAATCACGTGTACTTTGTATGAGGTCCCTGAGGATAATATCATAGATTAAACCTGTCGCTAATCTTAACCGTCTCTAGACAATTTAAACTTTCTAAGATTGGTACCAAGTAGACGGAATACGTCTAACAAAACTATTGTGCATGTATTACTTTATTAACCAAATACACCCCTATTAACAACATACTCGCATTTCACCAATCTAATACAAGCAGCCGACGACACGTTGAGTTGTTTTTAAGATAACAGGTAACGAAATACTACTATACCGACCGCACTATACTATACTACCAGTAATATCCTACTACTACTAATACTATTCTATCTACTACTAATAATACTAATTCTACTATATTACTTTGTCCTCATTCTGCTACTGCTACTAGTAAAACTTACACTATAACTACAACTACTACACCTCCTTCTATATTTTTACTATTCATACTATAGGCTACTACTATTTTACTACCGCTGCTGCTACTTCTGCTACTATACGGTGGTGACAAACAACTACTTCTATACTACCTTTTACATCAGCTATGCCTAGTATAACTGCTGATGATGCGTCTACTACACTGTTATTACTACAACTACTTTTGCCGACCGCTAACTAATATTATAGTAGCAACTACCCATACTACACTATACACCAGTACTAATATTATATAGTATAGAATAATAACCAATAATAACACAAAGTTATCGTTCAGTTATAACGACAAGAAATCAATGTCTTATTGAACAAGGTTTTTTTCGACAAATAACCGTTTAGCCCAATCAATCCTGAACAAGAAATGTACTGAGATTTAATGTTTAACATTTTGTCTTGTTCCTCATTTGTTTTTTTAATATATATTTTAACGTGGGGTGAAGTGCATTTGCAATATTGTGCACATTTCATTTCACAACATAAAAAAACAAAACAATGAGCAATTTCCCGGTTTGCTATTACCAACAGGGAATATCATAACAGAACAAAGAGCCAGTCTGTCAGATTGACAATCGTTCACTTTTCTTCTTCCACAGTTTTCTTTTCGTAACTTGTTTTAACCATTGTTTTGGTGCTGATGGGAATAGTCACAAACATAGGAAGCGTATTGACGCCATAGGAATAAAAACAATGCTCTCTTAACTTATCGTTTACGTACACGGCAAGAGAAATATTTTTTTATGTGGCGGCAATCAGCTACTGTACGGACATACATAGTGTTATGTGTTTTTTTACTTTACTTCTACCTTTCCGAAACAGAACTTTCATCTTCCAGTATACACATGTAATATCGAGATCAATATTCGAGTATGTCAATCCACACACAGTATGTTAGAGAAGTTGTATTGTTAGATAAGTTATATTTCAGCAGAGTGTGGGTTCGAATCCCCAGCCGTGACACTGTGTCCTTGAGCAAGACACTTAACCATTGCTTTGTCCTTCGGATGGGACGTAAAGCCGTTGGTCCCATGTGTTGTGTAACGCATGTAAAAGAACCCAGTGCACTTATCGAAAAGAGAAGGGGTTCGCCCCGGTGTTCCTGGTTGTGCCTGCTTAATGCGCCGTAGCACCTTGTAAACCCTTATAAGGTGCTAAACAATTGGGTCTCAGAATTCATCACTGCAGTAATAACCTATCTTTCTGAAAGTTTGTATATACTCAGCGCCTTGTTTGGTAGATACGTGCGCTATATAAAAATTCGATATTATTATTATTATAAGTTGTATTTGACAGTTTTCAAAATAAGAGAGGTCACGTAATACGATGTATACGATGTCTGTCCCTTCGTCACTTCGTACCCCAAAATCACACCACAGTCACTTCGTACCCAAGTCACTTGTACCCACATCACTTCGGATCCAAATCACTTCGTACCCAAATTCTTTGTATCCAAGTCACTTCGTACCCAAGTCACATCGTACCCAAGTCACTTCGTACCCAAGTCACTTCGTACCCAAGTCACATCGTACCCAAGTCACTTCGTACCCAAGTTACTTCGTACCCAAGTCACTTCTTACCCAAGTCACTTCGTACCCAAGTTACTTCGTACCCAAGCCACTTCGTACCCAAGTAACTTCGTATCCAAGTCACTTCGTACCCAAGTTACTTCGTACCCAAGCCACTTCGTACCCAAGACACTTCGTACCCAAGACACTTCGTACCCAAGTCACTTCGTACCCAAGACACTTCGTACCCAAGTCACTTCGTACCCAAGTTACTTCGTACCCAAGCCACTTCGTACCCAAGACACTTCGTACCCAAGTCACTTCGTACCCAAGTTACTTCGTACATGGTCAGTTCGTGGATTTACGTTGAATAAATAACTACAATACCATCAACTCATAAAACATAAAGTTATAGACTCCTATTCTCATGTATAACCGTGACTATAAATCGTTTGTTCTAGTACGTTAGTTTGCATTCATGATATCAAATTTGGTATCAATGGTAGCATGTTCTATGTGAACCGTTTCGTAAAGCGTTTTGTGAGATTGCGATATTGTCTACAGGGTAAATAAACAACTTCAGTCATCACATGGGATGTGTTTAAAACCAATTCAGTCACTTTGACACATTTCTAGAAACTAACACCATATAACCACCTCGCTATAAACGTCCCAAACAGCTTGAACATTAATTACGTTTATGAGTCACGATCCCCACGCACTCTACAATTGGCGACAGTCACCGCCGTATTGTCCTTCATTCGGCTTAATGGTATGCTCAACTCGTACCTCACTAAGTCCCGGGATCTTTTCCAACACGAGCAAGCAACTTGCACTGCTTGCCGATACTTAGAGTTCGTAACCCCATAGATGATGGGATTCACGGCAGAATTCGTATACAGAAGCGTCCTGAATACATGAAGCCAAACAACGTCGATATTGCTACCTGTAAACAGGAGCAGAGAAGCGAGTTCAAATGGGAATAGACAAAAGAAGAAAACGCATCCATTGGCCACAAGCATCTTGGTAACCCTGTTCCTTATTCGTTCGTTCACATCCTTGCATCCATACTCGCTGCCTTTCTCCACGATGTGATTGAGTGACATAACAATTCTCACGTACAGGAGGATATTCATTGTCATGGCAACGAAAAAAGGCACAGTTTGGACCAGGTTGGCCACGTAAGTCATCCATTCTTTGATAGGTTTACACATGCCGATCACTTCAGGAAAATCACGGTACAATGGCATGTCAGGCCAGTCGATAAGTACTTGTAGTTCCATGATGCAGTAACTTGGGATGAGTGAACTTGACAGTAAGATTCCAAGCAACCATGCACTAGCGATCCATCGCTTGGTGGTCCCCCTAGTCTGATGGGTACCGGAGTGTGGACGGCAGACGGCATTGAAGCGATGAAAGGACACTAAAGTGACTAGGAATAGACCGGTAAAGTAAGCTGAATCAGCACACAGATCCACTAACACACACCCAACGGTCCCACGAAACATCTGATCATGGAGGAACGGTGTACGGCCATATTGCCATAACTTGTCCCCAACCCCAACGACAAGAAATAAGATATCAGCAATGGCTAGGTGGAATAGGTAGGCATTGACATTGGTCCTCATCCACGACACGCGGTAGACGACATACAGAAATGTCATATTTGTCACCAATCCGAGGATAAGGATACACGGCATGACAAGAGTGACAATGACAATTTCCATATTGTCATATTGCTGGAGTAATGGCTCTTCAAGGAAACGTTCCAAATTCTCCATGAAAGAAGAGTTCATCGGCTCTTGATACGACTCGCTTATGGTAGAGTCCGCAGTAGCCATCTTAGATGAAGTTAATGTCTCTGAACTTTCAATTGAGTCGGTCGTCCTATAAAAACGCACACCGCAGCACGTACACACACTGGGGATGCTATGTCACAGCTAGCAGGAAATATTGAAGATAATTGAAGAGAAAAGTCAATTAAGGATGGGTAGTACTTGGTGACTTTCTAAGGCAGTGATCGCTCATTGGATCAATTTAGTGTTAATTCAAACTGTCATTTGACTTCAAGAGAATCTGGCAATCATGAACTTCATCACACCATGGGTAAATATACTCTTGCAATGTGCATTGCTCTTTGGTAACACATATACAACCCTCGACTGTACAATAACAATGTGTTTGCAAGATAGAGTACAGAACTTACTTTATTATCTGGATCATATCGAAGAGTGAAATCGCTCATCAACAAGTACAGTTGATATTATGAGTTTTATTATTGTTCACTCAGGTGTACATATGAAATCGTAGTAGATCAGCAGGCTCTATAGGCGTACCATGAACTCACTCCCAACTGTGTATGAACTTTAGGCGTAGTTTTTGTTGATCAAGTTGTTGGGGGAAGACGTTGTGACTGACTCACCAGCAATGCGCTCAACAGTCATCCGTTCCGGGCCGCAGTTGCTTTATTTATACCCCACGTTGCAGTGTGACACACCTCAGGCACTGGTCTAGGTTTATAATAAGATGCATTTACCTCTTACTGCTGCTCCTGGATTTTCTTGAAAGTCCCCCGATGCGCGAATAACCGATGAGGTATCGGGAAATCAGTTACTTCGGCTTTTGTGGCCAAGTTCAATCGGAAATACACAAACTGTAAGAGGAGTTGCTCCAAAAACAACAAAACAGAACAAGGTTGCGAAGGAACTCAACAAATCTTAATGTTGAAAACACGCGCATAAAAGACATACGATGTCCCCATGCTCGTAATGAAGACTGAGTTCTTTGTTTTGAGTTAATATCGACCAGGTAATAAAACAAGCGACTACGATCAATGACTACACTGTAACCATGACCGGTCTCTCGTATCATGTAATTGCCGTCAAGGCAATTCTGGTCTTCAAAATAGGAGCATCAGTTTCCAGGTGAGTGCGTCCCGTTAATAGTTTAGGTGTCCTCCCTGCTGCTTGATTGGCGGGAAAACGGACCGGACACTGTAGTCATTGCTTCTCCAGTCGTCTGCTATAAACGCCAGAACTATACTCCACGTTTTATAATAGTTCTTCTGCTAGTCTTCACACATGATGGGTCACTGTCGATGCAACTGAATAACACAGTAACGATAGTTTCAGTTGAGATTCAGCTGTGCAGAAAAACCTGGGCCGTGCTGTATGTGATCAGTGACTAGACCGTACCACCGACTCCGTTGCTCATTACTGAAATTTACTTCACTCTATTATCAGATCACATAGTAAAAAAGACGATGCGGCGACTACGTGGAAATACCGCCCTCTCGTGCTCTAACAATTCAGCTCGGCCGCATTTTGCCGGCACTGCGAAATTGTCACTGTAGTATGTGCTTTTCAACGGGGAAATTTTGTTTTCTAAATCGATTCCAACAAGGGATTCCCTCAAACAAGAATCTGGGTATCAAAAAAGTGTAGAAAAATTGCCACCTGATGTTAGATCACCTCAACAATGTGTTTACATTAAACACTAAATGGAGATACAATTTAAAGTTCCAATGCAGCAGATGCAATAATGTCATTGGAAATAAGCCTCTAATGTAGAGTTGAATACACAACGTTAAATATATATTTCATCATTGACATGCCAACTAGTTCAGAAAATTGGACACGTCGGACGTATGTTTGCATCGTCAACTTGCATTAGATGGGACTGCAACTTCGGTTCAGCCTAATGGGAAATAGAACTTGCCCTTCTTTAATATGTTTAATAGAATTCCTAAGTCATGATTGTCTGGGATGTCTAGAATGATGATTTTATGAATCCCTAAATAGTTCTAAATCTTCAAGGTCTTCCACAGATTGCCGCCTGAGGTAAATAATTGCTATAAATGTTTGGCGATCACAGAAACAGTTGGAGGGGTAATTAACATGGCAAGCATGCTCTTCATAGATCCTGTATGTTTCATTGCTTCAAGGGACTCTTTCAAAAAGCAATGGTTTCCGAAATAGATATGTTTTGAATTGGGAACAAGTATCTGCTTTTCTTTACATATATATAGGTATTAATATTGTGTTGATATGGAGTAAAATGTGAGTAAACATGGTACAAAAAGGAGTCAAACCCAGGACCGCCGAACAAAAAGAGTATCTGCCCCAAAAAACCTTGAGGAACGAAGGAAGCAGCTTCTTGCTTTCTTCTGAGCAATTCTGCAACTGGGTCCCACCGCTAAGGAAAAATATTCACCACAGGAACTTGAGAAACTCAGATGAAATCTCACTACCAGTTTGCAAAACCAAACGGTACCAAAAATAGTCCGATTATGTATATGACCAGTTTATGGAACAAAACCCAATTTTAAAGCAATAATAATAGTTTTCTATATTTGTACCACATCCAGCCATTGTGATCACTTGTTAATGTTGTAAATACAACTACAATCAATGGCCTGCTTTTATCTGATTGATGTTCAGATTTTAATTGGCCTTTTGCTTGTTTTCTTGATTATTACATTTTCAATTCTTGTCTGCTGTTTTGTTGTATTGTCACACCATTTTTGAGTAAAAGTAATTCAATTTCATGTGCAATTTTCAATATGTAAATTTAGGGGAGTAGCTTAACTATTTCATATTACCAATTTGCCTTCTATTTAATTTCAAATTTTTAATTTATGTAAAATTATTGTAATTCAGCCTTTGTGCTGCGAGGACAGTTTTTTAATAAACCATTTTATCTATCTATCATGACGCGCTATGCAACTAAATAATCGCACACCAACCTGTGATTACATTTTACTTATAATCAAAATACACATAACTATTTTATAGCAGCGTGACAAAGTGGACCACTGCATGCTGTTTACATTTCAATTAGACCAGTTAGTTTGTTCGTTTGATTCGCTCCCTGCTACTTTACTGTGGTTGAGATTGACAACGTGCACACAGCCTGTTCGATCCTCAGTCTATTCTTTGATACATGCGTCAGGAGGAATTACTCTAGAACGAAAACCAACAAGTCCGTGTATACAATTAGGGTAAGCAAACAGGTCACGTGGGTTGGATCTATCTATCTATCTATCCCCCTCGTACTCGCTATGCATTGTAATCGGTTTTCTAGTCCATAGGAAATCGAGGTTTACTGCAAATGTACATAGATTCTTTGCATTAGAATAAGACGTGATACTTTTGCGGAAGCTATCATAGTTTCAGCTTTATCAGTATCAACATTAAGAGATAAAATACAACATTGTTGACTTCTTTATTTTGTGGCATCACAACATGGAACATCAAATATTGAACTTGGGTCGAGATTGTAATCGGTTTTCTCGTCCATAGGAAATCGAGGTTTACTGCAAATGTACATAGATTCTTTGCATTAGAATTAGACGTGATACTTTTGCGGAAGCTACAAAAGTTTCAGCTTTATCAGTTTCAACATTGAGAGATAAAATAGAACATTGTTGACTTCTTTATTTTTTGGCACCACAACATGGAACATCAATGAACCTGGGCCCAGATTTTACATACAGTTTCACGAATTCTGTAAAGGTTGAATATGAATTAATTACGAGGTTGGAATGTAACAGCTTTCGCGCTAATCTGAGCAAAGCCCGGTATTATTGACATCATTTCGTATAGTAGACTTTCTTGTTAAAGGAACACGTTGCCTTGGATCTTTGAAAATCGTTTTATAACCGTTTGTTATCAAATGCATATGATTAGAAAGATGTTTTAAAAGTAGAATACAATGATCCACACAGATTTGCCTGGAAATTGCGTGGTTTTCCTTTTACTTTGCGAACTAACACGGTCGGCCATATAGACGGCCGACCGTGTTTGTCAACGAGGTAAAAGGACAACCACGCAATTTCGAGTGATACTAATGTGTGGATCATTATATTCTACTTTTAAAATATCTTTCTAATTATATGCATTTTATAACAAACGGTTACAAACGCTTTTCAAAGACCAACTCGACCGATCCAAGGCAACTTGTTCCTGTAATGACGCTCGTTTACAGCAGATCAAATTTGCAGTATTATAACCTACGTGAATCACAAATGGGACGAAGTCATGTAAAATGTAGTACTTGTTTTGTCAAGAGGGGGCTGTAAATTTTAAGAGTTTGTAGGAAGCAAATACATATTCCTGAGTAAGTGTTTTCTTGAATGATTTTTTTCTCTTCTGTTGGATTTGAAACATACTTAAAAAGCTCTTTCTATTTTTCTTTGTTCAAAAACGTGGGCGCCTTCTGCATATACGCTCAAAATAAAAATGCTCCTGTTTCTGAACAGCTTAGAGATGGCTATATCCATAGAATTAAAGAGTTAACTAGCTTCCATTTAAAGCCATCAATTATTGATTGCGTCTACAGCGATAATTGAAAAATAACAACCAAAATGTCATGGTTTTCCGTTTACACTTCAATTTGGATAAGTGTGCGTTGTTGTGCGTATACAAAGTCTGAACCTTGTGTAGTATTCATTTTGGAGTTTTATGTTATCGGAAGGAGACAAATTGACTTTTGGTGTGACCTCTCAGGAAAATGGTACTGTAACATTGTTAAGCCAAGTATGTTTGTATGTCTGCTAAGTTAATAAAGAATTCATTGTTCAAAACAATTTGTTCATGGTTAAACATTGAGAGTCTGCCAGCTCATCCGTCATGATGCAAATTGCAATTTGTTTATTGTTGTTACCATTGTCCAGGGTTATGAGATATGTTCTTTTTGGAATAAAACAAAAAATCAAACCAGTTAGTCCTTGTTAACAAATTCTTCAATCCGTTTTGATACTTGGCATTCATGGAACTGGAGTTTTTACCCAAAATAGATTTCCGGAATTATTTAGAACTATTCTATTTCTACAATGCCGTTCAATAATTATTTTCACAAACTAAACCAACAACAGAACTAAACACAAATTTACGACGAGAATTTGACTGGATTACTATTGGGACAGCATTGATTGTATCGCCTTACGTATCTAATGAATTATTCATGAACCAGTGTGATTTTCAACAACCCAGTTCTCCACAGCATTTAGGCCAACGACATTTTGGCTAACACAAAGTATTTTGTCAGTTTAAAAGGGCATTTTTAGTAATTCATTTTTGATTCAAGAATAAATCATGCACCATGTACAAACAATTAGTGACTGATTGTATTGTGCAGAATGAAAGCCTATGTTTGTGGATGTTTTGTTTGTGTTTACGTCTCACGTGTAGCCAACGGTGTAAGCACGTTTTCTTCTTAAAACAGTGAAGGCTAGTTAGACACTAATGGTTATTACTCAAAATAATTATTAGCATAAAACCTTACTTGGTAACATGTAATGGGGAGGGCTTGATAGTATAAAACATTGTGAGAAACGGCTCCCTCTGAAGTGACGTAGTTTTTTAGAATGAAGGAATTTTCCACGAATTTGATTTCGAGACCTAAAGTTTAGAATTTGAGGTCTCGAAATCAAGCATCTGAAAGCACAAAACTTCGTGTGACAAGGGTGTTTTTTCTTGAATTATTCTCTCGCAACTCCGACGACCAATCGAGCTCAAATTTTCACAGGTTTGTTATTTTGTGCATATGTTGAGATACACCAAGTGAGAATACTGGTCTTTAAATAATTACCATTAGTGTCCAGTGTCTGTTAGGAAACAAACATAGGAATTTATATTTAATGAGGATTTGTTTGTACCACCACGGTCTACCATCTGCATGTTTATGCCCTATTTTGTAAAATGGAAATTTTAGTCATGAATACAAACACAAAAACTTTTACAGAAACAAAAAACAATGGCAAAAAATAATATCACTCTTTGCACTTGTCTTGTGATAAATTCTTGTTAAGTTAGGTTAGATAGAGGAATGTTCTTCCATTACAAAACCGATGTAAAATACGTGTCTTCAAACTTACTTTAAAGACACTTTGGTAATTACTCAAAATAACTGTGAACGTTAAAACTTATTTGGTAACCAGTAATGGAGAGAGCTGTTGATAGTATAACACATTGTGAGAAACGGTTCCCTCTGAACTTCTGAAGTGGCGTCCCATTGTACACAACTATACAAAACCATTAGAACAAAAGAATGGCACATTTTGTGTTCCAAGTTTTAAGTAGGCCGATAACCTATACTTGGCATATTCTCCCATCACAAAAACCGTTGTCTTTAGTATCTATTCTAGTATCAAACTATCTAGAAAGACGCTAAAACCTCGTTAAAGAAAGTTGCAAGTACATACTTTTTAGTGCAACCTAGTGTCAATGCTCTTTCCTTTCTATAAGCTACTCTATCCAGGGAGAGGTATTCCGCCCACATAGCCGCTTCATTGGAGAACCCTTGGTAATCTTCACAATATCATTTCCAGTGCCCTAAGGCACAAATTAAGACATTTCCTGTCAATATGTGTTTGCGTGGACGAAAGGTCTATACAAGTAGGGACATGGGTTACGTGCAGGCGTTATTGCGTTTTCTTTACACCTCTGCAATGCAGATATAATTGAATCCCCACACAGATAAAGAGTTTCACCAGGTTACTTGGAATTACAGAGACACAGCAGAACCACACAGTAGTAGAGGCAGCCAATAGTTGCCCCAAAATGCATAGATTTCGATCGACGAGGGTGAGACAGACTAACAACAGTCAATACCGTCAATTGCTCTAATTTGGGCAGAATATTCGCTCATGCATTATGCAATAAGGTTGCGGACTGGCGGACGCGGTGAAGGGCGGAGCGGGAGAGTGGTTTATGTTTTAAATTTTTATTTCATCGGAAAACAATTTACTTGTGCAAAGTTTAGATGAGTATAATTAAAGGGACATAACATAATTGGCTTTTGTTAAACAAAACAGGTGCACTTTATGTAATCAACAATATACATAAATTTACAAACCTGTCGAAATTTGAGATCGATCGGCCATCTGGGTCTATAGAAAAAAGTAAAAACCCGATTACATTTTTTGCATGACATCGATTTTTAAAACATTTGACTGAAACGCTTGATGGGCGACAAACTTCAAGCGGGAAAAATAAGTTCATCATTAAATATGACATTTCAGACAGAAATGTTTAAACTCGTAGGATTTCAATGTGGCATAATCAGGGATAAGAGTCATTAGGAACAAAAAAGTATGAAGCTGAGATTAAGATCTTATAGGGGAGACTGTGAAATGATGGCATTTCAACATTGGAGTTCTAGATTCCAAGGAGTTTTTGGGGATCAAAGAGCATGTCTTATTTAGTTTGGAGAAAAGTACATTTTTTATTACTAGTTAGACTTTCAAAAAGTCTGAAATCTGACAAAAGACATCCCTGCATAATTTAATTAGTCTAGCCGACACTTTTCCATGGAATAAAAACAACTTAAAGCAACCTATACGACAACAATTCCATTATTTTTAGGGACCGAATAAAAGCCTAAATACCCAACGGGATGCACGTTGCAGTCACTCACATCATCATGATTGTTTATCCTCTAAAAACATGTCTTGCCGTCGTTTTAAAACCACTGATCACTTCGGGGGTTCCTTCCCTGTTGATTTACTGAAGCCATTAAACTAAGTCAATGTCCGAGGAAAAATAGTTCATGTCTTGGGGGTTACCGGTCCAAGACAAAACCTGAAGAGGGACAAATAGATGGACCGGTAAATAATGTTCCCATCAACAATGATTCAGACTTTATATCCAGGCATGACCATCAATAACAACTTATATTTTCCTAGAATTCTTCTTCTAAAAGCACTGTATATATACCTTTTGTAATTGTCAAAAAACAAGTTTTCTAACTTGGTGTATCCCAACATATGCGTAAATAACAAATCTGTGGAAATTCGGGCTCAAAAGGTCATCGAAGTTGCAATCGATAACAAAAAGAAAAAACACCCTACCTTGTTGCACAAATTACTGGCTTTCTTTTAATATTTGAGTTAGAAATTACTTCTTTCGTGTAAACTGCGTTATTTCAGGTGGAGCCGTTTCTCACAATGTTTTATACTATCAACAGCTCTCCATTACTCGTTATACCAAGTAAGGTTTTTATGCTAAAATTATTTTGAGTAAATACCGATAGTGTCTAGTGGCTTTAAGGTGTACATTTGTGATGTCATGTGTTTAAATTATTGTTTCGACGAAGCTGTGGTTGATGTTCCTGTGTGAGAAAAGTGTTATGGATTCTTGCGCTTTTCCAGTTATGGTCGACCACAAAATCAAAAACTGAGTTCCAATCAAAGCATTCTGTCGTTAGCTGAGAAGATACAAAAGGTGATATATAACCCTGATAAACATGCAGCCATAAGAACCCAATGGCAACAAATCTAGAGGTAAAATGATAGTGCACAAACACTTCACGGCTCCATTCTTCTTCGAAAAACTATCCATTCAGCCAAAAAGTAACACCAAAAATAACAGCAGAAAAATCTGTAATTCCAAACAGCTTTGATGTTATGATACATTTGCAACTGGCCTACTTGCTGTTTTTACAGCACCATTTGCAGGTGGCCGGTCTGGGGTAATTTCTCATGTTCCTTCCTTAAGGGAGTTCACAAACTATTTTTACAGACTTCTAAAAATACTACTTGGCATTTTAATCAAGCCGACTTGCCACTTAGATGTGGAGAAAGACAAGAGGATTACACGCCCATCGCACATCTACAGAAGACGAGTCGGGCAGATGCAGTTCATATGGTGGAATTACAAAGCCGTGAGTCCGCTCTTAAAAATGACCTACATACAAATAAAAAAAGCATCCGGCTAATGGCAATAAAGCCAAGCTTCATTAGTCCACAGTCTTACCACACAAAGCCAGCTTCTGTGAACTTGAAAATTGAACAGAGGCGGGTACAAAACATCTACAGGTTCATAAACAAATAAACAATATGATCCTCAAAACAACTTCTTAACGCTTCTAAGTGTGTTAATAGAGCAAGGGCGTCCTCGGTGAAAAGGTTGCTTTGTGATTGGCACGAATAATTTATAGCTAATTGAAAAGATCAATTAAGTTGTGAACTTGAAAGTTGAATAGGGGTAAAAAAAAAAAAAAACCTACATGTTCATAAACACAAACTATTATCTTCAAAACAACTTGTTAACACTTAGAAATTTGCTAATAGAGCTAGGGCGTCCTCTGTATAAAAAAGGTTTGATTTGTAGGAATAATTTATTGCCAATTTTAAAGGTTAACTATGTTATGAAGTTTAAAAATTGAACAGGGGTACAAAACAATTACAGCTTCATAAGCACATCAAAAATAGTCCACAGTCTTACAAAGCCAGCTTCTGTGAACTTGAACACCGGACACGGAGTACAAAACATCTTTAGGTTCATAAAGAAATAAAAACATGGTCTCTAAAACAACTTCTTAACACTTCTAAGTGTGTTAATAGAGCAAGGGCGTCCTCGGTGAAAAGGTTGCTTTGTGATTGGCACGAATAATTTATAGCTAATTGAAAAGATTAATTAAGTTGTGAACTTGAAAGTTTATTAGGGGTAAAAAAAACCTACAGGTTCATAAACACAAACTATTATCTTCAAAACAACTTGTTAACACTTAGAAATTTGCTAATAGAGCTAGGGCGTCCTCTGTAAAAAGGTTTGCCTTTTGATTTGTAGGAAATAACTTATTGCCAATTGCAAAGGTTAACTATGTTATGAAGTTTAAAAATTGAACAGGGGTACAAAACAATTACAGCTCCATAAACACATAACAAATAGTCCACAGTCTTACCGAACAAAACCAGCTTCTGTGAACTTGAAAACTGGACACGGAGTACAAAACATCTTAAGGTTCATAAAGAAATAAAAACATGGTCTCTAAAACAACTTCTTAACACTTCTAAATGTGTTAATAGAGCAAGGGCGTCCTCTGTGAAAATGGTTGTTTTTTAATTGGTACGAATAGTTTATGGCCAATTGAAAGGATAAGCAATATGAAAACTTAGACTCGGGGTTGGAAATTCCTTGACCAGAGGAGTTAAGAAAATCACATTTCTTCTGATCGAACGCTTTTTCAGATGATTTATGGGTATTATTATTAATTATACGCCCTAATAGGCAAATCGTTCCCTTGAATTAGAAAAGCCTTTTTATCTAATGGTAAATAATTAAGGCTGTACTTGCGTAGACTGACCACAAGTAAGACTCAAGTTCGTCAATTAAATGCAGTCCATAATTGCGCAACGAACTGCACGTAGTAATGTCAGCAAGTATTGGCCGCACCATCGATTCAAACCAAGAGTAGAGACTCAATTTAGTTGTTATCAAAGGGTACTCGCTTACATTGTCTTGGTTAGCATATAATTGTTTGCAAGGTAAAAAAGGCATAAATGACAAATAGCCTAATGGCAAACAATCACTCATAAAATCAGACTGCTACAGGAAGTAACTCACATTAAACCAAGAATATCAATGAGACTGATAACAGTAATGCAATTTTTCAGTTTCCATTTTTAGATTTTCATTATGTTGTCTCGGAAGTTGTTGTCCATTATTTTTGACAGGATGACACGGGTAACGGATGACACTGGTCTGTTGACGGCGTATCGTCTGCTGGAGGTTAGAACTAAAAGCTAATATAAAAAAATGTAGAAAGCTTTTGGGGCCGTCTATAACTGAACGGGCTTTTTGGCAAAGATGGCCACCGGCAAGTGACAAATCCATCAAAAGATTCTCAATTGGAAACGAAATAAGAAGAAGCAAAAATGGCACAAGTATCTGGTATGGAAAATCCTTAAAGGCAGTGGACACTATTGGTATACTTACCCAAAATAACTATAAAAACTTACTTGGTAACGAGTAATTGGGAGAGGTTGATAGTATAAAACATTGTGAGAAACAGCTCCCTCTGACTCTGTCCTTACTCTATGCTCTGAAGTAACAGTTTTGAGAAAGAGGTAATTTCTCACTCAAAGTATAATAAAAGACATCAGCTGAAGTATTTTGTTGTGCATCTTAAAGGAACACAAAGTAATACAACAAGGGTGTTTTTTCTATTGCAACCTGATTGAGCCCAAATTTTCTAAGGTTTGTTATTGTATGCATATGTTGAGATACATAAAGTGAGAATAATTGTCTATAACAAATACAAACGGTGTCCAGTGCCTTTATATATAGTTCCATCCATCTTGAAGTTAGGGTTTTTAGGCCTGTGATGGATTTTCCTCCATATTTCAACATTCAGCACTTTCTTGAGATGACAAAAATGATAACAAATTGAGCAACACATTGTATTTGATAGTCGAAATAGTTTATTACAGGTGGAAAATATTTCAAAAGACAAGGAAAATAAGGAAAACTAGTACAAGATGTTAAAGTTTACAAAGTTCAAATATTAATATTTTTGTCTAAAGAATTATACATTTTCTTTCTTGTTTACATAGTTGTTATGTTTAGTAAATTTATATAGATATAAAAATGAATAGGGTATACACACCTGTTGTCTTTTTATATTTTTTAGATTCATTATAATTGTTTCCATAAGAAAGACTGTAAACTATTTAGTTTGGATACAAAATGTATTTCAAATCGTAGTTTTCATCATAGCTAACAGCCACCAGTAGCAATGTAACTCTGAAGGGCCCGAGTCCATAAAGCTGCTAAGCACTAAATAGTTTTGCAATATTTCAGCTCTATGAAATTGAGCCCTGGACTTGGGGGAGGGGGGAGGGGGGCACAATCCCTCTACTTTTCATAAATAACGGTTGCTAATTCTTTGGCAAAGATCGAGAGGGGGACTTTACGGTATGTGCCGCGTCCCCGCCCCGGCCCGGCTAGTGTTTTTAAGGAAATAAAAATTGGAGCATAGCTAAATGGTATACTTGCACATCATTTTGCAAAATAATGGTTATAGCTGCTAACTGTTATGTCACTTAAAGGTACTGGACGCTATTGGTAATTACTCAAATCAGTTGTTAGCATATAAACTTACTTGATATTACAGGCCTGTATGCTTCGTTTTTGGAAGGGCTAGGGCACCAAGGCATTTTCTCTTTGGCAAAGGGCACCCTATGAGGGAATTGTAAATTTCTACTAGAGCATGTCAAGGGCACCAAGGCAATGACAAGGGGCAACGGAGGCAATCGCCTCTGTTGCCTCCGTGAAGTATCAGGCCTGTGATAACGACCAATATAGAGTTGTTGGATAGTATAAAACATTGTGAAAAACGGCTCCCTCTGAAGTAACATGGTTTTTGAGAAAGAAGTAATTACTCAATAAAACATTTGAACTCGAATTCAAGACCTATTTTAAATCAAATTCAAGGCATCTGAAAGCACACAACTTATGCGACAGGGGTGTTTTTTCTTCTTCCATTATTCTCTTGCAACTACAATGACCAATTGAGTCCACATTTCCACAGATGTCTTATTCAATGCATATGTTGGGATATATTAAGTGAGAATACTAGTCTTTGACAATTACCACACGTGCCCAGTGCCTTTAAGTTGACACTTAAGTAACGTCCATTAGTGTTTTCTGTAATCAAAAGTACCAACTGTGTTAAAACTAACCGTTTTTTCTCTTTTTTTCTCAAGTATAATTGGCTGGGAGAAGTGTTGATGGAGTCCCAGCAACCATTAACTGAATACAGGTTGAAATATCGCTGCCAATTATGTAAAAGAGTTGCCCATGAACATATCAAAAATGTGTGGGTGGACAGTTTAATCACAGAACAATGGGTACATTAAAGGCAGGGTAGTACTTTTGATGGTTGTCAAAGACCGTGGCCCAATTTCATGGCTCTGCTTATCGTAAGCAGAAGCAGTGAATTCTATGCTTCATCATCATCATCCTTCGTCCTTAGACGGAATAGCAGAAGCAGCTTTGATGAAGTGGTGCCAGGTTGCTTTGTCAAGCATATTTCACAGCTTAGCAGGGAATTATGGCCACGTTAACTAGGCATGCTACGCTAACACAGCTAGCGCAGAAATTCTGCACTTGCAGGTAAGCGGCGAATGGCGAATATAAGCGCAGAATTCTGTGGTACGCACAGCCATGAAATTGGGCCAAATATTCTCACTTGGTTTATCCCAATATCTGCATAAAATTAGCACAATAATAATGAAAGAAAAAAAACCCTCATCTTTGTTGTATGAAATTGTGTACTTTAAGATGCCTTACCTTTTTCTCTAAAACCAAATTACTTTAAAGGATGTGTTACTAGCAATGTTTAGTCAAGTCAACATGGCCCAATTTTATGGCTCTGCTTACCGTAAGCAAGGAATCAGCGCTTATGGAATTCTGTGCTTACGGCAAGCGTATTCTAAGGTTAGCTGGGAATTTTGGCCTGTGCTTCTGCGCATGCGCACTCCCATGTTACTAGGCATTCTACGCTAACAAAGCTAGCATGGAGATTTCTGCGCTTGCACGTAAGCAGAGAATGGTGATCGTAAGCAGAGTCATGAAATTGGGCCCTGCTCTCCACTGCTCTTTACCAAGTAAACTTTAACGGTCTCTAATTTTTGGAATAATTATCAAAGGCAAACCCTCCCTTTAAGACAGTTTGCACCATTGTTAATTATTTAACATTGCACTTTCATTTCTCACTCATTACCAATGTTGTATTTTTTACCACACGCACAACATCTGCTGATTTCCTGTCTAAAAACTCATTTTAAAATGAAAAAAGCACTTCAATTTCTTTATGAGCTTGTTTTGAGTGACATGTTGAAATCAACATGTTTTTTTGATCAGTGCGGTGTTTGATATTGACACATAGTGCAAAAACAGGTTTTATAAGAGCACTCCAGTCACAGATTTGTCAATTTAAAGGCACTAGACATGTTTTGGAATTGGAAAAGACCAGTATTCTCACTAGGTGTATCCCAACATATGCACACAATAACAGATCAGTGAACATTTTGAATCAGTTTGGTCATCAAATTTGCAAGAGAATAATGAAAGCAAAGCAACCCTTGTTGCACAAATCTGTGTGCTTTCAGTTATCTATAAAAAAGGCTTCAAGTATGAAGTCTATTATAACGTTTGATAATTTACCTCTTTCTCAAAAACAATGTTACTAGTTTATATTGCTAATAGTGGCTAATATGTTACATCAAAGGTTATGCACAACAATATTTAACCTTTTAATGTTAAATAATTTCATGTTAACTGATTTCATGTAAACTGATGGTAAGGTTTGACCTATGACCTTTTTATACACAACAATATTTTTTAATGAAAAATAATTGCACATAAACTGACATCAAGGTTTGACTTATGACCTTTGTTATTGTTTCACAGAAACTGCAGCTAATGGAAACAGTTAATTTCAATGTAATTATCTGCTCTCCACTCCAGTGCTCCAGTCCAATGTAGTTTCACACTGTTCCCCAATGCCACAGCACACTGCCTTTGCCCATTACAATCTGCATAACAATTGCCTTGAATTTTGATCTGTTTTTCACACCTTTTGACTAATGGGGCACTGTGCTATTACAGGGGGGTTGTACACGAAGCTGTGATCTGTCATTTAAAGATTGGGTTAAAAGAGAATTCCCTTAAAGCCACGGGACACTATTGATAATTACTCAAAATAATTGTTAGCATAACAACCTTATTTGGTATTAGTAATCAATGGAGAGCTGTCCAAGGTATTAAACATTATTAAAAAGGCTCCCTCTGAAGTAACTTTTTTTTTTAGAAAGAGGTACATGTAACTGCTCACATAAATAATATAAGACTTCAGGCCTGAAGCCTTTTATTAGGCATCTGAAAGCACACAACTTTGTGCAACAAGGTCTTTTTTCTATCCTTCAGTACTCTTGTGCAACTTTGATTAACCAATTGAGCCTCAGTTTTCACAGATTTGTTATTTTAATGCATATGTTGAGATACACCAAGTGGGAAGACTGGTCTTTGACAATTACCAATAGTCTTTGACAATTATCAAATGTGTCCAGTGCCTTTGAGCTGTGAACTGTCATTGAAAGATTTGGTTAATGGAGCATTGCCATTAAATAAGCTCAACCTTATGGTACAACAATGTATATTGATCATGACTCAATTCTGCACTCAGATGGTCACACCATGCAATGAGGGTAGCTCAACCAACCACTCATGATTTTATCAAACAATCTTTAAATATGTACACATTATTAATAATTAGTCACTAAGTATCAAAGAATAATTCATCCTAGGTTGTCAGAAGTGTATAATATCAGTTCAGTCCGTAGTTTCATTATGAATATTTGATTGCATTAACTGTCACATGTTAACATTGTTTGGACATGGAGTTTGTGTATGTATGGAGAGCTGATGGAGGAAGGGGTTCTCTTCCTTCCTCCATGGTGTTTGTCATCAGGCCTGATATTTAAAGGAGGCAATGAAGGTGATTGCCTCCGTGCCCCCAAGTCATTGCCTTGAGGCCCTTGAAATGCTCCATTAGCAATTTACAATTTCATCATAGTGTGCAACAAAGAAAAATCCTTGGTGCCTTTGCCCTTTCAACATGAAGCATACATGCCTTGTTCTGGTGTTTTTTTGACACCAACTGGCTGTTAAAGACACTGGACACTATTGGTAATTGTCAAATACCAGTCTAATCGGTGTATCTCAACATACATGCATAAAACAACAAATCAGTGAAAATTTTAGCTCAATCTGTCGTAGAACTTGCGAGACATTAATGAAAGAAAAAAGAAAAACCTCGTCGCACCATGGTCACGTGAAGTTGTTGCTTTAAGATGCTTGATTTCGAGACCTCAAAATCTAACCCTGAGGTCTCAAAATCAAATTCGTGGAAAATTACTTCTTTCTCGAAAACTACGTCACTTCAGAGGGAGCCGTTTCTCTCAATGTTTTCTATCAACCTCTGCCCATTACTCGTAATCAAGAAAGGTTTTATGCTGATAATTATTTTGAGAATTACCAATAGTGTCCACTGCTTTTAAGAGACATTTCTTGCATACTGCAGTATGTCAGAATGAACTACTTCTAACCCCTGTTTGGCTATGGTATACATATGTAGAAAAGAAAAACTTGTGACATTCATTTGGCAAATTGACACAAATATTGAACGTATATAGTTCACAAACACAAATTTCAGATGGTGTACTGCCTTCACACATTTATGTGCTTTTTAAGGTTGGACTTAAAAGTGCTATTCACATGACAGCATTCTAACCGGGGTCCCTTGCTAAATTTTAGCATGGTTATAAAATGTAGCAATGCTTGATAAGGTTTTGCAAGAGAACTTGGACAGTAGAAACAACTGTTGTCCTTTCACACAAAATTTCACAAGCATGGTACAATTTAGCAAGGGACCCTGGCTAAATGGCGTTCTTGTGAAAGGGCCTTATAATACAAAACAAAGGCCTAGCACATGCATTGCATACTGAAAATGCATCAGATAGCTATTAAATAAACTAGTCTTATTGCTATTGTCATCCAACAATAACCAATAAACTAAAAACAGGTCAAACCTAGTTTAGTTATATTCAACAAATATGTTAAAAGAGACTAACAATACAGGGCCCTACATCATTTTTGTTATTTAATAAGAATAAGATATTGCCTCCAAGTTAAATCGAAGACTTAATCCTACTCAATGGACAAATTGTCCTACATGCTGAGAATGTTGACAAATAAAGTAGGTCAGTCTATTGTTATTGCTTTCTTAGAAGAAGCTCAGGCAAACTGCCTCCATGTTGTTATTTAAACTGCCATGGCACTCAGCGGAAAACAGCGCAACAAAATTGGTTGGAAAAAATCTCTTCTGATAATATTATATAGGGCATATGTATATCAGATTTGCATTTTTATTGTAAATGTAATATATAGAGTGTTGTGTTGTAATGTGGTTTTAGGGATTTTTGATATATTTTTATAAAAGCTTTTCAAACCAAGAAAGGGAATTTCTTATACTTTTTCAACTAATGAAGGACAGTTGCATTCCCAATATAACCAGATTATTGAATGTGCAACTATGATCCCTTATAGGCCTGGTGCTATTTGTATTCGTTTTTTATCTGCCCAGTTCTTTTCAAAGTTGTTGGTGTTTTTTTATTTTTTTAATTGAACTGTATGGATGTTAATGTTGGCTTTTTTATCAACAATGTGTCCCTTAGATTATGTTTATTCTTGTTAAAGGGAAGGTACACGTTTGGTAACTACTCAAAACAAACATTAACTTAAAAACTGACTTACTAACGGGCATTGGAGAGCTGTTGGTAGTTTAAAACATTGTGAGAAACGGCACCCTCTGAAGTGGCATAGATTTTGAGAAAGAGGTAATTTCTCACTAAAACAATAAAAGACTTTTAGCCAGAAGTCTTTTTTTTTCCTATCGGAAAGCACACATATTCGACCAACAAGGGTGTTTTTTCTCTCATCATTTTCTTGCAACTTAGATGACCAATTGAGCTCAAATTTTCACAGGCTTGTTATTTTATGCATATGTTGGGATACACCAAGTGAGAAGACTGGTCTTTGACAATTACCAAACGTGTACCTTCCCTTTAAAGCCATTGGACACTTTTGGAACAGAACAAAAAAAAGTTCACTGATTTACAAATAACTTACAGGGTTTACAGAAGGTAATGATGAAAGACTTCTCTTGAAATATTATTCCATGAAATGCTTTCCTTTTTGAGAAAACATTAAAACAATTACCAATTCTCGATATCGAGAATTACGGATTTATTTTAAGCACATGTCAGGACACGGCGAAACGTGCGGAAACAAGGGTTGGTTTCTCTTTATTTTCTCCCGACTCCAATGACCGATTGAGCCTAAATTTTCACAGGTTTGTTGTTTTATATATAAGTTGTGATACATGAAGTGTGGGCCTTGGACAATACTGTTTACTGAAAGTGTATAATGGATCATTCTTGTGCTGGTTGATTGTTTATAATAATTTGCTCATTACCTATAGCATGTTTAAACTGTTTCACCTTTTAGCTACTTTTTAAGAAATTGATATATATTGTTCATGTTCTAGTGCAATTCCAACCTATCGGTAACCTATCGGTTGTCATACTGTTCATTCCTTTGTAATGTTTTTACGAAATAAACCAATAAACAGAAAAAAATGCTCACTGGAAATGAATTAAATTAAATGAGATTTGCTTGTACTGTTGGTGTATCTAAAAGTTACCAAAAGATAGATGTAGATGATTAGGCCTACCAAACATGATTTCATGAAACAAATGGCACCATGGCAAGTTAGTGTGTTTAATAAATGCTGATATAAACAAGACAAGACTTTAGAAGATGGGCAGATGAAAAACAAACACAAATACAGAAGGCCAGAGTGTTTGTTTAATGATTGTTTAGTATAATAAATATTGATTTAAGAGGCTTATACAAGGAATGTTAAATATCACTACAGGTATTACATTGCTGTTGTTGCAGGTGGTATTAAAGGCACTGGACACTATTGTAACGTAGTTTTTGAGAAGTAATTTTCCACTAAAATATTTGAATTTGATTTCGATACCTCAGATTTAGAATTTGATGTTCGAAATCAAGCATCTGATAGCACACAACTTCATGTGACAAGGGTGTTTTCTTTTCTTGAGGTTTTGAATGGTCTTGAAGTCTTGAATTTAAGTCAAATTATGTAAGTGAGAAATTACTTCTTTCTCAGAAACCTTCAGAGGAAGCCGTTTCTCACAATGTGTTATACAACAGCTCTCCATTGCTTGTTACCAAGTCAGTTTTTATGCTAACAATTAATTTGAGTAATTACCAACAGTGTCCAATCCCTTTAAATATCGGTATTACATTGTTGTTGTTGCAGGTGGTATTAAGGGAAAAGGTATTTTGCTTTGAGTTGACCGCAATGAATAAATGCCTACAGATGTGCAGGTAAGATGAAGCGTACTTTATAAAAGCTGTATTGCACCGATTAAAAGAGTGTTTTCCAGTGATAATCTCTTTTTGCCATGGGGGCACAGACACACAAGACACGAAGACGACCTTTTGGCTTTCTGAGCAGGACGTATCATCATGGGGCAATCTATGGGTCTAAGGAAATTGGAATTGGTAATCGGAACTAGTGGGAAGACGAAACGAGGGCTTGCAGGAATGGACAATTTGTGACGTTGTGGGGGATTTATCAGTGATTGCCTTGACAGGAGTCAGTGGTTATAGTGATCCAGCCACTTATTAGTAATCTGACCATATGCTCAATATGCCTTCAGACAATATTGCACTCAACGGACTACTGCGCTTATAGGCAACAGATTCATAGTGTGTCAGTGCAGAGTAAATAATACTATACTCAATAGTGTCTAACCCTTCTTATGAGACATAAACAAAACTTTGCCTTACTATAACAATTATCTCTACTGGATTAAGCCCTTGAAGCAATTCCTTTAAGACTTGTTGTTCACAACATTGCTTCATAGGTTTTCCTTTGTGAAGACTCACCCAAAACCTTCTCGCAACCTGCAGGGCCCAATTTCATAGAGCTGCTTAAGCACAAAGGTAGGCTAAGCCAAACATGGCCAAACAAACTTATGCTAACCAGAATAAGGTTACCAGCCACCATGCCGCATGTACAATTTGTGACTGGTGTCCTGTTCATTATTGCTAAGCTGGGATTTCTTAAACAGTATCTACTGCTTAAGCAGCTTTAAGTTGGGCCATTATCTCTTAAAGGAACACGTTGCCTTGGATCGAACGAGTTGATCTTTGAAAAGCGTTTGTAACCATTTGTTATAAAATGCATTATGGGTTGAAAGACGTTTTTAAAGTAGAATATAATGATCCACACAAGTATGACTCGAAATTGCACGGTTTACCTCTTACGTCGCGACCTAACATGGCTGGCCATTTGTGGGAGTCAATTTGACTCCCCAAAATGACCAAACGTGTTTCTTCGCGACGTAAAAGGAAAACCACGCAATTTTGAGGCATGTTAGTGTGGATAATTATATTCTACTTTTAAATTATCTATCTAACCATTTACATTTTATAACAAATGGTTCCAAACGCCTTTCAAAGACCAACTCGACCGGTCCAAGGCAACGTGTTCCTTTAAAGATTTTGTTTGAGTGAAATGATGAGTGTGCTTATACCACTCATTGTACACAGTAATTACTGTTACATATTTACAAACATTATTTGATTTGTCATGATTATATACTAAATTTATAATCTTGTTAATTAATACAACATCATATAGTTTGTATATCTATGGTGAATCTATACAAACTCTATTCAATGGCTAAAAGAAAGACAACAAATAATGTGAAAGAATTACGGCAATCAAATTTGAAAGCTAATACACACACGCATAATGTGAAGCCCATAAATCAAGGACTGCATTTTTTTTAGCGACGTTCAGATTGATTTTGTAAATGAAAGTGAGCGAGGACATCCTTGCTCTATCAAAACAGCCGGATCCATTTTGTTATTAAAGGGACCGTTGCCTAATGGATCGGAGCGATTTGTCTATGAGAAGCGAATCAACAAGGCCAGCCATTCACTGGAGTCAAAAATTTGACTTCATAAAATGGAGTGCAGTGTTAGTTCACGTTATAAAAGAAAAACCGTGCAATCTCAATGCATACTTGTGTGGATCAATATATTCTACTGTTAAAACATCTTTCTGATTATATCAATTTGATAACAAACGGTTTCAAACACTTTTTACAGACCAACACGCCCGATCCAAGGCAACGTGTCCCTTTAAAGGATTTGGGTACTTTTTGTAACACAAAACACAAAACACAATGTCCACAGATTTACATTAAACTTACACTGTTTGAAGATAATGATGTAGAAAGCGTACCTTAACATATTTCTTGCTGAGGTGCTGTAGTTTTTGAGAAATGGGTAAAACTGTGTCTGACTCTCGAAAATATGTTTTACATGCTAAAATAATTTTCGTCTTTAGAGACAAAAACTATTTTCATGACTTGTTTTGCTCATTTCTCAACTACAGCACCTCAGTTAAATTAGGGGAAGCTTTCTACCATCATAATTTTTAAATTGTGTGAGTTTAATATTAATCTGTGGACATTGTGTTTTGTATCCTACAAAAAGTACCCAAATCCTTTAAGTCCGTGGTTTCAACTGGTAGACAAGCACACACATGTGAAATGGAATGTTAAAAAAACAATGAACATGTCAAATTTCAGAGGTATGGACATTAAACATTTTATAAACTAGATTTACATAATTACACACACTTAATTTTTGTATCCCCTTTGACTATCTAGTATTCTACTTGAAAGACAACAAAAACAAAAAGCATCTCACACAAATCATCCAACTGCAGCAAATGAACTCGCCTGAAAAACAGGGCCCCAGCAACTTCATAGAGCTGCTTAAGCACAAAAATAAGCTAAGCACTAAATATGCTTACCAGAGTAAATAACAACCAGAGCACCTACATGTCACTTGTACAATTTCTGACTGGTAAAACTGGTGTCCTTCTTATTTCTGCTAAGCAGGAATTTGTCAAGCAAAAATGTCTACTTATAAGGAAATTTGGCTCACGGTACACCCGTTTTAAATGAATGCTTCAATGCTGACACAGTGACACCCTGTTTCTAACATGCAACTTGTGTGACAGATCACACATTTTAAATTTGTTAGATTAATTCATTTATTAGTACTACATACAAAAACATAAGTAAATAACAACTTGGCTCTTTATTGTTTTATTGCAGTTTATTGTAATTTTGACGACTTCTTTTAAAAATATTTTCATGATTACACTGGTGGGTGTTATAATTTGGCACTATTCGGTGAAGGAGGTGGGATATAGTACTTTTAAATCACTGTAAAAAAATACCCCCGCCACCAATCCATTATGTTTTAGTTCACAGTTAGAGTGCATAGACAAACCACAGCTCTGTGTTGCATACAGTCTGTACTGTTTACAAAAATTATACTGTACTCTTCACACATGCGCTAGCACTTTGTAATCACTGTAAAAATATGTGTTTTCTACCCCGAGTCCCCTTTGTTAATGTTTGAATGCACAGCCATGCCCACCTGCAGCTCTGTGTTGCATACACTCTGTAGACATTCCTTTATTCTGTACAGTTTAGACTATTTATGTTCTTCACACATGAACCAGCACTTTGTAATTACTGTAAAAATTCATTTTTCCCTGAATCCCTTTTTTTTTTTTAAGTTTGATGCATAGACACGCCCACAGCTCAGTGTTGCATACACTGTGGACATTAGTTGATTATGTAGAGTTAAGAACATGTGTTTTCATCTTCAACACATCAGCTAGCACTTTGTCATCACTGTAACAAAATGAGTTTTTTTTTCACAGAACAAGATAAACCGGAAGCTTGATTGATGGGATACTTAGTCCCTATGGATGTCCACTGCAAAGATAAATCACAGCAGAGTTTGTTTAACATACCCTCTGTGGACATCCCTTTGTTCTGTCGCTTAAGGGAAGTTCTATTCTTCAACACTGTCTCAGGGGAAAACTTTTGTTCTTTGCGGTGTCCCTCTTATTTAAGAACCGCCCCATAGACTTTGTACTTTGGGTTTTCAGTCTTTACTGACTGCGTGGGTTTTCCTTGAAATAATTCTCAGGGCATTTTCCTCCCACTTCTGAAACTGAAAAGTGTTCATTGTATTCTGTCTTCTTGATTGGCTCTAATGAGAGCTGTCTTCTTGATTGGCTCTAATGAGAGCTGTCTTCTTGATTGGCTCTAATGAGAGCGTTGAGAACATCCACACACACAAAAAGTTGACTGACCCCATAAATGGAGAACTTCTCTTGGCTCCCATGCTGTTTGGACTACCTTTAAAGGCAGTGGACACTATTGGTAATTACTCAAAATATTTATTAGCATAAAACCTTACTTGATAACGAGTAATGGGGAGATGTTGATAGTATAAAACACTGTGAGAAACGGCTCCCTCTGAAGGAACGTAATTTTCGAGAAAGAAGTAATTTTCCACAAATTTGATTTCGAGACCTCAGAATTAGATGAGGTCTCGAAATCAACTTGCATCTACTGAAAGCACACAACTTTGTGTGACACGGTTGTTTTTTGTTTCATTATTATCTCGCAACTTTAACGACCAATTGAGCTCAAATTTTCACAGGTTTATTATTTTATGTGTATGTTGAGATACACCAAGTGAGAAGACTGGTCTTTGACAATTACCAATAGTGTCAAAGACTGGTCTTTGACAATTACCAATAGTGTCCACTGTCTTTAAAGAGACATGATGCCTTGGATTGGGCGAGTTTGTCTTTGAAAAGTTTTGAATCCGTTTTTTACAAAATGCATAACGGTTAAAAGATGTTTTAAAAGTAGAATGTAATGATCCACACAAGTATGCCTTGAAATTGCGTGCCATTTTTAGGAGTCAGACTTGTTCAGGAGGTGGGAATGTCCAACACAGTTGCATCCTTAAACTTTGGATTCAAACTTAATGTTATTATTATATTAATATCTTTAAGATGACAGCATTTTAGGTTTCTTAAGATGACTGGTATCTATTTTGTATCAAGTAATCTTCTCATCAAAAATGTAAAAAACTTTTGCCATAGATTTAGTTTCCTGCCTTTATTCTCTAAAATTGACCAAAGTGCAGTTAATCAAAGTACAGTGACATACAGCCTAGTGGTGTACGTGACATACAGCCTAGTGGTGTACGTGACATACAGCCTAGTGGTGTACAGTGACATACAGCCTAGTGGTGTACGTGACATACAGCCTAGTGGTGTACGTGACATACAGCCTAGTGGTGTACGTGACATACAGCCTAGTGGTGTACAGTGACATACAGCCTAGTGGTGTACGTGACATACAGCCTAGTGGTGTACGTGACATACAGCCTAGTGGTGTACAGTGACATACAGCCTAGTGGTGTACAGTGACATACAGCCTAGTGGTGTACGTGACATACAGCCTAGTGGTGTACAGTGACATACAGCCTAGTGGTGTACGTGACATACAGCCTAGTGGTGTACAGTGACATACAGCCTAGTGGTGTACAGTGACATACAGCCTAGTGGTGTACAGTGACATACAGCCTAGTGGTGTACGTGACATACAGCCTAGTGGTGTACAGTGACATACAGCCTAGTGGTGTACGTGACATACAGCCTAGTGGTGTACAGTGACATACAGCCTAGTGGTGTACAGTGACATACAGCCTAGTGGTGTACAGTGACATACAGCCTAGTGGTGTACGTGACATACAGCCTAGTGGTGTACAGTGACATACAGCCTAGTGGTGTACGTGACATACAGCCTAGTGGTGTACGTGACATACAGCCTAGTGGTGTACAGTGACATACAGCCTAGTGGTGTACGTGACATACAGCCTAGTGGTGTACAGTGACATACAGCCTAGTGGTGTACGTGACATACAGCCTAGTGGTGTACGTGACATACAGCCTAGTGGTGTACGTGACATACAGCCTAGTGGTGTACGTGACATACAGCCTAGTGGTGTACAGTGACATACAGCCTAGTGGTGTACGTGACATACAGCCTAGTGGTGTACAGTGACATACAGCCTAGTGGTGTACAGTGACATACAGCCTAGTGGTGTACAGTGACATACAGCCTAGTGGTGTACAGTGACATACAGCCTAGTGGTGTACAGTGACATACAGCCTAGTGGTGTACAGTGACATACAGCCTAGTGGTGTACAGTGACATACAGCCTAGTGGTGTACGTGACATACAGCCTAGTGGTGTACGTGACATACAGCCTAGTGGTGTACGTGACATACAGCCTAGTGGTGTACGTGACATACAGCCTAGTGGTGTACAGTGACATACAGCCTAGTGGTGTACAGTGACATACAGCCTAGTGGTGTACAGTGACATACAGCCTAGTGGTGTACAGTGACATACAGCCTAGTGGTGTACAGTGACATACAGCCTAGTGGTGTACAGTGACATACAGCCTAGTGGTGTACGTGACATACAGCCTAGTGGTGTACGTGACATACAGCCTAGTGGTGTACGTGACATACAGCCTAGTGGTGTACAGTGACATACAGCCTAGTGGTGTACAGTGACATACAGCCTAGTGGTGTACAGTGACATACAGCCTAGTGGTGTACAGTGACATACAGCCTAGTGGTGTACGTGACATACAGCCTAGTGGTGTACGTGACATACAGCCTAGTGGTGTACAGTGACATACAGCCTAGTGGTGTACAGTGACATACAGCCTAGTGGTGTACGTGACATACAGCCTAGTGGTGTACGTGACATACAGCCTAGTGGTGTACGTGACATACAGCCTAGTGGTGTACGTGACATACAGCCTAGTGGTGTACAGTGACATACAGCCTAGTGGTGTACGTGACATACAGCCTAGTGGTGTACAGTGACATACAGCCTAGTGGTGTACGTGACATACAGCCTAGTGGTGTACAGTGACATACAGCCTAGTGGTGTACGTGACATACAGCCTAGTGGTGTACGTGACATACAGCCTAGTGGTGTACAGTGACATACAGCCTAGTGGTGTACGTGACATACAGCCTAGTGGTGTACGTGACATACAGCCTAGTGGTGTACAGTGACATACAGCCTAGTGGTGTACGTGACATACAGCCTAGTGGTGTACAGTGACATACAGCCTAGTGGTGTACGTGACATACAGCCTAGTGGTGTACAGTGACATACAGCCTAGTGGTGTACGTGACATACAGCCTAGTGGTGTACGTGACATACAGCCTAGTGGTGTACAGTGACATACAGCCTAGTGTGTACGTGACATACAGCCTAGTGGTGTACGTGACATACAGCCTAGTGGTGTACAGTGACATACAGCCTAGTGGTGTACGTGACATACAGCCTAGTGGTGTACAGTGACATACAGCCTAGTGGTGTACGTGACATACAGCCTAGTGGTGTACAGTGACATACAGCCTAGTGGTGTACGTGACATACAGCCTAGTGGTGTACGTGACATACAGCCTAGTGGTGTACGTGACATACAGCCTAGTGGTGTACGTGACATACAGCCTAGTGGTGTACAGTGACATACAGCCTAGTGGTGTACAGTGACATACAGCCTAGTGGTGTACGTGACATACAGCCTAGTGGTGTACGTGACATACAGCCTAGTGGTGTACGTGACATACAGCCTAGTGGTGTACGTGACATACAGCCTAGTGGTGTACAGTGACATACAGCCTAGTGGTGTACAGTGACATACAGCCTAGTGGTGTACGTGACATACAGCCTAGTGGTGTACAGTGACATACAGCCTAGTGGTGTACGTGACATACAGCCTAGTGGTGTACGTGACATACAGCCTAGTGGTGTACAGTGACATACAGCCTAGTGGTGTACAGTGACATACAGCCTAGTGGTGTACAGTGACATACAGCCTAGTGGTGTACAGTGACATACAGCCTAGTGGTGTACGTGACATACAGCCTAGTGGTGTACGTGACATACAGCCTAGTGGTGTACAGTGACATACAGCCTAGTGGTGTACAGTGACATACAGCCTAGTGGTGTACAGTGACATACAGCCTAGTGGTGTACGTGACATACAGCCTAGTGGTGTACGTGACTAGATCAATCATGGTAGCGTAACAATTGTTCAATAATATTGGATTCCAGACAGAGTCTCACAACAGACAGGCAGAAAGCCAATATTTGATCGGTGCCTGTGACAGAGGAATATTCACAGGGTCTACCCTTTCCACCGTCAAATCAATTCTATGCAATAGTCTGGACTGGACAAAAATAAATTCTTTGAAATCCGCAACAAGTTCAGGACGTTGTCACAAACCTTTTTCTAAAACACTGCATTTCCTTTTTGCTTGGGTGAATATAAAGTGCTTCTCATAAAGAGTGAAATTTGAATCTTTTGCTTAGTGAGGGGACAATTTACTCTCCTCTTTAGTTTCTCGTCAGTTACTGAATAATTAGATAGTGTTTAGAAGGACAAACGAGTCAACACCTCACCTAGCTCAGAAAAAAAGCAATTAAGTATTTCCCATGAGGGAGATGGATACTGTTACAGCCAATTTGGACACCACCGTAAACGTGTTGCTTTAAATCCAGCCGGCAATTTAAGTTGAGCTGTAATATGATCAACTTGAGCAAGGTACACGAGCTAAATGAAATCATGGAGTTGTACAAAACCCAGATGATCACAAGGATGCTTAAATGTTCTCAGAATACAAATATAAGTTATCGAGGATATAAAACTACAAATTTAATTAGTGGATAAGACAGAAAAAGATACAGCACCATAAAAAAAAGTGAATATGGTGTAATGTTGGGTTAGAGTGTCATGGCCGAGCGGTTAAAAGAGCATAACATTTAAGTTCTGGTGGTTATAAGTCATCGAAGTGTGGTTTCGAATCCTGGTTGTGACAAGTGTGTCCTTGAGCAAGATACTTTACTATAATTGCTTCTCTTCACCCAGGGGTATAAATAGGTGCCTGCGAGGGTAGAGGTTGATATTGTGTATTAAAAAGCCTTCAGAGCGCCTTGATAGGTCGGGCTTTACACTTCCCACGGAGCGGAGGAAGATTAAAAGAATGTTATTGGCCCAATGACCAGGGCGCATTGACACAGTTATTGTAAAATATGTGCTATTGTAAAACTAGTTATTTTAAATTTGTATTATTACTATTGGTGTTTTATAGTCATTTGCTTTCATTTTATTTAGGGAGTGTATACCCTTTATGCTTTTTGGAAGAATAAAATAAAACCATTTTTTTTTTTTTTAACTCTGGAAAAAATGTGTCATGGCTTGCACCTAATTTTAGCAAAACCAACAACAGAAATTATATTTTGTCTCAGACAAAATCTGTGGCAAAAACTTGACTGGAAAAAAAACCTGAATAACAAGTGAGCGTTGAGACTGAAACTAATTAAAATGTCCATTGATCACTAATCCTATGTGTGGTCTCTTACCCATCAACACAATTAACGATGTATGCAAATCTTCTGTCTTTAATTTCTTTTGACAAAAACTCCATTTGCTTTTATAAGTCCCTAAATCCTTGTGGTATTTTCTCGCAACTTCGAGGATCATTTAAGCCCAAATTTTCACAGGCTTGTTATTTTATGCTTATGATGGGATACACCAAGTGAGAGCACTGGTCAAAGCGCCTATATGTTTAAACACGTTTAATACCACACGTTTTAATTAACCCCACGTGACGTGCTCTCCACCAACAGTATTTATGAATGATAGATTTATGCTTTTCAAAACTTGAATCTTGGAATGATATTCTTCACACAAAAGCTTCATATATTCAATGCAGAGATGCCAACATTGAATTTTAAAAAAGAGTAGCATCTCCCAAATGTTAAGGGCGAGCGCAGCTTGGGCTCCCTAAACCGATCTTTCTATTACTCTCTACAATGCTAATTAGCTCATTTTCAGGCATTGTTGTGAAATAACAATTACCTGTATGCATCAACAGAACAGCTACAAATGTTTATAGTGGCCAGTAAAACAAAAATTGAAAAAAACCCTGATTTCCCTCATCTTCTGACTATGTTTCAAAAATAAATGTAACATAAAAAGGGTGGCCTTACTTAAATGTAACATAAAAAAGGGTGGCTTTACTTAAATGTTTTTGTTTTAATGATCAGAAACGCAACAACAAGCTATTGGGAGAGAGAAAAAAAAAAAAAAAAAAAAAACGTGTCCGGATTTTGGGCAAAGAATACGTGTCCGTATTATTTTTAGGCATTGTCTGGACATCGGCGCTACAATTACTGGTAGGAAAACATGGAAACTGTCTAGCTTAGACCTCGAAGGCCACTCAGTTGAAGGTATTTTTGTTCAGAAGGTCTCCTTTTTTTGTCGCCATTATTTCGTACTTTTTTTGCCAAGCTTCGATGAAGTACATGTACAGCCAGCGTGGGCACAATAATAGAGGATACATGAGGAATGAGGTTAACTGTGACACGTTAGCTCACACACAACCCCATTCCCCCCACGCACGTGTGCACTATTCCCCATCGTGTAATAGAGATCAATGGGTACGATCTTGCAGAAATGCACTAGCGTAAAAAATGCACACTCAACCGGCCAGCCAGCGCGGGGGAGGGCACGCAACAATCATTACGTTGCGACACGTACATTGGTCGAGTGAATTCGCCGCTATTATTCAACACTGCATTCTAAAATTAAAAGTGTTTTTTTTTTCTTTTCTGTTACAATTGTTTTGATATTTTTCTTAATTTTTATTTCCACTTAATAGTTCATTAGTTGTTTGCATGTATTGTACGATTTAATAAAATTATATTGGGCGGCTTGTTTAGCGTGTTTTATTGAGTATTATCGTAGCGTCGTAGTCACGGCTCGAAATCGTATTTGCTACGCCCAAATCGTGTATGTTGGTATCTCTGTTCAATGTATGAAGCTTGCTTTATCAGACATGCAACTTGTTATAGTAGTAGTTAAAAAGGTAGTAGTTAAAAAGCAGGACAGTTCTTTTTTTCTGGAGAAGTCTCCAGAAAAATCTGATAAATCTACTCCTAGGTAGTAGAAAACATATACATGTAGCAAGACAGTTCTCTAAAGAACAAACTCTACCTGGCAAGTAGATACACACATGGTATTACCATAAATCAAATATATACAACCTGTATTGATATATCAACTTAAACTTAGTTGATATGACTGGATGTATACATTTTACAATACTTTGTTTATGGTACCTGACATATTGTAACACACACTACAAGCCAAAGTGAACTATAAAAAGTAGACTTTTTAAAATATGTTCAACATTCTCTTCATTAAAACGTATTCAAAAAAAAACAAAGTATGAACTGTTAATATTAAAACTTGTTAAAAATAGAGGACACTAAGTGTCTTGGAATGAAATTCTTCACACACAAGCTTTATATATTCAATACATGAAGTTAATACATAAACTAGTTAATATACCAACTAGTTAACTAGTTAATATATCAACTAGTTGATATAACAACTAGTTGTATATCGCCTAGTTTATATACCAATTAGTATTTAAACTAGATGATATGACTAAATGTACAATACTTTTAAAACTTGATAAATAGAAGACATCAAGTGTCAAATAGAAGACATCAAGGAATAAAATTCTTCACACCAAAGCTTCAGAAATTCAATATATGAAGCTTGATATATTAACTAGTTGATAGATCAACTAGCTGATCAACTAGTTTATATAGCAACTAGTTGTATATATCAATTAGTTGATATAACTGAATGTAATTGTACAATACTGTGTTTATGGTACAGTACCTGCACCTGTTTTAACACAATCTAAAAGCCATGGTGAACAAAAGAAATTCACTTTTTATAATATTTCAATAATTCTCTTCAATCATTAAAAAACAATATGAGCTGTTAAAACTTGTTAAAATAGCAGACACAAAAAAGTACAAAAATGAGTAATGAGTTGGAAGGGCTATGGTGTGCGCTGTTGCCAGCGCACATAGTATGTCATTTCACATACCACTCTGTTGGAGTAGACACTGTTGTAGTGTCTTCATTGAAGACTGGTAGTGCATGTCTCCAGTTGAGTCCAAGCTGATAAGAAAGCTCTTTGACAATCTGTACATTCTCAGACATGTCGGCTACATTCACATCTTCAAGAGGATCCTGGCTGTAGATGTAGAGTTCCCTCGCTAAAGGATCGCCCCAACTCACATTGAAGTTTGAGTTATTAAACGACAACCACTCCGTGTATCGATATTTCTTTGTCCTCATTGAATAACCCATATAAGCGATTCTATCCTGGGATGGGGTGTTGGTTTTATGCGACGGGAACAAACTCGGGCGTGGATACTGACTGAAAGTTGCATTCTTCCAGTTGGTGACTTTCACTTTGCTGGGCGTGTCAGTGATGTGATGAATTAACGGAACGAGGCTTACACCCTCTGTGCATAGCGCAACACCAGAGGCATCGACAGGGCACAGAGGAGGAACGGGTAAACTGGCTAACTCGGCTACAGTGGGGAAAACATCAACAAGCTCAACCAGTGAGTTACTAACAAAGCCTGGATAACGTCCGGTTGATGATGTGTACCTAGACTCACCTGAGTAGTTGACTGATGGGGTCTCTAAATCAGGGCGGTTGGTTCTTGTTCTATAGAAGGGATCCATCATGGGGAACTTGTGATGATGATGTCTCTGTGTTTTGTCTGTCAGACCCGGTACATGGAAAATGAGTGGTACTCGAGTAGCTGAGACAAAGTTACTGTATTTAGACCATTCTTGGTGTTCTCCCAGTTGCCAACCTGAAACCAATGACAACATTAATAAGGTATAACACTGGTAGTAGGAGCAAGACAATCTCTCAAATAAACATCATCTACCTGGCAAGTAGATACACACATGGTGTTACCGCAAACCAAATTTATTGATACCTCACCATGCAATGCTCAGATCCCATAATTATATACTGGTTCAATACAGTCCCACAATCAAATAATACACAGTGGCTGTGATAATGATCCATTACAATATGATTTCAAATTCTGGGTTTCATTATAGCCACTACATAATTACAGGAATCCGTCAAACATACATTGTCAAAATAACTGAAAGGGTATGTGTGCATTATTTCCCAGATCGGGTGGATGTTTGTTTGTTTGTTTGTTTGTTTGGTTTGTTTCCATTTGCACAGTCAACAGTCATAGAAGTAACGAAAATTGTGTGTACATCTTCCATTTTTTGAGCGGGGGTGGGGGAGGCGACCCATAGGATCACCTCCTCAAGAAATGTTCACAAAGAGAACTGCAAAAAACAATGGCAAAATCACGTAGACCATTCCTTATTTGCATATTGTCTTTTGAGACATTACCCTGGACTAAGGGTGTCAAAGTGCCAATATTCAGATTAAGTTATCACAAAAGGTGCAAGGCACTAAGCCTACAAGGCACTGTTCCCGGAAGTGATCTACAATTGATTCAATTGGTTGTATAAATCACCCGTGAGCCAATGCATAATCTCAATACAATGTATAATCACCAGAAAGATGGAACAGTTCCAAGAATGGTGTTGACATGATCACTGCTTAGCTCTAGTATAAATCATTCGATGTTAATTAGAAATGGTTATTAATTAACACATACAGTGTATGGAATCATCTGACATTTTAATCGCTGGTAAAACCGTGTTAATTAATTCATTCATTAGAAAAAAATGGCATCAAAAAAGACATCTATAGACATCTAGTGTTTGAAAACCTCCTCTGCAAACACGTCTCAAGCAAGTTAAATATTTGTCTGGAGAAAATGCTAGAATTCAAGGTTTCTCATCAATGGATATCTCCTTACCTTGGATCAATTGAAAGCAATATGAAGGAAAAATATTAATATGATATACTAGTAATAGTGGCTTCTTATATAGCACTCAAATCTGTCACTCAGTGACGCTCAAGGTGCTTCTACATTCAGTATTTTCCTGCAAGGTATGTGGGACTACCTTTGAAACATAAGACCTACTCCTTTTACATATACATGTATAGCACCATGTAATGGTTTACAAGGTGCTGTGGCGCAATATGCTGCCAATCTAACCAGGAACACAGGAGCAATCCCTTTCTCTTTTCAATAAGTGCACTGGTTTTTTACGTGCATAACACAACACACAGGATCAACGGCTTTACGTCCCATCCAAAGGACAAAGCATCATGGTTAAGTGTCTTACTTAAAGACACAGGTGTCACGACTGGGACTTGAACACACACTCTGCTGATCAGAAAAACCAGAGTTTGAGTTCGGTGTTCTTAACCACTGTGTCTTCATCTTCACACTCACCATGATCTCCAAGAAGTACAATGATTGTGTCTCCTACCAGACCTTCCTCCTCAAGAGTAGATAAAACTCTTCCCACTTCATGGTCGATATAAGATGTAGTTGCAAAATATGCCTGCCGCATCAAGAGCTATAGAGATGAACAAAATGAGACATAAGGTGGTTATTATTGGCTGCTTATTTCATCAACTTTTCCATCTAGTTAACCAAGAGAGGTTTGCAGAAAACACCATGTGTCATGGCCGAGAGGATAAGAGCACCGAACTCAAGCCCTGGTGCTTCTGTTCAGCAGAGTGTGAGTTCGAATCCCGGTCAAGACACTTGTGTCCCTGAGCAAGACACTTAACTATAATTGCTTCTCTCCACCCAGGGGTAAATGGGTATTTGTTAGGGCAGAGATGGTTCTTGTGATTGATTTAGCCGAGTAGCGCATATTAATGTTGCACAGGCTGTGTACTCCCCAGGGAGCTGGGATGGTTTAAGGAATGAATTAAGGCCCAGTGACTAGGGGTAATAATGTGGAAGCGTGTGACAAAGGTGTTTTTTCTTTCATTATTATCTCGCAACTTTGATGACCAATTGAGCACAAATTTTCACTGGTTTAATAGTTTGTGCATATGTTGAGATATACCAAGTGAGAAGACTGGTCTTTGACAATTACCAAAGGTGTCCAGTGTCTTTAAAGAAACCCAAGTGTAGTCTGTGTTTGTGAGAGTTGATTCAGTGTTATGAATACTTCACACTGATGACTTTAGCATATGGGTCATTCCATGTCAGACCAACGCACTTTTTTACCTCATGTCTTCCGATTTTGATAAAAATTGCTGTGATTGTAGGTCCTTATGAGCAAGGAATGCACAGCAATTTTTAGCATGATCGGACTTACCATGTGGTCAGGGCAGAAACCACTAAAATCTGACATTTTTAGGGTAAAATACCACCTTTTTGGTAAAAATATGTCATAACCATGTCAATTCTCATCACATATATGCAAATTTGGTATCAAAATTATGGGAATTGCATGCTCAAATCAGTTCTTTTGTCAAACATTAATTTTCTGAAATGTAGGTCACTGTAATCTTTAATATGTTATCGTGACCTTTGACCCCGTTTTTGAAATAATGTATCATTCCAAAAATCAATTAAATAAAAATCTCTTGATAGAGCATGTCTTCCAATATCAGAATCCACTAAGAAACAGTTGGGCTCTTCAAAATTTACAACTTTATGACTATTTTTGTACAAGTACCGTGATCTTTAATATGTTATCTTGACCTTTGACCCAATTTGTGAAACAATGCATCATTAAAAAAATCAACAAAATAAAAATCACTTGATAGAACATGTTTTCCTCTATCACAATCAACCAAGAAACAACTGGGCTCTTCAAAATTTACAATTTTATTACCATTTTTGTACAGTGGTTAGGTCACAAACTAGTCAATTTATATACTTTACATAATAAATCCACCAACAAACCTCACTCTTCCGTTTCTAAAGTTACTTAAAGTGTTCATTGTTTGCGATTTGTTTGTTGTTGAGGGCTGATGTGGTTTAACCAGAATCAGAATTTAAACTATCAGCAGTGACACACCCAGGATTTATTATTTTTTGGGGGTGGGCCATAATTTCCCCAAAAATTTCTTTCGAAGATTGTAAAACAAAAAATCTAAACAAATCAAACAAACAAATTGAATACCTTGGAGGGGCTGGGATCAATCCCCCCCGACCCATCGTCCCCCACCCCCCCCCCCCCCTTTCGGGTGCACCACTGTGATTATTAGTGATCCCAGTTAGAGATTACATCAAGGTTGAGATGGAGAAGCTGTCTGCCTTTCTTCAGTAGATCACAAACTTATGCAGTCTTACTTTAACCCCCTGTGATGAATCTTGAACAACAAATTAATGCATAGTAACTTTCTGAGAAATCCTCAAGAACAATTTGTTCACCATGCTGCAACTCTGACTTCAGTGCCCATTTTAATAGAGCTGCTCAGCAGCAGATTTTGTGCTAACTGTGCGATTTCCATTTAACCGTATAGCACACGAAAAGGCATGCTAACCTTCCGATGAAGTCAGAGTTGCAGCATGGTGACATTTTTTGTTTACCATCTTGGAAAGAGTTTTGTTTCAGAAAAATTAAGGATTACAGTGACCTACATTTCAGAAAATTTATTTTTGATGAAAGAATTTATTTGAGCATGCAATTTTCATCAATTTGATACCAAATGTGCATATATGTGATAAAAATTGACATGGTTATGACATATTTTTACCAAAAAGGTGGTATTTTACCCTAAAAATGTCAGATTTTAGTGGTTTCAGCCCTGACCACATGGAACGTCCGATCGGGCTGAAAATTGGTGTGCATTCATTGCTCATTAGGACCTACAAGCACAGCAATTTTTATCAAAATCGGAAGACATGAGGTAAAAAAGTGCGATGGTCTGACCATATCAATTATGATGTTCCGTTTGAGTGCAATATTCATTCATATTTCTATACAGAACCCGGCAACGACAAAATTTGTGTAATTGAAATTCACTAAATGCCCCGAAAGCCATTAATGTGATGTGATGTCCGTAACTGGAGAATCCATGAGACTTGTAACGGACCCGCAAGAGATTTGAATCACCACGTTAAGATTTAAAGTCAAGTGGCAAACCACCACAGAGTTAAAGGGACACGTTGCCTTGGATAGGATGATTTGGTCTTTGAAAAGCATTCAAAAGCAATTGTTAAAAAGATGTTTTAAAAGTACAATATAATGATCCACACAAACATGTCTTGAAATTGCGTGGTTGTCCTTTTACTTTGACATGGTCGGCCATTTCATGGAGTAAAAAAACTTGACTCCAAAAAATGGTGTGCTGTTCACGACATAAGGAAAACCATACAACTTCAAGGCACATTGGTGTGGATCGTAGATTCTACTCTAAATTGTCTTTCTAACCATTATGCATTTTATAACCAACGGTTTAAAACGCTTTTTCAATAGACCAACTCGCCCGATCCAAGGCATAGAGTCCCTTTAATATTCACCCCAATTTTTTCCATCCATTTTTCCCATCCATCACACTGTGATGGGAGAACACGACAGGTCTTATCTCAGCAAGGTAATTTATGTCTCTTCCCTTCGGAGTCAGGTCTACTGGTCATTTTGCTGAGAGAACTTTTTACACAGATTAACCCCACTCCAAGCCAGCGTTCAGTCTAAAAAAAGCTACTACTAACCTGATAGCATCTTTCTTTTCTTAATCTTATAGCGTGATTACAAGTTATAACACTTTGTCACAACAGACACAACTGGATCATACATTGTCGACGAACAGAAGTAAATGGGTCATACTCTTACTCCATCCAAAAGAGAAAATTATATAAAGCCGGTTTATAGTCGGTCGCGCGATGGAAATCTTGACAAAAAAGACACAGTTTTTAGGCCTCAGCGATGACTATAAACTGTGTCGCGGGTCAAAGTTTCCATCGTGCAACCGACTATAAACAGGCCTTTACTCGAGAAGAAAACTCATTCCTTAAAGGCACACTATATTGGTCTCACCGTAATTGTTAGCATGAAGGCCTACTTGGTAAAAGGCAACGGAGAGCTGTTGTTAGTCTAAAATAATGCCTCTGAAGTAATGTATTTTTGAGAGAAAGAGGTAATTCTTATTCAAATATTTATAGACTTCAGGCCTGAACCCTTGTATTATGCATCTGAAAGCACACAAATGTGTGCAACAAGGTTTTTTTTTTTCCATTAATTACTCGCAACTTCGATGACCAATGGAGCCCGAACTTTGACAGGTTTGTATTTTATGCATGATGGGATACACCAAGTGAGAACACTGGTCTTTGACAATTACCAACTAAAGGTGTCCAGGAGCCGATTTCACGAACACTAGGATAAATCCCACATATCTCGAGTTACGACGAGTGAGGATGGGTTCAATGCGTCATATCATCAATGGATATGGAACTTGATAAGTCCTAAGATTAATTCTCAGTTAGGAAGAGTTTGGTGAAAATGACGGCTGTGCCTTTAACAATCAAGCTAGCATGACAGAGGTGATTGTGAGTCTTGATGCTACTGCTATGACAGCCCTTTTGTATGCTTTGAGACATACTGTAGGTTGATTGAATTTTGTGCAACCTAGACTCCACAGGAAGGCACCTGTTGTGGACATAACACTTAACTTGTACGAGGGTCTACGTAATCAATCCAAACATTCTAACACGTTGAGTGTTTTGGACGCAACAATATTAATTTCATGGATATTTTCAGACACTGAGAGTAACTACCAATGTATTGGTGATATTGAAAAAATAGCTCAAAAGTTAAAGAATATATTAATGACTATTCATAAATACCCCATACAGTTTCACTATTCTTATTGGTGGAGAGCGCGTCACATGGCGGTATTTAAACAGTTGATAAAGACATAGTTGGAGCTGTTTAAGACCAGCTAGCTTCGCATGCTTGGTCCACAAGCTCATTTACGCCAATTTACTTACGCGGAATGCAATATACATGTATATAAATTATACCCAGACGTAATCTGATTGTACATGCGGGTATACACAACCGAACAGACCAACCAGTAAAAACAAAATCTGAATAAGTACAAACTTTGAAAATTCGCATCGAAAATTCCTACCTGTAGGTACATGTACATGTAAGAAGAAAAAAAGGAGCATTTACGAAGCGGAATTAAAGAGTAGTGACTCATTCTTAACAGCCATCTAAAACCTTGGAGGGTCGTAGCCAGACCATAAAGGCCTGAGCCGGTTTTAAACGGTCGTTTAAGAACTCGTCGCTACCCTTTTATTCCCTTATTAATATCATGCTTGTGGACCCCCTAAGCACTCAAGTTTGAAGATGTCTGCCCATGACTAGTTTGAAGTATTATTTATTGATTTCGTCTTTGTCTCTAAAGTATTGGAGGTTGCCTTTCAAAAATGACAACTACAGACCGATTTATCATGTTCAACTACGTTGTATCTCAAAAAACATTTTGTCTTGAAAGATCGTATCTTGGAGCCTATTTTTAATTGTGTACGGTGAAGTTATCTCTTCAAAGCAAAATACAACCTTTTGACAATTTCAAAGTGGCATGTAATGGCAACTCTATTTGAGGAGATAAAATGTTTTTGCACCTTGGCAAGAATTACACACATGGATGCTTATACTGATTATAATAACTAATAACTTACTCTTATATACATGTAATGCATTTCACAATAACCGTTGCGCTTTACATTAGCGCCCCGACATTGGGCCAATAACGATCTTATAATCTTCCTCAGGTCCCTGGGGAGTAAACAGCCCGAGCTGCCTGGGTGCTCAGAATTTCTTTTTAAAACACAGTATCGACCCCTGTACCCTCGCAGGTACCCATTTATACCTCTGGGTGGAGAGAAGCAATTATAGTAAAGCATCTTGCTCAAGGACGTATGTATCACTACCTTGGAATTAAACCCATACTTGATGACTTACATGTAAGGCATTGGACACTATCGGTAATTACTCAAAATAATTATTAGCATAAAACCTTACTTGGTAACAAGTAATGGGGAGAGGTTGATAGTATAAAACATTGTGAGAAACTGCTCCCTCTGAAGTAACGTAATTTTCGAAAAAGAAGTAATTTTCCACGAATTTGATTTTGAGACCTCAGAATTAGATTTTGAGGTCCTGAAATCAAGCATCTGAAAGCACATAACTTTGTGTGACAAGGGTGTTTTTTTCTTTCATTATTATCTCGTGTCCAGGGTCTTTAACCACCAGAAATGCCATAACCTTGAATTTGATCGTTGCTCTTTTCAAACAAGTATTTTAGTAAATGGTTTTATTTTTTCCCATCAATGTTTTCGTAGATATTGCATTTGTATTTCTCTTAGCTTAGGCTTACCTAGATCAATTTTGGTTATCGTACATGTTTATGTTATTGTTTGTATGAAGCGACATGAGCACTTTTATTGATTTGTGCGCTTTATAACTTTTCATTATTATTCAAATTATCATCATTATTTTTTAAGGAACATGGCAGTAGAAGAAGGCATTTGTCAATCCCGGAGGACTATGTGCCGTTTGACGTCGGTTTGGGATCTACTGGTAAGACTGTAGGAATGCGGGAGTTGCAATCTTTACTGCAGTATGGAACAAGAATTATAATAATACGCAGAAGTCAATTTATATTTGTTCTTAATCATTGTGCTTGAATGTTTATGAAGACTTGGTCGTTCAATATGAGTCAATAGTATGAGTTCCTTATGGCAGGTGCATGTGACGCCTTCATGCCCCTCGTCCAATAACAGGAAATGGTCTAACATTGTATGTGGGTTTACTTTATAGGCCCACCTGCCTCTTGCCTTTGTAACAGTTTCCCAACAGTCAGTCTTCATTACTCTACATCAAGTCCATCATTACATCAACTTCATATAGATTAAAGGTATGTACATGTTTGGTAATTACTCAAAATAATTATTAGCATAAAACCTTACTTGGTAACCAGCAACAAAGAGCTGTTGATAGTATAAAACAAAACGTAGTTTTTGAGAAAGAGGTAATTCTAACTAAAATAATAAACACTACTAGCCAGAAGCCTTTTATTTCTATCTGAAAGCACACTATTTTGTACAACAAGGGTGTTTTTTCATTCGTCATTTTCTTGCAACTGAGTCCAAATTTCACAGGTCTGTTATTTTATGCATATCTTGTGAGCACTCTGGGCCTCTCATTTGTAATTTAAAACTGTTACACCTGTCAGTTTTGTCCTGTTAGTTTTGTCCTGTATTTTTAATGTCTGTCTGTTTTTTTGGTCTGTCTGTTCATAGGCTGGGGAACAAAAGCTGTGCTTCTCCCCGGACCTAGATGATGCCTTTTATTTAAAGTTTCACCTTTTAATGTAGTTTATATTTACTTTTATTTTGTCCATATTACTCTGTATTATACACTATTTGCAACATTGAATAAACGTTTATATCTATCTATCTATAAATTGAAAATACTGGTCTTTGACAATTACCAAAAGTGTCCGGGCCTTTAATCCATGGCGTTACCTTTGCATTATTAACCCATTTTGTTCCAGATCTAACCCCGCAGTCGGTGTCCCTTTATAACCAATCAATATTTCATAATTCAATATTTCATAACTGAGCTTGCAGCAAAAAATAGGTTATTAGCGCAGCCATAATGAATTAATAATAACATTCTTTCAATGTGGAAGAATCAGTCATTTTTTATAGAGGTTGATGTATAGATGAGTTGACTCCATCTTTACGGGCAAAATGCATTTAGGCTTGCAGGCACGTCATTTGCCCAGTAGATTAACGCAGGCGCGCTGTTTACTAACCAATCAGGCAATGAGTTTTATGAAATGTGCGCGTGATACACGCCATTCTAACGCATGGCTCTGTGTTCCAAATTGCCCGTAAAGATGGCCGATATACGCCACTGTGGGAACTATCTCTAATTGATGGATCTAATCTAAACGGATGGACCTCAGTGGTTACTTACAGTATTCATGTTTTGTTCGGAACATCAGTTCTGAAAAGAAATGGGTTACCGGGATAGTCATCTGGAGATTAAATTTATAAACTGTGAGAATTGACTTTGAAAAGATCTGGCTTGGAATGAAAGCAGTGTTTTTTTACAGAACTCCATTATTGAAGGTAATTCCTTGGGGCTTTAGCTAATTGAAGTATCGTGGCTTTTCTTCAACAATGCCGACAGAAGCGGGAAGTGGGAGCATCATTCTACGACCTGATTGATATTTATTTGCAAAGTAGTTGTCTAAAGTGCTTCCAAAAATGAAAACTATGCCAAATCTCCCGAGGGAACTCTTATAAAAGGATGATCAAAGAAACTGTCAATTTTGGTTGGAATAAAATGAGCTAAATAGATTCATATCGGAAACAACCATTCCCTTACTGAGAATGAATTATGAAAAACATAGTTAAAGGCAGTGGACACTGTTGGTTATTACTCAAACTAATACTTAGCATAACACCTTACTTGGTAACGGGTAATGAGGAGAGGTTGATAGTATAAAACATTGTGAGAAACGACTCCCTCTGAAATGGTGTAATTTTTTTAGAAAGAAGTAATTTTCCACGAATTTGATTTTAAGACCTCAGATTTAGAGTTTGAGGTCTCGAAATCAAGCATCTGAAAGCGCACAACTTCGTGTGACAAGGATGGTTTTCTTTTTCATTAATGTCATACAACTTCGACGACCAATTGAGCTAAAATTTTCACAAGTTTGTTATTTTATGCATATAATGTTGAGATACACCGAGTGAGAAGACTGGTCTTTGACGATTACCAAAGGTGTCCAGTGCCTTTAATACTTTGCAAGCTTTCCAGCTACAAGAGCTATCTCTGAAGACGCAAAACAGGATGCAATGTTGGCCTCAATACTTGTTCAATCTTTGATCCCTCTTTGGCAACAAACATCATCTGAAAAATCCAATCCCACTAAATTGAAGTTTCCAGCAAATGTGTACTTAACCAGAAAGCTGGGAATTCTTCCCGCAGAACTAATCTTTGCACCTGGAATCCCCAGTGTGTTGAGTCCTCATCGCAAGAGGAACTGTTGACTAGACTAGACTTTGCATCTGTAGTTACATATACTTTCTTTCTTCATTTTCTAGCTACTTTGTGGCACCAAAGGAACATATATTGACTTATTTAGATACAAAATGGTTATTATTGATCAGCACATGCCCAAAAAGCATTTCTCTCAGAGGGGGGGGGGGGGGGGGAGTATAACTGAAAAGCAGTCATCTTTTCATGAACGGGCTAAATTTGATTGACGGAATGAAACCCAAAAAGGGAAATTCATGGAAGCAATCAAATAGTGAGAGTATACAAAAATCATTGCTTCAAGTTTGCGAAAAATGTGTGACAGCTAATTATTTTCACCAGCTGCAAGTGTCTAAATAAGCAGAAACCAATATTTTGACTGAGAAATCCATTGAGTTTTGCAGATGGTTTGGTACAAGGTAGAACACAATGGTTACAATAAACAAAAATATATCTCACATAATTGTATCCATAATCGAAAAGGCTTTTGTGGTTAAAACAGGGATGTCATATAGGCTGTTGAAAAAACATAAACTATGAAAGCAAGGCATGAAAGCTTGCGAGCGCAAAGCGTGAACGTTTGGGAGTGCGAAAGATTGGGGTACAAAGCCTGCTTACATTCATTTACATGTATCTCTGGTTATGAAAGCGCTACTCTGCAATTTGGGGTGTCTTATGAATTTGATCTACACATGTATTTTATAAAATATAATTTTAAAAAAGGAGTGATTTAAAATTTTTGGTTGGGGTCTCCAAAAACAAAAATGGATTTCCGGTTCAAAACAGAGAAATCACACCTTAGTTATTAATATGGAATAATTGTCACAAACCATCTTAGGGGTCTAATGACCAACCTCACTTGCGACTGTGGTTTTTGTTCTTAAGTTATTTTTGTTGCTCATTTGCTTATCTCTTGGTGTTATGTTCACCACAGGAACTTGAGAAACTCAGATGAAATCTCACTACCGGTTTCCAAAACCAAACGGTACCAAAAATAAAAATAGTCCGATAATGTATACGACCAGTTTATGGAACAAAACCCAATTTTAAAGCAATAATAATATTTTTCTATATTTGTACCACATCTAGCCATGTTGATCACTTGTTAATGTTGTAAATACAACTACAATCAATGGCCTGCTTTTATCTGATTGATGTTCAGATTTTAATTGGCCTTTTGCTTGTTTTCTTGATTATTACATTTTCAATTCTTGTCTGCTGTTTTGTTGTATTGTCACACCATTTTTGAGTAAAAGTAATTCAATTTCATGTGCAATTTTCAATGTGTAAATTTAGGGGAGTGGCTTAACTATCTTACATATTTTTTATTTTTGTATTACCAATTTGCCTTCTATTTAATTTCAAATTTTAAATTTATGTAAAATTGTTGTAATTCAGCCTTTGTGCTGCGAGGACAGTTTTTTAATAAACCATTTTATCTATCTATCAATCTATCTATGTCTTGCGTATATTTCTGTTATATCTGCCCTCATCGGTCTCATTTTTTGTTGACCACGATAAATGACCTTTGCTGAAGTGTAAAATCTATATCCCTTTTTGCCTATTGCCATTATAATGTATGATTTTCTAAATAGAGACGGGTTGAACATCATCAAAATTGACATTGAGGAGGGAAGTGGAACTTAACATGCATTTATTTGTGAAGCAATCTGAGCTCAATGTCATGGCTCTGCTTACTGTGGAACTCTGCGCATACAATCGCCATGCACTCTGCTTACTGTGGAACTCTGCGCAAACAATCACCATGCACTCTGCTTACTGTGGAACTCTGCGCATACAATCACCATGCACTCTGCTTACTGTGGAACTCTGCGCATACAATCACCATGCACTCTGCTTACTGTGGAACTCTGCGCATGCAATCACCATGCACTCTGCTTACTGTGGAACTCTGCGCATACAATCACCATGCACTCTGCTTACTGTGGAACTCTGCGCATACAATCACCATGCACTCTGCTTACTGTGGAACTCTGCGCATACAATCACCATGCACTCTGCTTACTGTGGAACTCTGCGCATACAATCACCATGCACTCTGCTTACTGTGGAACTCTGCGCATGCAATCACCATGCACTCTGCTTACTGTGGAACTCTGCGCATGCAATCACCATGCACTCTGCTTACTGTGGAACTCTGCGCATGCAATCACCATGCACTCTGCTTACTGTGGAACTCTGCGCATACAATCACCATGCACTCTGCTTACTGTGGAACTCTGCGCATACAATCACCATGCACTCTGCTTACTGTGGAACTCTGCGCATGCAATCACCATGCACTCTGCTTACTGTGGAACTCTGCGCATGCAATCACCATGCACTCTGCTTACTGTGGAACTCTGCGCATACAATCACCATGCACTCTGCTTACTGTGGAACTCTGCGCATACAATCACCATGCACTCTGCTTACTGTGGCACTCTGCGCATGCAATCACCATGCACTCTGCTTACATGTGCAAATAAGTAATAATAATAATAATCAATAATAATAATAATACTAAACAACGCTTATAAAGCGCCTTACATCCATGACTGGACCCCAAGGCGCTGCTGGTATCAAACTGGCTGACCTGTACCGACGACAGTTGAGTTAAACAATAAAACAGACTATATGGCACATAGATACTAAAATAAAGCAGAAATTTGATAGTGTTTGAAGAGCAAAACAAACAGCAGTGCAGCCGACATGAGCGTCACAGAAAAATAAGTGTAAGCGCTACTAGCTGTGTAAGCGCAGAATGTCTAGTAATGTGCAGTACGCACACGAAATAGCAAAGATTCCCTGTTAAATATGAAATACGCTTAATGTACATAAGCACGGGTTCCCTGTGTTTGCAAGTGCCAAATCTTTACCTACGGTGAGCAGAGCCATGAAATTGGGCCCAGGTAATCTCAATTTTCTGTTCACTTAAGATAAACTGTGCTCGATTCCGGACCTCAAAACCTAATTCTGAAGTCTCAAAATCATATTCAAATGTTTGAGTGAAAACTACATTGCTTCAGAGGGAGCCGTTTCTCACAATGTTTTATCAACAGCTCTCCATTGCTCATTACCAAGTAAGTTGGTATGCTTAATAAGCTTGGGCGATATCGATTTATTTTATTCACGATATATCGCCGACAATATTCGCGATATTCGATATAATCGCGATTAATGAAATTTGAAACTCCAAGGGAAAGTTGTAGAAGAGACAGTCCTAGCATAAGAGAGGTGTTCTAATGACCTATTCTTCTGGTTTTACTCCAAACCTATGGGGTGCAAGATGTCTCAGCTAGCAAATACATCGCGATATTTAATCGATATATCGATATATCGATATATCGCGATATATCGATATTTCGATTAAAACCAAATCCATCCGATATCGTAATCGTGTCCAAATTAATGTCGCGATATTCGATAATATCGTGATATCGCCCAAGCTTAATGCTTAACAATTATTTTGAGTAATTACCAATAGTGTGTAGGCCTTTTAAGATTGTTGGTGTTTAATAAACTAAAAACCATTGATTAGTTTCAGCCCAAAAGCTAACTGATTGCAACCTTTTATTAATCCTAGTCACTGGGCCTTAATTCATTCCTTAAACCTCCTCAGCTCCCCTGGGAGTATACAGCCTTTGCGACATTAATATGTGCTTCTCGGCTAAATCAATTTACCCCTGGGTGGAGAGAAGCAATTATAGTGTTAAGTGTCTTGCTCAGGGATACAAGTGTCACGACCTGGATTTGAACCCACCCTCTGTTGAACAGAAGCACAAGAGCTTGAGCTCGGTGCTCTTATCCACTCGGCCCTGACACCCCATGAATACAAATTCATATGAACACCCCAGACAGTTTTGATATTCCTATTGGTGGAGAGCGTGTTACAAGGGAGTGTTATTAACGATTGATAATGACCAGCAGGAGCAGTTTATAACCGGTTGTTTTCGGATAAGTTTTTTTGCCTTCGGCTCGGGCCTGTATCGAACAGCCCTGACCCTACCCTTTTACTCCCTTATTTAATATTTACATGATATTTGTCAGGCATTGGTTGATAATATAATAGTCAACAACCTTATATTTACATGTAAGTGTCTTGATCAGGGACACAAATGTCACGTGTCACGACCGAGATTCCAACCCACTCTCCGTTGAACAGAAGCACCAAAGCTTGAGTTTGGTGCTCTTATCCACTCAGCCGAAACACTTCCTTTGTGAAATCGAGCCAAGGCTTGATTAATGAATACAAAATTTATGAACACAAACTAAACATTAATACTTACATGATATTTGTCCGGCATTGGTTGATAATAGTCCACACCCTGTGCAGAAAGTGGAATGTCCTCCCCTTTACGGACATCTTTCCAATGTTCCCAGGCAACGGGAGGCAGATTGGTTGTGAAGTAAGGATTCTTGGCCATTTCTATGGTCTCAATGGGGTACAGGTCCTTGTACTTCTCTGGATATCTGAAAAGGTTAATCAACTTTCAATCATTTGGATGTAGTACTGATGAATATGTGGGTTAACATTTGTAACAAGGGAATATCAGTCAAATCATCCATCTCCCAGCCACAACCCTGCCAGTCTTAAACTGCCGTTTAAAGGGCACTGGACACATTTGGTAATTGTGAAAGACCAGTATTCTCACTTGGTGTATCTCAACGAATGATGCATAAATCAGCAAACTGGTGAAAATTTAAACTCAATTGATCATCAAAGTTGCGAGAGATATGAAAAGAAAAAAACACCCTTGTCACACGAAGTTGCGTGCTTTCAGACGCCTAAAAAAGGGTTCAGGCTTAAGTCTTAAAATATTTGAGTGAGAAATTACCTCTGTCGTAAAAACTACCTTCCCTAAGAGTGAGCCGTTTCTCACACTGTGTTATACTATTAATGACTCTCCATTGCTCGTTGCAAAGTAATATTATGACGACAATTATTTTGAGTAATTACCTAGTGTCCAGAGCCTTTAAGATATTATCACCACTCATTTATTTTTAATTCATCAACGACCCTTTTGTTAAAGCGTGAATAACTTTCAGTTTTGTGTCACGTCCTCAGGATTCCGTTGAACCAGGGGTCAGATTGAATGCAGCACTAAACGTCACCAATGTCATTAGCTTGTGTGCCAAAATGCATACCATGTGTAACAGCAAACCAGCCTTAAAACAGATTCAGCTTTGAAAAGCCTGGTTCAACGGAACCCTGAAGATGTGACACGAAATTGAAAGTTGTTGCTTTAACAAAAAGGTCATTTATGAACTAAAAATAAATGAGTGGTGATAAGATCTTAAAGTCTAGTTGGTAAGACACTGCTCTAGAATGGCAAGGGTCGTGGCTCCGAAACCCAACCGAGTAACATGCCTGTGATATTTGTTCACAGGATTCGGGAAAGTACTGAGTATAAAAGGCTAACACACATCGGTGTATGGGTAAACAAAATAAAAATTAATATCCTTTATTTAGCAAATTTAGCATCTATTAGATTCAGCTCTGCTATTATAGATTACTCATAAATATTTCAGACAGTTTCGCTATTCCTATTGGTGGAGGGCGCGTCACGTGGGGGTGTTTAAACGGTTGACAAAGACCAGCTGGAGCTATTCATAACCGGTTGTTTTTCAGATACTACGCGCTAGTCTTGGTGCAAAACGTTTCTCATTATGGGCGATGTGGGCGCTGTTGGTGAGTTGGCCGCGCTGTGTGAAAGGTAAAAGCGAAACATCTTGCACAAAGACTAACTACGTGTACGAATGTATATCCGAAAACTGTCTCAGTCATATAAAATGCAACACACGTACGTACATATGTATCATGGAGGAAGGTACAAAGCACAAGGACGTCGGAAAATGGATAATTTTACAGAGTTTCTTACTTGATTATGCCTTTTAAGCAAAAAGGTATTCTTGAATGGGAATATAAGAGTAGTAGCTCATTCTTAAACTAATGTTTAAAACCTTGCAGGGGCGTGGCCGTGCGATCAGCTTGGGCCTTTATTGCACGGCCATGACCCTGCCGTTTTAAAAACTCGTCGCTAACCTCATTCCCTTATTAAATACCAGGTAAGCAGGGGCTCAATTTCATAGAGCTGCTTAAGCACAAAAAGGAGCCAAGCACAACAAAATGATGCTTATACCACAATCAGGTTACCATTCAAAATACTTTGAGCAGTGTTTTCTTTCTAAAGCAGCTCTGACAAATGGGCAATGGTCACTTGACCAACTTTCAACCAATAGGACTGCCTAAACTGTCTTATTTTCAACAGTCTTATAAATAACCTAAGATGTTATTTTATCATTCACTCAGTCGCCTGACGTAGACTAGAGCAAGCTAATCTGTTGAGACCAATTAAGAACTCACTCTGCGGAAATGAAGTTTATAACGAGATGTCCCCTCGATCCACTAAAGCTAATTTAGTCGAGGCCTTCCGCTCAGGTAGCTATAAATAAGCAGGACAGTTCTTATCAGAACTGAGAAGTCTCACAAATTCTGAAAAATCTACTCCAGGTAGTAGAAAATATAAAGCAAGACAAGTTCTCAAAAGAACCAGTCTACCTGGAAAGTAGATACACACATGGTGTTACCGCAAACCAAATATTGATACCTCACCATGCAATGACTCAAGTTCCATATAATTCTGAAATTATTAGTAATAATAAGTTAATGGCACTGGACACCATGTCAAAGACCAGTCTACTCACTTAGCATATCTCAACTTATGCATAAAATAACAAATCAGTGAAACCTTGTGCTCAATTGATGGATGAAGTTGCGAAGAAAGAACACATTGGAAGAACACATTTTACCCTTGTCGCACAAGTTGTGTGCTTTTAGATACTCTCAAATGCTTGAATTCAAGACCTCAATTGAGGTCTCAAATTCAGCTCAAATATTTAAGTGGGAAATTACTTCTTTCTCAAAAACTATAAACTTCACAGGGAGCTGTTTCTCACAATGTGTTAAACTATCAACAGCTGTCCATTGCTCAGTACAGGTTAAGTTTTTATGGCAAAAATTATTACGAGTAATTACGAATAGTGCCCAGTGCCTTTAAAGGCAGTGGACACTATTGGCAATTACTCAAATTATTTATTATCATAAAACCTTTCTTGATTACGAGTAACGGGGATAGGTTGATAGTATAAAACTTTGTGAGAAACAACTCCCGCCGTAGTAACATAGTTTATGAGAAAGAAGTAATTTTCCATGAATTTGATTTCAAGACCTCAGATTTAAAATTTGAGGTCTCAAAATCAAGCATCTGAAAGCACACACCTTTTAGTGACCATGGTGCTACCAGCAACTTCGACGACCGATTGAGCTCAAATTTTCACAGGTTTGTTATTTTATGCATACGTTGAGATACACCAAGTGAGAAAACTAGTCTTTGACAATTACCAATAGTGTCCAGTGTCTTTAAACCTACCTGAATGGAAGGTGGGGTTTATGGTAGCCAACAGCAATAAAGAATGGTGTATGTGGGGTTGGATGTCCATCAGTAGAAGGCGTTACTTTATGACGTCCTTTTCCTTTAACTTTCCTCTTGGTTCTTGAGAGGCTTCTCAGGACTGATATTGCAGAGTCCGTTATTTCTATATCAGGTAGAGTCCCTTTTGGCATTTTTGTTACATTCACTGGGCACATGGTGTAGGAATACAGGTTGCCATCAGGTCCAGGGCACAGCTAAACAAGAAAAACAAGAAAACAAAGTAATAGTAATCATAATAAGAACCAGTTTTTAGAAAGCACTTTTCACATCCGAAGGGCATCTCAAAGGTCTTCTAACATCATCACCCCTGGTCACTGGGCCTTATAAAGGTAGTGGAAACTATTGGTAATTGTCAAAGACCGGTTGTCTCACTTTGTGTGTCTCAACATATGCATAAAATAACAAACCTGTGAAAATTTAGGCTCAATTGGTTGTTGAAGTTGCGAGATAATAATGGAAGGAAAAAACACCCTTGTCATACGAAGTTGTGTGCTTTCAGATGCTTGATTTTGAGACCTCAAAATCTAATTCCGAGGTCTCAAAACCAAATTTGTAGAAAATTACGTCTTTCTCGACAACTACATTATTTCAGAGGGAGCCGTTTCTCACAATGTTTGAAACTATCAACCTCTCCTATAATTTACTTGTTACCAAGTAAGGTTTTTATATGCCAATAATTATTTTGAGTAATTACCAATAGTCTCCACTGCCTTTAAAAGAGATTGCATGAAAGAGTCTTAATCAAGAATTGAATGCGTAGATTAAAAGAAAAAAATGTTGACATAATATGGTTGTTGACTTTTTTAAGCCCACAGGCCACAGAGTGTCCACTGCATTTAAAAGAGATTGCATGAAAGAGTCTTAATCAAGAATTGAATGCGTAGATTAAAAGAAAAAAATGTTGACATAATATGGTTGTTGACTTTTTTAAGCCCACAGGCCACAGAGTGCTGGTATTAGCCTTGGTGACCTTCAACAGTTTCCCATTGACTTTAAGATTTTTACTTTGGAAGTGCCCTTTGCAAAATGAAAATGGCCTTGCCATTTCAACATGTTCAAAATTAAATGCTGGGCCTGCACCTATGAACTCAACAGCTAAACAATTACAATCAATGCATAACACTTACTGTCTCAGTAATAATAATAATAAAACCAAAAACTTATACAGTCACCTTAATCATGTAGGCATGATCTAGGGCACTGGGCAAATGCAGTCACCTTAATCATGTAGGCATGATCTAGGGCACTGGGCAAATGCAGTCACCTTAATCATGTAGGCACGATCTAGGGCACTGGGCAAATGCAGTCACCTTAATCATGAAGGCACGATCTAGGGCACTGGGCAAATGCAGTCACCTTAATCATGTAGGCACGATCTAGGGCACTGGGCAAATGCAGTCACCTTAATCATGTAGGCACGATCTAGGGCACTGGGCAAATGCAGTCACCTTAATCATGTAGGCATGATCTAGGGCACTGGGCAAATGCAGTCACCTTAATCATGTCGGCATGATCTAGGGCACTGGGCAAATGCAGTCACCTTAATCATGTAGGCATGATCTAGGGCACTGGGCAAATGCAGTCACCTTAATCATGTAGGCACGATCTAGGGCACTGGGCAAATGCAGTCACCTTAATCATGTAGGCATGATCTAGGGCACTGGGCAAATGCAGTCACCTTAATCATGTAGGCACGATCTAGGGCACTGGGCAAATGCAGTCACCTTAATCATGTAGGCACGATCTAGGGCACTGGGCAAATGCAGTCACCTTAATCATGTAGGCACGATCTAGGGCACTGGGCAAATGCAGTCACCTTAATCATGTAGGCATGATCTAGGGCACTGGGCAAATGCAGTCACCTTAATCATGTAGGCACGATCTAGGGCACTGGGCAAATGCAGTCACCTTAATCATGTAGGCATGATCTAGGGCACTGGGCATATGCAGTCACCTTAATCATGTAGGCATGATCTAGGGCACTGGGCAAATGGCACTACTCTTAAGCTAAGCAGGTCAAATTGAAGTAGTAATTCTTTTAAATCCATGACTGACTTTAAGGATTTGGGTACTTTTTGTAACACAAAACACAATGTCCACAGATTTACATTAACACCGTTTGAAGATAATGATAGATGAAGATAATGATAGTAGAAAGTGTACCTTAAAAAATTTGTTGCTGCGGTGCTGTAGTTTTTGAGAAACGAGTAAAACAATGTCATGAAAGTACGTTTTTACATGCTAAAATAATTTCTGTGTCGTGATCAGTGAGACGAAAATTATTTTCATGGCATTGTTTTACTCATTTCTCAAAAACTATAGCACCTCAGCAAGTATTATTTTTAGGGAAGCTTTCTACTATCATTATTTTAAAACTGTGTAAGTTTAGTGTAAATCTGTGGAGATTGTGTTTTTGGTCCTACAAAAAGTACCTAGACCCTTTAAACATCCTTTGAAAACAGTCAGAGGCCTCTCTCTTTCCCTTTTTCACGTCAAGAGAAGACAACAAAAACTGCTTTGCCCCACACAGTTACACAATTCTAGGCCTTTAAAGAGTCAATGATGAGGTCGAAAGAAGCAGAGCATGACAAGGTAAGCAGGACTGGTTAACAGTGAGAGCGCCCTCTGTAGACTGAGATCTAAAAGGGGTAGGTAGGAATTGAAACTTTGCAGGGTAGTATAACTAAGAGAGGTTCGCAGTAACACCACATGGAAATGAAAAGGGGTCGTCAGAAATAAAGAACAGCAACAAGGAAGTACATGTTTGTGAAACAATCTGAAGGGCTATTTGGTTATCTTTTTCAATATTAAGTTTTACTTACACCAATAATATACAATGTATTTGTTGCTTCAGTTTCAGAATAAAGCTAACTGATATTAGTTAACACTATCCTGAAACTGAAAACAAAACATGAACTCATCTGCAAATAATTCTACAGGCCAAGTGTGACCTACATGTACCAATCTACAGACAGCTAGTTAACATTTTTGCAAATATGTAATTACTTTCTTTCCAATTTGTTTAATGAATACAGTTCTTTGGTGAATACAGTTCTTCTTGTGCCATTCAAGTCTGGAAAAAAGGTTCTTGGAAACTTTGGGCAATGGGCACATTATTTATAACTCAAGCATTCAGTGTTCTCCTTTAACAACAATGCCCCATTGACCAAATGCGAGTTAAAACACAAAAACACCAGTCAACAATCTCTACAGTCAATAAATTGTCATGATGGCTAGTTCGATGTTGTTTTATCATCAGTTTGAAGTATGAACTAGTGAAAAAGATGGCAGACTAGTAGGATGGCAAACTTACTGGTCATGCTGGTCTTTTAAAGGCAATGGACTCTGAAGTAACATAGGTTTTGAGGTAACTTCTCACTCAAATATTAAAAGACTTCATGCCTGAAGCCTTTGATTGTGCATCTGAAGACACACAAATTTGTGCAACAAAGGTATGATTTCTTTCTTTAATTTGTTGCAACTTCGATGACCAATTGAGCCCAAATTTCCACAGGTTTGTTATTTTATGCGTATGTTGGGATACACCAAGTGAGAATACTGGTTTTCAAAGGTGTCCAGTGGCTTTAAAGACAACACTGGACACTATTGGTAGTTGTCAAAGACTAGTCTTCACAGTTGGTGTACATCTCAACATATGCATAAAATAACTAACCTGTGAAAATTTGAGCTCAATCAGCCGCAAAGTTGCGAGATAATAATGAAAGAAAAAACACCCTTGTGGCACCATGGTCACACGAAGTTATGGGCTTTTAGATGCTTGATTTCATGACCCCAAATTCTAAATCGGAGGTCTCAAAATAAAATTTGTTGAAAATTTCTTCTTTCTCAAAAACTATGTTACTTTAGAGGGAGCCATTTCTCACAATGTTTTAAACTATCAACAGCTCCCCATTACTCATTACCAAGTAATGTTTTATGCTATAATTATTTTGAGTAATTACCAAACCCTTGCATTAGAATTAAACTTGAACATATTTTATCAAACATGTGTATAGGTTTAAAACAAAGCGAAATGGAATTTATAAGCTCTCTCCAACAGCAGCAAAACCTGTAATCGCAGGTTTCAGATTACAGTGTTTCTATGGTCCAAGTAAAATTTCACCACAAATTTTGAGACACAAGTTTTAAGGGGAAAAAACTACCAAAAGCTGGCGATTTCACTTTGCGTACAAACACACCATTGTATACTAATAACAATGCAGGCAGTCAGCCAAAAAGAAGAGGGGAAAAAAATCAAAACAAGGTCGGGTTGTTACCCTTGGTGTTATGACCTACATTGCTGTAACCCAAGGATAATCATATAACCTCAACAGATTCTACTAACTGTTGAATAAATCAATATTCTGATTGTGCAATGTAATAACTTTTTCCAAACCACAATCAGAGTCTCAGTCAGTAAAGAAGTACTTAAACCTTTAAAACAAAAGCTTGAAAATAACACAATTTTGTCCAAACTCTGCGAAAACACTTTAACAAGCGTCTGGGTACTTTTTGTAGGACACAAAACACAAAAGTTCACAGATTTATATTAAAGACACTGGACACTATTGGTAATTGTCAAAGACCAGTCTTCTCACCTTCTGTGTCTCAATACATGCATAAAATAACAAACCTGTGAAAATTTGAACTCAATTGGTCATCGAAGTTGCGAGATAGTAATGAAAGAAAAAACACCCTTGTCACACGAAGTTGCGTGCTTTTAGATGCTTGATTTCGAGACCTAAAATTCTAAATCTGAGGTCTCGAAATCAAATTCGTGAAAAATTACTTCTTTCTCGCAAACTATGTCACTTTAGAGGGAGCCGTTTCTCTGAATGTTTTATACTATCAACCATGAAGTAAGGTTTAATGCTAATAATTATTTTGAGTAATTACCAATAGTGGCCACTGCCTTTAAACTTATACAGTTTAAAGATAACAATGATAGAAAGCTTCCCTTCAAATATTTCTTGCTGAGGTGCTGTAGTTTTTGAGAACAGTTTCACAAAAATAATTTGTGTCTCAGTGAGATGAAAACTATTAAAGCATGCACGATGGATTAACGCGACTCCCCTGAAAACATTGCTCTGTCATTTTTACTTTTTCTCAAAAACATGAAAACTAATAAAGCTGAAATATTACATTTAGGACTAGTCCTAAGAGATATCAAAAATGTACAGCTAGTCCTTAGTTAGGACTAGTAACTCGTCCCAAGTCGAGATAAGACTAGTCCTAACTCTTTTTGAAATCTACCGCCCCAGGGGCCCCAGGTCTTGAAACTTGTGTCCTTAACCAAAACACATACATGTAGCCTCCTTGGTTAGTTCTTCAGTTTGGATGTAAAGTTATTGGTCTTATTTGTAATGTAATGCACATTAAATGACCCAGTTAATTTATCAATAAGAGCAGGGGTCTTATTTTCTTGTATGGGGTTCTTATTTTCTTGTATGGTTGGCTGCAGATTTTGTCAACCTCAAACATAGCTCTGCATACTGTGCAGGAAAAAACTAATGAACACTTTGAGACGTCTGGACTAATGAAAAATATTCTCATCCCCTAGTGGAGCAATAATAATAATAATAATAATAATAATAATACTGTTATAGTTCTTATAACACCCCTAAGGGCAAATCAATTAAAGCACTCAGTGTTTTTTCCTGCAAGGTATGTAGAGCTGTAATTCATGTGGAGCTACGTTTGAATTATGAGACCTACTCCTTTTACATAGCACCATGTAATGGTTTACTCGGTGCTGTGGCGCAATATGCAGCCTATCAAACCAGGAACACTGGTTCTCTTTACCATGAGTGCACTGGATTCTTTCACATGCATAACACATCACAAAACAAGTGTAAAACTTTATGTCCCATACAAAGGAAGCTGCAATAGTGGTTTTGAGTGTCTTTCTAAAGGACACAAGTGTCACTTAACCAGGACTCAAACCCACACTCTGCTGATCAGATACACCAGAGCTTGAATCTGGTGCTCTTATTCGTTCAGCCACGACACACCACAACACATCTGACACCTATATGAATTCTTAATTTAAAAAAGGGGGGGGGGCGGGGGCAGAATTGTAATTATTTGCCCTACCTTGTTTTTTTTAGTTTCCCTTTTTGTGGTTGGCCTGAAGGCAGGAATGGACCAGCTCAATGGATAATCATCAGTGAAATTGGAACATCGACCTGTCATAAAATTAAAACAACTAAACATAAAATTTATGATGAACAAACTGCTTTCATTCTCCTCTTTATACAGTGTCCTAAATATGAAGTACTTTCCTCCAGGTCTGGATTTTCATCTTTGAAAGGGCAAGGCCATTTTCATTTTGTAAAGTCTTGGGCGTATTCAAACATTTTTGGGACCACTTTGGTCCCTCGTATATTCCATTGGAAAATCGTAAAGTCAAAAGGAAACTTTTGAAGGGGCACCAAGGCCAAGACCAGGGCCAAATTTAATGAAGCTGTTAAGCAGAAAATATTACTTTGGAAATTTATTTGCTAAGCTTAAAGTTGAGTGGGGCACCAGTTAAACAATGTAAACTTTATGGAGTTTTTGCTGGTAACCATTTTCTGTGGCTTTATGAAATTGGACCTTGGGGCACTTGAAGTCATGGCCTCCGTGGCCTGCATGTAATTCCAAGCCTGATGAGATTGGTGAGGGCATCATTGGGTCAAGTTGAGAGCAGAGCCCAATTTCATAGTGCTGCTTAACGAGAATATTGCTTAACAAGTGTCTGCTAAGCAGAAATGAGCAGGCTACCAGTCAAAAACTGTACATGTGACATGGTAGTTTGGCAGGTAACCTTAGTCTGGTAAGAAACACTTTGTTGTGCTAGGCTACTTTTTGTGCTTAAGCGGCTCTATGAAATTGGGTCAAAAGCGGTGGATGGCTTTAGAATAAACCATGGTGTTTGCAGCAATAGAAAGTGTTTTTTCTCACACCCATCTTGATTAGATTTCCGCTTGCACAAGTCCGCTATATAGTTGCTGATAAATGCGACTCTGGCATTTGTACACATGACTTATTTCCTTTGCTATTCAAACGGATATCATTGTAGGTCAAAACAATTTATATTCAGAAAAATAGAATCTCTGGAATCTCAGATACGGTTTTTGTTCGATTTGGGGGTAAAAAGGTTAAAAACAAGTTTGTGTTTAAAGGGAAGGTACACATTTGGTAATTGTCAAAGACCAGTCTTCTCACTTGGTGTATCCCAATATATGCATAAAATAACGAACCTGTGAAAATTTGAGCTCAATTGGTCGTCAAAGTTACGAGAAAATTATGAGAGAAAAAACACCCTTGTTACTGTTAGACAAATTTGTGTGCTTTAAGATAAGAATAAAAGACCAGGCTAGAAGTCTTTTATTATTTGAGTGAGAAATTACCTCATTCTCACTTCAGAGGGAACCGTTTCTCACAATGTTCTATACTATCAACAGCTCTCCAATGCTCGTTACCAAGTCAGTTTTTAATTTAATATTGTTTTGAGTAATGACCAAACGTGTACCTTCCCTTTAAATAAAAACAGAGAAAGATATTCGTATTTTGTAAAGTCATGGAGAAAGGTGTTCCATGGTATAAAATATTGCCTGAATTCCGCCTGTGATTACTTTGAATGGGGAATTCACCAGGCCACTGCCAAATATGCTTTAAAAGTCAACAACAATCAATTAATTCAAGCCAGTGGATCTAATCAGAGCCTAGTACAGGATGGTGTTGGATTAAGCAGATTGCTTAACAGCTTAGCATTAATAACGCACAAGTGATTCTATTGGTTGCCTGCACAATGCAGCAATGCACTTTTCATCCACCCTGTGACTTGCTCACACAGTCACACCCAGAATCTATGGCTAGACTGCTAGATGACTTGCACCGTGCTTTAGTGCTGATTCACTAGCTTTGCTTGCTCACTCACAATTTACCTTCTGATTATTATTTCCAAAAGCCAAACACACTCTATTACAGTTTGTAATCATTTCCAAAATCCTGAAAAAACAAACAAATGAAATGAAACAGACCTGAAACTTCATCTTTGAGAGGGCAAGGCCATTTTCATTTTGAAAAAGGCACTTAAAATTAAAGTCAAGGGGCACCAGGGCAATTGAGACAAGGGTATTCAGGGTCATGTCCTCCTTGGCCTCTGTGGAATTCCAGGCCTGATGAAACAAGACTACAAAATAGTGTGTCACCAGGCCTGTATGCTTCATTTTTGAAAGAGCAAGGGCACCAAGGCATGTTCGGCCTTTGTAATGAGCACCCTATGAGATTATTGTCAATTTCTACTGGATCATTTAAAGGGCACAAAGGCAATGACCAGGGGGCATGGTGGCAATCGCCTTCAATGCCTCCGTTAAGTATCAGGCTCGAGTGTGGACAGAAATAGTAGCCCCTACTTGTGCACTTATAACGGTGCATGTCCCACTTTGTCACAAATATATTGAATGATTAATATGTAAGTATGTCTTGACCATCTGTAAATTCAATACCTACCCCTGTGGAAAACTTTTCCCAACGACACTGTGTAATAACCATTCTCTTTGAAATGCTGAGGTAATGTTGTGAAATTTCCGGCTGCATCTCGCCAGTAGCTGGACATGAAGTCCCACAGGCGAGTTGAGTCTGGTCTCCTACTCGTCAAGAAAGATATCCTACTTGGAGCACACAAAGCTTGCTGCAAAACGAAAAGGATACCAGATTGTTACAAGAGTACCTGTTTTTACATCATTGGAAAATACAAATAATTCATTCAGCAAAGCCTTGTATCGGTGGCCGCCTCATCCTCAAAATGTAATGGCGGCGCACCTGATCTCTTTCAATCGCTGCTCTTAGAAGCTCTCGTACACTTCTGTTACTCCACTCTGGACACTGTCTATCCAGCAAAGCTAAGGGTGGCCTCTGCCTCGAATTGTACCTGATAACTGCGCCAAGTATGCCTCCCTGCAGAATGCTTCAAAATCATACAAAGCTTGGAAAGCTTCTTACAAATATTCATGCATTACTTACTTCTCACTTGGTGTATCTCAACACATGCATAAAATAACAAACCTGTGAAAATTTGAGCTCAATTGGCTGCGAAGTTGCGAGATAATAATGGAAGAAAAAAAACCCTTGTCTTTTGAAGTTGTGTGCTTTCAGATGCTTGATTTCGAGACCTCAAAATCTAACTCTGAGGTCTCCAAATCAAATTCGTGGAAAATTACTTCTTTCTTGAAAACTACGTTAATACTTTAGAGGGAGCCGTTTCTCATAATTTATGCTAATAATTATTTTGAATAATTACCAATAGTGTCCACTGCCTTTACAATACTCAATTTACAACGCGTTCATTCAAGAATTTATGGCCATTCAAGAATTTATGGCCATTCTGTGGGCTGAGGTGTTTCTGATCAGCAGAGTGTGGGTTTGAATCCTGGTCGTGTCACTTGTGTCTGTAAGGAAGCCACAATTAGGTAAAAACCCAGCGCCCTTCTCAAAAAGAGAAGGCCCCCCCCCCCCCTAGTGTTCCTGTTTGACTGCATATTGCGCCACAGCACCTTGTGCTATGTAAAAGGAGTAGGTCTAGCACTCCAAAGGACACTGCATACCGTGCAAGATAAATACAGTAGTGTTGGAAACGCAGTTTTAAAGCCATTGGACCCTTTCGGTAAACAGTATTGTCCAAGTCCCACACTTAGTGTATCACAACTTATATATAAAAGAACAAACCTGTGAAAATTTAGGCTCAATCGGTCATCGGAGTCAGGAGAAAATACCGGGAAAACCCACTCTTGTTTACGCACGCTTCGCCATGTCATGACATGTGTTTAAAATAAATCCGTAATTCTCGCTATCGAGAATCGATATTGTTTTTATGTTTTCTCAAAAAGTAAAGCATTTCATGGAATAATATTTCAGGAGAAGTCTTCACCATTACCTTCTGTAAACCCTGTAAATTATTTGTAAATCTGTGAACTTTTTTTTGTTTTGTACCGAAAGTATATAATGGCTTTAAGTGAGGTGTAAATGTAGAGTGTTATTGAAAGTATTGTTAGGGCCTATTATATACTGAATACATGATAAAAAGGTGTGAAATGCAGAAAGTGAACACTTTGCTGAAAGTGAACACTTTGCTGAGGTTACCACTGATTGTAAGATTTCACTTATTGGCAGTGACATACAATGTATGTAGGAGGAATAAAATGAAGTCTATGAATTCAACATGACCTGTAAACTTTTCTCTAGATTGTACAATTTGTCATCCCCACAAAAACACAAATTAATCTTAAAGTGGTTGAAAACGTCTTCCAACAAAGAACACATCATTTTGGCAACCATAACCTTTACTTCCTAGATTGAATTAATTGATAAACAGACCATGAAGGCTTTACCTGTGCGTGGGCATCTGTAAATCTGATTGATTGAGCAGCAAGCTGGTCCATGTTGGGAGTAATTACTTGCTCTCCATAACTCCCTAAGGCGGGTCGGAAATCATCAATGATCAGGAAAAGCACATTGGGTCTTGAATCTGTGAGAAATGATGCAAACTGAGTTAATGTATGTCTTTCGTAAACACATCCCCTCCAAATACTCAAACAACAACAAAACGCAAACAAAAACCAAATTTAAATGCAAAGCACAAGATCCTCTTAAGAAGCAAGGTAATCCATTTTCTTCTTATTTCTTATCTTATCATTTTTTTCTAATTTTGTCAGAATTTGGTGTATATAGGTAAAACCAAAACGATATCCCTGATACAAACTTAACATCTAAGACTTTCTTTCTTTTCTTCCTTTCTAGTGCAGCCTTCATAATTGAAGATAGTTGTACCATGGAGGAAGGAAGAGAAGGAGCTTGAACGACCCGCAAAACCGCAGAGTAACAAAAGAAAATGTCGGACCTCCCCTGTCAGGCCAGTGGAAAAAGATAGGAGACCTCCAGCTGGACGGCCGATTAACGAGCAGGATTAGATCTCTTTGTACAGAAGGTGTGGTACCGCCAGACTGCGCTCTTGCCTGAGTGTAAAGTTGAATCATTGGAGACAAGAATTGTGAATATACAGTACCAGCCGCAAGTAATTCCAAACCCCAGCGAGTTCGGAACGGGTACCCGCGAGTAAACTGCGTGGCGGGTACGGGGACCCCCGCACCCCCGCGGATATTTTGCGGGGACGGAACGCGGTCCACGCGAGCGGTGGTACTTGCGAGTGGCAAGTTTTGCGGGGCCAAGCAAGGTCCCCGCAACAAGTCTAGTAATAACTTCACGCATGGGTTAGCATGAATACCTTCAATGATAATAGGGAAGGCGGCCTGAATAATTGTACACAAAATAATTCTTTAATGCCGCTTGAGACTTTGAAGAATGTCCGTTTCCGTCTTTTAATAATGCCGGCATTGGAGTTGGGGTACATTTTTTTACAAGTTAAGAATGTCCGACCTCCCCTCCTTGTTTATTTTTGCCGTCCTGGGACAATGAACAATTATTTTTAATGGTAAAATGGCCGCTGTATTCCGACTGATAATATTGCTGGCATTCGAGTTGGGGAACATTTTTTTTAAGGTTAAGAATGTCGAACCTCCCCTTGTTATATTTTTGACAATTTTTTGTAATGGTAGAATGTCCGATTCCGTCTTTTAATAGTGCCGGCATTCGAGTTTGGGATTTTTTTTACAAGCTAATAATGTCGACCTACCCTTTTTTTTTTTTTTTTGGCCGTTGTGGGAAAATTCATTTAATATTTTTCTTTTAAATGGTAGAATGTCCGTATTCTGTCTTTTAATATTGCCGGCATTCGAGTTGGGGAACATTTGTTTACAAGCTAATAAGGTCGGACCTACCCTCGTTAGTATATTTTTGTCGTTGTGGGAAAATGCATTTAATGGTAGAATGTCCGTATTCCGTCTTTTAATATTGCCGGCATTCCAGTATTGGGGAACATTTTTCTCAAGCTAATAATGCCGAACCTACCCTCGTTGTTATATTTTTGCCGTTGTGGGAAAATGTATTTAATAATTTTCTTTTAAAAGGTAGAATGTCCGTTTTCCGACTTTTAACATTGCCGGCATTGGAGTTGGGGAACATTTTTTTACAAGCTAATAATGTCGGACCTACCCTCGTTGTTATATTTTTGCCGTTGTGGGAAAATGCATTTAATATTTTTCTTTAAAATGGTAGAATGTCCGTCTTCCGACTTTTAATATTGCCCGCATTCCAGTATTGGGGAACATTTTGTTTACAAGCTAATAATGTCGGACCTCCCCTCGTTGTTATATTTTTTGCAGTTGTGGGAAAATGCAATTAATGTTTTTCTTTTAAAAGGTAGAATGTCCGTTTCCGTCTTAATATTGCGGGCATTCAAGTTTTCATTTACCGTTTGTGGTGTTTCACGGAAACATCATGGCATATTTTTACATTTTTTGTGACTTTCCGGTCACTAGCGGTGGTTCAAAATTTGGGTATTAGCACACGTTGGTATTCAATTGTGTTTTTTGATTTGGTGGGCACAATTGTGTACACAATTTTTACCAGGTCTCAAAAAAGTTGTTTTTTTCTGTATTATATCCATACGACATACGACACCGTAGTTGAGTGAAGAACCAAGTGCGCACGTCCAAACTCACAAACGCCAGGTCGCCCATTGTCTGTGTGACCCGGTATGTGGGTGATTACGAAGGGTCGTTAAACAAGCGCGGTACCACGGGTTCGACTTTTGAAGTCCTTTCGTTGGAGCTCCTTCTCTCCCTTCCTCCATGGTTGCACTGCCAGACACACCGGGCCAACCCCTTCTCTTCTCTCCCTTCCTCCATGGTTGCACTGCCAGACACACCGGGCCAACCCCTTCTCTTCTCTCCCTTCCTCCATGGTTGCACTGCCAGACACACCGGGCCAACCCCTTCTCTTCTCTCCCTTCCTCCATGGTTGCACTGCCAGACACACTGGGCCAACCCCTTCTCTTCTCTCCCTTCCTCCATGGTTGCACTGCCAGACACACCGGGCCAACCCCTTCTCTTCTCTCCCTTCCTCCATGGTTGCACTGCCAGACACACCGGGCCAACCCCTTCTCTTCTCTCCCTTCCTCCATGGTTGCACTGCCAGACACACCGGGCCAACCCCTTCTCTTCTCTCCCTTCCTCCATGGTTGCACTGCCAGACACACTGGGCCAACCCCTTCTCTTCTCTCCCTTCCTCCATGGTTGCACTGCCAGACACACCGGGCCAACCCCTTCTCTTCTCTCCCTTCCTCCATGGTTGCACTGCCAGACACACCGGGCCAACCCCTTCTCTTCTCTCCCTTCCTCCATGGTTGCACTGCCAGACACACCGGGCCAACCCCTTCTCTTCTCTCCCTTCCTCTATGGTTGCACTGCCAGACACACCGGGCCAACCCCTTCTCTTCTCTCCCTTCCTCTATGGTTGCACTGCCAGACACACAGGGCCAACCCCTTCTCTTCTCTCCCTTCCTCCATGGTTGCACTGCCAGACACACCGGGCCAACCCCTTCTCTTCTCTCCCTTCCTCCATGGTTGCACTGCCAGACACACCGGGCCAACCCCTTCTCTTCTCTCCCTTCCTCCATGGTTGCACTGCCAGACACACCGGGCCAACCCCTTCTCTTCTCTCCCTTCCTCCATGGTTGCACTGCCAGACACACCGGGCCAACCCCTTCTCTTCTCTCCCTTCCTCCATGGTTGCACTGCCAGACACACCGGGCCAACCCCTTCTCTTCTCTCCCTTCCTCCATGGTTGCACTGCCAGACACACCGGGCCAACCCCTTCTCTTCTCTCCCTTCCTCCATGGTTGCACTGCCAGACACACCGGGCCAACCCCTTCTCTTCTCTCCCTTCCTCCATGGTTGCACTGCCAGACACACCGGGCCAACCCCTTCTCTTCTCTCCCTTCCTCCATGGTTGCACTGCCAGACACACCGGGCCACCCCTTCTCTTTTTTCCCTTCCTCCATGGTTGCACTGCCAGACACACCGGGCCACCCCTTCTCTTCTCTCCCTTCCTCCATGGTTGCACTGCCAGACACACCGGGCCAACCCCTTCTCTTCACTACAATATTAAGTGTGTACCGGGGTCTTTTACGTGCGTTGATAGCTTTTATAACAATACACAGGGACAGCTTTTACGTCCCATCCGAAGGACGAAGCAATGGTTTAAAGTGTCTTGCTTAAAAGGAAACAAGTGTCAAGACCAGGAATCGAACCCACACTGTGCTGATCAGGAGCTTGAGTTCGGTGCTATAAACCACATGGCCTTGACCTTACACGTTTTGAGAGAGGACAAAAGGACTAAGACACAAATTGAACCGTTAAACTAATGGTGTTACTACATGTAATTAAGGTACAATAATTAAAGGCCGTCTTCATTTACCTAATTAGTAAGACACAAATATTCTAAGCCAAGATGATCTACAAATCAATATTTGTATGGATTACCCTATTTCTAGCCAGCTACAACGACAATTAACAATACATTTAATAAACACAGGATTTTTTTGTTATTATTAATATCCAAGCAACCAGGGGCAGGTGTCAGCCAAACTATCTACATTGTAAGTGCATCATTTTTAATACTGGCCAACTGCACCAGTAACATGTAGACTTAATTTAATTTAATGTAGCAATGCTATATTAAATTACCATGAATAAGCCTGTGGGACTTTCCCACTGAGTGAAATGCTAAGCTAAGGAATTATCACCCTTCAGCAAATGATATCTAACTATATCAAGCTTTCCCAGACCGATGCAGTTAGGTAGGCCCATGGAGGAAGGAATGGTACCTTGGTACATGTAGGCCTAGCGTCATAACTTTAGCCTCAGGTAGTAAATTATTATAAGTACATGTATAGCCTGATAAAATCGAATGGCTTATAATATTATTATTACAATTTTTATTTTTGTGCAAATAACACTATACTTTACTGTGTACAGCTACATGTATACCTAATGTACATGCACGTACATTGAATAGCGGCCTAGTGATTACTACTGATGCTGCGTCACACACTAGTGCAGTGATAGTGAGTGGTACTAACAACCACCATTGCCCCTTGTCATTGCCTTGGTGCCCTTGAAATGCTCTACAGTAGAAATTTACAATTTCCTCATAGGGTGCCCTTTGCCAAAGAGAAAATGCCTTGGTGCCCTTGCCCTTCCAAAAACGAAGCATACACAGCCCTGCGACAGTGTGTCACCAACCAGACCCAGTAACTCGAAACTGGGGCTATTTGATCATGTAGGGCTTCACCGGACTATCCCCATCAATAGTGCCAATACGTTGGACTCCCTCCGCTTCTTGATTTGAACTGGAAGAAGTGGAGGAAGTCCAGCAGGGTCTAGCCAACCTTGTAAGAGCTGATTATGGCTCTCTTTTAACACCGGTCTCATCACAGTCGCCATTCATGTAATGGCGACTGTGATTAGACCAATATTAAAAGAGAGCCACAGCTCAACAAGGTGGGCTAAGCGGAGTCCAGCGTAATGGCACTTTTCATGTGCCAACACCAGTGTCAACAAAAACTGTCTGCTGGCAATAAGTGTCCGCTTATTAGCAGATTGCGTTCTGATTGGTCAAGCTTCTAAGACGTCACATTGTTACGGAAGCTTGCTACAACACTTTCAGCAAAACTTGAACGTGTCCAAAGGAGAGCTACGAGGGTGTTCCTTAGGCAACAACGAGGTGCAATGTCGTACGAGGACAGACTCAAAACTCTAAACTGGCAAACGCTTGAATCCAGACGACAAAGACTCATTGTGCAATTCACCACTAGTTGTTTATTTGGTTTAATTAATTGTCACATCATCAACTTGAATACCTCTGTCAATACCCGGCACACCGATATACTTGTATTCAACCATTTGTATTGTATGCTAGAACCCTCAGCCTAAAAAACACTTCAGTTCATTCTTTCCCTCGTGTTTGGAGCGGTCTGCCAACAAATATCTGCAACTCCCTCACCCTCGATTCATACAATTGTTTTAAAAGATACCTGTGTCAGCACTTCCAGAACCTGTAGAGTTTTTCCAAATTGTTTTTAATTTATCTGATGATAAAGATTAGCCCTTTTCTTAATTTCTATATTTTTATTCCTCATTTGTTCATTGTTTTTAGGTCAGCTTTTTTAAACTCAAATGTGCACTTCCAAATAATCTTGCTACATATAAATAGGTTTTTCTTAACATACATATTTATTTTGTTCTTATTATTTATTATATTTTCCAAAGTTTATCTTTACTGTTTTTAAATGTTTGTTAAAGATTCTATTCCTATTTTAAGATTGGATTGATAGGCTTTCGAGTCACAGTGGTTAGGTTCACTTTTATTAATCCTGGCGATCTTAGAATGGGCTTGTCCTGTCTGCTTTTATAATTGTCTTGCTTGATTGCCAGTGCTCTGTCTCACTCAATCATTGGTTTACAATTGTTCTAGGTGTCATAAGTTTACATTCGTTGTTTCTTATACTGTTATATTTCTTTAGTACGGTAATATTGTATCTTGTACTGTTTGTTGAAATCTCGGCCGAATAAATAATAATAATAATAATAATAATAACATAGTGTCCGCGGTTAGCATTCATCAACATTGCTTACGTGCCTTGCTTCATTTTTAACCTTTTAGTTTTACATTTCTGCTTGTATTTGATTATAAATATTCGCATTATTAATCATTTATTACACTTTCGCAATTCATACTTTTTAAGTAAAATACTAATCTTGACATACTTTTGAAATTAACAGTTCGTCTATTTTGTTACTTGACAAGTATTTACTTGAACGCTTTCTTGGTTGTAATTCTTAACATTGAGCACAATCTGACTTTTTAAACCTGCACTTTTACCATAGTAAAATACTAATCTTGATATACTTTTGAGAGTAAGTTTTCTGTTCGTCTATTTGTTAACTTCGCTTGTATTTACTTGAACGCTTCTTGGTTGTATTTGGTTATAAATTATCAGCAGCAGCAGCATATGCCTGGCGCCTGGACACTATTTATTGGGTGGACACTATTTGTCACGTAATACGTGCCAAATAATTTGTCACGTAATACGTGCCAAATAGTGTCCGGAGTCTACTGCGCATGCTCAGCGGACACTTATTGCCAGCGGACAGTTTTTTTATGACACCGGACCTACTCCTAGATAGATTTGTACCTCCATGATAGAAGAATGATATGATGAGGTTCGTTCCGCTATATCGTATCCTCGTTTGTGAATTGTGGGGATGATATTATATTATACTTTTTTATAGCAGAACCATATATGGATGGAGGAAGAAATATTTCTTCCTCCATGTTCAAGGAGTACACCGGACCTAGTTTTTGCTCCATGACTAGACCCAGTAACACTAACAGGGGTTCTGGACTGATTTAACAAAAATGGAAATTTTGCATTTTCAAACGAAATGTACAGCGGAACAGACAGACACAGCCCCAGTTACTAAACTGAATACTCAATACTGCCTCGCTACCCCGATTCCCAGGCCAGGGTCGGGAAAGTAAACAGTTCCACCATACTTCAGCAGAAGAAAGAAGAAATACTTACCACCATTTATAAAGATAACAGCAGTAGCTAATAGCAGAAGGAACGTCCAAACAAACAACGTTGCCATGGCAAACACATAATTCTTCTGCATACGTTATGCCCTTGCAAGAAATGAACGACGAAAATAGCAGGGCAGTGTTGACGTCTTGTAAAGACCATGCGTGTGTAGCGCTGGCCCAAGTCGTGTGTGCACTTGAAGTTAGACTTCTCTAAGTCTGTCAAGAGTTTCCCTAGGATGTGTAGGCCATTAAGTTTCAATTAATCTGTTTTTAAAGCCAATCTAGTCAACAAAAATCATCCGCTCAACAACGTTTAATCATATCACCTTGTCAATGGTAATTAAGTTTGTTAGATGTCGTATTGCTTACAATTTGCAATTACTTGATTTGCAACGGGACTTTGTTTACACAAAAAGTCTAATAATACGTTTAGCTAGCCAGAGAGGGCGCAACATACCAGCGAGTCGCAGACTTTGAATTTTTATGTGATATATTTTAAAATGTGCTGTGATCATCACGTTCTATGGATAAGTTGACACATGTGTAGTGTTAATAACTACCACTTGAAAAGTGTGACTTCACAAAAATATAATAAATTCAAGTTTCCATTCCCTAACAGTACACTTGAAACTACATCGTCCACAGAAATTTCTGTTAATATTTTGGGGTCAACTATACCACTCCAATTTTACAATTGTTTGATAAAATGATTATGATTGAGTTGTAAAAAAACAACAGGAAAACATTTGGCACAAATCGAAATAGTCACCAATTTCCAGTACTGCCATTTTCAATATTTTGCAAATCAGTTAAGTTTATTCATTTAAGCGGATTTTGAAATAAGATTTGAGCATGATTTTGGCAAAGATTAACCCTTAATCTATTTCGGCAGCTTCACCTATACTATGAGCTCTAAAAGTACCGCGAACTCCCATTCTATATTTTTTTTATATTGTACACACCATTGTGTCCCGTCGAGGTTATCATGGTATCGTGTTGATCTAAATGAAGGTAACACGCCACTCATGTATAGAAATCAACAACTAGTTTACGACAACTTTTTATTTACGATTCACCAAAACATAAAGAAGTCTGGTGGCACGGTGCCGTTTATTTTGATGGATTAGTCTTCTAGCCGATGAAGGAGTGACCTCTTTCACCAAGGGGGTTTAATATTCTATATATACCAATATCGCATTAGGAACCGCATTACTTCAAAGGTATCAGTTTGCCGCACATGACGCCCTTGTCCTTTCGCTCTGACACACTTCAAATCTGAAGAAGTTTTTGAGATCTCCTTTTACCATGGCGACCAAGCTGCAAAATCTTCTCCCGCTCTTTCTTATTTTGATGGTGATGTTGTCTGCTAACGCAGAGTATCACTGTGGTAGGGAACAATCTTGTTACATGTTACCAGCTGAATGCGCGTATGGGACGTGTGACTATGAAGTTGTCTGGAGCCTGAATAATGATGCGACTAAGCTCAACCTGAAAATAGCTGCTACTACGACAGGCTGGGTCGCTGTAGGCTTCTCAGACGATCGACAAATGGTAAGTTAGGCATCTATATATACCTAAAACCCCTCCCAAACGAGCTCATTACTATCAATCTTACCATACCCATTTTATACACCGATCTTACCACTGTATAGGCCCTTACTACGCAGTACCCGAGCTCTGTAAAAACAAGTCACATACATATTACTTGGGTGGGATTCGAACTCACGACCTGCGATTCTAGAGCAGTGTCATACCAACTAGACCACTGAGATTGCCCGGTATACCTAGAGGCTAACAACTAACCAACCAAATTTCCACGTGAGTTTCAGGATAAGCAAACAACAGCTGAATATACCAGTAACAAGCAATATGCAACAAATTGAAATATGGATGGTAATCCTCTTTTTATCAAGGAAGAAATCTCATGCTAAGCAAATTGTGTGCTTAGCAGCGCTATGAAACTGGGCCCTGGTCTTACTCTGCAGATGCCCATTAACCATCTCAAGATATATATGGAGACCGGGGGTTTTCTCTATTGCTCCTCGCTTGTTGAACCCACTCCAATCATTTCTATGCAAAATTGACAACCTGGACCACATCAAAGCTTCGCTCAAAACTCTCATCTTCCTTCAGACAAAATGCTAACTTTATTGGAGGAGTTCACGCGCGTTTGGATGTTTTTGAAATTATTGCACCAGCCAAATGCTGTGAATCGTCGTCATCAAAGTTAAACTTCTCTAATTAGATGTTTTCCTCAATTTTATTTTACTATATTGTGAAATAGATGAAGAATCATCGATTACACAACAATCCAATTCAACTGACGAATACCACCAAATAAATCTTGGCTGGCTATACGACATTTTGAAATGGTAAATGTCCGTGTACAGTGAGCCGAAACACTCAAGCTTGCAGGCTGACCATCGTTATCTCATTGTCATTACACTAGTAACATGGATATTACAATCCGGGGGGTCGGTATTATTACCGATTGCCCATCACATGCGGTGAAAACAAAACAGAATAATGGCAGAATCATTACTTAACAAGTTGGTGATTTAATTTCTAAAATTTGTATACATGTTTCAGAAAAAGTTGCATGCGACCCCGCCCTTTTATTTTTCGCTGACTGATTTTTCGTCCAAAGAACAGAATGAACCATAAGAATAGCTAGCTCTGTGTAATGAACAAAATATAATGAGGAAACACATTTACAGTTTGAACTAGGCCTATATATTTCGTCTCAAAAACAGAATACACAGAATGGCTAAGACTTCACAAGATTAGCGGGCAAAAACATTCAACAACAAAATAATTCCCGTTGCGGTGCAAACTTCATGGTGCACTCCGCTTTCCATATCATCGCAAAATTAAAATTTTCCCGTGATTTTGTTCTCAAAAGAAAACAAAGTTAGGGAGAGAAACAGTCCTGGATCTGCTCTTGATAACCAATGAAGTTGAAACGGCATACTTAACTTTTATAGTAAACATAAAATACATTAATTTATCCCATGAAGTAAATTACTTCGAAACGTCAGGCCATTATTATTATTATTATTATTTTTTGCTTCGATACCCTCGATCCTTTTGGTTGATAAATTGTTTGCTATAGATCTATTTTCTAAATTAATTTATCTATTAACTCATATTGGTAATTAAAGCCATTGGACACTTTCGGTAAACAATATTGTCTATGTCCCACACTTCGTGTATCACACCATCTATATATAAAATAACAAACCTGTGAAAATTTAGGCTCAATCGGCCATCGGAGTCGGGAGAAAATAACGGGAAAACCCACCCTTGTTTCCGCACATTTAACCGTGTCACGACATGTGTTTAAAATAAATTCGCAATTCTCGCTATCGATAATTGATATTGTTTTAATGTTTACTCAAAAAGTAAAGCATTTCATGGAATAATATTTCAACAGAAGTCTTTCACCATTACCTTCTGTAAACCCTGTAAGTTATTTGTAAATCTGTGAACTTTTTTTCTGTACCGAAAGTGTATAATGGCTTTAAAACAATGTGAGAGGTATAAGCAGTAGAGAACATGGTTAGAATGGGATTGGTTTGGGTTACGTTAGGCGCTCTCTTAAATAATAGTGTCTGAAGGTAAGCTACTAATAAACTCACATGCAAATAATTTTGCAGAGCAAATTAATTTGGTGAATTTAATCGAGAGTGGTAGGTTAGGGTTGAATTGGAGGTATCGTAAGTCGGGGTCACGTTTTTCCTAAATCAGGTACACATGGTTCACTCTGACCCAGTGCTGTGTATTGCTCTCGGCCTAATAAAGCTATTAAGCAGAAAATTCTGCTTATCAAAAATATCCTGGCTAAGCACTAAATGACCGGGGTACCAGTAGCAGCAATGGTAGCTGTCTGGCATTCTGGCTGGTAACCTGTTTTTTCTAAGAAAAAGTTGGTTGTGCTAAGCAAGTTATTGCACTTACAGGCTTTATAAAATTAGGCCCTGACCTGTTACGCCCACATCGTTAAAGGGCGCCGTCATTGTCAACAAGCCACTGGCTCATAATATGAGCAACAACTGGGTATTCAGAACTAATTACCACATGCATCACTGAATTACAACAGATTCTTTCTAGAACTAGTGCTTAATGACCTGTAAGAGGGGATTTGTAACTAAGGGTCAACCTTTATTTCCCGAGGTCAAAGGGAAGGCGATCCGCTGCGATTCTGTCCCCCATTATGGAAAATTAACTGGAGAAGGGTGATTCAAAAGAGACGCTATCAGAAGAAATGTGTTCATTAGAAATTTGGTTGGAGGGGGGGGGGGTTGGGGGCAAGAAAACTCCGGGGGACATAATTTCCAGCCACACCGGCACGTACACAGACCCCCCTCCCCCCCCCAAAAAAAATATATATATATAAATAAATACATTGCTGAGGGCCTTAGACAGCTCAGTAACACTGATCATTACATTGAATGTGCTTCTGATCCCACTGAATCTTTCTCCCAAGATATCAGTGACACCCTGGTTAAGATTTATAATGCCAATGATATTGAGAAAGATACATTTAACTATCTCCTCCCACATGACCCCCGTACAGCAAGGTTCTACCTTCTACCTAAGATACACAAGCCCAATAACCCGGGGAGACCTATTGTATCTGGGAATGGTAGCCCCACAGAGCGCATTTCTGAGTTTGTTGATAGCTTCCTCAAACCCTTAGTCTGCCGTATTCCTTCCTTCATCAAGGATACCAAAGACTTTCTCCACAAACTAGATGAGGTCAAGCACCAAATACCTGACTCTGCTATTTTGGTTACTTTTGATGTTTCATCACTGTATACTAACATACCCCATCATGAAGGCATGAGTGCATGTGTCTCTGCCCTCAATGCTAGTAATCAGTCCCGCCCCTCAGTGAGTCATATTAAGGAACTCATGAGCCACATTCTAATGAAGAATAATTTCACATTTTCTGACAGGCATTTTCTACAGGTACAGGGTACTGCCATGGGTACCAAAATGGCACCCTCATATGCTAACCTATTCATGTCTCAGTTGGAGGACAGACTCCTGTCCTCCGCCCCCAACCGACCACTAGTTTGGTGGAGATTTATTGATGATATTTTCTCCATCTGGTGTGGTGACCAAGACAGCTTGGATGAGTTTATTGCCCATATCAACTCATTTCACCCCACCGTAAAGTTCACTACCGAACAATCTCTCACCAGTGTGAACTTTCTAGATGTGACAATAACCAAGTCTCCTAATGGCCTTGTCACAGATGTTTACAGTAAACCCACCGACACCCACCAGTACCTTCTCTCCAATAGCTGTCACCCTAGTCACTGTAAGAAGGCAATTGCTTACAGTCAGGCCTTACGTATCAGGCGTATCTGTTCCACAGATACCCTGTACAAGAGGCGCTCATCAGAGCTAAGGAAACACCTTGTATCTAGGGGACACAGCGAACGTAGGGTCCAACTTGCTATCAACAGGGCTCTCAACGTACCTCGTCATACTCTGTTGACTAACACGGGAGCTAAAAAACCTCCTACCAATAGAGTTGCTTTGGTCACCACCTTCCACCCCAAACTACCCAAACTTCCCTCAATTCTCAATAATAACATGCCTATACTTCACTCCTCCAGCAGGTTACACTCAGCAATCACTGAGGTTCCCATGGTTGCATTCCGCCGCCCTAAGAACCTTGGTGACATACTAGTCAGGGCCAAACTTCCCCCTGGTACAGTCCAAACACAACCCCCGACAGATATACTGGGCTGTCACAAAATGTACCCGTTCCAAATGCAAAACGTGTCTGCACATTAAGCCCTCACTTAAGGTGAAGAGTCATACCACTGGCTCTTCATACAACATCAAGACCGACTCTGAATGCAGCACGTCTAATGTAGTCTATGTCATATCATGTAAGAGATGTGGGCTACAATATGTGGGAGAGACTAAGACCAAACTTAGTCTTCGCTTTGCGAATCATGTCTCTTCCATAAAGACTAAGAAACCGTACCCAGTCTCTATCCACTTCAACAGCCCCAATCATAGTGTCATTGATGTTGAACTTCGGGTGATTGAAGCTTGCAATGGTGATGACACACACCGCAAGAATAGAGAATCACACTGGATTCACCAACTCAAGACAGTAAAACCCTTTGGACTTAACATAAACACTGGTGTTAAATAACTTCTCATTACCCTCCACTTCACTTCTGCCTAAGAACTCATATGTTGTATATATTCTGTACATAAAGTATAAATTAACCTAGTTTAAAGTTGTTTTTATAAATTCATCACTGTAACTATCTGATGTAAGTAACCCCCCCCCCTTTTTTTCCACAGGTCCCTCATACCTATTTTTAAAATCATCATACCTTTGATCTTGCTATTCTTATTAATTGACCATTGTTAGTTGCATCATGATGCAACTTGCTCTCTAATCCTACCCTTTCATGTCTCCCTCCATTGTTGTCGAACAATACATTTACCACTTTTATGGTCCAGTAACCCTTCCTTTCATTCTAAACATCCTTTGTCCTCGCCACTTCACTCCTATTGGTTCATAGCCCCCAATATTGTTTCTGAAATAGGAACTTTGATTGGCTGTTATTTTCCCGCTTCTTTCTGGATCCTTTCCTTAATCCCTTTCCCCCTCTCTTTTTCTATAAATGGATATGTATTTGTTTGTACTTGTCTTATGCCTCTGAAGAAGGTCCGGATTGGATCGAAAGCTAAGGCCATCTACCCTATTCATTATATATATAAATAAATAAATAAAAAAATAATGTCTGGTCATGTCTTTTTTAATATGCTATTTTGCATTGGGAATAAAGTATTTCATGTGTTTTTGTAGCCTATACTTTTGAGTAACTCCCAGTTGACAAAAAAAAAACGCTTTATTGAGAATGTATGTATCTTTGATCATTTATAGGGAGATGACCATGTTCTTATGTGCATGAAGACTGGGAACGCAACTGCCAAGTTTGAGCATCGTTACAACAGAGGAAGGACAAATGTTGCACAGGAAACGGTAAGGAAGAACTCAGAGGAAAAACTGGCTTGGTCATTGGGTAGCATATCTAAGTGAAAGTGCGCCCTCTGTGGCAAACTGGCACTTCGAAAGAAGTTTGGTCTGGGTGCACAGGAAGGTCTACCCCACACAGGGGGTAATAGATGCAAACTTTTGTGAACGTTTTGAAATGTAAACTTTACTACTAGAATCAACAAAAAGACTCACCAACAAGTAAAGTCCAAATGAGACGATCAGATGGTTGCTGACAAGTTTGAAGAGAATGATTACGATCTCCCGATATCTGTGACAAAACATTAAATAAACATAATCATCATTTTTTTGTTAATAGATCTTTGAGGATCAAATAGAAAATGCTCATTGGTTGACTGGATGGGTTGCAAATTTAGATTGTGATAATGAAAACAATTCCCAAAGGCACGGATGGACATCTTTGGTACTTGTCAAAGACCAGTATTCAAACTTGGTGTATTCTAATGTAGCATAAAATAACAAAACTGTGAACATTTTTGCTCGATCGGTTATCGAAGAAAAGCATCCTTGTTTCACTTATGTGTTTTCAGATGCCTAAATATATTAAAAGACTTCAGGCTTGAAGACTTTTATCATTTGAGTAAGAAATTACATCTTTCTCAAAAACTACATTACTTCAGAGGGAGCCGTTTCTCACAATGTTTTATACTATCAACAGCTCTCCATTGCTCGTTACCAAGTAAGTTTTTATGTTGACAATCATTTTGAGTAACTACCAAATAATTATGTCCAGTGCCTTTATGGAACATTGTCTTCATATTCCAGAACGATGGGATAACTGTGGAAGAGATCAACTACTCCGAAGGCAAAGTGAGCTGTCGTCTAGAACGTAACGTCAGTGTCATGACTGGAGGGAAGGTATTTGACGTGACTCAAACCGATTACTACATGTTCTTCGCAAGAGGACCACTGGTCGACGGTAAGCAGTCAACACCAAATGTCGGCAGTATACGCTATCACGCAGTGTTTTAACCAAGTCATTGTTTCTCAAGTCAAGTCAAGTCGAGTCAAGTCAAGTCAAGTCACAAAGACCAATTTAGCTCAAGTCAAGTAAAGTCACAATTCATAGAATGTCCCAAGATGTGACAGACACAAATCAAAAACCTGTTAAAAGACCAGTCAGTAAATTCAATTCATGAATATCAGTGCAAATTTAACGCTCGGCCTTTCCACAAGGTGGCAAGAGCATGCACTAAAAAAAAAACATCGGGCGGAATCTTTGTCGACGATTCTATTTTGCACCATTCATTTATAAACAATATTTGCATTGTCGTAAAATCAATGAATTCAAGTCAATTGTAAAGTCTCATGTCATCTTTGCTCAAGTCAGGTCAAGCATCAAGTCATTTTCCACTCAATTCAAGTTCACGGTAATTTTTTCCCAGAGTCAAGTCAAGTCACAATTTGGTGACTCGAGTCTAGAGTCAACAACAAAAGTATAACGAGTACGTTATCGACAATGGAGCTCAGTTGCGTTATTCGTGAACGATTTTGCCATTAGTGGCTCAGTGGTAAAACAAACAAATATTTCGACAAAATGAACACATACATCGAATCTAGATCATAAAGTTTTGTTATTAACATTCAGGAAGTGAACGGTTGACATGTTATTATTATTTCCACCCATTGAATAGGCGTGCCTGTACAACACGACGATATTCCCCCAGTCACAATGACGAAGGTGCATTTTGCTGACATTGAGATTGTGGATGCAGCAGCTCCAACTACCGGTGACGGCGACGGTAATGGCGATGGTGACGGTAACAGTGCCACTGTCAAACAAGCAGGTAATATTGGTCATTGTGTCATGTATGTGTCGTGTGTCGTGGCCTAGCGGTTAAGAGCACCGAACTCAAGCTCTTGTTTTTCTGATCAGCAGAGTGTGGGTTCGAATCCCCAGCCATGACGATTGCGTCCTTATGCATGACACTTAGCCAGTGATGCTTTGTCCTTCAGATGGGACGTAAATCCGTCGGTCCCGTGTGGTTTGTAAAGCATGTATATAACCCAGTGCACTTATCATAAAGAAAAGGGGTTCGCCCCGGTGTTCCTTAAAATTGTCCTATATTCTACGAAAGTACGTCTTCGCCTTGTTCTTACAAAATGACATCAACAATGTTATTTGCTACACGCACACATTTCTATCGATTACATGTCTCTCAATTGTTTACTTTCCCATTACAGGTTACGTGGCTGTTATGTTCAGTATGCTGGTGGGAGTGATTGCCTCCAATATGCAGTAGCTATATTAGGCTAATGATCACAAACAAAGTATGAAACAATGCTGGACGACTATTAAAGCCATTATACACTTTCGGTACAGAACAAAAAAATCACAGATTTACAAATAATTTACAGGGTTTACAGAAGGTTACAGGAAACATTAAAACATTATCCGTTCTCGATATCGAGAATTACGGATTTATTTTAAACACATGTCATGACACGGCGAAACGTGCGGAAACAAGGGTGGGTTTTCCCGTTATTTTCTCCCGACTCCGATGACCGATTGAGCCTAAATTTTCACAGGTTTGTTATTTTATATATAAGTTGTGGTACGCGAAGTGTGGGCCTTTGGACAATACTGTTTACCGAAAGTGTCCAATGGCTTTCATGACAGCAATCGAACTGTTAATAAATACACTTTATCGAGCAATTATTGGACACCAACCTAATCTACATAGTTTAATCCCGAGGAGCCCCACGTGACACAATGTCTCATTTTGAAATACTTAATACCCCCGCACGATAAAACACACTTTCCACACGTTTGATTTTAAATGTATTATCTTTTCATTTTAAACAATGATAATGTCACCGTTATTGGTTTAAGCACAGTCGGTTGATCGTTTCATATCTATATAAATTTGTATTCAGTTAAGTTTCATCATTCGTATGTATCTTGTATGTTAAACTTGCTGTATATTTAGTTGTAACTTACTTCACAATTACCGCATTTCTATAGCGCCTAACACCTCCAAAGAAAGTCTCTAAGCGCTCATGAAACATATTTTCATAGGCATTATAGGAAAGGCATTTTACGAAAATTGTTTTTATTATAACATTATTGGGTTTATTATAACTTACATAAAGCAGTCCTCTATTTTTATTCGAAAATACTTTGAATAAGTTCTCCTTTTTATTTTTATAAAAAATGATCGGATGGGAGATTCAAATAAATAAAATGTGTCCGGTTGCAATATCTTTTGTTCGTTTGGATACATAATGTTTATTAAGTATTAGGAAACATTTGCTATCTGTGTTTTACTTCGCGGGTCCTCTGGTCACGGTGGAAATCTCTCCCGGCCCGTTTTCCCGGGGAATTCTGTTTACCGGAGATTCTGTTCCCCATTATGGGAAACTGAGGTGCGCTGTGGAGAATAATTCAAAAGAAGTTTGTGACACAGACGTCTGTGGTTTGTACGCGGTCCGCCATATTATGGGTGTGTTCGTTTAGCTCACCGATTCAGCCCCAGTCCCCTGTTTGTGGAGTGGGTCACTTGGGAGGGGGGGGGGGCAGGCCCCATGTGCATCGAGAACGGTTGGTGATCGTTCTTTTAGCTCTTGTCAGGGGCTCACCCGTGTGAGCACCGCGGGGTAGACACAGGGAAGCTCATCGAACGCACCCATTGATTGTTGGGGTAACGAATCTCCGGAGGGGGGGGGGCACCATAATTTCCTGCCACACCGGAGATTCAGCCCCTATGGGAAATTAAGATGGGCTGAAGAGAAGCCATATATATATCAAAAAAGGGTACAGGTTGCCGCATTGGGGGTGGGGGGGGCACTGAACTTCCGGGCGGGGGGGGGGGGGGACACACACCACACAGATTCTCCTGCCACACTTGAAGGCCTACCATCACATTTAATATTGATGTTTCAGTCATGATCGTATAGCGAGCAGGAAACGCAGGTCGGCAAACATTATTCACAGCACCTCAAACGCAAATATTATGAAGACAACGATCGCAATTTATGGTTATTGTATGTTCAGGGTTACTAAGGAACAGCACATGGGCTCAATTTTAAAACCATAGAGACATTTTATAAGCAATTAAAGTTGACACTCTAGTTGAACTGTGGTCAATATTTGTTAGGAAAAGACTTTACCGTAGCTACATTCAAAATCTCTGAAGGTTTATTAAAAATCACGTTACATGAAGAGGCTGATTGTTTGTTTTAACATGGGAACATTCCAAACACACTGTAATATACAACTTATAACTAATAAAACAACTTAAAACTAAGTTGCATCTGTCGTTAAGTTTGTTCAATCACAGAGTAAAATTAACGGACTAGTTTCAAATAAGGCATCCCCCATCACCCTGTGAGAACCCCACCACCCACGTATAAAACAAATTTAATAAGTAATGCATTAATTAAATGGGGCAAAAAGAAATCTGTATTCGTTAGTTCCGTCCGACTTTATACGCGTGACCCATGAGTGCTTGATTGACATTCTACACCCCACCATTTTAAAGGTCATAATAGTTAAGTTAATCATTAGGCCTACAGTTATACGGAAAAGCTTTTACTTTTGTTTTCAGAATGCGCAACAGCTTTCTTTAAGACACCGGACATTATTGGTAATTACTCAAAACATTAAGCCTAAAAACGTACTTGGTAACGAGCAATGGTGAGCTGTTGATAGTATAAAACATTGTGAGAAACGGCTCCCTCTGAAGTAACGTCGTTTTTTAGAGAAAGAGGTAATTTCTCACTAAAATGTTTAAAGACTTCAGGCCTGAATCCTTTTTAACGATTTGAAAGCACACATTGTGCAACAAGGGTGTTTTTTCTTTCATCATTCTTCCAACTTTGATGACCAATTGATGAGTTAAAAGATTTGTGCACATCTTGGGATAGGCCAATTGAAGATACTGGTCTTTCACAATTACCAAAGGTGTCCAGTGCCTTTAAACTGACGATATTTAGAAGCATTTTATTGATAACTTTAATACCACTAATTATCAAGGGCACTTTTATACAAGCAATCAGCGACGAGCTCTTTCCCTAATTAAAAATTAATTTAAAGTTCATTAAAATGTAAACAACTTATCAAAAAAATCAGTGAGAGCAAAATATCTTAAAATAAAATGTCTAATTAGACCTAGTTCATAAACTAATGATTGTTTGGTTGCCTCGAATCCAACTTCTATAAATCAATTACTTTTAGTTTACTACTTACTCGTGAACCTTATTGCCCCCTCCCTCTTTCTTCATTTCCATCTCGCCCGTCAAGTTGGACTGTGTGCTGCTGCAGTCAGGCCATGGTCATCACACGGTTGGAGCCAGCGAGCTGGCGGGTCCGTACAACGGCTTGCCACGGCGAACGCAGTTGCTAAGTTGCGCAAAAAAAATTCATCACCCGGGTACGAGTAGGCATGGGAAAGAAATGTCCACAAGGATCGCACATTTTTACTAAACACAAAATAAATTACAATAGATTGAAATTCTGGGCCAATTTTCATAAAGCTGCTTATGTGTTTATCAAAAATTATTGTTACCAAGTAAACTTCCATATCACATATACAATCCTGCACATTTCTGCTCGGCAGACAATAATTTGTTGCAAATAATAAGCTTGTCTTTGAAATTGCACCACAATCATGTCCTAACAAAGCCAGTCATGCGAATTTAGAAAACTCCTGCATACATTAAATCCACTTTAAAAGTAGGAAACATCATATCCTCGGAAATAAAATAATAAATCAAATATTACCAGGGGCCATTGATGAGACTCTTGAAGCCATGTGTGGCGTATCTCAACTATATCAAAGATTGGCAGATGGTTATCCAAACCCTCTTCAATCACACTGCACAGAAAATAAAAAATATATTCACAAATTACGAATGATGTTTAAAGGCACTGGGAACTATTGATAATGGGCCATTCCACAAGTTGAGAAACAGAGTGATTTTTGTGCAATATTTGTCCACATTATGAAAAGAAATCATTTATTTGACTCAATTATTTCATGTGACATTCTCCTTTGAGTGTGAAAATGTTTGATGAAGTATGAAATTGTTTAAATACATTTAAATGGAACTTATTATGAAAATGATTTGGATGTAACACGGACACCGTGTCCGTGTTACATCCAGAAGTTTATTTTTCAAATTTGTCAACACTCAAATACATTATCGTGCAAATTCACTTTGTGCACTAATTACAAAGACCAAAGTGTACCATGCAAAACCACTTGTTGTTATAGTAAGTGATTAAATACATCAGAAACGGGGCAGAACTAAAACCGTGCACAAGACATACTGAAGCCTTTTATTATGAACCAGAAATCTTGGGGTGTTTTTTCTGTCATTATTCTCTTGCAACTTCTGAGCAATTGAGTCCAAACTTTCACAGATGTGTTATGTTATGCATCTATTGGGACACACCAAGTGAGGATACAGGTCTTTGAAAACTACCAAAGGTGTCCAGTGTCTTTAATAACACAACTAGGAGTCCTCATGTAAAATGGAAAGGGCTCTGTAGTTGAATAGATTATACAGGCAATCAAAACCAGTCGGAAACTATTCGAAAGCAGAACACACAATTTTGGTTAATAATTTCCTAGAAAATGGAAACGACACTCACTGCTCGCTACGCAGCAAACACAAGAAGTGCATTAGTGCACCAACGCCCAAGTAGAATGAAACAGCACCGACGGCAATACTATGTCTTGGCACCAATGGTATTCTCTTAGTTTGATAATTGATTTTAATTTAACACACACAAAATATTCAAAAGTAAAGTCCTGGGTTGAGAAGGATGGTTGATTGGCATACGACTACACGTTGCTGTACAGGCTCAAAGTCTGAATGCGCTGGCACCGTGATTGCTACACTCTCCCCACCAAGAGAGCATGCCAGAAAGTATCATGTGTGCTTTGATTGATCATGACATGGACTGACATTTAAGAAGAAACTATAATAGTAAACTTGCGGGTACAACCATTTGTCTATCTCTTTTTGGGGAGTGGTGGCTCTGAAAAGGCCCGGTGTGGTCTCGACGTTTCGAACAGTATACTCTGCTCTTCTTCAGGAGAATTATGGTTGTGGATTGACATTGTTCAATCTGGGAAACACAGAGTAGGCCGAGTGCTATAAAAGAAAGCAAGACTTTTACGACAGTAAACTTCATCTTTAAACAATTAGCAAAACTCCTTTTATGAGCGAGCGCAGAGTGATAATCATGACATTGAACAACATTCGCGGGATCGAAGACGAATTACATCGGCAGCAATTTATCCGTAGTGTTTACACGATGAGATTTTGTGGATGGCTACAAATTCTCTGACTGAAAAACAAGAGCAAAAACAGAACAGTTTAGCAGTACACAACAACATCGATAATTCTAAACGAAGTTTGCAGAACAGAGGAGTGTCGGCATTGTGCCGGCATGGACTTTTGAATCCTGAGGAATTAATGGCTGTTCAACAAGGGCAACAACGAATGTTTAGATGATCTTCCCATCAAGGGAACTCAACAAACTCACACAAGGGGATATAAACACCAAGCTGGCAACAGCCAATGTCTCCAAACAAACATTGTTTTAACGCCTATGGTTATGATTTGCACAAATCAAGAAATTGTGATTCAGTAACTAGACAACAATATTTTTTTATAGTCATAGTGAAATCAGCGGTTAGCTGGGGGATTCGAACCCACAACTTTGTGATTGCAAGTCCTGCAGTCGCAGATACTTCATCATGATTTCAGCTCCCAATGAAACTGTTACCGACAATGGCCCCAATATAAATCAAGTGGAAGTTATCATTTATGTGGTGATTCTTATTTTCGAGTCAACCGTCTCCATGCTCGGAGGTGTTCTTGTCTGCTTGACGTTTATAAGTGTCCGTACAACTAGCTGTAAACCAACGAGCAAGTTGATCGTCAATTTAGCCGTAAGCGATGCGGCAATGGGTGCATTGGTGCTACCATTCACTGCTGTCACTGTATCAAACCAAGCATGGATCTTTGGTGATGTTATGTGTCAGATAGAAGGATTTATTAAGACTTTCTTGAGCCAAGTACAGAGGTCAACGTTACTCCTGATAGCTGTTGACCGCCTGCTACGCATTAAGTTCCGTTTCAGCTACGGGAGGCGATCCCATACAATGGTATACCCCATCCTCATCATGTGGATCATGAACATCCCTCTGGCTGTACCTCCTCTGTTTGGATGGAGTGAGTTTAAATGGGAGCCTCACAAACCCTCATGCACGGTGGATTGGCTGGCCAGCCTCTCATACTCTATCACATTCCTGACTGTGTTCGGTTTCATCTTGCAGGGTGTGATCACAGTATGTTACATGTTGATTTTCCGGGAGGTGCGTGCTAGTAGGTTGAGGGTACAAGCTGCTGTTGTAGACCATGGAGGAAGGGTAGACCGACTTGGAGCAAATATGACACCTTCACCAAGACATCCTCATTCAAACATCTTCATGACCAAGGATGAGATTGCCATCGCTCGGACTATGATAGTCCTTGTTATCCTATCTTCCATCCTGTCACTGCCTTACATCATCTCTCATCTCATCTCGTTGATAAGAAACAGCCCACTGTCTTACCGTAATGAAATGACTACAACCATCTTAGTGTATCTCAACAACTGTCTTAACCCCGTTATCTACGGTGTCACTAACTCACGGTTTCGGCAAGGATTTAAAACGGTACTTCGGTGGCAAAATGCTTAAAACCTGAATCAAACAACTCTTTTTTAGTAGAGTAACCGCTTCAAATTATTATATGAAGTAGGTCTATGAGTAAATAAGTTAATAAAAACAAAACACTCTAAGATTATAGTGATCTTGTTTTAAAGGCACCGGACACTATGGGTAATTACTCTAAATGATTGTTAACATACAATTACTTAGTAACGAGTAATGGAGAGCTGTTGATATATAAAACATTGTGAGAAACGGCTCCCTCTGAATAAATATCAGCTTGAATGAATGAATGTAGTTTTTGAGAAAAAATGTTGTTTCTCACTCAAATAGAATATTTCAGGTCTGAAGTATTTTTAGCCATCTAGAAGAACCCAGTGCAACAATGTTTTTCTTTCTTTCATTGTTCTCTCCCAACTTCGATGACAAATTGAGCCACGAATGTTCTTGTATACACCATTGAGGTAGCAAACTGGTCTTTGACATTTACCACAATGTGTTCAGTGCATTTAAAACTTCAAACCACTCCTTGTAGGCCTATGAGTAAATAAACACATACAACCAAATACTCTAAAATAAAAGTTCTCTTGTTTTATAAGAACGTGAAGTAAACGCAGTAGTGTAACTACACATGTATGGACTCTGCAGTGCTGTTTCAATGGAACTTTGAACAAATACACAAAGGCAAAGATAACAACAAAAGAAGTGACAAATACAAAATTTTATTCCCGAAACATTGATTCAATACAAGTATAAACAAACAACAATTTGTTGTACAAAAGAACGATATAAAATACTGTTCCAATAAAGAACATATGCAACATTTTTGACATGTGTTCAAAATAAACACTTGGCATATTATGTGGGCCGTAAAGTTTCAATTAAAAAACGCAAACAAACTATTACAAATATTTTACTATATTTTAAATTGGTATATCTTAAATTGGGAACAGTACTTTGAATATGGCTCTAAACGTCATGTTTACAATTTTATATTGCTGCATACGTGTTCTATTTAAAAACAAAATTGAGAACATTTCTTTTCTTTTAAATAAAACTATAAATTGTTGCCATTGCATTCATTTATTAGGGCCTCGTAAAACGACTCATGCATTACTATTAAAAATCATAGTATTTACCACACATTTCAAATACTGCCCTCTATTGAGCATCTGATATTCTTTCTTTATTAAAAATAATTTGTGTGGAATATTCTGCATGCATTCACCACTGTAACATTAACAGTACAAACATTTTACCTTTAACATTCGACAAACTTGCACTAATTATTGTTACACATAAAATGTCCAACAAGTTGATGTTATTACTGCATACACATACACCAATCTGCATTGTCTTCTAATTACTTTTGTCAAATTGTTGAGAAAGAGTTGGGATTTAACACATTAGATTATAAACTTATCAATTTGTCAATATTTATCAAAAGTAAGGAAAGGGTTCCCCTGTGTTTTCCAATTTATTTCATATCCAAATTAAAAGGTGGAATTTTTTTGGGGTGAATTTGTCATGGCAAATTGTATGCGATTTCAGGTGGAAAAGTTACACTATTATAAAACAAAAAACTATAGGGCAAACTAAAGATACAAAACTATACTTTATACAAAATTATAAAACGTACCATGGTATACGAACAGGTTCAAATTGGACTGGTCAAAACCTATAATATAAAATATATTAATAAATTTATAAATAAAACAGTATAAACAAACCATGCACTACATGTCAATATATTTAATGTGAATAACCAACTACTCTTTTTTGATCATAGAGATTATAACTTCGGCTTGAATCTCACACTGGCGTTTTATGTAAAACAAGATTGTAGTTTACTTTCAGTAAAGCTGATCATGGTTTTCTAAAATGTTTATTTGGCCATTGTATTTAGTTATCAGAACTTGAAATAAAAGACCCTACCACTTTCATTGAACTATTATAATGGATTAAAATAACAACTGTAATATAAACTCATGGACAATAGTACTGAAATAAGAATTGCTATACAACAAAGACTGCAGCCCTTTTCATGTGAAGAGCCAATTACCCCAAAACTCCTGGGGAGTTTTGACCCATCGACCACCCCATGTTTGTTTTACAATTGATGCAATTTTCATGTGAAGAATCAACACTCAGAATGCTGAATCCTGGGTTATCTCGATTAACTATCCTCCCAAGCAGGGGTAGATATTACCTGGGACCAATTTCATGAAGCTGTTAAGCAGAAAATTCTGCTTAGCAAATGTCTTTGCTGAGCAAGAAATGACCAAGGTAAATCACAGCAATGGTAACTGTATGGTATTATGGCTGATAACCTATTTTTGCTTAGCAAAAGTTGCTTGTGCCAACCAAGTTTTTGTGCTTATAGGCTTTATAAAATGTGGCCCTAGGAAACGGCTTTTCCCTTGGAAACTTTTGTAGGGGCACCAAGGCCAAGACCATGGGCAACAGAGGCAGGCTGATCTCCATGTTGTTCCAGGCCTAGATTTGAACGTTATACGGCAATCTTTGTAGCATTTTCAGTCAATGTTGAATTGCAGTAAGCACTACTTGGACCAACATGCTGATAGCATTGTCCTTCTACACAAATCTCAATATCAGTTGAATCAATTGTTATGACCTGTTTACACATTGTTTATGGATCTGTCATACTATCATCAAAACAGATATAATAATTTAAAGAAAGTAAATATAGTACTGATTTCAGTGTCAGAACTTAGTTCAACTAGTATTGTATAAAGTCGACAACAACTCTTGTGCAGGAGGGTACTTGCTTCACACATGTTAGGCATGCCTCTCAAATAAATAAATTAAGTATATAAACAAACTTATGTCTGTGTGTTTGGGTAATAAAAATAACAAATCTGTGAAAGAAATATACTGGCATACTATACTCCAATACAAGAATAATTTCATTTTCTTCTTGGACAATCCATAGAGCTCATTCATTAAGATATATTTTCGTTTGGGTTTTTTTAACCAGCAAATTACAGGACAGCACAATGGCAGTTTGGGAATGCAAAGGGCGCCCTCAACTGTCCAGAGTTATGTCACTGCTTAGGTCCAATCTTTCCCATTTCTCAGTAGACTTAGGGTCCCCTGTAGCCTGAACATCTGACGTCATACTTCAAGGCTCATGAATAACGCAAGAGACCGGCCTCCAAACCGGCGTGTACATTCACCTTTAACCTACATTCATAAATACCTCAGACAGTTTCGCTATTCCTATTGGTGGAGAGCGCGTCACGACGGTGTGTATAAACCTTTGTTTATGACTGGTAAAAGTGTTAATTCATGGGCGTGACACGCGACCTTGCACCTGTTCTTATAAGACAGTTTCTTCATTCCTATTGGTCGAGAGCAACAGCTGAAACATTCAAATATTATGTTCGGTTGAACAACCATGTGTGAATTAGAACATATTGGTTTTCTTCACGGTGCATGGGCACGCATTAAGGTTGAGGGCGCACTATTGAATGCGAGGCATTGTGTTAAGGGTGTGGCGTTAACAAGCTCACTTCACGTTGGTTCGGCAAAGTGTTCACAGCTACTATTTAAAAAAAAAAAAAAATTAAAAATAATAATAATAATAATAATAAATAAATAAATAAATCTTACAATTGTGCATCTTCCATTATTTTTTTCTAGGGAAGTAAGAGACCTGATAAAAGCTGCATTGGAGAAAGCAGAAGACTGCACCGAAGCGGCCCAACAAGAGTTAAAGGACAGCTTAAAGAAGGCATCGGACACTATTGACAAGCGGCAGAAGCTGATACGCCTCGCCGACTCCAGTTCCTACGGTTGGGCAACCGTCAGCGAATATGAGGCGCATCAGTTGGCGGAGGATGATGAGAATGATGACAACAAGATTACCAGAGCAGAGAACCGGGCTGGAAGGAAAATCAAACAGAAGAAAGCGGCAGCAGCTACCCAACAACAGCCGAAGAAATTCAAGTGGGGTAACAGCCAGAACGTGGAGACTACTGGCAATAGTTCTTTTCGTCGCCCATCACAGTTTTCCGCTCCATACACCAGCTTCAGTCGAGGCAAAGGCGGGGGAGCATGCTTCCTGTGCGGTAGCTTCGCCCACTGGAAGGCTACGTGCCCAAGACGATACAGCTTCAACAAGCCAGCAACCACAACAACTGGCCAGTAAAGTTAAGTCAATTAATGTTCTGTATAGCGAAGATAAAGATCCTTTCATAATTGGTACTGTGGATAACTATTTCGAATATGAGCAAAATGCAGGGGTTCCTAGTATCAAAGTTGGGGGTAGATTGAAAAGTCATTCGGCTTTTTGGCGGTTAATTTCCCCACCAGACCACATATCGAATGTAATTGAACATGGTTATGTTACACCTTTTGTTTCAGAACCCCCAACAATGTTCAGTAATAACAATAAATCTGCCTTAAATCACACAGCTTTCGTAACAAAAGCTATCCAAGAGTTGCATCAACTAGATACAATAGAGGTAACAAAGTCTAAGCCATTCATTGTTAATCCATTGACAGTTTCAGTCCAAAGCAGTGGCAAGAAGCGCCTAATTCTAGACCTGAGGCAGGTCAATGAGTATATAGAGAAAGTGCACGTTAAGTTTGAAGACATGCGTACTGCATTGATGTTTCTCCAGAAGGGTGGTTATGTCTTTAAATTTGATCTGAAATCAGTATATCATCATGTTGACATATGCCAAGAACACGTCAAATTCCTTGGGTTTTCATGGGATTACAAAGGTATGCAATCATTTTATAGGTTTAAACAGCTCCCCTTCGGCCTTTCATCTGCACCCCATATTTTCACCAAACTTATAAGACCACTGGTTAAGAAGTGGAGGGGTGAAGGAAAGTCAATTGTGGTATACCTAGACAATGGGATTGGTTTTGCACCAACCTTATCGGAGGCGGTAGAAGCTAGTGAAGCGGTGAAACGGGACATTCTCCGTTCAGGGTTCATTCCTAATGTTCAAAAAAGTGTTTGGATACCAGCAGTGTCAATAGAATGGTTAGGGTTCGAGGTAAATCTAGATTCGGGTACCTTCTGCGTACCACAGAGGCGCATATTGAGCATAAAAAGGGACATTCAATCCATGGATCCAGGTCTAACAACGGCAAGGGCTCTTGCAAAACTTGTTGGAAAGATAATGTCGTGTAATTTGGTGATAGGTAACGTCGCTAATTTAATGACCAAATATTTACATCTGTGTATTGAATCCAGGTCAACATGGGATGCACCAGTGACAATCCAAGCAGATGCAAGAGAAGAGTTAATTTTCTGGAACAGTAATGTGGGAGAAATGAATGTAGGGGTGATTGGTGTATTAAAGAAAAGAATGCTCACAAATTGTGTATTCAGATGCAAGCTCCACAGGTTATGGTGGGTATTTAGTAGATACAGGTGAAGGAACAGTACAAGGTATGTGGAATAGAATAGATTCCCTAAAGAGCTCTACTTGGAGAGAGCTGAAGGCGGTAGATATAGTTCTGAAGTCCCTTGTAAAAAAGCTGTCCTGCCGAAGGACCAAGTGGTTTACAGATAACCAGGCTGTTTCCAGAATTACAACCAGAGGAAGTATGAAGAGAGATTTGCAAGACATTGCCTTGAGTATTTGCCAGACATGTTTGGTCCATAATATACATATTGAAATGGAATGGGTCCCAAGGTCAGAGAACGAGAGAGCAGATAATCTCAGCAGAATTTTAGATCAAGACAATTGGGCTGTTTCAAATCATATCTTTTCGTTCCTTGATGAACTATGGGGTCCTCACACCGTGGATAGATTTGCCAGTTATTACAACAACAAAACTCCCAGATTCAATTCCAGATATTGGAATCCGGGTTGCGAAGCTATAGATACATTCACGGTTGATTGGTTTTTGGAAAACAACTGGGTGGTTCCACCTATCTCATTGGTACCCAGAGTTTTGAAGCATATGCAAAACACAAGAGCTATTGGGACATTGATATGTCCATGTTGGTACTCGGCGCCTTTTTGGCCCATGCTCTACCCAGATGGTTATAATCCAGCAAGAGCAGTGGTGGAAGTTTATGAACTTCCCAAGGAATGGGGAATATTTATTCCAGTCAGAGGAGGAAATAAGGAGTCCATTGGCAATATTGTCAGAAGTCGGATCCTAGCAGTGAGGCTAGACTTTAAACGAGTGTAAAGAAGAATAGTTATATGACAACACAATATTAACACAAATTAAGTGCCGTTTATTCTTTTATCTATAGTTAATCTTCCACAGCGATTTTTGGGCGGAAAAGAGACAAGACACAAGCAAGGATCTGAGGAAACTTGCTGAGGAGCTACCGGACATAATCTTGAAGTCTAGAGCAGACTCTACAGTTAAGTCTTATTCATATGCCTTCAATAAATGGTCAGCATGGGCAACCAATATGATATGAAACCCATTGAGGCAGATCCCTACCACATTTCATTGTACTTAGTCTACCTCAGCCATACATGTAGTTCATCAGCTCCAATAATCAGTGCCATCTCAGCTATATCATGGGCGCACAGAATAGCTGGGGCTAATGACCCTACTCAGATGCCTCTGGTAAAATATACAAGTGAGGGTCTAAAAAGGTCACTCGCAAAGCCCATAGAGAAAAAAGAGCCAATTACCCCAGCCATTTTGAGAGATATTGTAGATATGCAATTAAAACAATCTTCCGAAATCACAGTAGCAGACCTTTCAAGTCTAAGGACCGTAGCTATGTGTCTTCTAGCATACACAGGTTTTCTTAGGTTTAACGAGCTAGTGTCAATAAAATTGAGTCATATCACATTCAACCAGCAAGGTTTAACACTGTTCATCCCATCAAGTAAAACCGATATATATCATAGAGGAAGGTCCGTCGTCATCAGTAAATCTTATACTAGATATTGTCCAGTAGAAATACTTAATAAATATATTTTGTTAGCACAGATCAAAATCCCAGAGTCTTTTTTATTCCGTAGCTTGTCCAAAGTGAAAGGAGGTTACAAGCTCCGAGAAGCTAACCAACCTATGTCATACACCCGTGTCAGAGAGATTGTATTAGATGCCATTCGTCCCTTAGTTGAGGATGTGTCCAAGTATGGGGTACACAGCTTAAGAGCAGGTGGGGCCACGGTGGCCGCCCAATCAGGTGTCCCAGACAGATTGTTTAAGAGGCACGGTAGGTGGAAGTGCGAAAATGCAAAAGATGGGTACGTCAAGGATAGTCAAAGAGATTTGTTGTCAGTGACAAAGTCCCTTGGCCTATGAAAGTATTAAAAACAACGGATTTTCAAGGTTAAAAATCCAGTAAAAGAAATGTAAATTTATTGTTTTTCCTAAGAGTAATCAATTTAACTGTTTAAACCATTGATAATCGTAAAAACCGTAACAAAAAAGATAAAGAAAATAAAGCAAACAAATCAAATAACTGTTAGTTAATATCTTTCTATTGTGAAATGTAACAACAAGATGTATAAGTTCTTATTAATTAAATTCTGCTTTGTTGAGGTAGTCAAAAATTAAAGAGAAATTTCTACTGTGTGTAAGCATACTTAGTTTTTGGTTAAAAGCTAATTTTCCGAAATAAGTAAAGTTTACTAGGACAAGCCCTGTCTGGGGTGAGTTGTAATGCATGGATCAGACCTACGTTTCCCACAGGGTTTTTCGTAGCCGGCGTACAACAGTTGTCCTGTCTTAGTTAAGACTAATGAGAAGAGGATTGTGATTAGAGGGCGCCTGGTTTTAGACAGGCAGCCGCAGTGCCACAATAAACCAACACAAACCCAAGTATGGTGTACATGTATGTTATTAATGGTGTCCTAATAGGGAAGAAAGTTGTGCCACATCACGCGATACGCGCAACATGCACAGCATTCCCTTATAAGGAGTCGTTTACCCAAGGGCGGCGGAGGGCTTTACCATTTCAAAGCTGGAGGGGTGTTGTGCTGAAAGAAATCATTAAACAATTATAATTTTTGCATTTATTTTACTTTTTGACCAAAAAGGTATGATGTTTTTGACCGAAAAGGTATTTATGAATGGGAATCAAAGTGTGTTGAATCAGTTTTCAACTAGTGGCTTAAACCTGCCGAGGCCTGGTTGTTGATAATTCACCTTGACTTCGTCTCGGTAAAATTATCAAGAACCAGGCCTCGTTGGGATTATACCACTAGTTGAAAACCTCTTCACCACACATTGATTCCCTTATTCATTTCACATAGAGATACGCAGTAAAATTCTACACCAATTACATGCAAGTACCTCGTGCATGCATAGTGTACTGTATACATGGTATACATAATACACATGTGGACGACACACAGCATGTAGACGACCGAAAGTAAGCTTTCCATATCTGTGTTTTGATTGGTCGTCCGAGGTGACCTCAGACCAATCAACTTGATGATTGCTAAATTTGACTTGAAGTTCTTATATTTGTTTGACACACAGGAACCAAGCTTAGAGGTTGCTGCCCCTATATGCAAGATCTTCATTAAAATCTAAATAACAGTAAGTTTAACCTCGGTTTGCAGTAACACCATGGGTAGATCTACCTGCCAGGAAATCGGCCGGGACTACTCTCGCTTAGTGAATCAAGGGGACTTCTCGTTATAATTTTACTGAATTGGAGTGAGTTCTTAATTGGTCTCAATGTTTCACCTAGCCTGCTTTAGTCATCACATCCTTAATAGTCTGGGCCATTTTTCTGAGAATTGTCTCTGATATTCCAAAAATCTACTTCGGGGTAGTAGAAAAGTCTCCCGCATTCCCAAAATCTACTCTGGGGTAGCAGAATATAAAGCAAGACAAGTTCTCTAAGAACATAATCTACCCAGCAAGTAGATACACACATGGTATTACCGCAAACCAAATATTTTACCTCACCATACAATGCCTCAAATTCCCATTAGCTTACTTCACCAAGAATAATAAATTTAAACGCTTAAAATTCACGTGTCCCAAAAAGAAAAAATATTGAAATCTACACCATAGTTTGCTTGCCCTTGTTACTTCGATCTTCACAATGATCTACACCATAGTTTGCTTGCCCTTGTTACTTCGATCTTCACAATGATCTACACCTTAGTCTGCTTGCCCTGGTTACTTCGATCTTCACAATGATCTACACCATAGTCTGCTTGCACTTGTTACTTCGATCTTCACAATGATCTACACCTTAGTCTGCTTGCCCTTGTTACTTCGATCTTCACAATGATCTACACCATAGTCTGCTTGCCCTTGTTACTTCGATCTTCACAATGATCTACACCTTAGTCTGCTTGCCCTTGTTACTTCGATCTTCACAATGATCTACACCTTAGTCTGCTTGCCCTTGTTACTTCGATCTTCACAATGATCTACACCATAGTCTGCTTGCCCTTGTTACTTCGATCTTCACAATGATCTACACCTTAGTCTGCTTGCCCTTGTTACTTCGATCTTCACAATGATCTACACCTTAGTCTGCTTGCCCTTGTTACTTCGATCTTCACAATGATCTACACCATAGTCTGCTTGCCCTTGTTACTTCGATCTTCACAATGATCTACACCTTAGTCTGCTTGCCCTTGTTACTTCGATCTTCACAATGATCTACACCATAGTCTGCTTGCCCTTGTTACTTCGATCTTCACAATGATCTACACCATAGTCTGCTTGCCCTTGTTACTTCGATCTTCACAATGATCTACACCATAGTTTGCTTGCCCTTGTTACTTCGATCTTCACAACGCTCATCAGACTCTTCACCAACTACTGGTGGTCGACCTTCTCTCATCTCTAAGACTTCTTGTCCGAGAGCTGGGAGTCGATCCTCCATGGTGAGTAGCTTGGAGAGACTGGAGCAGCCTGGAGATGTGTTGTCATCATCATCAGGGGAATCCTGGTAGGATAAAGAGAGAGAGAGAGATAAATGAGAGAATCAGATATGGCTTCAATAGTATTTACATGACACTTATGGGGTGTCGTGGCCGAGTGGATAAGAGTTCCGAATTCAAGCTCTGTTGATTCTGCTCAGCAGAGTGTGGGTTCGAATCCTGGTTGTGACACTTGTGTCCCTGAGCAAGACACTTAACTATAATTGCTTCTCTCCAACCAGTGGTAAATGGGTACCTGTGAGGGCAGAGATGGTTCTTGTGATTGATTTAGCCGAGTAGCGCATATTTTTTGCACAGGCTGTATACTCACCAGGGAGCTGAGATGGTTTAAGGAATGACTTAAGGCCCAGTGACCAGGGCTAAGCACTATATAAAAACTGAATATTATTATTGTTATACAGAAGTAGACAGTACTAAAATGTCTCAAAGTTGATACTAACAATAGTGGCTTCTTATATATAGCTCATATGCATCACTATACGTGACACTCAGTGACGTTCAAGGCGCTACAACACATGAACATGTTTACTTGTAATACTTGGCCCTTGGAAAAAACATTGGAAAGCTCAATAGAGTACAAGGTCTGACCATACAATTTGACCCAATTCACCCGACGTCATTATCAGAAACAATCTTGGTCGTGCCTTTTTTTTTGAGTCAAGGTCCCTGTGTGATATATAAAGTAGTCACGGTAGTGTGCCTTCTATATTTCAGGGATGTGATAGGCTTTATAACAAAATAGTGAGCTCAAAGCATGAAAACTTGAGAGAGCGCAAAAGCTTGTGAGCGCGAAGCCTGCTTACACATGTACATAAATTTATCTTTGGTTTTTAAAAACCTACTCTGTAATCTCGTGCATTCTCTATGGTTTTATCTCCCTTTTTTTTTTTACTTGTAAAAACACAAAAAAACAAAACAACAATTGTACTTGTGGTTAAAAACAGAGAAATCACTTCCCCTGAATTTTAGATTAATCAAGCAATTGTTTTACTAGAGCGTGCCTTGTAGCTGCGACTTCCAAGTTAATGTGCCGGGGCTCTGAGCAGTCTAGCGCTCATTTTGATGGTCTTCTTATGTTGTCAATATTTTTATTGCGAGGTGCCAGTCAGAAGACATTCAACATGTAACTGCTGTAAAGTGAGGGATAACAATCAAGTGTTAGATACAACCTGGGAAGTAGACTTGGTGCAACTATCACCACTCAACTATTGCGATCCCCTAATCCTCTTCTCCTCGCCAACTTTACTATCGATGAATAGCAGGCCCTGTTGGAAAACTTCCAGATCTCCCCATCAAACCACACTCAAACCAACTTGCTGGCAGGATCGCAGCTTACAGAAACGCCCTCTATCGATGGAATAGTCGCGACGTGTGTAGCGTTGAGTGTATGGGGCCAAATGTATTACCATAGAGGTTGACCAAGTAGACCAAATGTCTTGCACCATGACTGCTGGAAAGCAGCAGCAGGGATGACCTTTGGGGATGCCACTTTTGATTTTAACTTTCCAGTAGTAAACCACAAGGGAAACTAACTGAGGATGGTTTATACAATTTTGGGTTAAACAAAAAGACAAATTAATTGCAGAGAGCGGCACTTGAACCGGCGACATCCAGAATAATGTGCCAGGGCTCTCCCAAATGAGCTATCTAGCCCTATGGTTTCTCCCTATTTGACAGTAACGTTGTTCAGGGGTGCCAGCCAGAAGCCAGTCAACCTGAAACTGCCATGTACTGGCAACCACAGATCACACCCAAGTTTACGGTGCAACCAGGTAATGGCTTCTGACTGGAATTGCCAGACAACAAGGGTATTGACTAGGGAGACCTGCCAACATTAGGGCCAAAGCCTCAGCATGTCAGACGGCGCAGGCTCGAGTTCGCTCATGCATTTCCAGTTAACTTTTCTTCTTTTCAACCAATAAGAAAAAATGCACACTACTGTGTATACACATTCACTCTGCCATAACACATTGGCTGCAGCTTCCAAGGTTGTATTGTAAACTCGGGTGTGATCCCTGGCTACAATACAGTTAATGGTATTGCTTCTGACTGGCACCCTCAAACAAAGATATCGACATTAAAAGGGAGACTGCAAAAAAACAAAGGCTAGAAAGCTCAGTTGGTAGAGCGTCGGCACGTTAATCTAGAGGTCAAATCCTACTCTATTTAATTTCTCTTTGTTCAACCCCAAATTATTTTATAAGAGATGGAAATCAGATAAAAGTAAAAAGAACATTATAATGCCCTTAATTGCGTGTTATAGCCTAGCGGTTAAGAACACCGGACTCAATCTGATGTTTCTGACAAGCAGAGTGTGGACTCTTATAGTCCCAATAATGACACCTGTGTCCTTAAGCAAGACACTCAACCATGATGCTTCGTCCTTCGGATGAGACAAAAAGCTGTTGGTCTTGCGTGTTGTTTTTAAGCACTTAAAAGAACCCAGTGCACTTATCGAAAAGAGAAGGGGTTCGACCTGTGTTCCTGGTTTGATTGGCAGCATATTGCACCACAGCACCTTGTAAACCATTACTTGGTGCTAAGGATTAGGGCCCAATTTCATAGTATTGAAATGCTTAGGCACAAGAAGTAGCTTAACAAAAATATGCTTACCAAAATAAGGTTACCAGCCAAACTATCTTGTCACATGTACAATTTGTGACTGGCATCCTGCTCATTTCTGCTAAGCAAAGCGTTATTAAGCAATATTTTCTGCTTAAGCAGCTCTATGAAATTGAGCCAAGATGTCATAATTCAAAAGTAGTCCGACATACCTTGCAGGAACTACTGTACAGCACCAGGAGCCATGAGTGACAGATATGATCGCTACATGTATAGACGATGTGACCTATGTTTACATTTAAACCGCCCTCTGTTGACAAAACACTGTACACGTCATATTTCGCGGGCAAAAAGACGCGTAGTCATGGTAAGATTGCATGTACTTTCTAGCTGGCTGCCAAAATAAAAAGGTTTTGCTCGGCGGTGTGTGCGCGAATCATGTTATGGTTTTTGAGTGCGTCAGAGGTCACATCGTCTATAAGAAGCCACTATTAAGTCGGCTGTACTTACTGGTGTATTTGGAAGTTGCATATGAAGAAGAGGACGGTGTGTGTGGTAGGTCTTTGTGACAGGTGGACTATCAGGATGTGATTGGTTGATGGTTGTCATGGTGAGTTGCATATGTTGACTAGTTGATACTCCTTCACAATCATTATCAGGTTCATCTCTTCCTGATAAATCTGTTAAGAACAAGTTGCAAGACAAATATGATTATTGTTAAAGACACTGGATACTATTGGTAAATGTCCAAGACCAGTCTTCTCACTTGGTGTATCTCAACATATGCATAAAATATCAAACCTGTGAAAATTTTAGCTCAATTGGTCGTCGAAGTTGCGAGATAATAATGAAAGAAGAAACACCCTTGTCACACGAAGTTGTGTGCTTTCAGATGCTTGATTTCGAGACCTCAAATTCTAAGTCTGAGGTCTCGAAATCAAAAATTGCAGAAAAACACTTCTTTCTCGAAAACTACGTCACTTCATAGGGAGCCGTTTCTCACAATGTTTTATACTATCAACCTCTCCCCATTACTTGTCACCAAGAAAGGCTTTATACTAATAATTATTTTGAGTATTTACTAATAGTGTCCACTGCCTTTAACCGACTCTTACTGAAATTACTCACGATGTGTGTAGGTGAAAGGTACAAATGTATACAATAAAATGATCAGAAAAAATGTGAAGAGATTACATCTTTAATGTCAACTCTCTGTCTCTGATTCGGATGTTGGTATCTCTTGTAGATCAAGTTTTTTTACCATGATATGAATCCCTACTCACTGTGAATGAAGTGTATGTAATATCATAGAGTAAGGTAATATAATTTACATGTAGAAACTTCAGCCTCATTATAGTTCGCAAGGGTTTTTGTTTTTCCAGAAAAAAAGTGAAAATCACAGAGTCATGTTTTCAGGAGAGTCGCCTAAATCCCTTGTACATGCTAAAATAATTTCCGTCTAACGAGATGAAAATTACTCTTGTAAAATTGTTTTACTTGTTTCTCAAAAACTACAGCACCTCAGCAAGTAATATTTATAGGGAAGCTTTATACCGTCATTATCTTTAAACCATGTAAGTTTAGTGTGAATGTATGGAGGTTTGTGTCATAGAAAAAGTACCAAAACCCTTTAAGAAATTGTTCAGCACGATTCCCTTACTGACATCCTTGTGTTGTCTCCACAATGCTCCAGGAAGATTTAACACGTTGAGTCTATAGGGGACAGTAGCTTCCTCATTGCGATGGGCAAGGATGGCCAATTATTAAGTTTGTTCTTTTCAACGGGAATAATTTTCTGGCAATCGCCATGCTCTAACATAGAGATTATGCTGTTATTACCTAAGTAGTCGTAGTATACACGTGTACTTCAGATAGTGTGGGTATGAACACTTATTAATACAAATTGGGTATGAACACTTATCAATACAAATTGGGTATGAACACTTATCAATACAAATTGGGTATGAACACTTATCAATACAAATTGGGTATGAACACTTGTCAATACAAATTGGGTATAAACACTTATCAATACAAATTGGGTATGAACACTTATCAATACAAATTGGGTATGAACACTTATCAATACAAATTGGGTATGAACACTTGTCAATACAAATTGGGTATAAACACCTATCAATACAAATTGGGTATGAACACTTGTCAATACAAATTGGGTATGAACACTTATCAATACAAATTGGGTATGAACACTTGTCAATACAAATTGGGTATAAACACTTATCAATACAAATTGGGTATGAACACTTGTCAATACAAATTGGGTATGAACACTTATCAATACAAATTGGGTATGAACACTTGTCAATACAAATTGGGTATGAACACTTGTCAATACAAATTGGGTATGAACACTTATCAATACAAATTGGGTATGAACACTTGTCAATACAAATTGGGTATGAACACTTGTCAATACAAATTGGGTATGAACACTTATCAATACAAATTGGGTATGAACACTTATCAATACAAATTGGGTATGAACACTTGTCAATACAAATTGGGTATGAACACTTGTCAATACAAATTGGGTATGAACACTTGTCAATACAAATTGGGTATGAACACTTATTAATACAAATTGGGTATGAACACTTGTCAATAAAAAATAGGTATGAACCCTTAACAATAAAATCTGGGTACAAAACTTTATATCAATAACAATTATCAATATAAATTGGGTATGAACACTTATAAATAAAAATTGGGTATGAACACTTATCAATAAAAATTGGGTATGAACACTTATCAATAAAAATTGGGTATGAACACTAATTAATAAAAACTGTTTAATACCCAGTAAGACAGTAATACATGTATGTTTATGGCTATAACTTATTGGAGAACCAGATAACTAAAATATAAAGTAATTTCACGTGTACAGCATTTCCTGAAAAATTGTGAGTTCTAGTGACAGTGGCCAAAAATAACTCTGACAATTTAATCAAAGCAGAGAGAGAATTGGCAGGAAGATGTCTGTGCAAATTTGAGTTTAAATTGTAACAAAACACATTCTGAGCGTGACAGAAAGCGATTTTAGAGTCTTTGGATGAACAGCTACGTCGCCAAGATTTAATTTACTTTCCATTGGAAAAGATTAGAATGAGACTTTAAAATTGAATGATACCCACGGTCTGTACCCAAGGAATGGAAGAAGGGGGGAATGATGATCCAGGCAACAAAGCAGGTTAATTGTGTTACATAAAGGAACATTACAGAACTGGTTTTGCTAGCAAAAAAGTTGCTGGCTGTGTAAGCACTTACTGTCAAACCTGTAGAAGTACGAGATCAATCGGCCATCTTGATCACGAGAGAATAGTGAAAAAACGATTAAAAATTTGCATTGCATCGATGCCAAAACAAAAATGAATAAAACGCTCTCACTGAGCGATAAAATCTAAACGCGAAGTTAAATTATTTATTTCTCATCAAATATGAAATTTCAGACAGACATATTTCAAGGTATGTTTTCTACTTTTATCATCATTAGACCGTGTAAGTTTTATGTAAATCTGTGATCTTCATGATTTTTGTTTTCTACCAATTCTGTAACGTTCCTTTAACACTAACGCATCTAGCATGTCTAGAGCCTCAGGATATGGCCTGATGAGATTTCAACATTGTATACTTCAATTTTATTAAGGTATAGAGTTGTTGAATTCATCATGGAAGAGGAGTTTCTGGTTCTGTCTTTTTGTAGATCGTTGGGGTAACTGTGTACAGGCTCTGAACTTGAAACTTATAGTGAACCAAACAAATAGCTCCTGCAATGATCAATATAAGTTAAAAGGCACTGGACATTATTGGTATTTACTTACAATAATTGTTAGCATAAGACCTTACTTGGTAATGAGTATTGGAGAGCTGTTGATAGTATACAACATTGTGAGAACAGCTCCCTCTGAAGTTTTTGAGAAAGAGATTATTTCTCACTCAAATAATAAAAGGCTCCAGGCCTGAAGCTCTTATTAGGAATCTGAAAGCACACAAATTTTTCCCTTTTTGAAGGGTGTTTTTTCTTTTGTTATTCCCTTGCAACTTTGATGACCAATTGAGTCACAGATTAACGGTTATGTTATGTTGGGATACACCAAGTGAGAAAACTGGTCTTTGACAATTACCAAAGGTGTCCAGTTCCTTTAAACTAAACCATTTGAACGCTTTGAAACCTGATAAGAAGCTTTAGAAACCGAAGCTCATCAATACACTCAGCAAAGCCGCTAATCTAATTCATTGGTCAGTGTACCCAAATCTTAAGTATCTTTACTGACCAAGGAAACCTGCAAAAACTAAACAAGCCTCGCAGCTTAAAGGGATTTTTTTTTAACTAAATATAAAACTTTTTGTTTGTGGCAAGGCCTCAGGACATGATATAAAATACTTAAGTCCTTAATTTAATTTTAAACTTCTTAAACCTGAGTGTGGGTTAAGAACTTTAACTGAAGAACATGAGATTAATTGTGTTTTATACACAAGAAAATTCATTTTTTCTTTTTTAGTTCGAAGAAAGTTCTGATGGATAATGAAAATGTTGCTGACTCTTTAAACCCTTCCATTGGTGATAAACAAACCGCACTGGTTGGCATGGATGGCCGAATGTTAGCAAAACACTCAATCGTGTTAACATGGTGACCTAACTGGGGAGCGTAGTATTTTCACAAAAGTGACTGATCTTGATAGGTCTCTACTACGCATTGGTTTGTACACAGCGCGCTGCAGGCAAAAATGAAATTTTAATTTTCACAAAGTGACCTATCTGTTTAGGAACTAATTACTTATTAAAATAGTTTTAGGGATGAAAACACATCGATAGTTCTGTATGAATAAAGTATTCAGCTTTGTTTTCGTCATAAATAATACAATAAAGTTGGTAAGCAGACTCCGAAAGAGGAGTTTGAAAAGTAGTGCAACTTCAATCGTGATTTCCTCCGAACACGTTTTTTAAAACAGTGAACGAGTTAGGTCAGTTCGTGGTACGACCGACGAGATGTTCTGATCAAATGCAATATTTTTTGCAAACTTTCAATTAAATAAAATATCTTCTACAATTGTTTGCTTTATATCCAACAAGCTCAACACTGTTTTTGAATAGTTGTGTGACATTTTTACAAACTGTGGCCATCTGTTTTATCTTTGCATTAATGGCTTTCCATACTTTTCAAACTCGGTTGGCAGAAGTTTGGCTGTGATATTGTGATAGAAAAGTCTGTAGGCTTTGGCTTCCTCCAGGAATTTTGCTATTTGTTTGTTTGTTTGTGTAGGCGGAAGGCCTATACCATGTAAATAAAATCCTTTGATCACATTTTGCTGAAAGATGCAACTGAGTTATACATGACAAACAAGCAGCAAAGTAGGCTCTATTTCATTACAAATCAAGTAATAAGTCACAAAATAAGCATAAACACAAGAAATTCTAATTCATTTTAATGTGCCATTAATATGAATGCTAAACAGTGGTCGATGCACCGGCACGTTGCACTAGGCTGTGCAAACACTGAATTCGAACCTTGAATCGACTGCTGTCAAAGCCATCCAGTGTCTACTAATCTAATATATTCTCATGTTTTAAATATGTTCATCTGTGCCTAAGGGTGTTAAGCTATAACAGTCTCCATGGTCTCAGGGACTGTTTTTAAACCATCTGGATTTACATGATGGATACATCTGCATTATGTGAAGAGAAATATAAGTGCTAGGCATAGAAATAGAACCCGGAGAACGCCGAGTGTCTCATTGTGTGTGCGGATTCGTTTTGAGACCATAATTATGGACACGCATACGCCTTTTTTTTACGCGTATATTTTGTCATACAGTGACGTCATCATTGACCAATAAACGCACTAGAAACGGTCACGCGTGTCATGTGATGCTCATTTTGCCATACACGCGTGTCACGTGATGCTCATTTTGCAATACACGCGTATCGCGTGGTATCAATACGCCACGTCCATAGACGACACAGAGGGTGGCCGAGCTCAGCATTCTCCGGGTTCTATTTCTATGGTGCTACATATAAGGTCCAAGCAGGCAGACAGACGTCTACATGCTTATTCTGTTCCTCTCTTTTTTTTGCAATAGAAAATTACACTTAGTTGGCTCTTGTAAAGAAGAGGCTCTGTTTATAAAGAGCACACTCTGAAGTACTGAATCTCATTTCTGCTTTGTGTTTCTTGGTTTTGCTGTTCTCTTACAACATTACATGTATATTATAACTAGACATTTAGGTGTTTGTGAACAGACACGCAGCTGTTCTGTGTTGTTTTGCTTAGATTTTGTGCTTCATTGCCCAAGGAATCTATATTTCTATTATAAAAAGGTAGTTTGGCAATGAGAGTCGACTGTAAATCTAATTCTTTGTATATGATATGCAGCTTCAATTACAAACAAGTAAAATTTACATACATGTACATGTATATTATAAAAAACGAAAAACAACCTATGTCACCCACAGCAATTTGCCTTATTTTTGACCGGGCAAGAGCACTATAAAGAGTATTTTGATCACTTCTGGTGTATACACGATTCGCCCTGCACAGATTAATAGGCTTTCTGTCACTTTTGTTGCGCCGTAGTTTCAATTTGCTTTAGAAGTGGATTATAACGGCTCCTTTAAAGGTCTTATTGTCCTTGATGGATTAGATGTCTGTGGTGGTAATGTGTTCCATCTTTAATAACTGTTTTGGGTATGAATGAATAAACCCCAGGGAAGTGATTGAGAGAGCCCTCATGCAGTCAAAAATATGGCCCATTGCCGTGGTGCTGTATGCTTTTGATGTGGTGCCCTTTGCATGGTTCCTGTACAAACTTATGCTTTCCTTATAGAGGAGCCCCAAGCCCGATAGACATTGCTGTGCCCCTTCATGAGTGAAGTTGAAGGTCTGATCTATTCTGACAACTTAAATTAACTCCACATTCATGTAACCATGAATGAATGCCAAAGTTCAGAATGATGACATTCTTAAAACACAACAAAGTAGCCAAAGGAATGCTAACACAAAATCAATCCTACCCAAGTCCAAATTCACTCTTTTCTCACAAAGGTTTTCAAACATGAAAACCAATAAAGGGGACTTTCAATGTCAAAATAGAAGCATTTAAGTCATGAATTTGATTGGTTCCATAAAGTAAATATATGGGGATGTTTTTTTTTAAGAATCCGATTAAAATCAATATTCTTTATACCAGATGCAAATTTCCATCTATTAAAGAATCCAACATGTTGATACCTGTCATATGAAATCCACAAGGTTTAAGGATTATTTCAGATGAGTTGGTCCAGTGCACTCTCTCTGCACCCTAGGGAAATTTGTGTCCTCATAAAATTTAATTAAATTTGATTGTGTAGACTCAGCAAAAGACAAAAACCAATGCTTACACAACAGCAACCTAAAACCTATACATTGATTATATGTTGATGCTCAGTTTTCAATATTGTAGTTTGCTGACTCATTTAAAGACAGTGGACACTATTGGTAATTGTCAAAGACCAGTCTTCCCACTTGGTGTATCTCAACATATGCATAAAATAACAAACCCGTAAAAAACATTTTTAGTTCAATTGGTCGTCGCAAGTTCGAGATAATAATGAAAAAAAAAAAAAAAACCTTTGTCACACAAAGTTATGTGCTTTCAGATGCTTGATTTTGGGACCTCAAAATCTAATTCTGAGGTGAAGAAATCTAATTCTGAGGTGTCGAAATCAAATTCGTGGAAAATTACTACTTTCTTTAAAACTAAGTCACCTTAGAGGGAGCCGTTTCTCACAATGTTTTATACTATCATTCAACCTCTCCCTATTACTTGTTACCAAGTAAGTTTTTATGCTAATAATTATTTTGAGTAATTACCGATAGTGTCCTCTGCCTTTAAAGGAACATTACAGAATCGGTAAAGAAAAAAATTGTCTAAGATCACATATTTACATACAACTTACACTGTCTAAATATGATGATAGTAGAAAACATCCATTGAAATATTTCTGTCTGAAATATCATATTTGATGAGAAATTTAAAAAGGATGTCATGCAAAATGTGTAAACTGTTTTTCACTTTTTTTCTTGTGACCCAGATGATCGATCGATCTCAAATTTCTACAGGTTTGTCAGTTAATGTACATGTAATGGTGGGTTACATAAAGTGCTTACACTGTGATCAATGTTAGAACAAAAAACTCTGCACAGCACAAAGGGCAATGGAGAGACAAATGCTACATATCTCACTTAGAGACAGGAATAAATGCACAGACATACAAAAGAAAACTGGAGTAAGAGACATCATAAGGACAGTAAAACATTAGCTAAATGGAGACGGGCTGGACACACTGTCCAAAGAAATGACAACAGATGTACAACACAAACAATGGATTGCAGCCAAGGACAGGGAAAAAGAAAAGAGGTAGACAGAGAAGAAGATGGAGAGATAACATCAGGGTATATATGCAGGAACACACTGTCACAATGAACCAGAACTGCAAGAAAACTATATTTTATGCATAGCATTTACATGAGGGCTACATCTTACACTGGATGAACACAGCCTAAATGATGATGATGAATGGTGACCCATTTTAAACACCAGTATCCTCACTTGGTGTACCCATAGCTACTATAGTACTACTTCAGAGGGAGCCATTTCTCACAATGTTTTATACTATCAACAACTCTCCATTGCTTCTTACCAAGTCAGTTTGTTAAGCTAACAATTATTTTGAGTAATAACCAATAGTGCCCAGTGCCTTTAAAGTGGTGGACAACTTTGGTAATTGTCAAAGACCAGTTTGCTCACTTGGTGTATCTCAACATATGCACAAAATAACAAGACTGTGAAAATTTGAACTCAATTGGTCTTCGAAGTTGCAAAATAACAATACAAGAAAAAACACCCTTGTCACACGAAGTGTGTGCTTTCAGTTGCTTGATTTTGGGACCTCAAAATCTAAATGCGAGGTCTTGAAATAAAATGCGAGGAAAGTTACTTCTTTCTCGAAAACTACACTACTTCAGAGGGAGCCGTTTCTCACAATGTTTTATACCATCAACAGCTCTCCATTGCTTGTTACCAAGTAAGTTATTATGCTTACAATTATTTTGTGGAATTACCAATAGTGCCCACTGCCTTTGAGTTTCTTAACCCTGTCCCCTAGTTAATAAGTTATGCCTCTAAGGGAAGCCCATACAAATTAGCATTTGGATTATCCTGGGAATAGAAAAAGCATATTTGTTCATCCTGGGCAGGATACTGGAGGTGTAAAACTGAAACCAAAGCTGGCTCAATCTTGATGACATGGTGATAGCCTATGGGTTTGATAGAAACACTCATGGTCAGGCACAGACAATTCATCCATACCTTAAGGGGAGGATAGCAAAGGTACATCTCCTGTGACTATGTCAGCCCCCGCATTATTAACGCTACTCCCCCAAGTGGTTGGTCTGCTTAAAGGCACTGGACACCTTTGGAAATTATCAAAGACCAGAAATCTCATTTGCTGTATCCCAACATACGATGCATCAAATAACAAATGTGAACATTTGGGCTCAATTGGTCATCGAAGTTGCAAGAGAATAATGAACAAGAAAAACCAACCTTGTTGCACAAATTGGTGTGCTATTAGTAATGCAGTAAAAGGCTTCAGGCCTGAAGTCTTTTCTAACATTTGAGTGGGAAAATTACCTCTTTCTCAAAAACTATGTTACTTCAGAGGGAGCCATTTGTCACAATGTTTTATACTATCAACATCTCTCCATTGCATGTTACCAAGTAATTAAGTTATTATGCTAACAATTATTTTGAGTAATCTTGAGTGCAGTGCCTTTAAGATGCGGATAGCAGAGATGCCTCCCCCGAGACTATTTCAGCCCCCACATTATTAACCTATTCCCCCTTCTGGTTAGCCCTCTTAATGAGTACCAATTTATGGAGGTGGATAAAATTGCATGCATGAATCATTTTGGTTCCGTGCCTCTAGGGTTCCCAACCATCCAGGAATCCCACATGTGGGTTTGCCAACACAACACCCTTCAATCAGTTAGTAAATCCGGTTAGCCAATTAATTGGTTTAAACCAATCACAAGTTTTTGGTAGATTCTATGGATTGAACTGTCAAAGATTTTTCCAATGTTTATGTTATTATTAAAATGAACTAAGTATTTTCTGGGGATCAGAACAATCTCACAGTGGAATGATGTGCATCTCGATTCCAAAGACAAATAGAAACTATGTAAATGGGAAAATTGTATGCAAACAAGTCTGAAAACACCCAGCAAATTTTCTAAAAACCCATAATTTTAATTGTGGGCTTTAATATACACATAATGAATGTTTATGAGTGCAATGGTGCGAATATGTTCATGAGTTGAAAGATGGTATACACATAATGAATGTTTATGAGTGCAATGGTGCGAATATGTTCATGAGTTGAAAGATGGAATGTTCTATTCAACGAGGCGGAGACGAGTTGAATGGAACATTCCAGCTTTCAACGAATGAACATATTCGCACCATTGCACGAATGAAAAACATTCATTATTTGTTTTATATAACATCCAAGTAGAACTTTGTCATTTTGATTGAAAGAAACAACTTTCAAAACAAACAATTTCAACTGTAGAAGCCGAATACTAGTAATTTTACTATGCCTTCTTGCAGTAACACCTGCTGCGTTACCAAAGACACGCGCACGCAGTGATGTTTTTACTCAGCTTTTTCGTTCCATCTGAAAAGTACCATTGCACGCTGGCAGCGTGCCAGCGTGCAATGGTACTTTTCGGATGGAACGAAAAAGCACGGTGAGTGACTCAGCGTGCAATGGTACTTTTATTTGCTATCACGTGACGGACAATCCTCCAATCAAATGGCAAGGATCTGCTTGGGTGTTATATAATAAAAGTTATTGAGAAATATAAATTTTACATATTTAAAAAAAATAATAGGTAATACTTATTACCTACCGGTATTATTCATATTTCTCAATAACTTTTTGTCAACATCCGGAACATCTGGACATTTTAACAATTGGAAATGTGCACATATTTTTGTTTACATTTGTAAGAAAAAGGTACATGTACGTGTATAACCAGCTATCTGCTAGATTATCATGAAGAATTGTAATATTTCAACAAATTGAATGATTTCATACAAATTAATTGTAGCTTGGTGTAGACGTTGTCCTTGTATACACAATTATGCTGTATTTAATCTTGTTTACTGTGAAATACTGAGTTTATGTAAATTGCATTTGATTTAATAAGACCAGTCAAAGCAAGTGACATACGTCTTAAAAACCCTTGAAAGGAATGATATTGCAAAAGCTTGAATACATGTTTGTCAAATGCAATCTTATTTAATAAAGAACAACTCTAGCCAGGCATTACAATTTATTTCCAATGTACAGAGTACAATGTATGTCTAAAACTTATCGGTGTGATGCTCATGTATTGGTCATATTGGTAAGATTCTTAAAGGCAACGTTTGTACCTTTGTTTTGTTGAACTGTTTGATTGTTTTAAAAAGGGAATAAATTTGTGCTTGGCCGGTTTAACACCGCCCAAGCACATTTTTATTCCCATTCATAAATACCTTCTCGGTCAAAAAACATCAAAACTTGTTGATCCAAAAGTTAAAAAAAATGCAAAAATTATAATTGTTCAATAATTTCTTTCAACAAACCACCCCTCCAGCTATGAAATGGTAACGCCCTCTGGGAAAAACTCTTTATAAGGAGTTATTGGCATGCACGTCACGCGTATCGCGTGATGTGGCAAAGTTGTTCCAGCCGTTGCTCTCGACCAATAGGAATGAATAAACTGTCTTATAAGCACAGGTGCAAGCTCGCGTGTCACGCCCATGTTTAAACACTTCTGGCTGTGGTTATATCATCCGTTTAAACTCCCCCACGTGATGTCCTCTCAACCAATCAAAAAGGAGAAACTGTTCTGCCATCTTTTTGCGAATATTATAAGTTGTTGTGTCATGTATTATGTTCCTCTGTCGTTTTGTATGCATGTCTGTCTGTTTGTTTTGTTTCTTTGTCTGTCTGGCTGTTTCTTACAAGCTTCTGCTCATCATTTGTAGAGTGTCATGGCCGAGTTGTTAAGAGCATCGAATTCAAGTTCTGGTGCGTTTTCACCGGAGTGTGGGTTCGAATCCCGGTCGTGACACTTGTGTCCTTGAGCAAGATACTTTACTATAATTGCTTCTCTTCACCCAGGGGAATAAATGGGTACCTGCGAGGGTAGAGGTTGATATTGTGAATGAAAAAGCCTTTGGAGCGATATAAACTGTTGCCCAGGTTGTATACTCCCAAGGGAGCTGAGAAACATTAAAAAGGGATGTTATTGGCCCTATGACAAGGGCACTAATGTAAAGGGCTTAGAGAATTAAGTGTTAGTTATTAGGCGCTATATAAATCGAAAGTTATTATTATATTATCAAAACGGCCCATACTCTATTTATTACATTTATGTTTACTGTTACTTAATGATACTTAGTGAATTATTGGTTGTGAAATCTACTACTCGTACTCTTCGCTCATCTTCCTCCGGTGTGGTTAACTTAAACCAGCCAGTAGCCAAAACTAAATATTATGGTGATCGTTCATTCTCAATACATGCCCCTCGTTTGTGGAACAGGCTGTCAGCAGCAATCCAATCTGCCAATACATTTGAAATTTTTAAATCTTATCTGAAACTTACCTTTTTAAGAATTACTTTTCACAACATTATTGTTGATTTTTAATGTTTTATATTGCTGTTTTCTGTTGTAATAATAGAATCTTCTGTATTTTTATTGGTTTTAATTGTACAGCGCTTTGTGATGTCTGTGACATTGAAGGTTTTTTTTTTTTAAATAAATATTATTATTATTATTATTATTATTATTATTTTTTTTTTTTTTTGCTGTACTCCGTAATACATGTAATTGTCAATACCTTTTAGGGAAGTATGGAAATAAATGTTTTTGAATTGAATTGAATTGAATTGAATTGAAATGTAGTTGTCGGGTTTGATACTTGGTCCTTGAAAAATAGAAATGTTTGATTGAGGACAATGGCTGACCTACTTGTACTATTTCATAAGGTAAGGAGGTTAATATACTTTTCAGGCTAATCACAGCTTTTTTTCCCTTTCCAAGGGCAAATTGTTTTTTCTTCAGACTGACAGTTGCATGCAATATTCCACCTGTGGAAATTTAATTTCAAAAGGTGGTCACATTTTCTGAGTTATCGCCGAAACTCTGGAGCTAATATGTCTACGCACGAAGAATAATCTGCAGTTAGGCTTCTTATATTAAACTTTTTGGGGGCAAAAAGTGATATCTTTTTCCATAACCCTAGTACTTCAAGGTGAACTGTTTCTAAAAATGCATTACTGTACTCATTTACCACCTAAGTTTTTCTTGTCATGCATTTTCAGAGTCATCACAAAAAGTATACAGACCCTTACTCTTAAAAATGGCAACTATTTTTTGTCTCTTTCTCAAGATTTCTTAATTTATTGATACCTTTTGTAGATCAAGATTTTGGCCATGATATGAATGTTTGTAATATAGTTTACCTGTAGAAATTTCAGCTTCAATAGTCACAAAGTTTTTGAGAAATAAAAAGTGAAAATCACAGAAAATATTTTCAGGAGTAAATCCGTTGTACATGGCAACATAAATTTTGGTTCATGTTACGTTGTCAATGAGAAAGACTCTGCTAGGGTCCAAACATGTTACGTTGTCAATGAGGCTTTGAGAAAGACTCTGCTAGGGTCAATGAGGCTTTGAGAAAGACTCTGCTAGGGTCAATGAGGCTTTGAGAAAGACTCTGCTAGGGTCCAAACATGTTACGTTGTCAATGAGGCTTTGAGAAAGACTCTGCTAGGGTCAATGAGGCTTTGAGAAAGACTCTGCTAGGGTCCAAACATGTTACGTTGTCAATGAGGCTTTGAGAAAGACTCTACTAGGGTCAATGAGGCTTTGAGAAAGACTCTACTAGGGTCAATGAGGCTTTGAGAAAGACTCTGCTAGGGTCAATGAGGCTTTGAGAAAAACTCTGCTAGGGTCAATGAGGCTTTGAGAAAGACTCTGCTAGGGTCCAAACATGTTACGTTGTCAATGAGGCTTTGAGAAAGACTCTGCTAGGGTCAATGAGGCTTTGAGAAAGACTCTGCTAGGGTCCAAACATGTTACGTTGTCAATGAGGCTTTGAGAAAGACTCTGCTAGGGTCAATGAGGCTTTGAGAAAGACTCTGCTAGGGTCCAAACATGTTACGTTGTCAATGAGGCTTTGAGAAAGACTCTACTAGGGTCAATGAGGCTTTGAGAAAGACTCTACTAGGGTCAATGAGGCTTTGAGAAAGACTCTGCTAGGGTCAATGAGGCTTTGAGAAAAACTCTGCTAGGGTCAATGAGGCTTTGAGAAAGACTCTGCTAGGGTCCAAACATGTTACGTTGTCAGTGAGGCTTTGAGAAAGACTCTGCTAGGGTCAATGAGGCTTTGAGAAAGACTCTGCTAGGGTCCAAACATGTTACGTTGTCAATGAGGCTTTGAGAAAGACTCTGCTAGGGTCAATGAGGCTTTGAGAAAGACTCTGCTAGGGTCAAAACATCAGCCAATTAACTATTCTTTGCAAAATTATTTTTTGTGTGAAATTGTCTTACTCATTTCTAAAAACCTACATCACCTCAGCAAGTAACATTCTAAGGGAAGCTTTTTTTTTCCATCTATAAACCGTGCAAGTTTTTATGTAAATATGTGGACATTTGCATTTTACGACTTTCATCAGCAATGCCGAGAAAAGTTACTGACTTTCATCAGCAATGCCGAGAAATGGTGATTGAACATTATCTTAACTGTCCCATAAAGTACTTGTTTGTGAAGGTAGCACTGGAATTCACAGGCAGATCACTGGTCATTTATTTCAGAGAATGTCAGAATGTCAATTTCACACCCACACCCAAATTTGAAAGATGTTCAGATTTAATTAAAGGGTTTGGGTACTTTTAAACAATGCAAAACATCCACAGATTGTTATTAAACTTAAACGATTTAAAGATACTTCTGGTAGAAAGCTTACACGTCGGTGTATATGGGTAAAACCAAAAATTAATATTCTTTATCCCCGAAGCAAATTTAACATCTATTAGAAAGCTTCCCTTAAAATATTTCTTGCTGAGGTGATGTAGTTTTTGAGCAATGAGTAAAACAATTTCGTCTCAGTGAGATGAAAATTATTTTAGCACGTACATGTACAACGGATTTATGCAACTCTCCTGAAAACATTGCTCTGTGATTTTCACACTTTTTCCTCAAAAACTTGACGACTAATGAAGCTGAAACTTCTACAGTGAGTGGCCAAATATTTTGGTCTACGAAAGGTATCAAAACCTTTTAAATCTTCATTAAACAGATCATAGACATTTTTTAACAATCAATAATGTTTATTGTCATTTTAGTAACCTGTTATTCATTTTATTTTCCTTTGAATATGTACTTTCACTCAAAGCCATTGGACACTTTCGGAACATAATTTTTTTTTTAATTCAAAGATTTACAAATAACTTACAGGGTTTACAGAAGGTAATGGTAAAAGACTTCTCTTGAAATATTATTCCATGAAATGTTTTACTTTTTTAGAAAACATTAAAACAATATCAATTCTACTATTTCAAGAATTACGGATATATATTTTAAACACATGTCATGACATGGCGAAACGCGAGGAAACAAGGGTGGGTTTTCCCAATATTTTCTCCCGACTCCGACGACCAATTGAGCCTAAATTTTCACAGGTTTGTTATTTTGTATAAGTTGTGATACGAAGTGTGGGCCTTGGGCAATACTGTTTACCGAAAGCGTCTAATGGCTTTAAACATTACACTTAAATGATTTTCTGTAAATATCTGCAGATTGTGTTAGTGTTGCATTTAAAAATTAAACCTTTCAAATGTTGGGTAATGCTGCATTATGTCAATGCGTTTGGTTGGTCTGCATGATATCAGGGAAGTTGGGTTGGCGTAGTGGTGTCTTTCCTCGCCTTCCACCTCTGGGACCCCAGTTCCAATAAAACCAGGGGGCACTATGTGGATTGGGTTTCCCGTCCCTACCTGACTGCGTGGGTTTTTCCTTCTGAGTAATTCTCTGGGGGATTTCCTCCCAAATCTAAAACTGAAATTTCTTCATTTTCTTCTCTCTTCTGGTTTTGCTTTAATAAGAGCGTTGATAATAATATTCAAATCCCCCCCCCAAAAAAAAAATTAAAAAAAACAAATGTTAAATTATACCCCAAAATGGCAGTCAGTGTTTACAGCAACAGATATTTGTAATCACAAACTAAGCATTCTGCTCTTAAATCTCCCTGGTTACTCTACTCTCTACAGAGCAGTCATGCACTCATGGGTGCAGTTCACACTTCCCAATATCTTAAAAGGGTTTTCATATCGATTATATCAAGTTTTTTGGCCATGACATGAATCCCTACTCACTGTGAATAAAGATGTACATGTATGTAATATAATTTACCTGTAGAAAGTACAGCTTCATTTGTCGTAAAATTTTTGAGAAAATCATAGAGCTATGTTTTTAGGAGAGTCGGTTAAAGCCATTGGACCCTTTCGGTACAGGAAAAAAAAAAAGTTCACAGATTTACAAATAATTTACAGGGTTTACAGAAGATAATGATGAAAGACTTCTCTTGAAATATTAGTCCATGAAATGCTTTACTTTTTGAGAAAACGGTAAAACAATATAAATTCTCGTTAACGAGAATTACAGATTTGTTATAAATATATGTCATGACACGGCGAAACGCGCGAAAACAGGAGTGGGTTTTCCCGTTATTTTCTCCCGACTCCGATGTCCGATTGAGCCTAAATTTCCACAGGATTGTTATTTTATATATAAGTTGTGATACACGAAGTGTGGGGCTTGGAAAATACTGTTTCCTGAAAGGGTCCAATGGCTTTAAAGGGTCTATGTACTTTTTGTAGGACAAAAAACACAATGTCCACAGAATTACACCAAACTTACTATACACAGTTTAAAGATAATGATAGTAGAAAGCTTCCCTGAAAATATTAAGTGCTGAGGTGCTGTAGTTTTGGGGAAATGAGTAAAACAATGTCATGAAAATAATTTCCGTCTCATGAGACGAAAATTATGAGCATGTAAAAACTTATTTTCATGGCATTGTTTTACTCATTTCTCAAAAACTACGGCACCTCAGTAGGTAATATTTGAAGGGAAGCTTTCCACTATCATTATCTTCAAACCCTGTAAGTTGAATGTAAATCTGTGGACATTTTGAAAAAGTACCAAATCCTTTAAATCTGCTGTACATGTACATATGCTAAAATTAGTTTTGTGAAATTGTTACTCATTTCTCCCAAACTGCAGCACCTCAGCAAGTATTATTTTAAGGGAAGCTTTCTACCATCATAAACTGTGGATTTTTAATGTTTATCAGTGGACATTTGTGTTTTGAGTCCTACAAAAACTACCCAAACCCTTTAAACCATATTGAGCTGATGAAAACTCCACATTCAGACAGCCACTAGTGCGTAGTCACTTCCATCAGTGCTGTCACTTCACTTAAGGCTTTGTTACTAGATTCTCTGTATCTAGTAATGTACCACATGAAGTGCAGAAATCTGCATAATGGATGATGATGATGCTTTACAACAATTCAACAAACATGTTGAATACGCTTAAGGAGAGAGGATAAATGACATGTATTTGAAATACGCTCGACATAAAGGTGGAATAGATGGATTGCAATACGCATCATCAACCGCCATCTTTGATGTATTAACATGGGACAAATGCACATGCAGCGCGTACACGCGTGCACTTTGCCCTTGTTAATACATCAAAGATATGGTGGTCGATGACGCGTATTGCAATTCATATATACCCTGCTTCCAGAGTAGCGTCAATTCTTTGCTTACGGTAAGCAGAGCCATGAAATTGTTCCGGGATGATTAGAGCAGTTGCCTTGGACTGACCATGGTAGATAATGGATCAGCATCACTCAAGCAATCAGTGGTCTGTAATCCACAGGTGATAATAGGATTCACCTTCCTTGTATCATCTTCTTGGGCCATTCAACTCTAGTACACACTATATACGTGTAGGCAGTGTTGTTATAGCTACAACAATTTTAAAGTGGGCTCTAAATCAAATTAAGTCTACCAAGGGCGAGCAGTTCAACAAAACTATTCACATTCAGATATAGGGTCATCAAGTGGAAGTGTCATGGCCGAGCGGTTAAAAGCACCGAATTGAAACTCTGGTGTTTCTGATCAGCAGAGTGTGGGTTGGAATCCCCAGTCGTGACACTAGTGTCCTTAAGCAAGACACTTAACCATTGCTTCGTCCTTCGGATGGGACGTAAAGCTGTTGGTCCCATGTGTTTGTGTAACGTATGTAAAAAAAACCAGTGCACTTATTGAAAAGAGAAGGGGGTTCGCCCCGGTGTTCCTGGCTGTGGCTGCTGAATGCGCCGTAGCACCTTGTAAACCATTATACATGTAAGGTGCTACATAATTGGGTCTCAACTTCAAGAACTCATCTTTCTATATACTAAGTGCCTTGAGTACCTCGTTTGGTAGATACGTGCGCTCTTTAAGACTTTGATATTTTTATTATCATTGCTGAAGTGCAATCTGGGGGAAATCTGTGCTGGGCAGAACAGGTGTATTCTGCTCAGAGTGCTGGGTGAACATTTTTAGTTCTGGCACTGCCCGTTGCAGCTACAGTTACACCACTACATTTAGGTCTCTATGATTTCTGTACAAAGCTTGAATTATTACAAGTAGACACAGTCTCTCTAATGCATGGCCCCTTCTCTTTCTAAATCAGCGATCTTTTTCAATGACAAGTGTATTTTAAACAATTTTGTAGTAGACATTTCCTGGTGGTTTGCACATCGTGCACGTGCACTAACACTACTGGTTGGCAAAATGAGTCAACATTAAGCTTGAGCATATTTTTATGGAACTGATGGTGGCGTGACGCATGTGCATGTGCATCTGCCTAGTGTACGTATTGTACCACCCAATAGTGTCTGCATGTATGCGTGATTGTAATTAGCATATTTCATGGGAAAGGCAATTACAACAATGTATAGGATTCAAAGATCAAAACAGATTTTAAAATATTTCTCATACGTAGCAATGATGGCAACCAAGGATCACCAAAAAAAATTAAAAACATTCTGATGTCAGAACATTGAAGTAGGAATTTTTACATGAAACTGCTTCTAATGAAGTTATCTCAGCCCAATTTCATGGCTATGTTTACTGTAAGCAAAGAATCAAAGCTTACAGAAGCAGGCCGGAGTTCAAGGCATTCACGTCAAGCATATTTCATGGATTAGCAGGGAGTTTCTGCTTGTGCTTTGGCGTACTCCATGATACTAGGCATTCTTTGCTTACACAGCTAGCGCAGAAATTTGGCGCTTGCACAGTAAGCGGAGAATAGTGATCATTAGCACAGAAATGGTCTGTAAGCAGAACCATGAAATTAGGCCCTGTTTGTAGGGTGTGATGGTAGAGTGGCTATAATGAGCATCAAATTCAAGTTCTGGTGCTTTAGTCACCAGTGGGTTCGGGACCTGCTCATGCCACTTGTGTCCTTGAGCAAGATACTTTACTCTAATTGCTTCTCTTCACCCAGGGGTATAAATAGGTACCTGCGAGGGTAGAGGTTGATATTGTGTATTAAAAAGCCTTTAGATTGGTTGCCCAGGTTGTATACTCCCCAGGGAGCTGAGAAAGATTACAGGAATGTCATTGGCCCAATGAACGGGGCACTTAGCGCATTGAGATGGTTATTGTACAATACGCTACATAAGAATGTTATTATTATTATTTACTGTTGAGTAATTCCTACCTACCTGTAGTTGTTGGTTCTCCCTTGACCAGCGAGAACTTCCTGTACACGGCCATCGGCCCTTCCACTCCATCCACTAAGAAACGACGTAGAAGGAAATAAACCACAATGGTCCCAAGGCACAGAAATAGGAAGGCTCTGAATAGGGTTCTACTCCCCCACTCCTGGTAGACGATTCCACCAAGAACTGTCCCAACTCCTTTCCCTGTGAAGTTAAACCAACAAACCATCAAAATCGGTTTGGAGAAGATCTGTTCAAAGTGATTTCTTCAGGCAAATATGACAAAATCATGACTTTGAAAACCACATGGGAAAGGCTAATTTCAAGCGATTTAAAGGATTCAAATATGAAAACCGGTTTTTAAAAGTTCCTTCAGGGCACAGAAAGTAGGAAGGCTCTATATAAGGGTTCTACTCCCACACTCCTGGTAGACGATACCAACAAATATTTCTTATAGCAATGATATAAAAAAATACATGTACATATGGTAACCCAAAATCACAAAAACAAACGTTTTGCAACATTGTTCAAAACACTGAGTAGAAATTTGAACTTGATGGACTGCTTCTAAGCTTGATAAATGAAGCTACATGTAACAGAGCCCGGTTTTGTAAAAACATAAAATTATAAGCCACACAATACACTACTGAATGTGAAAGCTGTCTCCTCACTTGATTGTTAGGCCCAGGTCACAGGAGGCAATTTACGGGCAACCAATTCCAGGCAGAAGAGAATCCATTCACACTTGGAAGTTCACATATAAGGGAGGTTTAGCTGCACGTTCCACAAGCAATGTGAACGCCAACGTCAGAAAAATGTGTCGTTAAAATCTCAAGTTTTGACCATACGTGAAGTTACCAAATTTTCACGTCATGTACGTATGTATGCACATAGATAGGCCATACGTGAGCATACAATAAGCCCAAAATGGTGACGTTACCTTGAAATAATACTGTTACCTTTGAAAAATTACTCCTGTGCTACCGAAGTGGTCCTGTAGCATGCACTGCAGTTGGTTGCCTCCAAGTTGCCTGTAAAAGTTGCCTCGTGTGACAAGGCCCTTAGAATCTTAGACATTTTATTATATTAACCAAATAAATACTGTTTAAACATGAACCTAGGGACTTTTAAAGATTAGAGTCTATTAAAAAAAAAAATCAGGAAAAATTGACTTACCGACTCCAACATGGAAGGCTGAAATGACGGCTTGCAAAGTTGTAGTCATTCCTGATGGAGCATTAGCACTGGCAAAAGTTGTACAAGCAGCCCAGAAAACCCCGTAAGTGAAGCCATGTAGCAGTTCAAACGGAAGCACTAACCAGGGATTACTGATAAGTGAATATCCAAGAAATCGCACCGCGTAGCAAAGTAATGTCAAATACGCAACACCTATACAGGTTATTTTCTTGATGATAGGTCCAGCATAAAACAGAAAGAAAACTTCTGAAACGCTGCTGACTGTTAACGTCATCCCCATGAGACTATGGGGGCTATTTAATTCTTCGAGGAAAAGAAAAAGATACGTCCCGTTGATTCCAAAGGACATCCCGGCGACAAACACCACAAAGATAAAAGTGATGATGTTCGACTGCATCAGTAATCCACAGAAATTTTTGAGCATTTTTTTGTTGGCTTTGTGCGGCGGATTGGGCATGAAAGCAGCTGATACCACACTGACGGTGGTTAGCCCAAGGAAAAGATAAAACGCAGGGTTGTAGTTGGCCTTGGTAGAGTTAACACTGATTGCGTCGATAGTAAAACCGCTTACAAGAGCAAAGGAGCCCCAACCAATAGCTCCCCATAAACGCTGCTTGCCGTAGTCCTGGGGTCGATCTCTTAATGTTAACATGAGGGATGAATCCAATAGAGGAAACACATTACACAGAAAGACTTTACTTGAGAGAACCAAAATGATGAATAAGATGAAGACTGTTGAGTTGCTAACGTGACCATCATCAGACGGCAGTTCGGAGTCGGATTCTGTTGTTACATTTGCACATGTACACTGTGTCCATTCATTACATCCATTGAGGTACCCAAGCACTGTCTGATTCAATGAAGAAACACACATAGGATCCTCTGCCTTTTCTTGAAAACATGAAAAATTTGCTTTGGGTGTTTTCTGTAACGCATCATCCTGAAGGCAGTTGACCCTGAGTAAAGGAGACAATTTATCGGTGTGTTGTAGGGTGGCATTTAGTGTTGGAGCTGTTTTGACAAGTACTTTTGATGGCATACAAAATGAACAATACAAATAAGAATCAGGCTTGGAATATGACGGTAACTCTGTAGCACTACTCATTATCCGTGTTGCGTTACAAAAGTCCCCACAAATCTCCGATCTGGAGCATTCTGATTGGTCAGAATCACAGCAAAATGAGCTCGTAGTCCAATCAGGCAAGCTGCAGTTTAAACTCCAAGTCCAACTCTCATTGGTTGACTTCTCATTATGGTGTACAAAAGATGTATCAGTTGATGGAACAAAAAAGATGGCGAATGTGAGCAGTTCACTGCCTATAAGTGATACTACCAATATGAGTTTATGCTTGCTGAATTTGTCGGCCACACTGCCCCAGACCGGGCTAGCCAAGAAGCTGATAAGTGGCTCAAGGCTTCGGATGAGGCCAGTTTCAACCACGGAAAGGCCAAGTTGGTGCATGTAGACCGGCAAGAACGGCAAAATGCATGACATTCCTGTAGATAACAAATTTAATAACGTTTTAAACATACTGAAATAATTCATAATTAAAGCGAGACTGATGTTAGCAGGCATGTATGATTCGTTTTTGAAAGGGCAAGGCCACCAAGGCATCTTCTCCTTGGTTAAGAATACCCTATATATGAGGAAAATGTAAATTTTGACTGGATTGGAGAGCGTTTTTAGGGCACCTACATGTACGTTCATGTAGGCAATGACAGGCCTTGAACTTTGCTCTTGAAGGGACACATCAATTTGAACTTTGCTCTTGAAGGGGCACATCAATTTGAACTTTGCTCTTGAAGGGACACATCAATTTGAACTTTGCTCTTAAAGGGACACATCAATTTGAACTTTGCTCTTGAAGGGGCACATCAATTTGAACTTTGCTCTTGAAGGGACACATCAATTTGAACTTTGCTCTTGAAGGGGCACAGGAATTTGAACTTTGCTCTTGAAGGGACACAGCAATTTGAAATTTGCTCTTGAAGGGACACATCAATTTGAACTTTGCTCTTGAAGGGACACAGCAATTTGAACTTTGCTCTTGAAGGGACACAGCAATTTGAACTTTGCTCTTGAAGGGACACAGCAATTTGAACTTTGCTCTTGAAGGGACACAGCAATTTGAACTTTGCTCTTGAAGGGACACAGCAATTTGGACTTTGCTCTTGAAGGGACAAAGCAATTTGAACTTTGCTCTTGAAGGGACACAGCAATTTGAACTTTGCTCTTGAAGGGACACATCAATTTGAACTTTGCTCTTGAAGGGACACAGCAATTTGAACTTTGCTCTTGAAGGGACACATCAATTTTAACTTTGCTCTTGAAGGGACACAGCAATTTGAACTTTGCTCTTGAAGGGACACATCAATTTGAACTTTGCTCTTGAAGGGACACAGCAATTTGAACTTTGCTCTTGAAGGGACACAGCCATTTGAACTTTGCTCTTGAAGGGACACATCAATTTGAACTTTGCTCTTGAAGGGACACATCAATTTGAACTTTGCTCTTGAAGGGACACAGCAATTTGAACTTTGCTCTTGAAGGGACACAGCAATTTGAACTTTGCTCTTGAAGGGACACAGCAATTTGAACTTTGCTCTTGAAGGGACACATCAATTTGAACTTTGCTCTTGAAGGGACACATCAATTTGAACTTTGCTCTTGAAGGGACACAGCAATTTGAACTTTGCTCTTGAAGGGACACATCAATTTGAACTTTGCTCTTGAAGGGACACATCAATTTGAACTTTGCTCTTGAAGGGACACAGCAATTTGAACTTTGCTCTTGAAGGGACACATCAATTTGAACTTTGCTCTTGAAGGGACACATCAATTTGAACTTTGCTCTTGAAGGGACACATCAATTTGAACTTTGCTCTTGAAGGGACACAGCAATTTGAACTTTGCTCTTGAAGGGACACAGCAATTTGAACTTTGCTCTTGAAGGGACACATCAATTTGAACTTTGCTCTTGAAGGGACACATCAATTTGAACTTTGCTCTTGAAGGGACACATCAATTTGAACTTTGCTCTTGAAGGGACACAGCAATTTGAACTTTGCTCTTGAAGGGACACATCAATTTGAACTTTGCTCTTGAAGGGACACAGCAATTTGAACTTTGCTCTTGAAGGGACACATCAATTTGAACTTTGCTCTTGAAGGGACACAGCAATTTGAACTTTGCTCTTGAAGGGACACATCAATTTGAACTTTGCTCTTGAAGGGACACAGCAATTTGAACTTTGCTCTTGAAGGGACACATCAATTTGAACTTTGCTCTTGTAGGGACACATCAATTTGAACTTTGCTCTTGAAGGGACACAGCAATTTGAACTTTGCTCTTGAAGGGACACAGCAATTTGAACTTTGCTCTTGAAGGGACACAGCAATTTGAACTTTGCTCTTGAAGGGACACAGCAATTTGAACTTTGCTCTTGAAGGGACACAGCAATTTGAACTTTGCTCTTGAAGGGACACAGCAATTTGAACTTTGCTCTTGAAGGGACACAGCAATTTGAACTTTGCTCTTGAAGGGACACATCAATTTGAACTTTGCTCTTGAAGGGACACATCAATTTGAACTTTGCTCTTGAAGGGACACAGCAATTTGAACTTTGCTCTTGAAGGGACACATCAATTTGAACTTTGCTCTTGAAGGGACACATCAATTTGAACTTTGCTCTTGAAGGGACACATCAATTTGAACTTTGCTCTTGAAGGGACACATCAATTTGAACTTTGCTCTTGAAGGGACACATCAATTTGAACTTTGCTCTTGAAGGGACACATCAATTTGAACTTTGCTCTTGAAGGGACACAGCAATTTGAACTTTGCTCTTGAAGGGACACATCAATTTGAACTTTGCTCTTGAAGGGACACATCAATTTGAACTTTGCTTTGGAAGGGACACAGCAATTTGAACTTTGCTCTTGAAGGGACACAGCAATTTGAACTTTGCTCTTGAAGGGACACAGCAATTTGAACTTTGCTCTTGAAGGGACACATCAATTTGAACTTTGCTCTTGAAGGGACACAGCAATTTGAACTTTGCTCTTGAAGGGACACAGCAATTTGAACTTTGCTCTTGAAGGGACACAGCAATTTGAACTTTGCTCTTGAAGGGACACAGCCATTTTCCTCTGGTAAGGGGCACTCTAGGAGGAAAATGTCAATTTGTATTGGAACATTCCAACATGTCCAAACTGCCGTTTATGACGGGATATCTGAAGGTTGATGCGGTGTGTCAGTGTTTGAAGATTGTTTACTTGAAGTGCAGTAAGGTTTTCTGGCATGTTTGGTTAAAAATAACCAAAACATACATTGTATACCAGATTTAAAGAAATGCTTGTGACATGAGAATTCTCAGAAAAATGGAAGTGTCGTGGCCGAGCGGTTAAGAGCACCGAATTCAAGCTCTGGTGTTTCTGATCAGCAGACTGTGAATCCCCAGCTGTGACACTTGTGTCCTTAAAGGCAGTGGACACTAGTGGTAATTACTCAAAATAATTATTAGCACAAACCCTTTCTTGGTAACGAGTAATGGGGAGAGGTTGGTCGTATAAAACATTGTGAGAAACGGCTCCCTCTGAGGTTTCAAAATCAAGCATCTGAAAGCCCACAACTCAGTGTGACAAGGGGTTTTTTCTTTCATTATTAATGAAACTTCGACGACCGATTGAGCTCAAATTTTCACAGGTTTGTAATTTTATGTATATAATGAGAAACACTAAGTGTGTCCACTGTCTTTAAGCAAGACACTTTACCATTGCTTCGCCCTTCGGATGGGCCGTAAAGCCGTTGGTCCTATGCGTTGATTCCATGTGTTGTGTAACAGAACCCAGTGCACTTATCTAAAAGAGAAGGGGTTCGCCCCAGTTTTCCTGGCTGTGGCTGCTGTATGCGCCGTAGCACCTTGTAAACCCTTATATAGGTGCTAAATAACTGGGTTTTTAGAATTCATCAATGAAATAACTATCTTTCTGAAAGTTTGTATATACTCAGCGCCTTGAGTACCTTGTTTGGTAGATATGTGCGTTATATAAGACTGCGATATTATTATTATTAGGAGCGTAGATTGCAAGCATACATGTTTTGTAATGAAATTGTAGCCCTTGTTTTGTATTTTTCTGTAGAAAACAGCAGGATCCTGTACCAAAACATGGTAGACTCTAAAGAACTGCTTATGAATGTGACATTAGAATTCTTAAAACGGTAGACTGCAAGCAATTTGTAATGAGATGTTAGCCGATTTTTTTTTTTTATTCCTCGGTAGAAAACAGTCAGTAGGGCCTATTCTTTTCTGTTGGCAATAGTATAAACAGTGTACGAAAATAACCTGCATTTGTAATACCAGGCTTGCAACTTCAGTTTGTCCACAATTTTCAAATGAGGAAAGTGCCGGGCACAGCAATTACTGTATTTTCAATTAACAATGGCAGAGCTTGCAAACCGCAAACTGGGAATGTGCGCTTAGCTGACAAGTTACTTCACAATGTCTCTGTGGTGTATTCAATAATCAGGGGCAAAGTTGAATCCCACACTCATATTTATTGTCATTTTTCAATCACGCCATCCAAGAGAAAATTCAGAAGCAAAATATAAAGAGCAATTCATGGACAACCCTTTTGAATGTTTGCAAGTGCAAAGTGAAGTGAGACAAACGAGACACAGTGAACTGGCTTAATGGCGTGTCGACTCGCACTGTGGGAGATGTGGGTCGTTATTGATCTGATGTATTCAATACCCACCTGAAGGTGGTAGTAAATGCAGAGATGTGCATTGTTAAAAACGAATACCGGTACCACCACACTCTCCTATATTAAAGGGGTTTTGTACCTTTTTTGTAGATCAAGTATTTGGCCATGACATGAATCCCTACTCACTGTGAATAATATAATTTATCTGTAGAAGTTTCACCTTCATTATTCCCCAAGTTTTTGCTAAAAAAAAATCAAGATCACAGAGTAAGGTTTCAATCATGTAAATACATGCTAAATACATTTTCGTCTGCTAAGATGAAAATTATTTTTGTCACATTGTTTTATTTATATAACTCAAAAACTACATGACCTCAGCAAGTAATATTTTAAGGGAAGCTTTCTACTATCATCATCTATATATTATACCGATACTGTGTAAGTTTAATGTAAATCTGTGGACCTTTATGTCCTACACAAAGAATCCAAACCTTTTAAGCTTTCACTGGCAATCAAGTTGACTTGATTTCTATTGCCATTTTGTATTCTAAAACAAGCTGCTTAGTCGAGACACGACTACTGTTTTTCAACTACTCGGTTGAAATTGTGTCACCATGAAAAAGAAGAAGAAAAAAACGTCACAAATGATTGTATATTTGGTGAACCAATTGTGTCGCTCACAGCTATTCACGACTGCAAACACAATAATACATTAGTGACACAATCCTTCAATCCTTTCAGCGTGATTTGTACTTTATTGCGCCTGGGAATTTAAAATCAAGTCCCAACTAATGTAAAAGTGGCGATTGTTTGAGGTGCAACTAGTCGAGTTTGAGTCGTAAATTTCATTAGTCGCCCAGGCCTAGACAAAACACTGCGAGAAAAGAACAACGTGACTAACCTGCTAGTAAGACAAAATAGACTGCCTTGAGTTGCAAAGGTCGTGGGTTCGAATCCCACTGAGTAATATGATAGTGATTTTTTTTCACAGAACTTTGGAAAGTACTGAGTATACAGTGCTAACCACACATCGATGTACAATGTATATGGGCCAAAAAAATATATATAATTAATATTCTTTATCCCAGATGCAACTTTAACGAAAGAACAACTTGACTAACCTGCTAGTAGGAAGAAATAGATCGCCTTGAACGGCAGTAAGAGGCAGTTGACATGCATATCCAGCTTCATGACTCCCAATACAGTCAGTGACTTTCTGGATCCAATGATGAGATGTAAATTACATCTTGACTCATCCTGTTGGATGGAGTCTGCAGATTGTAAGAAGGAGAAAATATCACATCGATCATTAATAATTCATTCTCACAAACAAAATCAGCTAAATAGAATTACATAGATCCATTCTAATATAGGCAACTATTTAGCAACGTGATACTTCCCGCTGAGTTTCTTATTTAATAATTGAATTAAATCAAGGAGTAATTTATAATTTAATAAGTTCTATCTCGTCGCAAAATACTTGCTCTACTTAAAGTACTGCTACCTTTCTGAATTGTATTCCCACTACAACTTCATGGGCCCATTTTTACAAAGAAACAACATTCATCGCAAGGCAAACATTGTCAGTATTACCATAGTCATTAGAATTGTGTCATCACATTTTACTTAGCAACAACAATTGATTTGCAGTTAAGATCAATCTTAAATAGCTCTTTGGAAAATCGACCCAAGGCTACATGAATGTATTAAAGAACACATTGCTGTTTTGTACAATCCAATTTTATATATCTTTCCTTTGCAAAGAAAGAGCTACAAATAATCCTAGGTAGAAAGCTTTAATTGTTATGTTAACGCTATGTATTAAAGGCAGTGGACACTATTGGTAATTACTCAAAATAATTATTAGCATAAAACCTTACTTGATAACCAGTAATGGGGAGAGGTTGATGGTATAAAACTTTGTGAGAAACGGCTCCCTCTGAATTGCCATAGTTTTCCAGAAAGAAGTAATTTTCAACCAATTTGATTTCGAGACCTCAGATTTAGAATTTGAGGTCTCGAAATCAACCAGCTACATTGTAAATGCACACAACTTTGTGTGACAAGGGTGTATTTTTCTTTCATTATTATCTTGCAACTTCGACGACCAATATTGAGCTCAAATTTTCGCAGGTTGGTTATTTTATGCATATGTTGACTTAAGATACACTAAGTGAGAAGACTGGTCTTTGACAATACCCAATAGTTTCCCTAGATGTTGGCATCTTTTTCTTTGAAATTCTAACAGTTTAAAGATTGCATGGCTCAATTTGTTTGTGTCTTTGTCTTTATAGGGAAGGGGGAAAAAAGCTTTTGCTTCTCTTTTTTCCAACATGTTAATGTCACATTACTATCTATTTATTCAAGTTCAATAACTAGATCAATTTATCATTTGTACAAGTTATCATATTTGTTTTCTGAACAATATTATCACACTTGCATTGATTGATTTAGACATGAAATAAATGTATCTGAAATGAAAATACTTTGAAACAGAGTTTGAATGAATAGTACATTATTTCTGTCTTTACTCAGTCAGAAGAACAATGGTGTACCACGGCTATACTAACTTTAAATGGATTTTTGAAGGGAAATTTCAACCCCAATCACCAACATGTGACACTTTCATTAAATATATCTTGTTTACATAAAAACACGGAATCATGTATTCTCTGTAATTGTAATAATAATAACAACAATAACTTGGGTTTTTATATAGTGCTTTATACACCCAAAGCGTGTATCAAAGCGCTTCAACATTATTACCCCTGGTCTGGGCCTTAAATCATTCTTAAACCATCTCAGCTCCCTGGGGAGTATACAGCCTGTGTTGTTTATTTCCGTTTGGAAAAATAGAATTAGCTGCAAAGCTACCAACCATAAAGGACCGATGGTATAAGGTTTTTTTTGCTTTTATACCATCGGTCCTTTATGGTTGATTTTTGGGGTTGAACAAAGAATTGACTAGAGTGGGATTCAAACCAACGACCTCCAGATTAACGTGCCGGCGCTCTACATGTACCAACTGAGCTATCTGGCCCTATGTTGGCGGTGTCCCCATTTTGTCGATACCTTGGTTCGGGGGTTCCAGTCAGAAGCCATACAATCGTTAACTGCCGTATAGCCAGGGATCACACCCAAATTACATTACAACCTGGAAAGCGGCAGCCAGTGGATCAAATTTTATAGATTATAAAATTGTTTAAATAACACCTGGTTCAGCCAGACCAAATAGATAAGGAACAACTCTAGGTCGACCAAAATAAATTTTGGTTTCAACAGAGAGGCGAACTTAACATTTAACATTTTTTTTACATAACAGGTTCGGCTCATGACATGATCGACGTCTGAAACAAAGGCGCTCCCGACTCGTTCTGAACAATTGATCTTACGACCTCTTGCGCATCCAGTCACTCCTACATGTAACTGTTTTAGATGTCAAACTTTCTTGTGCTTAGTTCAATCATTTTGTTCGACACAACTCTGGAATGCCTGTCTGAAAACGGGTGTTAGTTCATTACGAGAAAATAAAGTCCAAAAGGACCCAGGTATGATTGAAAAATATTGTACCTTTCATAATTCAAAATAAAGACTATTACACTGCATCTGCACTGAAACATTGTGTGTCACCACCCCCCCCCCCACCCCACCCCATGAAATGAAGGCCTACAGAGTCTTGTACCTTTCATAATTCAAAATAAAGACTATTACACTGCATCTGCACTGAAACATTGTGTGTCACCACACCCCCCCCCCCCCCAACCCCCCACCCCACCCCTGAAATGAAGGCCTACAGAGTCTTGTGAATATAACTTTCTACATGACTTAGATCTAGTTTCCTTGAACTTCACTCAGGGAAAGGGCAAGGCAATTTCCCTCCAATAAAGGGGCACTTTGCAAATATAGCAAAGCAACACAGCGAAAGCACAGGAATCACTGTGGGGTGCTGTGGGTGGTTTCGAGGCCTCAGATCTTTTCCTAAGGTAAAAGGTTTTGTATCCCCAACTAACAATGTTTAGTTAAATAGAAATGAAAGGCTTGTCCAATGCAAAATAAAAGGAGGAATACTGTTTGAGAGAAAGTTTGCAAGAAGAAATTCTTTATGTTTTGTTCTATTCACAGAGTTGTTAAAATTATTTGTGACAGCTACACATCAGGGGATGTATACTTTGGATTACTCTTGGTTCACTTTGCACAGTAGGTGTACCTAGTTATATCCAAGTAATTGTTGATACAAATAATGTGAACAATAAATATCAGCAAAAACCAACGATGGGAAAATGATGAAAGCTTGTAAACAATTTTGAAGTAGGTCTAGCAGGTGTCTAGTTCCTTTTTTTCTGTGGTTGTATATAAGCGCTTAGTATCAAAGCGCTATAAAAATAAGGTTTTTATTAAATTATTATTAATTCAAGTATAGAGCCTATAACCTTTTGTTCCACAAAGTTCCACATAATTGTATGTACACTTTCCATTAATTAAGGATTTGTACAAGGAACATTATGGACCAATCTCCCTCTTCACATCAGTCAGGCTTCATCTCTTGAATCCCTCAAAGCCACGTTAAAGACTCATAATTTACTTTTATGCTAAGCTAAGTTATTATAACTTGTGTTTATTTGTGGTTACTGTACAGCGCTTTGAAACTTTTGTAAAAACTTTTATAAATATTGTTCATTATTATTATCTATTACAAAACCTTGAATCAGATTTTTGTATGAGGGGCTCCAAGGTCAAATTAAGCTTTGAAATCTACTCATTTTCCAATAGACAGAAATACATGTATAGAATCCTTATAAGCATTGAAAAAAATAACTTGCCTCTAAACCTCAGTTTGAAACGTGTAAAGATACATGTAGATGTTTGATACCTTTCTAGTGCAATTTTTGTCAAAATCCAAAAACATTTTATGACGTCACATTTCAAATAATGGTCTGTAAATTTGTTTATAATACAGAGAATCTTTGATGATATTCAATCAAAAAGGCATTATCACTTGCAAGCACAGATATTCCTCTTTAGAGTCAAACATTTCACAGTTAATTTGGTTTTTTTATGCATGTTGGGTTACACCAAGCAGGAATACTGGTCTTCGACAATTACCAAATGTGTCCATGGCCTTTAACACTTTTAAGAAGATGTTTTATTACTGACACAGTTTGCAAAGAGGCTGGCTTCACAACATTTTTGATACTGAAAGTTTGCGTGATGACAACCTTTTGTTTGGGATCAGCATACCCCTTTAAAGGCAGTGGACACTATATGTATTTACTAAAAATAGTTATCATTTGCATAAAAAAACCTTACTTGGTAATGAGCAGTTGGGAGCTGTTGGTAGTATTAACCGTTGTGAGAAGCGGCTCCCTCTGAAGTAACGTAGATTTCGAGAAAGAAGTAATTTTCCACGAATTTGATTTTGATACCTCAGATTTAGAATTCGAGGTCCCGAAATCAAGAATCTGAAAGCACACAACTTCGTGTGACAAGGGTATTTTTTTCCCACTATCTTGCAACTTCAACGACCAATTGAGCTCAAATTTTCACAGGTTAGTAATTTTATGCATGTTTAGATACACCAAATGAGAAGACTGCTCTTTGACAATTACCAATAGTGTCCAGTGTCTTTAACAGTGGTCCAATAACAATGCAAGTAAAAGGCAAAAGGACCAGTCAGAATTACCTGGTCTGGTCCATACAGTTCTGTTAAGTATCAAAAACGATTCAAATTCTATAAGACTTAAATAAGATTATTCTTCTCCAGGCCTGTATGCTTCATTTTTGAAAGAGCAAGGGCACCCTACATGTATGAGGAAATTGTAATTTTGTCAAGCATTTCAAGGGCACCAAGGCATTGACCAGGGACGTCCGTGAAGTATCAGGCCTGCTTCTTTTAGCCTGTTCAAACTGTGAAGAAGGCTCTTTCTCTTCAAGATTCTGGTCTCAGAATTGATTCCGGTCCATCCAGTGAAAATTTTGAGCAACAGCTTACAAGCCCAAGGTCTTGTGGCAATAAATAATTTGTGAATTTTTTTGTCAAAATTCACAGATTAGGAGGACAAAGTCTCCCTAGAAATCCTAATGTCAATGTGCCAATCAATTTAATAATCCTGTTTCTAGTCATTCATGTAGTAAGTTGAAAACTGCTCTAGCGTTTCATATTATTACCAATTACCGCTTTTGTTCAATTGGTGGGAAAAACTCACGCTCTAAGAATTGAAAACTATAACAGAGCACATCTTCCCACAATAAGTTGCTAACACCTTAGTACACATCAACGTTACTTTCACATCTCTTCCATGACAACACAAACTGACTGAGTAAAAAGTTGACACACACGGAGTAAAAAGTTGACACACACGGAGTAAAAAGTAACAAGAGAAAACATGTAAACTCGCCCGTCCAGGTTAACAATGTCGCCCCCACAAAGTTGCCCCCCACAAAGTTGCCCCCCACCAGAGTCTGCCCCCCCCCCCCCACAAAGTCGCCTCCCTGGCGAGTTTGCCGGGGGGCGAGATGACTGGTTTCCCACTCAGTGTGGACTTGATGCTTTGTACTCAAGTCAATATGGTGCTTTTTAATGCTTTCGCCCTAAAATTTATGACAATCTAGCAACAAAGGTTTGTGTAAGTTCGGTTCATTGGTAAATTAAACCTTGGTGCAAAGTTGCCTAGCCTCATCATCGTAAAAAAAAAATTAAAGCTCCTGAAGAAGCCTTGACATTGACAATTTCATATCCATTTATTATGAGATTCTATCGAGGCATCGGTTAACATTGTCTTAAACATATGCACACCAAAAAGCAAAGATGGTTTTGTAATTGCACACAATCAAATGTGCCATGTTTGTTGGTGACGATCTGTCTAAATTCAGTCAACAGAGTTGGTCTAGCCATAGACCCAGTAACTGGGGCGCTGTATTCCATTTTTCAAAATTTTGAACTACAAAAAAATACATGTACTGTAGATCTATACTAACAAGTATTAGGCCTACTATTGTTGTTGTCAACATTTCAAAAAAAGGAATACAATGCGCCCCAGTTACTGGGTCTAGTCGAGCCATGGACATGGTTGAGCTGGTCAGTCAGCCAGCATACAACCGCATCATGACCATTTGTGACTCATTCCTCCATCAATGCACAGGAGGACTTCTTTCCTCCACGATTCATGCAATAATTTACACATAAGCCGATTCACTATTACAACTGCGCATGTCCGTTACTGCTGACAACGCAATTTGTTTCTCTCCCGTGACCTTTTGACAATACCTGGGTTTATTGTCAAAAGGTCACGGGAGATAAACAAATTGCGTTGTCAGCAGTAACGGACATGCGCAGTTGTAATAGTGAATCGGCTTATTGCCTTTGGATGATGCCTAAACAACAGTATCGTAGGAGGTCCTGTTTTCGAGGTGTCCCTAAAATCGTGGCAAATCTTTTACCTCTCTGTGCGCGATGTAAACAGTCCCTAGATAAAAATTGTGTGGTTTTATTTGCCAAGCAAAGAGTCTCCTCTCCCTTGACCAAAACTTAGAAACACGTAAGGCTCCACTAGTCATTTGCACTTGTAAATGCAAAAAGTTTGGTATTTTAGGCATTTCTACAAGGTACAAAAATATGTCATAATGTTGAGGCCATATAAAAATATTTGCCCACCGAAAAAGTTTCATCAAACGCTATTTCAATTCACAATTCATGATGATCAAAATCATGTGACTGAATGTTTTGCTGAGCATTCTTGAAAAAAAATACCAAGGCTTAAAGAAGCCATGTGCCTTATATCATTTTCTAATATTTTTGGAGATTTTTATTTTGTAACCCTGGTATCAATACTATTATTAATAATAATATTAAAATTTAAACATCAGCTCATTGATTCAATTATCACTGTTTATTTATACGCTTTATTATAAATATTAAGAAAAAAACATATAAAAAAAAAATATCAAAATCAGATTTGGAAGCCAGTAATTATTCACACTTTTTATATATTTTTTTTACTTTTTAATTTTTGGCAAGTTACCATGGTAATGTAAAAAATTTAATAAAAAAATATTTTGAATAAAATGAAGGCAACTGCTGGCTATACAGTCATACATAGAACAAAGAACACTTGTAGTCACTGCAGATGTTTCTTCCATGTATGGCTTCACCGGGAAACCATACTTTCTCGTTTGCCGTGAAAACAGGAAAAACTCAAAACAAATGGGGCCAGTTGAAGTCATTGAAGATCGGTGTGTGGTGTGAACATTTCAATGTCCATCAAGTTTTAATACATGTTTGCATACTTCATATTAACAAATGAAGATAATTAGGGCATCGGTTGATATATGGCATCATTATTTTTTTCCCAATTCAAAGAAAAAGGCATAATAAATAGCGTGAAAACTGGTAAGCAGAGGATACATACAATAAAAACAATTCTGCAAGCCATCACACGCCTGCAAAATATAATATCACATGGAGTTTATATGCAGTACCAACAAATATTGATAATGCAGAGGAACCCGCTACAGACATGACACACACAATAATAGTGTTTAGGGAAATTAGGTCTAAATTAAAACACAAGAAAGGATTTCTTAGATTAGAAAGAAGACATCTCCATCCACTCACAACAAAAAGGCGACAAGCATGAATTAAAACTCCCGATTTTACGGTGTTAACTTACCTACTGGAGGAAAGCCAATGTCACAGGTTTGACAACCCCTGTTTTTTCTGAATATCGAATTTGCAACATGCCGTATTTATGTTAAGATATATTTTATATAAAAGATGATTCACCGGTCTGATGAATCATGACAACACTTCAGAAAGTCTTCACTCGGTGACAGATCGCTACTGATGATAAGAACCGACGCGCCGGCCGGGTGTTTTGTGTGCAATCAATGCCCTACGGTTACACAACAGGGAACTATTGGTGGCGCTATTTCACTTTTAGTTTTAGCGGCCTGTAATGATTTGTGAACTTCTCCGAGGTCACATTTCATTATTTCGATGCGATCTTTCTTCACTTTATAAAGCTTGCGACTACTCCCTAGCACCAGCAGCCTCAGGATTATGAATATTTACACAGGTAAATAACTATTTGTTTACAAAGCTTTTATATGATGTTCAATGTTAAGTGGTCAAGGTTTTGGCTGCATGATCATGATCGTCGTGCCGTTGGTAAACCATGTAAACAGGGAAAACGTTTATTTGTTTGTTTTTGGCGGTCCTTTTGAATAATTTGTCAATTGACATTTGAAGTATGATGAAATGTCAGTGAGTATATTGTATTTATAAACCACTTGTGTGGCCAAGCATAGCTGAATCCTGGATATTTATTCCTGAAGCCCACCTTCCGAATCCTTGTTCATAAATCATAGACCCAGTAACTGGCATGACTAAATAAAATAATAAATGGGTGCTGTAATCCTGTATTCCTTTTTTTTTCTTTAATTTGTTTCCTTTTTTGTCATTATCGGTCATAAATTTCTGGGGAAAAGGAATTCAGTGCCATATAGAACCAGTGACTGGGGCGCTAGATTCCTTTTTTCGAAATTTTGACATATGACCGATAGCCTAAGCGATACCTAGTGTCTAAATTTCGAAAAAAGGAATCTAGCGCACCAGTCACTCACTCACTGGGTCTAACCATGGAGCAATTGCTTCATGGTCTAACAAAACAGTGCCCCAGTTACTGGTCCTGGTTCTGGTGAGTTACTGCACAATCTCCACATATCGGGATGTGCACGTGCAGGTGACTGAGCAGCAATGATTTACATGAAGTGAGCCCCCCTGATGATGTTAACCATATCCATAGCTTGTAGTTTACTCTTAAAGTCACCTGGAAATAGAATTTGTTTTCTTTCAAACATAAGAGTATATGCTTACCAACAATAAAACCATTTTTAGAGTAATTGTTTGTCGCGATTTATATGTTTAAAAAATATATAAAGTTGTTTGGGGACTGACTCCGCCTACCCCTTTTGTGACGTCAATCGAGGCAGACTTTGCCTGCAATGCGTATAGTAAACACGCGTGCAAAGTACATGTACATTTCAAAAAGTGTTTTCTGCATTCAGCAGCAATACACCTGGTCGGCATTTTGAAACTTACAAACTCACGACTCGGTCGGTACATGTACTTTGCAGTTGTGTTTACTCTACGCATTACAGGCAAAGTCTGCCTCGATTGATGTCACGAACAGCACCCTCTCGGGTCGGGGTCTACTCTTAAATTTGTAAATAACATAAGAACTGATTTTTTAAAACCTTAGTTAACTGTTTATTCACATTCCACTCATCAAAACACATATTAGTGACAAAAGCTTTATTTTGAAAAAATACCACTTCCAGGTGACTTTAAAAATACTAATAGTTGGTGCGTCACGAATATCCTGTTGTAGTTTGTTCCATTCTGCAAAGGATCTTGGGTTGGGAGGAAGGAGAATTTGTAACAGTCTTTGTTTGCAGGAGGCTTGATGAAGGCAGTTGCAGCCTGTTGTCTAGTTCCAACCCTTCCCGTGTGCGATTTGGTCTGGTATGAATCAGTGTCTATGGCAATAAGCTTGTGAATGGATTTGTAAGGAGTGACAAGCGTTGGATGGCCCGCCGGTGTTCAAGTTGTTCCCAGTCGAGTTGTGATATCAGGTTGCTGACGCTATCTTTTCTATTGTTATTGTTAAGGACGAATCTGGCAGATCGCCGTTGAACCCCTTCCAACTGATTATTGTAGGTGTTTTGGTGAGGATCCCATATTGCTGAACAGTACTCCAAGCGTGGTCTAACCAGTGTCTTGTAGGCTCTTGCTTTGACCTTGGACGAACAGCTGTAGAGATTTCTGCCCAACAGACCAAGGATACAATTTGCTTTTGAGGTAGCTTTCTGGATGTGATTTTCCAGGACGAACTTGGGTAATTATCTGCACACGTTCATCCTGGAAAAAACCTGTCACACACCGGGGTCGACCTAGGGAAGCTAAACGAACGCACCCATAGTGTCGCTTGGCGCAAGCTAAAAACATGCCCTCAAAGTTGAAACAATACCTGATTTTTTTCACATTAGGCAAATGCTCCTTTAGGTTCGTTACGTCTTTCAGGTACCTTCTTCGACTTCCCCAGTAGCTGGAAAAATTATTGGGATGGCATCATGTCTTAGAAAAGAACTTTTCTCTTCATGTCAAAATGTGTAGTGTATTCCGGATTCTCGAAGCACGACGGCTCGAAGTGTTTGCCGCACAGCGAGCGAAAAGACGTCGGACCGGACAACTTAGCAAACTGACACCATCTTTAGTTTTTTTGCTGCATCCAGCAGCAATACACCTGGTCGACATTGCTGGAAAAATGCAAGAACAAAACTTTTTCAAAACGTACAAAGTCACGACTAGGACTTGAATGTACTTGCACGTACTTGTGTTCGATGTTCGATCGAGGCAAAGTCTTCCTCTATTGACGTCACAAAAGGGGTAGGCGGAGTCACCCCCACACAACTTTATTTAATTTTTTAAACATATAAATCGTCAAAAACAATTACTCAAACAATTATTTTATTGTTCAGGAACATATACTCTAATGTTTGAAGGAAAAATAAAATCTATTTCCAGGTGCCTTTAATGTGTTGTTTAATTCTACTCCCAGATGTGTGTGGTTGATAATTTTTCAGTTGTTTGGTTGTTATGATTATATCTATCATTATCATTATCATTAACTCATGATCATGATGATCGTGATGATCATGATGGTCTATTTAGTATTTTTTTGCATCAATCTTTTAAGATAGATGGATTTTGAAATAAAGACTGAAAGTGAAGTGGAGTGGATTGACCCTGTCCTGTACCTATATGGGGCTAAGTAAAATAGATACAGCCCAATAATTATTCTTTCTACTTTTATCTAACTCCTGATGTTTCGGTCTCAGAAAATCAGTGTGGTAATGCAAGTTTGCAATATCTTTATTAGCCTTTTTAAGCCTGACGTGTATTTACTTGTGATGTAGTTGTGATAATCATCATAATCCCTCCATCCATCATCATCCTGACTGTAGGAGGGTTACGAGACATCATCTTTAAAAAACACTGTGTGCAATTTTAACCAATTTTGTCAGACTAGTGACCAGATTTGCCCAATTATTACCACTTTTAAAAATCATTGCATTGACACAATTTTTAATCAATTAAGAACATGAATTTGATTTCCAATGCATATTTTTGTCTTCGTTCAACCATGGAGGAATTCTACTGAAAAAGTTAATTCAAACTTTACTAAGCAAGTTTTCGTTGTGGTTTATAATACTTGACATTATAAATTTTCCTAATCATACTAACTTGTCTTGTTACCTTACAGAATAATTTTCAAGATGAGTGCACAGGCAGAGCAGAGGTTCACCGCACTGCGTAAGCGACTAGACCAGCTTGGTTATCGGCAAGCATTAGGAATAGACTCTTTACCGTTGGTGGAGAAATTATTCAATGACTTAGTCCACACTACAAGCAGTCTTAAGAACGCCAAACTTCAGGTACATATTTTAGATGTAGTTTAAAGTCTTTTAATTCTTTGTTTTAAAATGTTTAATAGATCTGAGCTCTGTGAAAAGACTCACTCCTCAGGCATTACTCATCGGGGATAAAGAATATTAATTTGTGTTTAAACCAATACACCAATGTGCGGGTACTAGTTACAGTTCTAACACACATCGGTGTACAAAAACCAAAATTACTATTCTTTATCCCCGATGCAAATTTCCATCTATTAAGTCGTTGCAGTACTCGTTGCTACAACAAAGGATTTGAACTGCCTATAGCTACCGGGCAATCTCGGTGGTCTAGCTAGGTAAGACACTGCTCTAGAATTGCAAAGGTTCTTGGTTCGAATCCGACCTGAGTTTTGTCTATAAAAAAGAACCCATTGATCATGAAGATATATTGTCTGTATGTTTTATATGTAAATATGGGCATGTGTTTGTCACATTTGTAACTTTTCTTTCTTTATTTGATATCTGTTGACGACATAGTCAATTTGTTTTTCATTCTTCAGGCAAGCAGGAGTGTTGAAGAGAAAAACCCCATATGCACTGATGAGGCGTACCGTAGTGACAACGCTAAACTAGTCCGTGAGAACAATGATCTTCATCTTCAACTCATCAAGCTTAAGGAAGACACTGATGTATCAATTAAAGATCTTAAAGCATCATTGAGGAAACTAGAACACGAAAATGCAGATCTAAGATTCCTCAACTCTCAATTTGTGCATAAAGTCCGAGCACTTGAGAAGGAGGCCAAGACTAAAGGGGATCGCATCAGTCAGTTACAGGAGAAGAACTTCCATGCTGTAGTCCAGACACCTGGTAAACTTATTTCATCATTTTGTTTGAATCAGGTTTTGAGTGGAGAAGAGTAATTACTTTACACACTGATACTTCACGAAGGCAACGAAGGCGATTGCCTCCATGCCCCCTGGTCATTGCCTTGGTGCCCTTAAAATGCTCCAGTAGAAATGAAAAATTTCCTCATAGGGTGCCCTTTACAAAGTGAAAATGCCTTGGTGCCCTTGTCCTTTCAAAAACGAAGCATTCAGGCCTGCTTTATCTGCCCTTTCTCACAAATTTAACTCTTTTCAGAGGGATATCTCTTATATTTATCCACCCCCAAAAACAATTCTGTTTAAAGACCAAGTTCCCATCTTTGAGCAAAGAGAATCTGCATCGGTTTAAAATGCCTTTTTGTCAATTGCAAGAGAATTTCCTGAGAATTTGTTCAGTAAAATCTCCCCCAGATTAACACACAATGACCCATTCTTTTCCCCAGGTGGCCGCAAGAGACATATACCATTTCGTCGGCAGAGAATGGACATAGATTGCACTGTACCAGCAGACATGGCAGATGCTTCTCATCAGCCTCTATCAGATCCCTTCGATGAGAGACCGGTGGTGAGCACCGTGCCTAATGACCCATATATAGCAGACCTAGTGAAGCAGTCTGATGACAGGGCTGGGACTCTTCAAAATGAAGTGGACAGATTGAGTGTGAAAGAAGAAAGGAACGAGAAGATGATAAAGAGACTGTCTAAGCAGGTAAGTGTCAAAGGCACTGGACACCTTTGGTAATTAAGACCAGTCTTCTCACTTGGTGTATCTCAACATATGCATAAAATAACTGAACTGTGAAAATTTGAGCTCAATTGGTCATGGAAGTTGCGAGATAATAGTGGAAGAAAAAACACCCTTGTCACACAACAAAGTTGTAAGCTTTCAGATGCTTGATTTCGGGACCTCAAAATCTAATTCTGAGGTCTCGAAATCAAATTTAAATAATTTAGTGGAAAATTACTTTTTTCTTGAAAACTACGTTACTTCAGAGGGAGCCATTTCTCACAATGTTTAATACCATCAACAGCTCTCCATTGCTTGTTACCAAGTAGGTTTTTATGCTAACAATTATTTTGAGTAATTACCAATAGTGTCCAGTGCCTTTAATTCACACAAGTCTTATATAGCGGACATATCTACCAACAGGGTACTTGAGGCGCTTAGTGATATACATTTAAACAGAAAGAGAGGTTATTGAAAGTTATGAATTCTGAGACCCAAATATGTAGCACCTTACAGGGTTTACAAGGTGCTACATAAATCTTGAATAGTTAATCAAGTATGAGTCAAAAGCCATGTTTCCATTCATCTTTTTCTTTCGCTGCCACCCGTAAAGTTAATGTGACTGGCTTTGGTGTAATTCTACTGACAGTTTTATCCGCTTGCACAACGGTTGAATAGTTGTACCCGTTGTCCCGTTCATGCAAAATAATGGAGCAATTTAAGAATAGCATGACGTCACAGGTGTGGGTTAATACTTAATATTTTTAAAGAGAAAAGTTGCATCCCTTTTAGGCGGTCGCTCTAATGCCGCTTCAAGGGTTGAATGAAGCGTAAATTTGGGTGTGATCTTTGATTATAAAGCAGTTTCTGACTGGAGCCACCCGAACAAAGATATTGACAAAATAAAGAGACAGACAACACTATCTAGAGCTAGATAGCCCAGTTACTGTAATAGAGTATTTGCTCGTTAATCCGGAGGTCTCGGGTTCACATCCCGCTCTAGATAACCCCAAATTGAAAATAACATTTACCCAGTCAGTTTCCCTTGTGGTTTAGTTACTGTATATGCCTCAGAAATCAATTATAATCTATTGTGTGTAAATTTGCCTAAAGTTTCTAATAATGTTGGAAATCTATGATACTGTGCATGAAAACTGTTATTAAACAGGACTTAGCTGGAGTAGGATTTGAAAATTTTGCATGGTGGGAATATAAACGGGAAGGTCTGTGGTAACACCATGAGTAGATTTGGTTCTGAAAGAACAGGTGCTTGAAAACTCTACCTTTTGATCAGTATGCTCTGATCGTCTTCACAGAGCTTACAGGCATAGGTACTGATCGAAACGTTGAGTTGTCAATCAGTGGTCGGCTCTTTTCGGAACCAACTATACTCAAAAGATTTTCACATTTTTCGCAGACCTCCTCACCTAAGTAGAGGGTATATTTAAGGTGGGACTTTTTGTTTATAATGTAATTTATTTATTTTTTTATAATTGTAAAAGCTTTTTCTTGTAGGCCTTAAAAAGTCATAATAAAAACTAAAAGGGATTTTAAAGTTTTGTTTTGATACCCCCCCCCCCCCAAACAGGAATACTCACAAAAAGTTTAGTTTTCATGTGTGGGTGGAAGATATTACATGTATTTTGATTTTATTTTGACAGTGTGTACAGCTCAAAAATGTGTTGTTTATCAACTATCAGCCTACATAAAACGATTAGAATCACTTCCAATATAATTACATGTACCAAGAACATGATGATTGTGTTGATGAGAGAGTTGTTGCCAGCTTGGTGTTTATATCCCCTTGTGGGAGTTTGCTGAGTTCCCTTGACGGGAAGATCATCTAAACAAACAAACAAATCCTATCTCAAACAATTAACCGTATTATTAGGTTATAATCACTTGTTGTTTGACATGAATATTCCCAAAACTCAATAACAATACATTATGAACACTAAGGCTTTTGGTGAAAGAGATAATTTCTCACTCATATATTAAAAGACTTCAGGCCTGAAGCCTTTCTTAGGCATCTGAAAGCACACAAATTTGTGCCACAAGGGTACAGATTTATACATGTTGGGCTACACCAAGTGAAAGGTGTCCAGTGCCTATAAATATAATATTTTATTGAAATAATTTTATGCACACATTCACATGTAGGCATAGAGACTAGGCCTTAATAAACAATAGAGACCATAAACCTATTCATTCATCTTCCATATTCAAGATGCACATCGTAGGTAAATGTTCCTTGCCTTTATACACAGCATCCTAGTACCATCGGCCTATAGTGCATGTAGCAGCTGTTTCTCATAACGACCAAACCAGTCATTTCCTTCCTGAATTATAACTTGAGAATTCCACTTCTATGCAGTAGCATGACAACAAAATACATGGACTTGACTGGGGCATAGAGTCCCTGCTATGACTGGAGAAAACATGAAAAAGAAAAGAAATCCACTTGTTTTCAAGTAATTTTACTGTTATGAACAGCTGATATTTGTTTATTTGCCCCCTTCAGAACCAGGGACCTTTGTATAGCACTTAACCCCCTATTCAGATAATGGAAGCTCCCATTGTCCCTCACAACTGTAACCATGCACGCTGCTGTACAGTGCTGACCTTTGATCAGTTACTGCTTATATATGCAAATGAGTATTCAAAAACCTCATGCTGTGATTGGATAAGGGTAGTAACTGGCAAGTTGACTTGTTGAATGAATTTTCTTGGGTCAGTGTAGCATTGGTTGTTGAATGACAATGGTACAAGGGATTGGGGCAGGTAGTAAAGTAAACTCATTAGCATAAAGGTCAACACAATACTTCATTGATAAAGTGTGCATGGCTCACTATACACACACACCCACCTCACACACAGCTGGGGCATTATAACCGTTAGGGTTTAAACACCAGTCTATTCAAGTGCAGGCAGTGAATGGGATTTTCATTCTGGAATTTGAATTGTTTTATGGACCTAAAGGATTTCTTAGTTCAGAATTAAAACTTAATTTTCAAAGACTCATCTGAATTTTCAATTGAGTAAAAATGGCTGATGTTTCCAAGAAGAAGACCAAACCTAGACGGAGGGTAAGCTCATTAAATAATAGACTTTAGCCATGAATGAATTATCTCAATGCAGCCATTCATCTGCATAATTACCACTGCATATAACTGTTGCACTTGCAGCAGCAGGTGTACTTCTTTCATATAATCATCATTGAGCATGACCAAACAAATTCATGATTTGCTTTTCAATCTGGGAAAAATAATTCTGCTCTGTATTTTTAAATATTAAAAAGTTTAACCATGGAGGTAGCAATTTGGGAATGACTGTCATTTAGGCTATCAACTTCAAGTAATAAACAATAGGGAAACTGAATGTGTAAACTGTAAAAAAAAAAAAAAATTGGGGTTGAAATACAAATTTACTGAAGTGGAACTGGAACTGCGACCTCTGGATTAATGTGCCGTCAATCTCTTTTTTTTGTCAACTCAAAACCTTTATCAGAAGCCATTCAACACATGACTTCCGGACATCACACCAAAGTTAATAATAATGATAAGTACATGCTGGAATGTGGTATGAATGGGATCACCTACTCTAGTCTAGTCATAATTTTGTGTTTTTTCTTCCACTAGGTAGTTTGGCTTTTAGGGGTCAAAATTGAGTTTGTTAGTAGCCCTGATGAGATTTTTGTAGCCCGAAAAACACTCAACGTCTTGAGTGACGGCACAAACTGGTCAGCGAAAGTATTTCATGTTACCATAGCACAGTTCATTATTGTTTGTGATGTTGTTTTGTACATTATTTGTCCACTAGCCCACCGGGCTATCAATTTATCAAACTGGATAAATGAGTAGCGCGGCTGTATATCTGGTAGTCCCAGGCTAGCGGGCTAATGGCATTTTGGACCACTGAGCTTTAATCAAGTTTCACAATTAAAGTATAGCCCCATTCAATTCATAGAGAACCCCAAACTTAGTTCAATTTCAGATTTTTTTGATTAACCCTTGGTTTATGATAATCCCATGCCTTACATACTATCAGCCAATTTCATAGACTTCGTTTAAATGCAGAGTTTAGAGGCAAAGTATACCTATGGTTTTGGAACCATTCGATTGTTTTATTCATAAATTTAGATAAAACTAACAGGTGAAATTGGTACGTTTACGTTAAATGCAGACAGCACAAATGTGGGAAGTTCTCAAATTTTAACTGCCAACTCTACAAGGTGAATGGCTTTAGTGGACACTATTGGTAATTACTCAAAATAATTATTAGCATAAAATCTTACTTGGTAACGAGTAATGGGGAGAGGTTGATAGAAAAAACATTGTGAGAAACGGCTCCCTCTGAAGTGACGTAGTTTTCGAAAAAGAAGTAATTTTCCACGATGGTGTTTTTTTTTCTTAGGTTTGTTATTTTATGCATATATGTTGAGATACACCAACCGTGAAGACTAGTCTTAGACAATTACAAATAGTGTCCAATGTCTTTAAATGCAGACAGCACAAATGTGTGAAGTTCTCAAATTTGAATTGTCAATAACAAGGTGAATGGTTTAAATACACTGTAATTGTGACACTTTTCACCCAAAAGTAAAGGAGAAATTAACTTTCTTTCTTTTCTTTATATAGGTTGAAATTCGAGATAATGAGATAACTCGCCTGTCTCGTCAGCTAGAGGGAGGACGACCTTTTGATGTGGTCTCAACAGAGGCCAAGAATAGGAGTAATGAAAGGCTAATCTCGCATCTTAATGTCCAGGTTTGTGAAACAATCAGCTTTCATGTTTTCAAATAAAATGGTTTTAGGAAACAATTGGCAGGGTATTCCAGTAAAGTCACCATACACCCTTTTAAAACAACCTTTTAAAAATCGATTGGCACCTTGAATTCATTTTGAAAAAGTCAGGCCTTGAATTCCTTCTTTGAAAGGGCAAGGCCATTCTTAAAATGCAAAAGGCATTTCCATTGGAAAATCTTCGAAGTCAATGGGAAACTTTTAAAGGACACAAAGGCCATCCCTCTGATAAATTCACATGAGTAGAGCTAATTCCTGATCAAAACCTAAACTACAGACAGTTCTATGTAAGCTCCTTCCTTTTTATTTACAATCTCATTAATTGCCTGCAACTTACCTTTATTTCTGTTGCGTGGCGTTATTCCACTACCTGGTGCTGCTAGGAGTCTAATGGGTGCAGGCAATGTTACACAGCTTGTAACTGCACATGTGTACCAATTAACTTGCACGTCCACGTACCTAGACAAAATGGAAGACCAACGTGCACATGTCAATATCATCTGGAGGTAGACAAATTAAAACATCTATACTTTGGTGGTCATGTATATATTGTATTTGTAGTTACTTGCCTTCCCTAACTTTCACTGTGTTTTTAAACTGGACATGTTCCCCAATGGGAGACTTTAGACGGTCCTTTTTCACAGTAGTGCGCATGCTCAGACCTACGCAAGCAATACTGAGCATGCGCCTCCACGCTCAGATCCGCCAAAAAGGACCGTTATGTCTGCTGCCGCCGGTGTCTCAAAAGTCTCCTATTGAAAGGTCTTGAATAAAATTAATTAAAGATTTCTTTTGCTTCTATATGTTTGCATGTCCCATTAGTGCCCTTGTAGATGTGAGAAATAGTATGTTTTATGCAGGCTTGAAAAATGTTATGTTTTGAATGATTTTGTTTCATGGAGTATTCAGAACTTTACTTCAATTGTATTATTTTGCATAGCTGCTTTTTGGTAATTGATGAATGTGCTTGTCTCTAATATTGACCCATTATTGTATTTTTATATACAGCAGATCCTTGCCATTTGATTGGAGGATTGTCCGTCACATGATAGCAAATTAACAAGCCATTGCATGCTAGGCATTTTTCTTTCCATCTGTATTGCACGGTGCATACCACATCACTGCGTGCGCGTGTCTTTGATAATGCAGCCGTAGTTACTGCAAGGCACATTCTACATTACAGCGCCTGCCTGCGTGTCTCAAAATACGCAGTAGTACAGAACAAGCCAAACTAATAAAAGAAATTGGTGTAATGTCACAATTAAATATTGTACGCTTTGTTTGTTTTCTGAAGTTGTATCCTCCAATCAAAATGACAAAGATCTACTTGGACATGTTGGATGTTATATAAAACAAATAATGAATGTTTTTCATTCCTGCAATGGTGCAAATATGATCATTCTTTGAAAGATGAAATGTTCCATTCAACTCAGCTCCGCCTCGTTGAAAAGAACATTCCATCTTCCAACTTACAAAAATATTTGCACCTCACATTCAATATTTGTATACTATTAAATCAATCATTTGAATGCTATATCAGTATAGTCAAAGCTTTGATTTTGACATATTCCAGATTGACTATTTACAACAAGCTAACCGCGACGCTGAACGACGTCTACGTGAGTCGACCATTTCACAAGACAATGCAAACCAGAAGGTCATTGAACTCACAGAGAAGAATGAAGAGCTAGCGAATGAGTTGCGGAATGTTGACCGCCTTGCCCATAAGCTTCAAGCAGACAAGAACAATGTGATATGGGCTGCCGATAAGGATGTTACGGATGCAAAGGTAGAACTACAGGAAACATCAAGAGAAGTGGCATCTTTAGATCTTGAGCTGGACCAACTTAGACAGGTAAAATATACAAATAAGGAGACTGTGGAACTTAATGCCTTTGAAATGATTGACATGTACATGTATAAAGATGAAAAACAGGCTAATCTAAACTGATTTTACCAATGTAACCCCAAAATTCTGGAAATACTTGTTTATTAGAAGGCTCCTGTATAAGAAGGCTACGCAGAGTTGGGCATGTTATTGCATCCTCCAAGCTAAGGCCGTGTCTGAACTGACAGCTACGGCTACGACTGTTCCTAAGGGTGTTGCTAAGGACCTCCTATACCTCAATACATGATGACACAGAAATCTAGCCGTAACCATAGCTGTAGCGGTCAATTCTGACACAGCCTTACTGGTTTAACATTGTTTTGGTTAAATACTTTATGTACATAATAAGACAAGGTTTTCATTTCTCATTAACAAATAAAATGTATATTTTTGCATTATGTTCTTTAGGAGAATAAGAATTTGATCGCAGATGTTGAGCAATCCAATCTTGAGCTGTCTTTACAGGGCCAGGAGATGGGAAGGTTACAAGATCTACTGATTCGTGTCCAAGATGACAAACGATGGCTCAGTGACAAAATCAGCAAGCTTACTTCAAATGGTGGGTGCAACATTTCAAATAGCAGCTCCTAAAGCCCTTTTCACAAGAAACCCCAGGGAATAACAGAATTTGGATAAAGAGAGAAGTGAGAGCATGAGGCTGTTAGAGTAAGCCGAGGCTTGTAGAAAACAGCCTCAGACAGACAAGCAAACAGCAAATCATGAAACAAAGACAAGACAGACAATACGAACAATGCTGTTGCAAAACACCAACACAAACTTCAAAGAATTAAATTACCAGCAGCTGGTTTCACGGAAGGCTAGGATTAATTTTGAGTTAGGACGAGTAACTCGTCCTAACTTAGGATGGGTTCATTTGCGTCCTATAGTTACGGAACTTAACTTGCCCAAGTCCTAAGATTAATCCTAAGTTAGGAAGACTTTGGTGAGCAGCTGGCTAACTAGAGACGACAAACATAAACAGATAAATAGTGAAGAAGAGAAAAAGCTGTGTTATTCAAACTATTGAATCTTCTCAACAGAGAGAGAGCTTGTCTTAGAGCTTGAACGAATCCGAAACAAAGCAGGAGGTAAGACCAAAACAAAGTCGCCTTCTAAGATGGACACCTACCTCAAGACCCTTGAGGAGGAGAGAGATTACTACAAAGGAGAGACAGATGTCCTCAATAAGTTGCTGAAGAGTCACAATATGTCACGGACTGTGTCTAGAGACCTAAGTCCTAAAAGGTCAAGCCGGGCAGCTAGTCCATCAAGGACTCCTAGCAAAGCGGATAAGAAGGTATCAATACATTGTTTTTGATGTGTCTAAATTTATCCCTAGTTGTTCTGTTTTTGTTTTGTTTTATTTTAACCATGACAAATTTGTTTTAAGCTATGGGTTTGATTTGTATGTATAATAATGGAATGGAAAATCAATTATTGATTTAATCGCATACTGGTCGAGTTGGTTACTTTGAAATCCATGAAACATTGCCTTTGAGATTTTTGAACAAACTGGGCATGTTAAGCATTAATGATCGTATTACACAATTCAAAATGACACCAGACTACCTCAGGGAGGTTTCAGATATTCACATCTAGTTGACAAGGGGTAGTTCCACCAATTGTATTGTACCAAAATTAAAAGGGACAGAGTGCAATACATTTGTTTAACTGGAATTCATCAATGGAACATACTTCCTAACAACAAATGTTCTAACAATTTAAAATGGCATTTCAATCTAATCTTTAAGAATTGTGTAAGTGTTTTGTTTTCCATTGTTCACTTTTTCCTGTGCACTTTTTTGTTGTTGTTCTGAATTGTGTGTCTTTGTTTTTTTTAAGGATCTAGATGGAAATAACCTGTTTTTTAATCATCTCTTGAGCTGTCCTTGGATTTTAATCAGTTTGGTTCTTCTTTTTGTTTATTCATTTTGATGCCAAATTAAATAATAAGAATCCTATTTGTGCACACAGTCTTCTTCCCACTATGAGGCTATAATGCGAGTTCTTGAAGATGAGAAGAATTACTACAAGAAGGAATATGAGATGCTAAGAGCTCGTTCATCCATCAGCCCCAAGAAAGCCACAGTATCTCCACCCACAAGAGACAGGGTATTACTTTTAATTTAGTTTCTTAATAATGTACAGCCTTTTAAAAAGGAAATTTGTTGTAGGGTGTCATGACTGAGCGGATAACAGCACCGAACTCAAGCTCTGTTTTTTCTGTTCAGCAGAGTTTAATTTTTGAGTCCCGGTCGTGACACTTGTGTCCCTGAGCAAGACACTTAAATTATTGCTTCTCTCCACCCAGGGGTAAATTGGTACCTGTGAGGGCAGAGATGGTTCTTGTGATTGATTTAGTAGAGTAGCGCATATTTGTTACACAGGCTGTATACTCATGCTGGGGTACTAATGTTGGAAGTACTTTGAGACACCCTTTTGGGTGTGTAAAGCGCTATATAAACAGCTAAATATTATTACAATTATTATTTACACTTTCAAATCTTAATTTGAAACCGTTGTTGCTTAATTTTGATTAGAGTTATAGCTAGAAAGGAATTTCAAGAAATTCAACATTTGGTGTATTGCTAATCAGTTTCTACGCTAACCCTGACCATCTCAATCTTTTCTTTGTCTTAAAGACGGTTGCTGAGGAAACTGAGATAATCAAACTGAGAAGGGAAAGAGATGAACTGCAGTCGCTCCTTGATAAGTTTGAGAGACATCTTGCAGAGGTACGTATCCTAAAACATTCAATGAGTTTCACTGATCCTAGAGATTCTGACAACACCCAACATTTAACTTCCGTTGTTTACAGTTATAAGTGACTAAATACAATAATAATAGTAATACACAACATTTAGTAGGCGCTTAAAGGCACCAGTATTACCACTTGGTATATCCCAACATATGCATAACAGAACAAGCCTGTGAAAATTTGAACTCAATTGGTCATTGAAGTTGCAAGTAAATGATGACAGAAAAAATACCCTTGTTGTACAAAATAATGTGCTTTCAGATAGAAATAAAAGGCTTCTGGCCAGAAGTCTTTTATTACTTTAGTGAGAAGTAACCTCTTTCTCAAAAACTCAAAAGTAGCTCAAAGTAAAGTTTTATGCTAATATATTTTGAGTAATTACCAAACATGTACACTGCCTTTAATACTGTTGTTTCTAAACGCACCATTTCCTGTCTACAAGATAATTACCAAACAAATCTTACAACGAACACACAAATTATAAATCTGAACTTTTTTCAATAAATCATACACGTAAAATAGTAATAATCAGGCATAAGATCAAACATACAAGGAATAAGATGGCGTGCACCTCCTTTGACCGACTCACATCTGAGCCTGTGTAGAATATCAATCATGAATAAAAAGGGATTGAGCATTATGAATATGCGCTGGTAATTTGTTCTAAGGGATATGGGGTAATTACTGAAAAGGCTCGGTCACCATACGTATCTTGTAACAGTAGGAATTTCAACAGTTAATAACTGCAAGGTTGATGATGATCGAAGAGGTCTTAAAGAACTAGAACAACGCAAGGAAATCAAATCTGAAAGATAACGTTATAGGGGCTTGACCATGGAGAATTTTCCAAGTCAAAAGAAGAACTTTAAATGATATACGATGGTGTCACCCGAAAACCATAACATGATTCGCGCGCATACCGCTGGGCAAAACCTTTGTGTTTTGGCAGCCAGATAGAAAGTGTATGCAAACTTACCATGACTATGCCTCTTTTTGCCCGGCGAAACATGACGTATACAGTGTTTTGTCAACAGAGGGTGGTTTGAATGTAAACATAGGTCACATCGTCTCTATGAAAAGGAAAAAATAAATATGTATAGGATTTTACTCTGTGATTGACTGAGTTTGAAAATGCTCAGGTTGAAATTGTTTAATTCACAACTGACTTCCATTTTGTTTATTACAGATTCAAGCCAATGTTAAAGTCTTAACAAGTGAGAGGGACAAGACTAATATTCTTTATGAGCAGGTAAGGGTTACATTTACGATGCATGCAAAGTGGCTGTATGTTTCGCTCATGCAAGAATGAAAAAGCACCAAGTATAGTTTGAAAGTCAAGTAAAAAATATAAATGTTTTTCCAATGAGAAAAAAAACTTTGTTTTAAAAAAGGAGTTTCCAATACTATTTGCCACGTTATACTTGCATTAAAGGGTATGGGTACTGTTTGTATGACACAAAACACAAATGGTTTGCATTAAACTAACACGATTCAATGATACTGATGGTAGAAAACTTCCCGTAAAATATTACTTGCTTAGTCAGTAGTTTTTGTGAAATGAGTAAAACAATTTCACAAAAAGAATTTTCATCTCGGTAAGAGGAAAATTGTTTGGCATGTACAACGGATTTATGCGACCTAGAAACATTTTCACCCTTTTACTCAAAAACAAGACAACTTCTACAGGTGAGATAGCTTACATGCATCTTAATTCACAGTGAGTGGGGATTCATCTCATGGCAAAAAATTTGATATACAAAAGGTATCACAAGCCTTTTAAAAAGTTATTTCCAATACTGTTTGCTAAGCCACGTTGTACTTGCATTAAAGACACTGAACACTATTGGTAATTGTCAAAGACTAGTCTTCTCACTTGGTGTATCTCAACATGTGCATAAAATAACAAACCTGTGAAAATTTGAGATTAATTGGTCGTCGGAGTTGCGAGATAATAATGAAAGAACAGACACCCTTGTCACACGGAGTTGTGTGCTTTCAGATGCTTGATTTCGAGACCCCAAAATCTAAATTCGGAGGTCTCGAAATCAAATTCGTATAAAATTACTTGTTTCTCGGAAACTACATTAATTTAGAGGGAGCAGTTTCTCACAATGTTTTAGAACATCAACCTCTCCCCATTACTCATTACCAAGTAAGGTTTTATGCTAATAATTATTTTGAGTCATTACCAATAGTGTCCACTGCCTTTAAGTGAATGATATAAATTTGTCCATGATGATTTTTCAGGCCAATGGTGAACTACAGAGACTGAGACGAGAGCTTGTCAAGTCACCCAAGTCATCTCGTGCCTCAGTCGTAGCTCAGTCCATTCTACAACGGGTTGAACTAGAGAGGGACGAGGCACTAGCGGATCTAAGACGAATGGTCACTGAAAGGGACAGTCTCAGGGAGAGGTTAAAGGTTAGTTAGTCCAAAATGCTTCCTCTCCTCCGACTCATGTTTTAAAGGAACATTACAGAATTGGTAAGAAACAAAATTGTTAAGATCACAGATTTACATTAAACTTACACGGTTTAATGATGATGGTAGTAGAAAAACATCCCTTGAAATATTTCTCTCTGAAATGTAATATTTTATGAGAAATATTTGAGCTGAAACTTCTACAGGTAGTTTATATTACATACATCTTCATTCACAAGGATTTATTTCATTGTCGAAAACTTGATCTACAAAAGGCATCAAGTCATGCTTTTCTTTGTGTTTTGTTTGCGTTTAGATTTCTACTGACGGCCATCTTGGTGAAAAGGCCCGAAATGAGCAGAAAATTGAAGATCTTCAAAGAGCTGCTGAGAATGTAAGCAAACCATGATCACTTTGATATATTGTGTTCTGTGGTGTGTTTTGGCGGAGCAGATAAGAGCACCAGACTCAAGCTCTGGTGGTTCTGATCAGCAGAGTGTGGGTTCGAGTCCAGTCTGGGCACCCGTGTCCTTAAGCAAGTCAATAAACCATTAATGCTGTGTCCTTCGAATGGAACATAAATCCATAGGTACCGTGTGTTGTGCAATGCACAACAAAAAGAACCCAGTGCACTTAACGAAAAGTGTGGTACTAGTTTGATCGGCAGCATATTGCGCCACATCACCTTGTAAAACCATTTAATGGTGCTACAAATTTATGTAAAAGGAGTAGGTCTCATAATTCAAAACGTAGCTCCACATACCTTGCAGAAAAAAACAAATTACTGAGCACTTTGATATGCCCCCAAGGGGTGTGATAAAGCGTTGTATAAGAACCCAGCATCATATTATTATTATGCATGTTTCCTTTCTTATGGGTTGATTCTATTTGTAGAAATAATAATAATATTGAGTATTTATATAGCACTTTTAACAAGATCAAAGCACTTCACAGAAACCTAGAACCAAGACAGAAGCTAGACAGAAATAGAAAAGAGGAAAGGTTTAAGAAGTTTTTTTTAATGTCTATATGGGAGGAGAATCTCTGATGTGAACAGGGAGTTTATTTTCAAAAATGGTGAAGATCACAGATTTACATTAAACTTACACGGTCTTAAATGATGATGATAGTAGAAAACATCCCTTAAAATATTTCTTTCTGAAATTTTATATTTGATGCGAAACAAATAATCTAATATCGCGTTTGGAGTTTATCGCTCATTTTTGTTTTGGCATCGATGCAATGCAAAGTTTGTAATCGATTTTTCACTATTCTCTGGTGACCCAGAATGCCGAACGATCTTGAACTTCTACAGGTTTGTCAGTTTATGTATATGGTGGATTACATAGAGTGCTTGCACTGCCAGCAACTGTTTTGCTAGCAAAACCAATTCTGTAATATTCCGTTAATGTTAATCAAAGCATTGCTTGAATCGTATATTTGGTTCGCAGTAACACCATGTGTGTGTCTACTTGCCAGATAGATTTTGTTGTTTAGAGAACTGTCCTGCTTTATATTCTACTACCGCAAAGTAAATTTTCGGATTGTTCGAGAGGTTCTCAGTTCTGAAAAGAACTGGGCGGAAGGTATAGAAATATGGCTGGGACTACTACTTTAGCTATAGGATCATAATTAACTGTACTACCGCGGAGTCAGTTCTAAAATTGGTTTCGTCGTTTCGACTAGCTTGCTCTAGTCATCGTCAGGAGACATCAGTCACAACATGATAAACACAACTTAATACAAGCCTGTAATCCACACCATTCTGTTTTTCTCCCCTATAGGCTGAGCAAGAATGTAGCAGTCTTCAATCTCGTGTGATGTCCTTCCAGGCTATGATCTCTACTCTCGAGGAGCAGGTTCGATCTCAAACGCTGCGGATTGAAGAGGCTTATGAGGAATCATCACAACACAAAGCAACATCCACACAAATGAGGTGACAAATAATACCAGTGCACTTACATGTATCAAAACACCAGAAGGGATTCTCGCCCTGGTGTTCCTGATTTGATTGGCTGCATAATGCGCCACAGCACCGTGATGGTAGTCCCACATACCTGACAGAAAAATACTGAATATTGAAGCGCTTTTATTATTATTATTAATTAAATACCTCAATAAACAGAGCCACTGCAGAGCCGTTCTAAAATATTGATTTTAAATCTTATTCAATATGTGCATGGAGGTGTTGGGCATCTGTAAAAAATAGACCGGAAAATTCCATTGTAAAACAGTAGGGCCCAATTTTATAAAGCTGTTAAGGAGACAATTCTGCAGAGACTCTGAGAAAAAACATTGTGCCTCCCAGCACAGATTTCCCCTAGAACATATCAAAATATTTTCCACTATGCATTGATGTGAGACACAGCTAATGATAAGTAATGAGTAGCAAATGTCACTGAGAAAGAACACAGCCAAAAGGGCATTCAACTTATTGCGTGGCCCACATAACATGAACAGTTTAGAAACCTGGCATCATGCCTGAAGCTTGCACTTCAGAAATAATGGCCAAATAACCGAACATAAATGACTTTGTTGATCTGCTTTTGAAAAAAATTGATCTGTTGCCAGCCACTAGAATTGGTCTAGCTACAGCCCTGATCTAGGAGCAACTATAGAGGGAGACCCTGACCTGGTCATTGAGTTCATGTCTTGTTTTTCTCATTCACAGATTGTTGGCTGAGCAAGCAGAAACCTCACTTGATGATTACCAACGGAGGTTGAACCAACGATCGGGTGAATTACAGGCAGCTGAAGAAAGAAGCACAAGACTTGAAGAACGCATCAGTAAGGATAGTTCATATATAGCGCATTTCACAATAACCGTTGAGCTTTACATTATTGCCCTGGTCATTGGGCCAATAACATTTCTTTATCTTTCTCAGCTCCCTGGGGAGTATACAGCCCGAGCTGCTGTGGCGGTCAGGAGTCTTTTTCAAACACAATATCCATTTCTACCCACACAGGTACCCATTTATACCTCTGGGTGAAGAGAATAGTAAAGCATCTTGCTCAAGGACACAATGTCATGACCGGGATTGGAACCCACACTCCAATGACTTAACCAGCAGAACTTGATATTGATTCTCTTAACCGCTCAACCATGACACAATGTCATGACCGGGATTGGAACCCACACTCCAATGACTTAACCACCAGAACTTGATATTGATTCTCTTAACCGCTCAACCATGACACAATGTCATGACCAGGATTGGAACCCACACTCCAATGACTTAACCACCAAAACTTTATATTGATTCTCTTAACCGCTTGACCATGACACCCCTGTATAGACCGTATTGATTATGACGTCTTGATTCAAATATCTGGCCTACAATATGGCATCTGTGAGCGTGTGTGTGGTGGTGTGCATACGTGTGCCATAGAAATCTAACTGGGAGCAATGCGTGCTGCGTGCTTCAGTGATGTACATGTACGCCTTTAGATGCACATACTGTTTGCCCTACAAGATGGTGACTTTCATAGCAATAAAGGGGTTATTCAATACGGTCTAGAGACTGTTAACATTCACTAATACACTTTTATTAAAGAGGGTTTGTGTATGTTGTTTTGTTTAGCTGATTTAACAGCGACTAGCAGCAGCTTGAGGGATGAGGTAAGGCATCTTCGAGGTACAGTCAGCTCACTAGACAGAGAGAAGGATACACTGCAGAATGTTGTAGACGAAAAGACAGAGAAGATTGCTGGGTTGGAGCATGAGGTTGTCGGTAGAGGGAGAAGTCTTAGTGATACAAGAGCAACTGTGGAAGACCTACAGGAAAGACTTGAGTAAGTACTGAATTATTATTTATATTTATTAGGCCATAACAAGAAGACAAAAACAAAATACAGGAAATACAAAGCAAAACGGCAAGGACAAAAAGCCAATGGTACAAGCCTGTATTAAAAAAGTTACCTAAATAATGGTGACTCCCAAGACTTTAGGTCTAATGCCACACTGTTCTCCAAAAGTCCTCACTTTGTTGTTAACAGCAATAGACACCTTGCACAATGCGCAGCGCACTCACACTGGCATATCCTGTCGGCCATTTTGGGAGTCTAAATTGTGCACAAACAAATGCACAAACGATTTGACTCCCATTGTTTAGAGGTTTGTTCCCAATGTGCAAGGGGGATATAGGGGGCTATAGAAATCAATAGACCCCCTCTTGCATAACGCGAAACGCTACAAATACGTTGAGGTGACGGGCAAGTTTTTTATGTACAAAGTCCAATGATCTGCCTCTTTTTGGCCTCGGGGATTGCGCTGCTTGAAATGTGACGTCATTTGCAAAAAAATTGACACACAAACTCAATTAATAATATTAATAATAAAGATATTTGTAAAGTTCCTAATGTAAGTGCCTCTAAGCGCATAAAGAGAATAATGAAATATACAATGAGTGAAAGATTACTAGTAAGCAGATTACAAAAAAGCAGCTTCAAACAAATGAGTTTTAACAGAGACTTAAAACAGTGTAAAGAACTAGCCTGGTGAATATGCACAGGATGATTATTCCAAAAAAATGGAGCAGCTTGAAAATGATCTTTGACCATAAATAATGGAAGAAGCCATTGTAGTTGAGGCAAGCAACTGTTGAGATGATCGTAAAGTCCGAGTAGGGGAATAATGGTGAACAAGTTCAGATAAATAAGCAGGAGATTGACATGTTTGGGTTTTGAAAATTAACAAAAGAATTTGATAACATGTCTGAAACATAACTGGGAGCCAATGCATTTCCATTACAGACTAGCAAACGATGAGCTTGTCTGAAACATAACTGGGAGCCAATGCATTTCCATTACAGACTAGCAAACGATGAGCTTGTCTGAAACATAACTGGGAGCCAATGCATTTCCATTACAGACTAGCAAACGATGAGCTTGTCTGAAACATAACTGGGAGCCAATGCATTTCCATTACAGACTAGCAAACGATGAGCTTGTCTGAAACATAACTGGGAGCCAATGCATTTCCATTACAGACTAGCAAACGATGAGCTTGTCTGAAACATAACTGGGAGCCAATGCATTTCCATTACAGACTAGCAAACGATGAGCTTGTCTGAAACATAACTGGGAGCCAATGCATTTCCATTACAGACTAGCAAACGATGAGCTTGTCTGAAACATAACTGGGAGCCAATGCATTTCCATTACAGACTAGCAAACGATGAGCTTGTCTGAAACATAACTGGGAGCCAATGCATTTCCATTACAGACTAGCAAACGATGAGCTTGTCTGAAACATAACTGGGAGCCAATGCATTTCCATTACAGACTAGCAAACGATGAGCTTGTCTGAAACATAACTGGGAGCCAATGCATTTCCATTACAGACTAGCAAACGATGAGCTTGTCTGAAACATAACTGGGAGCCAATGCATTTCCATTACAGACTAGCAAACGATGAGCTTGTCTGAAACATAACTGGGAGCCAATGCATTTCCATTACAGACTAGCAAACGATGAGCTTGTCTGAAACATAACTGGGAGCCAATGCATTTCCATTACAGACTAGCAAACGATGAGCTTGTCTGAAACATAACTGGGAGCCAATGCATTTCCATTACAGACTAGCAAACGATGAGCTTGTCTGAAACATAACTGGGAGTCAATGCATTTCCATTACAGACTAGCAAACGATGAGCTTGTCTGAAACATAACTGGGAGTCAATGCATTTCCATTACAGACTAGCAAACGATGAGCTTGTCTGAAACATAACTGGGAGTCAATGCATTTCCATTACAGACTAGCAAACGATGAGCTTGTCTGAAACATAACTGGGAGCCAATGCATTTCCATTACAGACTAGCAAACGATGAGCTTGTCTGAAACATAACTGGGAGCCAATGCATTTCCATTACAGACTAGCAAACGATGAGCTTGTCTGAAACATAACTGGGAGCCAATGCATTTCCATTACAGACTAGCAAACGATGAGCTTGTCTGAAACATAACTGGGAGCCAATGCATTTCCATTACAGACTAGCAAACGATGAGCTTGTCTGAAACATAACTGGGAGTCCAATGCATTTCCATTACAGACTAGCAAACGATGAGCTTGTCTGAAACATAACTGGGAGTCAATGCATTTCCATTACAGACTAGCAAACGATGAGCTTGTCTGAAACATAACTGGGAGTCAATGCATTTCCATTACAGACTAGCAAACGATGAGCTTGTCTGAAACATAACTGGGAGTCCAATGCATTTCCATTACAGACTAGCAAACGATGAGCTTGTCTGAAACATAACTGGGAGCCAATGCATTTCCATTACAGACTAGCAAACGATGAGGCTTGTCTGAAACATAACTGGGAGTCAATGCATTTCCATTACAGACTAGCAAACGATGAGGCTTGTCTGAAACATAACTGGGAGTCAATGCATTTCCATTACAGACTAGCAAACGATGAGCTTGTCTGAAACATAACTGGGAGTCAATGCATTTCCATTACAGACTAGCAAACGATGAGCTTGTCTGAAACATAACTGGGAGCCAATGCATTTCCATTACAGACTAGCAAACGATGAGCTTGTCTGAAACATAACTGGGAGCCAATGCATTTCCATTACAGACTAGCAAACGATGAGCTTGTCTGAAACATAACTGGGAGTCAATGCATTTCCATTACAGACTAGCAAACGATGAGCTTGTCTGAAACATAACTGGGAGTCAATGCATTTCCATTACAGACTAGCAAACGATGAGCTTGTCTGAAACATAACTGGGAGTCAATGCATTTCCATTACAGACTAGCAAACGATGAGCTTGTCTGAAACATAACTGGGAGTCAATGCATTTCCATTACAGACTAGCAAACGATGAGCTTGTCTGAAACATAACTGGGAGTCAATGCATTTCCATTACAGACTAGCAAACGATGAGCTTGTCTGAAACATAACTGGGAGCCAATGCATTTCCATTACAGACTAGCAAACGATGAGCTTGTCTGAAACATAACTGGGAGTCAATGCATTTCCATTACAGACTAGCAAACGATGAGCTTGTCTGAAACATAACTGGGAGCCAATGCATTTCCATTACAGACTAGCAAACGATGAGCTTGTCTGAAACATAACTGGGAGCCAATGCATTTCCATTACAGACTAGCAAACGATGAGCTTGTCTGAAACATAACTGGGAGCCAATGCATTTCCATTACAGACTAGCAAACGATGAGCTTGTCTGAAACATAACTGGGAGTCAATGCATTTCCATTACAGACTAGCAAACGATGAGCTTGTCTGAAACATAACTGGGAGTCAATGCATTTCCATTACAGACTAGCAAACGATGAGCTTGTCTGAAACATAACTGGGAGTCAATGCATTTCCATTACAGACTAGCAAACGATGAGCTTGTCTGAAACATAACTGGGAGTCAATGCATTTCCATTACAGACTAGCAAACGATGAGCTTGTCTGAAACATAACTGGGAGTCAATGCATTTCCATTACAGACTAGCAAACGATGAGCTTGTCTGAAACATAACTGGGAGCCAATGCATTTCCATTACAGACTAGCAAACGATGAGCTTGTCTGAAACATAACTGGGAGTCAATGCATTTCCATTACAGACTAGCAAACGATGAGCTTGTCTGAAACATAACTGGGAGCCAATGCATTTCCATTACAGACTAGCAAACGATGAGCTTGTCTGAAACATAACTGGGAGCCAATGCATTTCCATTACAGACTAGCAAACGATGAGCTTGTCTGAAACATAACTGGGAGTCAATGCATTTCCATTACAGACTAGCAAACGATGAGCTTGTCTGAAACATAACTGGGAGTCAATGCATTTCCATTACAGACTAGCAAACGATGAGCTTGTCTGAAACATAACTGGGAGTCAATGCATTTCCATTACAGACTAGCAAACGATGAGCTTGTCTGAAACATAACTGGGAGTCAATGCATTTCCATTACAGACTAGCAAACGATGAGCTTGTCTGAAACATAACTGGGAGCCAATGCATTTCCATTACAGACTAGCAAACGATGAGCTTGTCTGAAACATAACTGGGAGTCAATGCATTTCCATTACAGACTAGCAAACGATGAGCTTGTCTGAAACATAACTGGGAGCCAATGCATTTCCATTACAGACTAGCAAACGATGAGCTTGTCTGAAACATAACTGGGAGCCAATGCATTTCCATTACAGACTAGCAAACGATGAGCTTGTCTGAAACATAACTGGGAGTCAATGCATTTCCATTACAGACTAGCAAACGATGAGCTTGTCTGAAACATAACTGGGAGTCAATGCATTTCCATTACAGACTAGCAAACGATGAGCTTGTCTGAAACATAACTGGGAGTCAATGCATTTCCATTACAGACTAGCAAACGATGAGCTTGTCTGAAACATAACTGGGAGCCAATGCATTTCCATTACAGACTAGCAAACGATGAGCTTGTCTGAAACATAACTGGGAGTCAATGCATTTCCATTACAGACTAGCAAACGATGAGCTTGTCTGAAACATAACTGGGAGCCAATGCATTTCCATTACAGACTAGCAAACGATGAGCTTGTCTGAAACATAACTGGGAGCCAATGCATTTCCATTACAGACTAGCAAACGATGAGCTTGTCTGAAACATAACTGGGAGCCAATGCATTTCCATTACAGACTAGCAAACGATGAGCTTGTCTGAAACATAACTGGGAGTCAATGCATTTCCATTACAGACTAGCAAACGATGAGCTTGTCTGAAACATAACTGGGAGTCAATGCATTTCCATTACAGACTAGCAAACGATGAGCTTGTCTGAAACATAACTGGGAGTCAATGCATTTCCATTACAGACTAGCAAACGATGAGCTTGTCTGAAACATAACTGGGAGCCAATGCATTTCCATTACAGACTAGCAAACGATGAGCTTGTCTGAAACATAACTGGGAGTCAATGCATTTCCATTACAGACTAGCAAACGATGAGCTTGTCTGAAACATAACTGGGAGTCAATGCATTTCCATTACAGACTAGCAAACGATGAGCTTGTCTGAAACATAACTGGGAGTCAATGCATTTCCATTACAGACTAGCAAACGATGAGCTTGTCTGAAACATAACTGGGAGTCAATGCATTTCCATTACAGACTAGCAAACGATGAGCTTGTCTGAAACATAACTGGGAGCCAATGCATTTCCATTACAGACTAGCAAACGATGAGCTTGTCTGAAACATAACTGGGAGTCAATGCATTTCCATTACAGACTAGCAAACGATGAGCTTGTCTGAAACATAACTGGGAGTCAATGCATTTCCATTACAGACTAGCAAACGATGAGCTTGTCTGAAACATAACTGGGAGCCAATGCATTTCCATTACAGACTAGCAAACGATGAGTTTGTCTGAAACATAACTGGGAGTCAATGCATTTCCATTACAGACTAGCAAACGATGAGCTTGTCTGAAACATAACTGGGAGTCAATGCATTTCCATTACAGACTAGCAAACGATGAGCTTGTCTGAAACATAACTGGGAGCCAATGCATTTCCATTACAGACTAGCAAACGATGAGCTTGTCTGAAACATAACTGGGAGTCAATGCATTTCCATTACAGACTAGCAAACGATGAGCTTGTCTGAAACATAACTGGGAGTCAATGCATTTCCATTACAGACTAGCAAACGATGAGCTTGTCTGAAACATAACTGGGAGCCAATGCATTTCCATTACAGACTAGCAAACGATGAGCTTGTCTGAAACATAACTGGGAGTCAATGCATTTCCATTACAGACTAGCAAACGATGAGCTTGTCTGAAACATAACTGGGAGTCAATGCATTTCCATTACAGACTAGCAAACGATGAGCTTGTCTGAAACATAACTGGGAGCCAATGCATTTCCATTACAGACTAGCAAACGATGAGTTTGTCTGAAACATAACTGGGAGTCAATGCATTTCCATTACAGACTAGCAAACGATGAGCTTGTCTGAAACATAACTGGGAGTCAATGCATTTCCATTACAGACTAGCAAACGATGAGCTTGTCTGAAACATAACTGGGAGTCAATGCATTTCCATTACAGACTAGCAAACGATGAGCTTGTCTGAAACATAACTGGGAGTCAATGCATTTCCATTACAGACTAGCAAACGATGAGCTTGGGAGCAAAGACAGAGAGGTACGAAGTCTCCGTCGACAGCTTGACTCCTCAAGAGATGAGTTGACAGAGACGGTGAGAGGTCGAGATGCAACCATGAGAGAAAATAGAAGGATACAAGAGGACCTTGCAACAATGACGAGGGAAAACCAGGTACCAAAGATCAAACATAAAGAGTCTTAGGTTGAGGACCTTGCAACAATGACAAGGGAAAACCAGGTACCAAAGATCAAACATAAAGAGTCTTAGGTTGAGTTTGGGCAGTGTGTTTTTGGCCCAAGTTCACTATTCTCACGCCTGAACGATGAGAACATGACCTGAGAACAATACACTCAGAACAAGATCATACACTACCTTTCATCTGGGATCTCAAGAACAACACTTTACAAAATGGTGGAAGCATCTCAAGAGAATGGGTAAACTGGATGCAAATTGACTCTTAAATATATTGTTATAGTTAATATTAGACTAATAATAGTCGAAAGTTACAAACTGCCTACCAACTAAAAGGACCTATGGTATAAATGTGAAAAGCAGTCATAATGGCCTGACGTTTCAACCCTAGTCTAGAAAGACTCTGCTAGGGTCAACTGTCAGGCCATTAACTATTTTTCTCAAGAATACTGAAAGATTTATCTGTTAAAGGGAAGGTACACGTTTGGTAATTACTCAAAACAAATTTTAACTTAAAAACTGACTTGTTAACGAGCATTGGAGAGCTGTTTATAGTATAAAACATTGTGAGAAACGGCTCCTTCTAAAATAACATACATGTAGTTTTTGAGAAAGAGGTAATTTCTCACTAAAATAATGAAATACTTCAAGCTAGAAGTCTTTTATTCATATCTGAAAGCACTCAAATTCGTCCAACAAGGGTGTTTTTTCTTTCATCATTTTCTCGCAACTTCGATGACCAATTGAGCCCAAATTTTCACTGGTTTGTTATTTTTTGCTTATGATGGGATACACCAAGTGAGAACACTGGTCTTTGACAATTACCAAACGTGTACAGTGCCTCTAAATTCTCATCTTTTTAAACAGACGATTAATCATGAGCTTGAGGAGGCAATAGAAGAACGAGAGAATCTAAAGGAACAGATACAGGAATACATAGCAGAGGTTGCTCGCATTGAGGACCTGTTGGCCGCTAAGGTAAGACATTTCTATAAAATTAATCTGATACAATTCTTAATACTTGGCAAGGAACAATTGGATGCACTTTAACGATGCTCATTGTTCCTTTCTTCTATTGTCTATGCATAATGTTAAAGTACGCACATACATATGGCATCTGTTCACCCACATACATATATTACCATTGGTACATGTACATGTATGTGAACAAATTAAGGTTTCAGGCACTAATTATTCCTAAAATTTTTGCCTATCACAGATTGGTTTGGACAACCAATCAGGCAACAGTCAATCAGTTTTTTTTAAACTCTCATACATTTGTTGTGCATGCTGTCAGTGACTACAACTATCAGTGACTCAAAAGTAATTCCTCATATTGGCCAATTGGAGGTGTGTTGTGTAGCGCACGAAAAAGAATCCAGTGCACTTATCAAAAAGAGAAGGGGTTCGTCCAGGTGTTCCTGGTTTGATTGGCAGCATATTGCACCACAGCACCTTGTAAACCATAACGGTAGTCACACATACCTTACAGAAAAAAATACTGAATATTGAAGCACCTTGAGCATTACTGAGTGACGGATATGAGTGTTACATAAGAAGCCATTATTATTATTATTATTATTATTATTATTATTATTATTATTATTATTATTATTATTATTATTATTATTATTATTATTATTATTATTATTATTATTATTATTATTATTATTATTATTATTATTATTATTATTATTATTATTTTTATTATCATTATTATTATTATTATTATTATTATTATTATTATTATTATTATTATTATTATTATTATTATTATTATTATTATTATTATTATTATTATTATTATTATTATTATTATTATTATTATTATTATTATTATTATTTTTATTATTATCATTATTATTATTATTATTATTATTATTATCATTATTATTATTATTATTATTATTATTATTTTTATTATTATTATTATTATTATTATTAATTAAATACCTCAATAAACAGAGCCGTTCTAAAATATTGACTTTTAGTCTAATTAAATACGGCTTGGAGGTGTTAGGCATCTGTAAAATTAACACACATTTTGGCTGAACAATTTGTGGGCAATGCTCGGATTGGATAAATTTTGATTAACGTACTTTGAACCTTAATGTTTTCTTTAGAAGTAAAAAGTATTTGATTTGTCTTACAGGAGCGTGAGAACCGAGATCTACTAGAGAACTATCGCTCAGCTACGACGGAAGCGCAGCGTTGGGAGACGGAAGCATCTCAAAGATCAGGAGAGTCATCTACAGTCAAGATAGAATTAATGACTAGAGACTCAGAGATGAAAAGACTACGCGAGAAATTACTACTATTAGAAAGGGATGTCCAACAGGTAGTGTACAACGTTAAAATAATTCTGTTTGTTTATTTATTTATTTATTTATTTATTACACAATTATTCTTGGACTCCAAGAAACCGGACAACAAAAACAGAAGATGGAGAGGTGAACTAAGTACATATAGGGGCATTGCTTGGTAACAGACAGGGCAGGATAGAGTGAGGTGGAGAATTGATGAAGAGGCTTTCCTCCTGCAGTGGAGTGAAATAGGCTAGACAGAGAGATACCCCATCATGGCAATTAATGCCAATAAAAGGATGGATATATAGGAAGTGAAAATATATGTTCGGTTTTAGATGTGGGAAGATGACCCCAAATGGGGGAAAACCCACATAATCAGGTAGTGACTGAAAACAAAACCCACATGCAGGGATCTGATCCAATGTTCCAACCGGGGTTCACAAAGGTAAAACTAAGAGAAAGAATTGACTGACCCAACCGTTTATTGTCAAACATACACAAGAGACACCCCAACAAAAATTGTTATGTAGATTTACGAGAAAAGATTGTTGAAGTTTAACTTTTTTAAAGCAAAAATGAGTCAACAATAAACCTTGAAATTTGAAGTGCCTAAAGAATCAAATTTTGTCCTTAATTACATGTACGTTGCCAAATATCTATTTATGTACCATTTTAAAAGGAAAATAAACTGTGTGATAAGGTTAAGCCAATGTTTGTTTCATTTTAAGTTAACACTCCTAGCTTTCCGTACGACTTCTTCGCTAATTGTTAGTGATTATTATACTGATGTTAACCTCCCAAGGGTTATGGGGTCTGTTCTAGTTTTGGAATGAAATAACAATACAGTACAATAATAATGAGCCAATCAGACCAATGACTGACTCTACACTCAAACCTCTAAACTCCTATAAATAGACCCAATTCTCTCACATTTCATCAGTCTCCTGACAATAACTAGAGCAAGCTAGTCTAAACATTTGAAACAATAACGATCCTCTATAAGCTAAGGTAGTAGTCCTGGCAGCTTTTCTACCTTCTATAAGCTAAGGTAGTAGTCCTGGCAGCTTTTCTACCTTCTATAAGCTAAGGTAGTAGTCCTAGCAGCTTTTCTACCTTCTATTAGCTAAGGTAGTAGTCCTAGCAGCTTTTCTACCTTCTATAAGCTAAGGTAGTAGTCCTGGCAGCTTTTCTACCTTCTATAAGCTAAGGTAGTAGTCCTGGCAGCTTTTCTACCCTCTATAAGCTAAGGTAGTAGTCCTGGCAGCTTTTCTACCTTCTATAAGCTAAGGTAGTAGTCCTGGCAGCTTTTCTACCTTCTATAAGCTAAGGTAGTAGTCCTGGCAGCTTTTCTACCTTCTATAAGCTAAGGTAGTAGTCCTGGCAGCTTTTCTACCTTCTATAACAAGTATAAGCTAAGGTAGTAGTCCTGGCAGCTTTTCTACCCTCTATAAGCTAAGGTAGTAGTCCTGGCAGCTTTTCTACCTTCTATAAGCTAAGGTAGTAGTCCTAGCAGCTTTTCTACCTTCTATAAGCTAAGGTAGTAGTCCTAGCAGCTTTTCTACCTTCTATAAGCTAAGGTAGTAGTCCTGGCAGCTTTTCTACCTTCTATAAGCTAAGGTAGTAGTCCTGGCAGCTTTTCTACCTTCTATAAGCTAAGGTAGTAGTCCTGGCAGCTTTTCTACCTTCTATAAGCTAAGGTAGTAGTCCTGGCAGCTTTTCTACCCTCTATAAGCTAAGGTAGTAGTCCTGGCAGCTTTTCTACCTTCTATAAGCTAAGGTAGTAGTCCTGGCAGCTTTTCTACCTTCTATAAGCTAAGGTAGTAGTCCTGGCAGCTTTTCTACCTTCTATAACAAGTATAAGCTAAGGTAGTAGTCCTGGCAGCTTTTCTACCCTCTATAAGCTAAGGTAGTAGTCCTGGCAGCTTTTCTACCTTCTATAAGCTAAGGTAGTAGTCCTAGCAGCTTTTCTACCTTCTATAAGCTAAGGTAGTAGTCCTAGCAGCTTTTCTACCTTCTATAAGCTAAGGTAGTAGTCCTGGCAGCTTTTCTACCTTCTATAAGCTAAGGTAGTAGTCCTGGCAGCTTTTCTACCTTCTATAAGCTAAGGTAGTAGTCCTGGCAGCTTTTCTACCTTCTATAAGCTAAGGTAGTAGTCCTGGCAGCTTTTCTACCCTCTATAAGCTAAGGTAGTAGTCCTGGCAGCTTTTCTACCTTCTATAAGCTAAGGTAGTAGTCCTGGCAGCTTTTCTACCTTCTATAAGCTAAGGTAGTAGTCCTGGCAGCTTTTCTACCTTCTATAAGCTAAGGTAGTAGTCCTGGCAGCTTTTCTACCTTCTATAAGCTAAGGTAGTAGTCCTGGCAGCTTTTCTACCTTCTATAAGCTAAGGTAGTAGTCCTGGCAGCTTTTCTACCTTCTATAAGCTAAGGTAGTAGTCCTGGCAGCTTTTCTACCTTCTATAAGCTAAGGTAGTAGTCCTGGCAGCTTTTCTACCTTCTATAAGCTAAGGTAGTAGTCCTGGCAGCTTTTCTACCCTCTATAAGCTAAGGTAGTAGTCCTGGCAGCTTTTCTACCTTCTATAAGCTAAGGTAGTAGTCCTGGCAGCTTTTCTACCTTCTATAAGCTAAGGTAGTAGTCCTGGCAGCTTTTCTACCTTCTATAAGCTAAGGTAGTAGTCCTAGCAGCTTTTCTTCCTTCTATAAGCTAAGGTAGTAGTCCTGGCAGCTTTTCTACCTTCTATAAGCTAAGGTAGTAGTCCTGGCAGCTTTTCTACCTTCTATAAGCTAAGGTAGTAGTCCTAGCAGCTTTTCTACCTTCTATAAGCTAAGGTAGTAGTCCTGGCAGCTTTTCTTCCTTCTATAAGCTAAGGTAGTAGTCCTGGCAGCTTTTCTACCTTCTATAAGCTAAGGTAGTAGTCCTGGCAGCTTTTCTACCCTCTATAAGCTAAGGTAGTAGTCCTGGCAGCTTTTCTACCTTCTATAAGCTAAGGTAGTAGTCCTGGCAGCTTTTCTACCTTCTATAAGCTAAGGTAGTAGTCCTGGCAGCTTTTCTACCCTCTATAAGCTAAGGTAGTAGTCCTGGCAGCTTTTCTACCTTCTATAAGCTAAGGTAGTAGTCCTGGCAGCTTTTCTACCTTCTATAAGCTAAGGTAGTAGTCCTGGCAGCTTTTCTACCTTCTATAAGCTAAGGTAGTAGTCCTGGCAGCTTTTCTACCTTCTATAAGCTAAGGTAGTAGTCCTAGCAGCTTTTCTACCCTCTATAAGCTAAGGTAGTAGTCCTGGCAGCTTTTCTACCTTCTATAAGCTAAGGTAGTAGTCCTAGCAGCTTTTCTACCTTCTATAAGCTAAGGTAGTAGTCCTGGCAGCTTTTCTACCCTCTATAAGCTAAGGTAGTAGTCCTGGCAGCTTTTCTACCTTCTATAAGCTAAGGTAGTAGTCCTGGCAGCTTTTCTACCTTCTATAAGCTAAGGTAGTAGTCCTGGCAGCTTTTCTACCTTCTATAAGCTAAGGTAGTAGTCCTGGCAGCTTTTCTACCTTCTATAAGCTAAGGTAGTAGTCCTGGCAGCTTTTCTACCTTCCACCCAGGTACAATGTAGTACTTCAAAAAGCTGGACAGTTCTTTTCAGAACTGAGAAGTCTCCTGAAAATCCGAACATCTACTCCCAGTAGTAGAATATAAAGCAAGACAGTTCTCTTAAGAACAAACTCTACCTGGCAAGTAGACACACACATGGTGTTACCGCAAACCAAATATATACGGATACCTCACCATGCAATGACTCAAATCATATATACAATAATAACCTTTGTATTTTTCTTAGCATGTGTCCACAGAGCAAGCCTATGAGCTACAAGTGTCGAGTCTAACCAGATCTCTCGCTAACATGGAGGAGAGTATACGACAGCTACAGGACGAGAAGACGTCTCTAGTGCAGGATCTTACTGCTGTTAGAGATCTCTGTATTAAGCTAGAGAATACTAAGGAAGTTATGTCTCGTCAACTCACAACCAGAAATATAGACACTGAGCAGGTACTTATTGTTAAGTTCTGTTAATTTGTTTATCTTTCTCTTATTTATTTCTGCTTTCATTATTGCATAACTTTTGTAAATTTGTTTATCGTATTTTGGAGTTGTTGCCCTAACTTACTGTAGTCTTCGAGGACACCAGCACCATAGCGCTTAGATTAAGCGCTTGTATTTAGCGCAGTATCAATAGAAACTATTATTATTATTATTACTCTCAACCTAATCATAAGCTCCATAATTTTTTATCGTTCCAAGTCAGTTTAATTACTCAACAAAAAGACTATAGACCTTTTCACAATATAGTGTCAAAATTTATCCGGATCGGGTCCGTGTTGACTCGCTAAAATTTCAACACGGATACAAACTGCTTCGCTTTCACACTAGCTCTGCGCAAAATCAGCTTCTGAGGTACACGTGTAACTTTTCATCCGTGTAATGTGTTTTCGTTTCAAACTGCAATGTCTTACACGGATCGAATCAGGAGGCGTTGCGATGCAACGTGGTGAATCATGGTGCATCTTGGTGCGTAGTGATGCTTTGCGGATTTTTTTTTAGCGGCTCCTTCTATGTACGTGCTTTTCAATTAAAAAATAAACCCAGAGGTAATCGATCCGTGGTGAAAGTTTTGACACGAATTGACAATTCTCACCCAACCCCAAGCAGGGTTGGTTTCAACACGAATAAAGCGCTTTATCCAGATCAACACCGTGTTGAAAAGATGTAGTGTGAAAAGGTCAGTCCACATTACACGGATCGTATTTGTGTCCAACACAGAGAATTTTTGTAGTGTGAGAAGGCCTTATGTCAATGGAAATTACACATTTTAAAGCATTTAAATCACGACAAATTTTTGCCTGATATTTAAATGTGATTTATTTTACAGCTTGAGTCATCAGTGGATGACCAGCGACGTGAGATAGAGATGCTACGGAACCAGGTTGGTACAGAGAGAGCATCGGTACGCAACTTGGAAACTCTCCTGTCCAACAACCGGGAAAAGGAATTCCAAGCCCAGTTGGACAGTCAAGAACACAGATCAGAGATTCAACTGGTTAAAGACAGATTGGCTTTAGCCGACAGCAAAGTGTAAGTTAAAGATAATAATAATCATAATAAAGACTTGTAATGCGCACATCCCTGCTGGGTGTTTAAGGTGAAGTCAAACCAAAAACAAAAGAAAACAGAAACAAATAAACCAGTCCTTGAAAACCTTTGAGATAAGATAAGTTTTGAGAAGATATTGGAATCTGTGGTACGAAGACAAGATCTAAGAGATGTGGTGCAGCTGAAGAAAAAGACCTGTCACCCCCGGTGTGTCGAAACTTGGGTTCAATGAGGAGAAGCATGGAACTTGATCGAAGATTCCTTGATGGAGTGTAAACTTGAAGTAGTTCTTAGATATAGTGGGGAGCCTTGCCGCTGATGGCTTAGTGCTTTGTGGACAATGAGCATCAGCTTGAAGATGATTCGTTGAGAGAAAAGGAGCCAGTGAAATTGTTTCAGAATGGGGGATGACAACAAAGGATGCTGAAGTTCATTAAACCGCATTCATATCCTAAAAGAGTCTTGCATTTTATATTTTGTTTAGTCAGTTTAAGCATACAGGCCTTTTTTATCTACATCTATTCATTTTTGTGTTGTTTTTTTTTGCTCCAGTTGAAAGCTTGGGGAATAATTCAGCAAACAAAAATGGATAATTGTTTTGAGAGATTATTTGTAAAGAAAGATTATTTGTAAGTGTTGTTTGAATGTAACTGTTGTATGACTCAATATTTGTTTATGGTGTGGGTAACGCATAGTATGCAGATTTGTGCTACAAACTGATTCCAAACAGGTATATATGTATAGTGATAAAGAATACATATCTGGTTTGTTGGTTTTCTTTGCTCTTCTAAATGTAGGCAAAGCCAGAGTCGTGAGCTTCAGACCTTAAGATCCAGAGCTGCTCAGCTGGAGGCAGACTTGGAGAAAGTCAGGAGACAGCTCACCAGTGAGCGCTTTGAGAAGTGAGTCCTTTTTTGTCATAAAAATATTGATAATAATAAAGGCATTTGTAAAGCGCCTTTTGCAAAAGCCTCTAAGCACATAAAGAGAACAAGAAAATATACAATGAGTGAAAGAGACAAATACAAGTAAGCAGGTCACAAAAAAGCAGCTTCAAACAAGTGAGTTTTAACAGAAGCTTAAAGGCAGTGGACACTATTGGTAATTACTCAAAATAATAATAAGCATAAAACTTAATTGGTAACGAGTAATGGAGAGCTGTTGATGGTATAACACATTGTGGGAAACGGCTCCCTCTAAAGTAATGTAGTTTTTGAGAAAGAAGTATTTTTCCACGAATTTGATTTCTGGACCTCAGAATTAGATTTTGAGGTCTTGAAATCAAGCATCTGAAAGCACACAACTTCAAGTGACAAGGTCGTTTTTATTTCATTATTAGGGGCCATTCATATTGTCAATGTTTCAAAATTTTGATTCTTTTCGAATTAGGGGTGGGTAGTCAAAAGCCTCTTGTTTCAAATATTTCTTAATCGAAATTCACTTTTCAAAAAAAAAAAAAAAAAATAGCTAGATTGTTTTACTTGCCTTCCATGGAGGTAGCAACTGCAGACCAAGCAAGTCTCACCGCTTTCACGCAACGCAACCATTTTCTCACGCTTAGGGCCGGACAGGCAAAACACAACAATACATAATAATGCACAATCTTCAGATTGCGTGAAGTTTTTCAGAATTAATCACTTGGGCTGGCATACAAAAAGAGCACAAATTTGCAGATTGCGCAGTCTTTTGCTCTCTCACCAGATTCAGCTGATAATATTCTGAATTCGGCAGAGCGCAAAACGCGAATTGCGCACAAGTTTGTCCCAATCCGTTCAGCAAATTTGTTGAATGCGCCCCACGTGCATAGACTCGACACATCAGGTAGAAGTCATGAGCGGAGAATTTTGCACATCATTTTAGCCGGAAATTAATTTTCTTGGGGGAAATATTCTGACACAATCATACCTCCACATTAACCAGCAACATCTCCTGTTGTACCTCATGTGAATGTGAAGTAAACTGAAAAGTTTGTTCATGCACTTTGAAGAAAAGTAATCCTCCACACAAAAAAAATTCTGCACATTTTTGTATTTAGCCTTTTTTTTGTCCTGCCCCTTTTTTTGGGGGCGGCGATACTGTTAATTTGGATAAACAACAAATATTTATTTATGGGGGGTTGACAAATCTAAGGAATAGCTGGCCTCTGTTGAATGGCACGATCTTCACGGGTTTCAGTCACAATAAAAGTTGATAAAAGTTTTAGCCCAGGGCTACAATAACTGGGACTTGCGGTTCCGGTGCTAGAGCCCGAATGTGCATTAATACATCCATGATGCAGCACACGAGTACAAGTACCATGCAAGTATGCATAATGCAAACCACATGTAGTTTTATTTTAAATACTGCACATAACAAATCATGTTTTTATAATCGAAATTAGGGGTGGGTGGGTGGGTCAAAAATCTTTGAAAAGAAATCGAAATTTTAAAACACTGAAAATTATGAATGGCCCCTTATCTCGCAACTTCGGCGACCAATTACGCTCAAATTTTCACAGGTTTGTTATTTTATGCATATGTTGAGTTGCACCAAGTGAGAAGACTGGTCTTTGACAATGACCAATAATGTCCTGTGTCTTTAAAACAGTGTAAAGAACTAGCCTGGTGAATATGCACAGGATGATTATTCCAAAAAAATGGAGCAACGAAAGAAAATTGTCATAGTCATTGGTAGGCTAAGTCATTGAAGGCATTTGTATATTGTTATTGCTTTACTGTTAAAGGGAAGGTACACTATTGGTAATTGTCAAAGACCAATCTTCTCACTTGGTGTATCCCAACATAAGAACAAAATAACAAACCTGTGAAAATTTGAGCTAAATTGGTTATCAAAGTTGCGAGAAAATGATGAGAGAAATAACACCCTTGTTGAACGAATTTGTATGCTTTCAGATAGGAATAAAAGACTGCTGGCTAGAAGTATTTTGTTATTTAATGAGAAATCACCTCTTTCTCAAAAACTACGTTACTTCAGAGGGAGCCGTTTCTCACAATGTTTTATACTATCAACATCTCTCCAATGCTCGTTACCAAGTCGGTTTTTTAGTTAATATTTGTTTTGAGTAATTGCCAAACGTGTACCTTCCCTTTAAGCTCAAAAGCTTCATCATGCTAGAATAAGTGTTTGAAAGAAAAGTTCAAG